>NC_134208.1:41840000-42465000 GCF_965140235.1 Caretta caretta
AGAGAGAATGAAATGAAAATCTCTTTTGTTTCTTCTAGAATTTTTAAGGTGTTCTGCTTGTACGGTAATGAGCCCATAATAAATGCCTGAACAGATATATTAGATGAATAAAGGGTGTACATATGTATAGTCAAGAATGAGACAGAGAAACTGCCACAATAAGTAACCTCAGGTTCTAATGGTGCAAGGATGACTGAAGATTGTGCGCAGACTTTTGCAGGAAAAAAGCCTGACAGAAAGCTTCTTCCAAAGTATTAATAATAGACAGAAAAGTGAAAAAGACAGTTCACTGCAGACACACTGTTGGGTAATCACTACAGACATTCTGAAAATGACTAGGAGGTAGAAGCACATTTTTCAACAATCTCTGCTGCATAGGCATTCAAATACACTGTTTTAAAAGATATACTGTGGTGAAACTGACTGATACTAGAATATATGACCACTGATTCACAAGTCTAGTAAAGGTAAAAGCAAGGAACACACAAGTTTCAAGAATACAGAATTAGACTATCTACCTTTTCAAAGTGAAGCATAAAATATTACCGTGACTTAATATAGAGCAGGGGCCACATTCTGACCTCTGGCAAATATCGATGATCAAACCTAAAACGCGTGGATCTTTGTTTGAGATGCTTCTGGACAGGCACCAATGTTAGTAGACAGTTTTTGCCATGGTGGCTATTTGGGCATCCAATTGTATTTGAGTCCAAAAAGACCCCCAAGTATGTTGGTCAACTCAACAGTTTGAGGACAAATGCTTTTGATAGTGGGGAATGTAGAGGAGACAAATAGATAGAGGAGACAAATATTTTATTTTGAAATTCTTCCTCCATTCTACCAATATCACCTCAGTCTTGCCTAGATTAGGCTTCAGGCAGTTACTCTTCATCACGGTACTGGTTTTGGCTAGGAACTGAAAAATCTAGATGGTGCTGTTTATGTTTGATATAATAATATGTGGAGCTGGATGCCCCCTGTGTAATGCAGACACTCAGTTACCTTATCACTTATCCCAACAGCTTCACACAGCTGTAAAATAATATGGGAGGGAAGAATGAGGCAAGTGGGATTCCACAGGTGAGAGTGTTGGAAGTGGAGGAAGAGTTGTCATAGTTGGCTGTGTTGAGTCTGGGAGGAAGGACCCAAGTCATTTCAGGGTGTTTCTGTTCTTCCCTGCAGCTTCTTAGAGGTGGGATAGGAGTATATGATGATGAACAGTATGAAATGGTACAGGGAGGACCAGCAGGATGAGAAGAGGAGTCTTCCCTACCAGTCTGTGGAAAAGGAAGAGTTCATCCAGCAAGGCAGCAAGTGTTGTCTCTGAATGGTGCCCTCATCTGAAGCCTGCCTGAGATGAATCAAAAATCATGGCAGCTAACAAGTGGCACTGAAAACTGTAGGTGTTTTTTGGGAGTGGGGGTGGGGAATGTGCTGACTTCTGAATTAGTGTGCTTAAAAAGTGGGGATTTGACGCTGGGCCCTACCTCTGCCCCAGCTCTTCCTGCCCCCACTCCATCCCTGCCCCTCCTCTTCCCTGCCCCCTCCCCCAAGCACACCCCGTACCCACTCCTCCCTCTCCTTCCCAGTGTCTCCTGCATGCTGTTCTCCGATGTGCAAGAGGCACTATGTGCAAGAGGCACTAGGAGGGAGGGGAAGGTGTTGAGAGAGGGAGGGGGAGGAGTTGATCAGCAGGGTCCACGGACCCGTTGGAGTACCTTCGCAGACCTCCCTCACCTCCCCTCCCCAGTCCAGCACCCCTGTTTGAGAAACTCTGCCCTAGAGCAATGGTTTCTTTAGTTTGCTCAGGCTATTGCATATTTTAGGTGGGCAGTGGATTTCCCTTGCCAAAGGAGTTGTTGATGATCTGTGTTATCAGAGTTACAGGATGTTATCTGTTCATTTTTATCCTCTAGGAAGGGCAGGGGTCACAGCTCCAGGTGCCTGATGCCATCTATTAGTCCTTTCTTCCAGTTATATTAAGCACAAGTAAAAGAAAGCATTGTTCTCATCTGCTTTGAAGACTCAACTGGCATAAAGAGTGCCTCAGAATTATTCATTAATACCTCATAAGTGAAAACATTTCTCCAATAAGCCCTATAACATGGTATTTAATACCTATTTAGTTTGGAAAGCACAAGTATATTATTTCTAATTTTGAAGCTAGATGTGAGTGCAGTGCCTTGTGACTAATCCAGCTGGGCTGCATGGTATTAATAGCTTAAAACTATTTTAAATATCAGTCATTTTTACTTGTGAAATCAAATATACCCTCAGAATTGTATCCTTTTCAACAGCTTTAGCAGTTTTATGCTCAGGGTTTAGCTGATCGCCATATTTGGGGTTGGGAAGGAATTTTCCTCCAGGGCAGATTGGAAGAGGCCCTGGAGGTTTTTCACTTTCCTCTGTAGCATGGGGCACGGGTCACTTGCTGGAGGATTCTCTGCTCCTTGAAGTCTTTAAACCATGATTTGAGGACTTCAATAGCTCAGACATAGGTGAGAGGTTTTTTGCAGGAGTGGGTGGGTGAGATTCTGTGGCCTGTGTTGTGCAGGAGGTCGGACTAGAAGATCATAATGGTCCCTTCTGACCTTAATATCTATGAATCTGTGAATCTATGAATCCTGTTACCATTAAACTGATTTGTAGAATTACACATTGTTTGTAGGAATTTTTCAGTATATTAAAATAAAAACTAAAATATCTGAGTGAATATTTGTGTGTGTGTGAGTACAGAACACACTAGCAAGCTACAGGCAATGCCTCCCAAATAGGAAGGAAAATTTATCTTTGGAGTGATACATCTGATACAGCTACATTATTATGCTGCATGAAATCTCAAGCAGATTTATCAAATTATTTTTTGCAATCTAGGATGCCCATCATATATTAACAGCACAATGGAACTTTAAAAATACTTAGCAAAGTAATTATTCAGACCACAGATACGACAAATATATTTGAGATGGCAGGGAGAACACACATTAGTAACTGTTGTTACAAAATTACGATACATGCTCTGCGACTGAATGCTATGTGAAATATTCGGTATTGGATTTTTGATGCGTTAAATACAGAAGGGTTTATTTCTTGATTGGGAATGGCACATGCATTTGGTCTTTATGGCATTCAACAGTTTTTATATAGAGTACAAAAATCTGAAATAAATGCTACACATTAATTTACAAAGTTATAGAAATATAAGAAAAGCAATCTGGATAATTATATTTGTATGTTTTCTTTGTATCTTAATAGGGGATCAAATCACATATACATAGTGGTTACATTCATTGCAATTTGCAACTAATTTATATAGATTCCTCAGTTTAACATTAGATGGCACTGTGGGAATAATGATCACTGCTTGTAGAACGATTTGTATAAATTCCTCATATTCTATCACACAGAGTACGTACGTGTGTGTGTTTGTCTGTCTCCCACTGGTTTCACCAGTTTAATCCTGTCATACTATGAGTCAGATTTTCTAGGCACACTTGCCACTGCCAATTAAAGGATATACTGAAACTGCTGACATCAAGTAGTTGATTTAGTTCATTTTATGGACATGGTAATCTTTTATATTAAATTACTTGCTAGTGGAATCTAGCGTCTTCTAACAAGTTTTCTGTCATAACATTTACCTGCACATAATCATCTCAAATGTTTGCTACCCAGATCATCGGTCTGACAATGACACAATAATTGCTAGGGCTGTGCACAAAGTTCACACTGAAACTGGGATTAATTGTGAAATTGAAATTTGGCCCTGGTTTGCATAGCTTTAAGTGGAAATAGGTAATTTTAGAGCTGGGCCTCTTCACTCTGTACATACAGATACAGATACTGTACATATACTACCCAACAATCTCTCGGTTCTTCTTTAACTAAAATTGTTTTTCTCTCTTATGTGACTCTGTTAATATGGCACCACGAGGTTCCATCATTGTTCTCTTAATGATTTCCATATCAAATGTGCTCAATTGAAGAGTAAAAGGAGATTTTTTTTTCAAATTGCCAGTCTTGCAAACTCACCCTGGGCTCTGAGAGACAGGCTGGATTCTTTCCATATCATATATTATCACCAATTACAATATTTCTGATTGCCAAATTCTGCCCTGAGTGATACCTGTGCAATTCTTTTGCTTTCAAGACTTTTGAACATGTTGGAACTTTAGCAAACAATTCAGTTGATGATGCACAGGATGGAATAGAATCCAGTTCTCTTTCTCTCAGCTATTTTGACTCGGCAGGGCTAAGAAGAATAAAAAGCAGTGAATATTTATTTTTGTCACTAAAGCCAGTGGATATGACTTTAAAAGTACGCAGAGAGCAGATATGTTGAGGAAGAAAGTGCCAGTTTTGCATAATAATTTTTTCCACAGTAGATCTGTTCTTCAGATGATTTTGTGTGGATGAGGCCCAGTGCCTTGCAATAGGCTGAGATTACAGTGTCTTCTTGGAGTGGCTGACTGGGCTACTTCACCTTCTTGCAGATATTCAGGATGTCCCTGACGTATCTGGAAGGAGGGAGACCTGTGTGTTTTCTAACCACCCACCAATCTAGCATCATGAAAATGCTATGACCAAGATTTTGTATTTTCCCTTGTTGGTGCATATATTGGAAAATGAGGAGTCTCTCTATTGGGCAATCTACCCAGTTCAAACCACTTAAGGTAAAGCAGTGTCCCCCAGGGCACAAATGGGGGAACTTGTGGATTGAAATATGTCACCTTGAGAGCTACTGAAATAATGGTTTCAGAATAGGGTTAGTAGTCTACATGGCTTCATTAAAGCCTAATTTGGTCCTATGAGAGTTTTTAAAGATATCAGATATGTCTGGCAGAATGGTTCTTTGTCTAACATGGCTGTATAAGGAAACCATATGTGGAGCGATGGGTTGTCAGTGGCTCCCAGCTTGCTCTGGATGCAACTGAGATGGGGGTGCTGTTTATGACTCCCTTGTATAGAAACCAGATTTGCATCAGGCTCCAGATGGTTTCCATCAACCTGCTGAGAACTGCCAGAGCACAATTCATGGTGACCACACACCCCCACTCCACCCTGAAATGTCCCAGCTACAACTGGGGATGTTGTAGGAGTTTGTTAGGCTGACTCTATACCCACTGAGGACTCCCCCATGACAGGGGTATTCTGAGCTAGGGAGATGTAGCCAAACTCTGAGCCTTTTGAACCACTGGAGCAGCACAAGAGAGCAGAGGAGGCCAGAGGAACTAGCACAACTAGGTTTGGAGAAGCTGCTACATTTTACTTTTATTTTATTTTCCTTTATATATAAAAAATCAGGAATGAATCATTCACTGAAAGAAAGGAATTTATATAAATACAGCATGAATAGGATTTGACCATGCATCTCTTGAGATGTTTTATAGACACTTTATCTGCTAGGCTACACCGTATTTTATTAACTTCCACAATAATTAGTTACAGGAGGGGTACTTTATTGTTCCCTGAATGCAATAGAAACATATTGAGAATTTCAAATAAATATATTTTAAAAATTCACAACATCAGAGCTTAGGCATTTAAAAACCTGTTTGTTCCCTTTTTCTTGGCAAGATCTATTCCTTGTGCATGCAGATTTCATCTTCATCACCATACTTAATTAACTTGGGTGCTTTTTCAAAACGATCATGAGATAAAGCACACTGATTTTTTCTTTATTTTAGCTCTACATTTATCTACAAACAGGTCACGTATTAAAATCTGTTTTGTATGTGAGATAAAAAAATTACCATTCTCTTGCTTCCTGTACACTGGATAGTTGGAATCCAACCATCTTCCTCTTGAAAGTCAACAGAGAAATACGAAATGACTTCAGATGGACCCATAAATTGCTACTGCGTTGCTGATGTGGCCTTTTTTATGACTATTATTGCATCTTTATGGCTGACATCTGCCTATTTTGTTTTGGATTCTTTATCTGTGCAATTTTCGATCAAATGGCTAATATAATGGTAGTGCTCTTTTTCTAACTTGCCTTCATAGAATATCAGGGTTGGAAGGACCTCAGAAGATCATCTAGTCCAACCCCCTGCTCAAAGCAGGACCAATCCCCAACTAAATCATCCCAGCCAGGGCTTTGTCAAGCCTGACCTTAAAAACCTCTAAGAAAGGAGATTCCACCACCTCCCTAGATAACCCATTCCAGTGCTTCACCACCCTCCTAGTGAAAGAGTTTTTCCTAATATCCAACCTAAACCTCACCCACTGCAATTTGAGACAATTACTCCTTGTTCTGTAATCTGCTACCACTGAGAACAGTCTAGATCCATCCTCTTTGGAACCCCCTTTCAGGAAGTTGAAAGCAGCTATCAACTCCCCCCTCATTCTTCTCTTCTGGAGACTAAACAATCCCAATTCCCTCAGCCTCTCCTCATAAGTCATATGCTGCAGACCCCTAATCATTTTTGATTTTATTGTGACTTTTTTTTGGATAATATTGATACTCACTTCTACAGTTTACAAGGCCAATCCAATAAACACTCATATGTACTTCATTTCAAGGGACATCACTCGAGTCCCCTAATTACCGCCAGTCCACACAAATTTGGCTTCCCCTCGTCTTTCTTATTTAAAAGCATTTACATCACACATAAAGAATAATGAAACTGAGGGTACAGAATGTGCTATTTATACTAAAGGAAGGAATCCCACATCATTGTCCTGATGGGGTAATTTTCAATATCCCTCCTCTTAGGTATTTGTCTCATGTTATGAACATAGGAATTGAGTGGATCAGTTGGCTCAGACCCAAGGTTCATCTAGTTCAGTAGCTTGTCTCTGACAGTGGCCAGTACCAGCTGTTTCAGAGGCAGATGTAAGAACCCTGCAGTAGGCAGATGTGGGGATATCTCTTCCCCTCTCTCCCCCCATCCCGGCCCCCATTACATCTCATTCTGATCTTCATTAGTTAGAGGTAGACTTAAGCCTTAAAGCATGAGATTTAATACCACTTCCAAAATTGTTTGTCATTAATGATAATAACTCTGTATGTTCTTGGTATCTATATTAATGCCCACACCCCTTTTGAACTTTGCTCTTACTGAGCATTCATGACTTCTTGTGCCAATGAATTGCTCAATTTCATTACACATTGTGTGAAACAGGAGGCACTGTTGCCTAATGGTTGGAGCATGAAACTGGCACTCAGGAGACCTTGATTCTTTGCTTGGCTGTGCCACTGACCTACTGAGTGACCTAGGGCAAGTCACCTCCACTCTCCGTGCTTCAGTTTCCCATCTGTAAAAGTGGGATAATGATATTGATCCTCTTTGTAATGCACTTGGAGATCTGCTTATGAAAAAAGCTATATGAGAGCTAGACATGATTTATTATTATTTTATTGGTTGCAATGACTGTCCCTTTGTTCCTTTTTTTATAGTACAGGGAGAACCGAAGTTCCTACTATGCTTTCTCTGTGCCATCCATTATTTTATATACTTTAATCATATCCCCTTTCGGAGACAAACAATCCCAATCTTTCCAATCTCTCTTCCTATCAGAGTTTTTTCAGGTCCTTGATCTTCTCTAAACCCCCTGCCCCTTGTTCTGCACAATCCTTTTTGAGGTGGAGTGACCAGTACTGCAAACAAAATTCCAGTGGAGGCTGTTATATAAAGACATAATATTATTCATATTATTCACCATCCCATTCTTTATGCATGCTAACATCTCTGCTTTTTGAGTGGAGCTGTACATTGAATAGATGTCTTCAATGGGCTATCTACAATTATGCCTAGATCCCTTTCTTCAATTAATACAGTTTATTTAGAACCCCAGTAGTTATACAAGTAGTTTAATTTTTTTCTTCCAGTATGCATTACTTTTATTTATTGATATTGAATTTCACTTGTCATTGTGTTGCCCATTCACCGAGATTATTTAGGTTTCTCTGAAGTTCCTCACAGTCTTCTCTGGTTTGTGTCATCATGGGGTCCACTCACCACTAGGGCACCTCTTCCTGGTTGCTCTGAGGATAAGCTCTTCACAGGTCTGAAGCTCGCATCTGTCTGGTCTTCTCCCCATGGACTCTCTCTTTCTCTGGAACTTGTGGTGCTCCTTCATGACTCAGCCCTCCTGCAGGTCACAATATTCCTTCCCTCCAGGGTGCCAAAGGCCCACTGGATAACCATATTAGCAGTTTGAGCACCACTGCCTGGTCTGTGCCACTTCCCAAGTGGCTGGTAGGGGAACCTAGGCCCACGCATTTCTTCAGGTTCCAGTCCAGGAACCATGTACCTGGCAACCGTGGCCTGCTTTCCCTTGGGATTGTACCATCTTAGACTCCTCCCTCCTCCCTCGGAATAACTGCAGACTACTGAACTCCAAAGCCTCAAACACACCTCCTTTCTCCTAGGGAGTGGCTGCAGACTACTTCCCCTGCAGCCCCTTTCTGCTGCCAGCTTCCTGGGTTTATTGCTTCCTTTCTGTGCATTGCTTCTCAGGACTCTCCATCTCCAATCAGCCTTTCCATCCTGGGTTCTTCCTCAGGTGCAGCCTTTCAAGTTAATTGGCCCTCTCCTTAGCCTTATTAACTCTTTCAAAGCTGGTATGGGGTGGACACCGCATCACACATCTGCAAATGTTGCTACCTCTTGCTTCCTCTTCCCCCATTCATCTAGAGCATTCTTCTTTGGTATGGAAATGGCAACATTTACAAGTTAATAGAAAGGTTTGAAATCCATTAAAGGGCTTTAGGAGATGAAGAGTGCATCTTTGCTATCCCTGCAGGAAATGAAAATATAGGTTACTTGTTCACAATATGTTTGATGATTTGGAGGTCTCTGCATTTGCACTGTGGTGAATCATTGACTCTCCATTTTAGCATCAGATGCATGTACCCGTCTTTCATGTAATGGCATAATACAGTTGATAGTTGCCCACTGTCTTAGAGGAGCAAGAAACTAGGTAGTTTGACACTGGGATCATGTATAAGATTCTTGTTGTTTAAATTAGAGCCTGCCCATTGCATCTACTCAGTATCTTCTTGGTTGAAGTTGAATGACAGAAGATTGATTGGCAGGACTTAAAGCAGGTCTGAGGTAAGCGGACAAGGGTGTCATGGAGCAGGAGCTTTTGCTTAGTGAGAGATTTCTTAGGAAGTAGCCATCTCTCAATGGATGGTTGGCGGAAGTATATTTGTGAGGGCTGGAAGCCAATGCAGTGGAGTGGACACCAGGGTGCCAGTTACAAATCCCATAGCTGCATTTAGCTGGATATCAGTGAGGTGTGTGTGCAAGCATCTTCTCCAGACAGTTGTACAATACTCGGTCATGGAATAAACTAAGGCCACTGTTGCCATTAATAGCATTTGAGCATCACAACCACAGCTAGAACCTGCTAGATGTTGGATAATATTGATGTAACTCTATGTTTTATGGCTCACCTTCTTTAAATGTTGTTGATAGGTCAGGCTGCAATCGAGAGTGACTCATAGGTAGCAGGGTTTGGGATCTAGAGCATTAATAAGTATGTTAAACAATATAGACCTAGTATGGAACTCTGTGGTTTATTTACCTTTTGCTGGGATGTAAATTAACCATTTCATCCTACACTTTGCTTTCTGTCTCCTAGACAGTTTTTTTTTTATCCATGTTATGCGTTTGGGCCTTCTGAAGTCAATGGAACTATTCACATGATTGAAGTTGGGCATGGGCTTAAGTGTCTTGCTGAACTGAACAGTTTTTAAGATAAAAACTCTGGCTTTTTCACAGAATATAAAAATAAATATTTTCCTAAGCAGAGTTCTTGAAAATGCTTTGAAAAATATTGCGGTATTTTTAATTTCCAAATGGTGTAACTGTCTGCCAACAAGTATGGCCAGAAACTAACTGCTGCTATTAGACACTAAGAGTTGCATAGCAAGTAAACGAGTCGTTTTATAAGAAAGGAAGGTTCACACATCTAAAACTGAGCTACTTTACTCTTTCCTCTGGGGAGGGGGGTGAGAAAATCTGTGCGCAATTTCTGGTACTTGCACAAAACCTGAGTAAACAACCTGTGCACAGGGAATCTCAATAGTCACTCCGTGGTTGCTGTATAATGTAAAATCTCAATAGCAAGTGTGCTTCAGGTCCGGTGGATGTGGATATTTGCAGACCCGACAGCTATATCTTCACCCATCTTCTGGACTTTCTTTGTTCCACCCTAGCTTATTCCAGAAACTTCCACTCTGTTGCCACAAAAAGTAATATTTTACTTTGGGTAACTAATTTGCTATGCAGTCACATTTGCTTTATACTGGGGTGACAAGTGGGTGGTTGTATATAGGATACAGTAAGGTGCTAATAAAAATAAAGAATAAAAACTAAAAAGAGTGGCAATGATGTAAAAGCTGATGATGTCACACAATGTGGTATGTGGAAAAAAATAAATGTGGTGCCATGTTAAAATTGCAATATGTCTTCATAGCATCAATGGTTGAGTTTAATATCATGGTTCTGTGTCCTGAAATTTATTTTAGAAAACAATGAACCACCAATTCAGTTTTTATATGTTGCCTGGGAACTTGCATAAGAGAAGAAGATAGGTTGGGATTTTGGGCTCTGCAATTTTTCTGCTGCCTTAACAAATGTACCTGCAGTATCCTAGCTCTCTCTTCAATGAGTATTCAGTTTGATAACAAGCTTGTCCATTCATTCCATTGCACTATTGAGAAGTCACATAGTCTTAACATAGTGGTTCCTAACCCTTTTGTTGGAGCCCACTTCTGTTGAACTGGTGGCTGCAATGCCTGGGCACAATTGCTGCTGTTTCTTCTGTGATGTTTCCTTACCTAGAATTTTTTATTCTCTGTCATATTGTTTGTTGTCTGAGTGATTTTATTTGCTTTCTGTTTCTTTTTTGTTTTTTTCTCTGTCTGTTAAGTACCTCCAATTCCTGTGGTGACTTCCCATTTCCCAACTTGCCAGAAGGGTTCTTCGGGTGGAATGGGGTGGCATTTTGTTGGCTCACTAATCCTGTACCATGTGTGCTTTCACAGTGAGTGCTCTGAGAGAAACTTAGAATGCTAGGCTTCTGTCTGAGACTGCAGCTATGTACATGTGAGCTGCTTCCACAGCTGGCTACATTAAGGGCTGATAAAGGACCAGGGAAATAATACTTACGGTTTTCCAAGGACTGACTTACAGTTTTACCTGCAACTGCGTATTTGCATTTGGGAATGGGTTGGGTCTAGGGTCATTGGCTTGCTCTGCCCCCACTATTCTCCTTTACCACATTCCCCCTCTCCCCCACTTACTAGAAGGGAAAGGTATGATAAAATATAACAGTAAATGCTTGCAGGAACTGCATATAAGATCCATGTCCCAAAATGTGATATATGTGCTTGACTTCTAAGATAGTATATTACACTAAAAAAGGCCGTGTCTTCTCAAGGAAAAAAGGTGTATTCTAAACTCATGTTAACTGACATGATACCTAACATAAGATAAAATTGTAATGAAAGAGAAGGCAGATGGTAGTTTAACATGAATAAATCATAGTCTTTACCGCAACCTACTAAACTGTGTGAAAACTACAAGCTGCATAATTACTAGGATTTTACTGGGATGTTACTAACATGGGTTAAGAACACATTTTCTTCTCCTTATGAAGGGCACCCCATATACTCACAGTTTTCATCACTCTCACTTAAAGGGGAGACTCAACCATCAAGACAATTATTATAATTAGAGCTGGCTGGGAAACAGATTTCCCATCCCTTGAAAAATATTGAGATTTCAAAAAATAATTCCCATCCCAAATTGGGAAGAAAAGCCAAAATACTTAATTTGTTTTATGAACCAAAAATCCAGGAAAAAAAAGCATATGGTCAATCAAAACATTTCATTTCAATACATTCAAAATGTTTAATTTTTTATTTTAACCATTTTATTTACTTTTAAAAGCCCCATAAAATAACAAATGTCAAAAGAAGAAGGTGTTTCAAACTAAAAAGCTGAAACATTTAATTCTGAAGCATTTTTTCCATATTTTCCCTAAATAAAAAATGCACTGAAACAGACATGTTTCTGCAGGAAGTTCTGTTTTTCACAAATTGACATTCTACAGTGAAAAACATTTAATTAAAAAATTCCAGACCAGCTCTAATTACAGTACATTAAGACTGAGTGGGTCTAACTTTTGATACAATGGAGCCACCATCATGGGAACATTCTCCTGGATAGGCCCAGCAGAATGCTCCATGAGACCAGGGAAAACAGACTCAGGAACCACGAAACTTCACACCTGGTCCCTGAAACAAATAAATGATTGAACAATATGGTAATTGGACTCAGATATCCCAAAGATGTCAAAGCCAAATTTCGATAGACAAGCTTGGTGAAAAGAACAGTAGGTCATTCTGTCAATGATGACCGGGATGGGTCACAGGAGACTGTGTAAGAAAATGTGATTTGGCTCAGTTCTGTTCCTGAATGTAATAGGAAAGCCTATCTAACTTGGCTTGTGGTGAAGCATAAGACAAGGAGAGACAAAATAT
The DNA here is from genome assembly GCF_965140235.1 of Caretta caretta. Classification (NCBI taxonomy): domain Eukaryota; kingdom Metazoa; phylum Chordata; order Testudines; family Cheloniidae; genus Caretta; species Caretta caretta. The sequence continues at coordinate 41,852,503 of NC_134208.1, forward strand.
GCCTGCAGGCTGTTTGTTGTTAAAAAAAAACCCTTTTTTTCTGACGCCTTGTTCTGACTATAAATAAAACAACTGTGTTTTAAGAAATCTGTTGCTCAATATCACAAATTCATGACTAGAGGAAATGTAGGTACCTGTAGGGCAATAAGCCATTTATACAAGCAGATTATTGACCTGGGTCCCAGTATAAGAGTGGATGAACTGAGAAAGTTTATCCTGAGACAGGTAAGGACAAGAGGTCAAACACCAGAAGGGGTTCACTCGGCATGATCATAGAAGGGGCTCAAGGGCAACTAGCCCTGTGACTTTGACAAAAGGAAAAAAATGTTGGTTTGGCATTTCTGTCTAGGCACACTAGATATATATATTTCCGCTGCACAACATGCTGTCGCTGCTATTTCAGCGACAAAGCTGAAACTGCTTCATCAACCGCAGCTGCTCCCTTAATAACCGTGTAATTCCATATTTCACACATCTTTTTTCTGTGTGCTCTACATTATATCTCAATAAAGTCTTATCTCTCTGTCCCATTGTTCCTCAAAATAACAACTGTGGAAGTACAGTATAATGCCAGTATTAGCAATCAGTTCAAGAAAACTGTCATAAGGTTGAAGAAAACGAATGAAAACCTGCCCATTTCCCCACCATCAACAGACCAATTTTTGAAAAGGCTATCAAGAGTTATAAATGTAGCATTATCAAGGAGGTTGACAATAGAGATATTAAAAACTAAAATATATGTATATCACATGCACAGGATGTTGCATCCAGAAGCAGCCATTCTGATGATAATTCATCATCTAAATTTCCTACATTTATCTCATTCACTGCATGTAAAGTTAAAGAATATGAAATGGAGATCATGGGAAGAGAATATATTACTGTAATTGCTAGAGGAGGTGAAAACTTAAGAACTTATAATGGCTGACGCAAATTTCCCAAAAAGCCAAACTCTCCATTAGGTTACCACAACAGTTCCACTGAAGGCTGTTTTCTGCATTTGCAATAAAAGAGTGAGGTATCAGGAATGTAGAATCCATATTAACTCAATTGTACTGGGACACCATGCCAAAAACACTGCATTTGTATCAACATGTTGCTGATTCTCAATCTCAGAAAGACAGTAGCACAGCTGGAAAATGGTACCCTGCTCTCCTTCCTCCTCTTTGCTTTTCCACTGTAGAAACTGTTAAAAATCAACACTAAGAACTTGGAAAAAGCCATTAAGGGCATGTGAGTATTCTTAATTATCCTTGTGTATATTCCCAGTTATAGTTCAGGGGGACTACTCAAGTGTGTAAAGTTATGCATGTGCTCAGACTGAGGCCTCAGCAGATCACTCACTTTTGGAGAAGGGTAGAAATCTGAATTTACCTATGTAGTGTAGGTGTCTTTTTTTCCTCTCTCTTTAAGGGCATCGATCCCATCGATGATTTTGAGTCTTTGAAGGAAAACTCTGGCGTTTTGCATTTCTTTTGAAGAATCAAAATTAGGACTGTTTATATCAAATATAGTAAAACTTGTTTTAGAAATTATTAGTTAACAAAAACATAAAAAGGTAAAACTTCCCACATGCAATTTGCCTTCTAACAGGTAGGAAGTAAGAGAAGTTACTTGCAGTTGGCCAGTTCATTGCCCCTAATACTTTGTTGTCTGACCTACCTAACTTTTAACATTTCTTAGGGAGGGGACTACTAGTTATCCATCTTGGTCTGAAATTCCTCAGCCCTCTGGCAGAAGGAGGAACACTAGGTGAGGTTGTGCCTGCATGAAACCCAATATCCCTCACCTTCCTCTTTGTAAGGTACAGCTTCACACCTCTCTGTATTCAAAGCTGTGGCTTAAATGCTGCTGCAGTCTAGCCCTAACCAATTAATCTTCGCAACACCTCTGAGAAGTTGACAAATAAATTGCTTTCTACATTTTACAGGCAGATTAAATGAGTTCTCCAAGCCCACAGATGGAGCCAATATCAGAGCCAGCATTAAAACACCGAGACTTGGTTCATCCACTTGTGCACAGTCCACCAGGCCACCTCTCTTGCCTGTGGAAGCCCATGGCACCCACCAGCTCTCAATCCTCTGCTCAATTTCAATAGTGGAGAAGGGGGAGGAGACTTGGAGCCGTGTTTCAACTTCATGCCACAAGGTGAGGAAGCTGAGCTAGAGTGTTCTTTGCTCCTTATACAATATTTCCTTTTTTATCCCTGGTCAAATCAGGTAGGACTTCTAAGAATGTCTGGCTCAAATCATTAACTTCATGCTCCTAAAACAAGGAGGATGTTACTAAGGATCCTTAGTTTTGTGGATCCTCAGAGTGAGCTGGGTGTTTCCACTTTGTTTTGTAGAGTACACGTTTTCAGTGAAGCATCTCACAGTATGATTATGTGCTTTTCATCTGCAGAATAACCTGCAATCAAAAATCAATACATGCACAATGTGAAAATCAGATTTTTCCTATCCACAGGTATCTGCAGCATTATACTTGAAACAGCTCGGATTTGCTTTGATTGGGAAGAATGGTTCCCCTATAGGATTGTGTGTATTTATGCACAGAAGCATTCAGTTTTTCTATACATAAAAATGGGACAGTTTTAAAGTCCATAATCTCATGGACCTGCTTATCTAGAAACAGGAGATTTAACCAGTAGGTAGGGGAGATTCCCAGCTACCAAATGGGACAGAGGCCTCACTTTTAGTCCTTGAAGGCCTCGTGATAGCATATCTTAAAATGGAGATATTTCAACATGGGCTGTTCTAGAGGTTTTTAATGGCTCCCTCCGAGTCTTGTACAGTTGACCTCCTGGTAAATAATGCACCTGGCTTTATAGGCAGAGGGATATGAAAACCAGTATCAATTTTTTTAAAACTCTCTAAACCAGCCCCAAATTTGTATTGCTCTAACATATAGGGAACACACACATACATGATGGTGTGATGTCATTTAAAAGCTATACTGAGCATCCTTTGGAATGATGTGCATAACTCACTCATGGGACTTCCACACAAGTCAAGTCATGATCACAAGCTCTTTATTATTATTTATTTATTTGTATTACCATAGCACCTATGATCCCTAGTCATAGACTCTTTATACCACTCTACCCCACCATGGATTCTCTCTGTCTCCATATTTTAAAATCCATTGAAGTGGATAAATGGTTTTGTGCTTGATTTGCACCAGAAAAAATCAGGCCACATGTTTCTATAAAATATATCAACTCCTTACTAGTGTTAAGAGCTTATGTAAATAGCAGCACATATGGAAACCATTTTCAGATCATAACAACAAGAAGTTTTAGTGGTCTGAAAAATACAGAAACTCTGCATCCTTGAATGTCATCTACTGACACTTTATCTATTAATTATTTACACATAGACAGACACAGCACTCCTGCAACAATCAGTACATACAACCAATTAACATGGAAGGGTATCATCTAGGGTTCCTCTGCAAATAGTGAGAATGAGTAGGAGTCATCATACCAGGTATGGTGTCCAGTTACTAGTAGCACTGGCATCAGAAGCACCAAGTAAAAGGCAAAGACAGATGGTAGTTTATGAGACAAGCTAGATCTACCACCAGTCAGTAATAGAGTATCAGCAATTGTAGCAATGTATACCCTAAGACTTAAGAAGGGAGAAATGAAAAATAATAGTTAAAAACAAATCCCATTCTGTAAAGAAGTGGGGAGTAATATACTGCAATAGAAATCTATTTCAGATCTGTAATAAAGCACAAGAATATCAAAGTATCTGGAGGATGAATTCAGACTCTTTGTATGGTACAGGACAAAAGTTTATAAAGAAAAATCATCTTCTGAACAGGAGTGCTTATCATTGTCTAACTTGGGTTCATGTTTAACCAAACTACTAGGGGCACCAATTTCCCCCTGGAAGAGGCAAAAGCTGAAGCATATGGAGACTTACACAAGATTGCTTTTTGTCTGTCTTTTGCTCACAGTCCAAGATAGATTTCAGAGTAACAGCCATGTTAGTCTGTATTCGCAAAAAGAAAAGGAGTACTTGTGGCACCTTAGAGACTAAATAAATTGGTTAGTCTCTAAGGTGCCACAAGTACTCCTTTTCTTTTAGTCCAAGATAGACTTGATCCTGCAAGAAGCTGAGCATTCCTATCAGCTGCTAAATGCACCAAAGTCTTTCATCCTGTCAGTGGGAATAGTTAAGACCCATACCCACTCACACATGTGCACACCCCCTTGCAAGATCAAGCCCCAGATCCTGCATTTCTGTGAAGCTAGCCTCAGAAATAAACTCCATCAGCAAAGAGACAAATTGTCATTAATATTATCAACCAGTACAATTCTGTGATCACCATATACAGTTCTTAATTAAAGGAACATTAACATTCTTCTATCTCTGAAAGACTGGCTCTTTTAATATAAACCTCCATAATGGGGATTATTTGTCCAAAATGATGCATTTACAGCCTCAAGGCAGAAAGCTGCTGCTGTCTTTAGTGGTAAAAACTAGCAATGATACACCTGATTGTGTGAGGAAGGATGCCTGCCAGATTCAATGGCCAAGAATTGTGCAGTAGGAGCAGAAGTTCACTGTCCTCCTGGAGCCTCTCATTCGCAGCCTGTCAGGGAGTGATGAGTCTGTTTGGTCCTGCAGCCTTCTTGATACTACAGCCCTGTCATGTTTTCCCAACGGAAAAAAACAAGCATATATTTTCTGTCTCAATTTTAGATTAAACATAGCAGCCAAACAATAAAGAATGAAAGACCAATCTCCAAAAAAGAGCAATTTTTAAAATGTCTATAAGTGACATAGAGCTCACTTCTGGTGTGACTTGTAAATCATACACAATGAAACGTGCTCAAGCAACATATTGCAGACGCAATATAATAAAGTAGGTAGATAGGCAGCCGTACGATGTATATGTACATACAAGCGTTTAAAATTGAATGACATCATTGACTCTTTAAATAACTCCATCAATAGCTATCATGCTACATTATATATCTGTCAGTAAGTTTGATTTGATATAATTAAATATATAATATATAACATATAAAAAGAATACACATAGTCATCAGAATTCAGAAAAAAAAGATCATTTTTCAATTTACTTTAACAATCCCTGATTTAAAAGCATCCCCTTTTAGATTTTAACAAAATTGCTAATCTTTGATCAATTTTTGAACCATCCAACAGGATTTAATAAAAAATTCTATCCCAGGAACAGAAGTGAGAGATATTTTAAGGTGCAAGAAAAAACTTATATTTACATAACAGACTACTATTCTGAGGGCTTAAGTGGGTGTTAAGTGATGTACAGGTCTTTTGCTGGCTCTCTGCACAGGAATGAATTTTTTACTTCAGAGTATACTTTATTTAATTTGGTAGATCTGTCACTTCAGTAAAAACACTGGCTTGCCATATGGTGTGATAGAAGGATTGTGACAAATTCCTGCTGTTTGATAGAACTGATAATAAGAAGGGTTTGAATTGATTTATTTAACACTTTGAGTAGCTGGGCTTTGATTTTTAACCAGCATGAGTTATGCATTTCCATTGCCAACAATCGATGCCTTAACATATTGTTATTCTCACAGGTTTTGACTGGGTATTGGATTTGGACAAGGTGGGGATTATATAATGAGTTTTAGTTTCACAAATGTTTTCTTGACAAGTACACGTGTTCCTGCAGCCTTTACATTGCTCTGCCTAAAGATGTAATTGAACTACACAACTCTGTTGTGGTAAGTGGCTCTGTGTAAGTGGTGATTGTTGGAGAATAAATTATTGATTTATGAGGGTGAAAGATGTAGTACTATTTCTAAAATAACATTCTGTGTTGTAGCCCACAACATATCTTCATTGCCATAGAAAACTCAGCTGAACCCTAGTACCACTTGGACTAGTAAGAATACATAACTAACTTGAAAGCACAGAATTTTCACTGTAAGCAGGTCACATTTGTGCATATTACTATGAGAGATAAATAGGTATAATTTGTTACAATGTTATAGTTATGTGATTGTAGCACTGAACAGTTGTTCATGGTTGCCTTGTAGTTCCTGTGCCAACTTATAATGACAAATAGATTTGGAACATTTTCCAGCAAAATTCCACATGACATTTTTCTCAGCTTGTTTTCCATAGCTTTCAAAGAACATAAGAACATAAGAATGGCCATACTGGGTCAGACCAAAGGTCCATCCAGCCCAGTGTCCTGTCTACTGACAGTGGCCAATGCCAGATGCCCCAGAGGGAGCGAACCTCACAGGTAATGATCAAGTGATCTCTCTCCTGCCATCCATCTCCACCCTCTGACAAACAGGCTAGGGACATCATTCCTTACCCATCCTGGCTAATAGCCATTAATGGACTTAACCTCTATGAATTTATCCAGTTCTCTTTTAAACCTTGTTATAGTCCTAGCCTTCACAACCTCCTCAGGCAGGGAGTTCCACAGGTTGACTGTGCGCTGTGTGAAGAACCTTTTATTTGTTTTAAACCTGCTACCCATTAATTTCATTTGCTGGCCCCTAATTCTTCTATTATGGGAACAAGTAAATAACTTGTCCTTATTCACTTTCTCCACGCCACTCATGATTTTATATACCTCTATCATATCATATGAGTGAGTGAGTGAAATATAATCTATTAGCCGTAGTTTGCCCCTGAAATAATGTTATTGGACTATTTCTGGAAGGAAAAACTATGGAAAAGGTAAATAGTGGTGACTGGAGATTTTTACTTGTTCAGTGTTTACACCGCACAGAATATGAGAGAATATGAAGGCAGTGAACTTTGAGAATCTTCTTTTTCTGTGTTTTTGGGTTTCCTTTTTCGTACCTATATCATAATTTGGAACTTTGTTAATCAGCATAATGACTCTCTTGTAAGCTGTGGCTGTCTCATGAGCAGTCAGGAATAGTATGGACTTCTGGAATACATTGATCATTCCCTGTGGGGAAAGATACAAACCCAAGGCATTCATTTCTAGGTTTATTCTACTCTAGTTTCTGAGGATATCCTTTTCTTGTTGTATTTATAATAAGAAAAATTCATCCCTGGGCCAGTTCAGGCCCTGTCTTCCTGTGAAGTCCCATTTAAGACTACAGTTCAGTAAAGTACTTAAGCATGTGCCTAACTTCAAGCACATTAGTAGTTCCATTGGATGCAGTGAAACTACTCCTGTGAGTTAAGTCAGCTATGTGCCCAAGTGCCTTGCTGAATCTGGGCCTATGTCATTAAAATAGGGCATACGTGCCATTTAAGCGAGTATAAGCTTTATGCTGGTCCTCTGCACAAGCGTAAATGTCACCCTATATGCACAGAGAATCTTCAGTGCGCTAAAAGAATGGTTTAAAGCTCCCCAACACCTTGTGTTATAAAGACGAAAATAAACAGGATATAGTTTCAAGCTGTGCTTTTATTACTAGCCTGTAAAGTGAAAAAGATAGTATGTGCTAATAAAAATCTAATGATAAAAGGTATGTTTTTATTATGAGCCTCATAATATAAAATGCCATAAAATCTTGTGATGAAAGAGATAAAGGAAGAATTGTTTTATTACAAGATCCAGAATAGATAGTGTCTATTTTTTCAACCCCTTGCACAGTACTTCAAGGATTTTCAGTCTCCCTGTGGATGTGGAGTTTTCAGAATCTGAGGCAAAGTTAATTCAAATCCCAGTAACAAGCTCCTGTGAGACATTCTAAAAACATATTCTAAGCGGTTTTTGTTTGTTTGTTTTGGCCTCCTCAGGACCTCCTCCTGTTCAGCCAAAGAGCACGGTTTTGCACACATAAGCGTGATGAGCCAGACGTGAAGTGCACTAGTACCTAGCTTCATGGCTGACAAGATACTTCTGCTGAAGCCAAAGAGTGTGTCATGTAACTAAGTGGAGCAGATGCATGTTGAGAGATACAATCAGGCCCTTGTCTCTGCAGCCTTACCATTTCTCTACAATAGGTACTTATATGGCCCCTTACTATAGTATCTGAGAGCCTCACAAACTTTAATGTATGTATCCTCACATTCCCTTGTGATGCAGGGAAGTTTGCAGATAGGGAACTGAGGCAATTTGATTTGCCCAATGTAAGTCTTTGGCAGACCAGGGAATTGACCCCTTGCCATTCTAAGTCCCAGTCTAACCATCCTGCCATCTTCTTTGTCTGCTTCTTTTTATCCTGTGTTCTTCAGGGAGCAGGCAGGCAAAGTGGTTCAGATTTTTAATCTGTATAGAAGACTACACGTGAACCAAATCACTTTCAAATGTAGTCTTTGATACAGGAATGCAATAATCTTACACTTCCAGCTGTGCATCATGCAAGGACTTGTAGGATAACAGTCTCAGCATTTTTAATAGTTCTGCCATAGTCACTTCATCACAAAATTTTACTTGGAATTTAAGTGGCATTTTTTCCAGTAAATTTAATGAGATTCGTGACAATATCAAACTGTGAAAATTCAATTGTCAGCAGCATGAGTACTTTGTATAGCTGAACTAACAATCTATAAACCTTTAGAAAAGTACCTCAAGCCTGATTCTATGTATATTTGTAACTTTAGACAGGAAGGAATAACTTAGTGATCCAACTCCTTCACAAAACACGAGGATATAGAGGGATGGAACCCAGCCCAAATGCACTAGTGTAAGCCCCTTGGGGCAGAGACTGTCTTTATGTTCTGTGTTTGCACAGCACGTAGAACACTGCGTTCCTGGTCCATGAATGGGGCTCCTTGGCACTATGGTAATATAATAACACCAGTGTAGTCATCCACAGATACTACTACAGCCTATCTCCCCTCATCCAGGTTTGATGACTAAAATCTTGTAGAGACTGCAGATTTTTCCATGACTAGGGTTGCATTCTACTATTTACTGTTGAGTTCTTCCTGTTATCCAACTGGCTGTGGTGTTATTGTTATGGCAGAAACCATCACAGGAGGTGCTTTTTAATAAATTCTCTCTCATACCATCTGAACCCTATCCAGTCTTAGAAGTTATGTTGTATGACTGTTAGTTTTGTGATACAGATTTTTTGGGGACAGCTCTGAAAAACAGCAAGGGAATTTGCTCCTGCCTTAATCTCCCAAATCAGAGTCAATTCTTGAGGCAGAATTACTGGTGGGGGGCCAGGCATTTCTGTTTTGTCTGAGACCTCTGACAGAGAGGATTACCCCAGTGCTGTTTGACCACCTCTGTTCAAGAACTGATGCAAGTGAAAACAAACAAGCTGCACTAAAAATAATCAGGTGCTAAATCACTGATTTCTCTTCCAACTGGAAACTGACCTGCAAGGCTGCAAAATGTACTACTCGGCAGAGGGGCACCGTTACTATAAGTACAACAGCATGAAACATGTTGGAATGAGAGATCACCTTTCTTGGCACTTTTGACCTTTATCCTCTTTTTGTAATTGGCATCACCTACTATGCTCCTTTTCTAATCACTAAAATCATCTTTCCCACAACTTCTAGGTCTATACTCCTGACATAACTTTCATGGAGTGCATCCCCTTGAGTACTTCTACTTCACTTCTACTGTGTTCACCTTATACCCCATTCTTCGAGCAATCTCACCCCCAACACATATGGTTCCTGGTCCTGACACAATGGTAATTAAGTGCCATGGTCTTCCATTATTTTATACAGTAAACCAGTTTGGGAGTTTTAGTGTCTCAAATTTGGTAGTGGGTAAAATTAAGGCATGCATAGTGGTGTTGGTTCAGAGTTGATTACAACTCTGAACCAACATTGATGAATAAAGCTGTATAAATAAATGATTTTTCTTTTGGTTCAGTGGCTGAAATGAAAAGAAAAAACAACTCGATCAGGTCAAATGATTATTTTGCTTGAAACAAAAAGGTTTGGTGGGTTTTTTTGGGGGGGGGGGTTGGGTGTGTGTGTGTGGTGGAGGGAGATTTTGATCAAAATGAACTAAATTTCAAAACAAAAAGTAATTTTGAATCACAGAGTTGAAATGTTTTGTTTCTAAAAGCTTAATGCTTTTATTTTATTTTTTAAGCATTTTTTTCTTCTGATTTTTTTCCCCGATTGAAACAATTTGGTGAAGTTGACCCATGGAATGTTTTGTTTGACCTGAAGCTGCATTTTTTGGTGCAAAAAGGTCTTAAACAAAAAATTTCACCCATATCTAATCATGATGAACACAGTCGTAGGTGGTGGGTGAAGCTTCCCCTTGGGAGGCTAGATCCTGCCCTGCCTCTTCTGGGCGAAGCCCCCACCGCCACTCAGTGCTTTCAGACATCACCGCCCCCTGGGGCTCCGGCCAGGGCTTGGGGGGGACTGAGAGCTCGGTCTCCGCCCAGGTTGAACTCTCAACCTTGGCTGGGACCGCAGTGGAGCTCTCTGCCCTGGCTGCAACTCTGATCCCAGAGCCCATCCCCACTTCCGCCCCTTGTGCCCACAGCCCTGTCCATAAAGCTACAGCCCATGATCTTTAAACCAAAATGACTGTGTACATGGTTCACACAATAGCACCAACAATGTACCATCAATTTTTTTTTCTGAAACTTAAATTGTGGCTCTCTGTACATTAAGTAGTTTATTATCAGGAGTTGCTGCCCATAACAGAATCTTTAAACAAATGCTTAAAAATTTTCAATTAAAAAGGGACATGTTAATATTTTTCAATAAGAATATTGTATTATTTTAACTTTTCCCCCTTTTATGATTTCAATTTGTTATAGACTTGCCTCTGTGTCTTTTGATCTCTGCATACATTGTGTTTCCAGGCATCATCTGTTGTGCAGTGGCAAAACTTCATTATTCTTCAAGTGGACAACACAGGTCTTCTCCGGGAAATATTTTGTCTTATAATAGGAGTCATGACACTCAACAGAAAAAAGAGTTATTATATACACTGGAAAATATTCTCACAGGTTAGCAACTATATGTCTTCTGTTGTGTGACCCTTTTATTTCTTATACTTTATTAGATTTTTTTATATATATTGTCTATCATACCACAGAAAAAGGGCTTTATGACAGCTGGGAGATTTTGACCATTATAAAAGCAGTACAATTATTTTTCCCAGTCCAGCCATTATTCTTCATTTTGAGGGTGATGGAAGGTGACCTCTTAGAGCAGAACTTTTAGCACATTATTATTCAAGCAGGGATGCAAACAACAAACAAAAGGTCTTGACCAAAGCTCTGTTCATTATCGTCTTGTTCTGTCTTGTAAATTACAGCAATTCAGTTTGTCAAAATCACATTACACATTGTTCTCAAAATGTTAACTCTGTATAGTGTTTGCAGGAGAGTTTTCAAAGTTATTTTAACAGGAAAGAGAAATCTGGATTAATCACTATTCATTATAGTTAATATTAGGTATTTATACTGAGATATTGTGCAAATGGCCCATTCAGACAACTGGGGTCCCAAATGTGCTAGGAGCAATACACACTTAAAAACAAACTTAGAGCCTGTTCCAAAGATCTTATCTGCACATATGATGAAAAACAACAGGTGGATGGATACATAAATAAATTTGGAGAATACAAGGTAAGAATGAGACAAATAAAATTAGTATAATAAACAACAGGCACAGCGTTAGCAGCATCCATATCCAAAATATGTCTAGCCTATATTAAATTCCTTTCTAAAATTTCCAAAAAGGTCAAAAGTTGGACTTGAAATCAAACAGCTTCCAGAGAGTTATAAAGAATCTATTTCTCTGACAGGAAGTACTGTTTGCTGTTGGAGCCATGAGGTTACTAGTCTGCCTGTTCTGTTTATAAACCAACATCTTTAACCTATTATTTCCAAAACAAATCTAGCCTCAGCAATATAAGGAAAGATAAAACAGTTGTCATTGAATCTTCCAGTAAAGTGGAACTTAATTTAGGGCTATTTTCTCTTGACTTGTGCCATCTGTCTTTAAATCAAGAAAAAATATCAAACTTATGGTTGGTATAATTTAAGCCCTTTTTAGACAAACTTCATCCAATAAAGCAAGAAAAATAATATCCCTCGTGGCAAAACATAATAGAAAATGATGACTTTCCAGTAGGGTTTTTAAAGAAAATTATATCCTTTCCTTTAGATTTTTTTAAACTACAGAAAGGACAATATGCTCTATTAAATTGAATAGGTTTTTAGAGTTAGTTTGATAGAACCTTTTTATATTTCTGTAGTAGCTAATTGGTTTAATTCCTATTAAATTCAATAGCATGTTTTTTTATAATTAACGGCATTTCCATTTTTTAAAGCAAGATCAATTTTTATATTAATAGTCATAATTGTAGGTAACGTTTGCTTTTTCTCATTTATAATAAAATTTGAGGTGAATTTTCTCATGTTTTTTTTTTTCTTCCTCTTGCTCAACATCTGCCTGAAATTTCCATTAGGAAGAGGCAGTAAATATTACAGTACCCCTGATAAACCATTCTTATAGGAGGCCCAAATCTCCTAAATTCTGAGATTTAGAGGAGTTCAGCATTTTCCATCCTTCTCCTTAAAAGATTTCCTACAATATTTTAAGTGCCATTTTATTTGAGCTTTATTAACTTCAGTTACTACAGTACTAACTTAATCTATGTTTACCCTAGAGCCATATGTGGAGTCCTAACTTTAAATATAATTTATGTTTAATCTCTTCTAGTGAACTGATTCACTATTCACTCTTCTTTCAAACACTCTTCTTTTCACCGACCTTGTCTTTCTAATATCCTGGGATCAACATGGCTATAACAACCCCGAAAAGAGGAGTCAGAGAAGGACAGAGGGAGGTGGCAAAGGGATTCAGGAGGCATGATCCATATATGCACATTGGGATCCCAACTTGTGGACCTTATATATAGTTCCCCACAGCTCACTAAACCTGGGAATTTGGTTCTTTTACCCCTCTGCTCCCTTCTGCAGAGTTTGAAGGGAAGCCAATATGTATTAAAATAATGTGGTTCAGGAGAACCCATGAGAGAAAGATAACTATGAGTGATGCTTCTTTCACCTCCCTTCATAGCTGTGTGACAGAGTGAAGGGGATGAACAACTATTGAGTTCTGGGAGTGCGAGGGTGCAAGCCAGCCCACATCTGAAGGTCCCTCCCACAGCCTAAGGGGCAGAGTGACTAAACCTGGGGCTCAAATGATTTTGGGGGACAACTGATAAGAAAACAGAGACAGGAGTGAAGTCATAGGGCCATAACCAGGGAACCAGATAACGACACCAAACAGAGAACCCCAGACACTGTTCACTGCTCCTCAAAGGTGTCTAGGGAGCCAGCTGATGCAGCCCAAAGTAACTCTGCCCAGATGCATGAACCAATAGGCCCCACAGTTCAGTGTCCTCCTCCTGGTTTTATAGATGGTCACTTTGGCCAGCTCCAGGAGGAGGTTGACAAAGAGGTCTCGAGATTTCATGGGACATAGACAGGGTGTGCATTCATAAGGATGTGCAGGGGAAGGTGCTGTCAGAAGCTAAGGAGAAGGTTCTGGAGGAGCCGGCAAGGATGCTGCAAACTGGCGTGTGGCGGTTCAATGACAAGACAGCACAGAGCTTTTAGCAAGCAAGTGGCTGGTCTGCTAACAGGCTTCTGCCTGTCAGCTTTCCACCTCCCCCTTTATTCTTTCTCTCCCCCCGCGCATTACATTCTCCAACAGATAAAAGGAATACATTGGCTTTGTTTAACATTCTTATTTACCAGTTTCTATCTACCGCATTCCTTGCTCTCGGGCCTTGAGCCCAGTCCTGGGAGACTTCCCACGGTTCATGTCATCTGGGCGAGATTCCAAGGTTGATGCCCTTGAAAGAAGCTGTGTGCGCACAGGTCCAGCACAACACTCCGGGTGTGCCCTGAATGTTGCCAAGCGCATAAACCTTGTATGAATCCTACATCCCCTCCTTTTTTTGTTTATTTGTGCTTGGCCATCTCATGGTAGCCATCAATTTGCTTTTGCAAGCCAATTAACTCCCGGACAGATGAGGTCATAACTCATGGAGCCTGCCAGGGCGGTTCTCGACAAAGCCTTAACAAAAAGGAAATACATTGCACACAGCAACAGCAAAAAATAAGCTTAAGAAGGTAAAGTGTAATTGGCCAGGCCCCAATTAGCCATGCTAGAGTACTGGGAAGAGAGGTTCGCGTAAGCAGCGAGCATCATCTCATTCCCAATTTCCTCAGGGTGATGACATACTGTACTAAGGCACGTACCTAACAACAATTCTTCAGCTGCTACAAAATGAGATAAACAAAAGTGGGTAACATTTGCTGTTGAAGCCAATCTTTCCCATAGGTTATATATCATTCGGGCCCGTAACGGAGGAAGCACTCCCGAGCCAACCCCTGCAGGAAATAGCAGGCACAAAAGGCATACAATCAATACAGAATTAGCAGTAATTTGGGCGAGAACTGCCACAAGCAAAGTCTCAGGAGTCTCTGGCTGTTGGTTTGCTGCCAGTCTTCGTTGAGACGCGGCGACCAATGCTTTTACTGCTCCCCAAGTCACGGGCTGGCTTGGGACGCTACATCTCCTTCGTTTCCATCCCGCCGTTGTCGACCCGGGAGGCACCGCATTCTCCTCCAAGGTCAGCTGAAACTCCGGTATGGGGTTCGATAGCCCCTGGTGCCACGCCATGCTGTTTCAGTGCCGGTCGCACACACCGGGCCGGAACCCACAACGGTCCTGCAGGGAGAGACACAGCAGCATATCCCCGACCCCAAGTGATTAGAGGTACTGGGCCCAACCATTGCAGATTGGGCAGCTGATGGTAATAGACACGCGGTCTTTCCAGTACCTCGGATTTATGAAAATGCCGATCCGTGGGGGTCTGCTGAGCTGTGTTCAGCGTTAAATTATTTAAAGTAAACAAAAGGATATGCATTTGTTGCTGAATGTCTCCTAAGGTTCGGAGACGCAGCTCCCCTTGTTTTAATTGTTTGTCGAGCAAGGTTTTTAGCGTGCGATTTGCACATTCAACAGCTTGGCCTGTGGAATTATAAGGGATCCCGTGTTTGAGACGGACGTCCCATTGGGCACAAAAGGTGGAGGGGGCTGTGGAGCAATAGGCTGGGGCATTATCCGTTTTTATCTGGCTCGGGCGACCCATAACAGCAAAACAGGCTAGCAAATAGTGAATAACTTTGGGAGTGGCTTCCCCACGCTGTGGGGTCACCCAGAGGAATCCCAAATAGGTATCAATGGAAACATGTAAAAACGAATAGGGGCGGAATTGTGGCACGTGAGTGACATCCATTTGCCACAGCTGATTCGCTGCGGTACCTCTGGGGTTAACGGCATAAGAAAAGGTAGGGGCAGCAGCAGCACAGTGGGGCAGGAACAAACAATAGAATGTGCATGATCAGCAGGAATGTAAAACTGTCCGGCCAAAACAGAGGCAGACTGATGAAAAAAGAAATGGCTTTCGATGGGGTCAGAAAAAAGGGAATTTACCTGACCATGTTACGTATGATCAGCACGCGCATTGCCTTCAGTGAGTAGCCCAGGCAGAGGTGTATGACTGTGAATATGAGCAACAAAATAAGGGAAATTACGAGTGGTGAGGAGATACTGTAAGGACAAAAAACAGGCGAAGAAGGTCCGCATCGACCTGAGGGGTAATAAGGGCAAGGGGTAAATGATCAATTACCTGATAAACATAATGCGTGTCCATGATCAAATTAAAGGGACAATCAGCAAAAAATTGAAAGGCCAAAATAACAGCAGCTAGTTCCAAGGACTAGTAAAGCTCTCCAAGCGCTGTGCATGCAAATATTATTGTACAAGTGAATGAAGCGCTTTCAGCTTTTCTAGGGGAGGGGCCACTGGTCAATCCATATGGGTTCTAAGGATTGCCATACCAATGGTAATGCGGATGGCAAAGTGGGTGAGGGAGGATTTCGGGCCATTATATATTAATATCGAGGGTGGTGTCCAGCTTTGCAAGTAAGTCACAGCCCCAAATATTGAGGTGGACAGGGAGTACAAAAGGGCGGATCGTAGCAAGGGCACGGCCTCCTTGTTTAGAGACTGTGACCCAAGACAAACTTTGGTGCCCGGGTTTGCTACCCCCGATCCCCCACAACTCTTTAGAAGGAACTGTTGGCCAACCGACCAGCCACTCCGGATCACGAATCACCATAATGTCAGCTCCAGTGTCCACCAGCCCTGTAAAAGGAACATTATTTAAGAGAAGTGTTAACTGAGGTTTCGAGGGGCGGACCGACATTGTTAGAGCAACAAGTGGAGAGGACGTGTTGTGAGATGGCGACTGAGCCAGAGTCGATCCAAAGCCGCCTCCGCCCCGGGCTCGATCCTCCGCAGCTGGCTTCTGATAGGGGACTAAAATCAATTGTGCAATTGACCGTCCATGCGGGAGCGACTGTGGAAGATGGGTCCACACCTGAACCTTAATAATGCCGGTGTAATCGGCGTCAGTGACCCCTGGGATGACAAAAAAACCCTGTTTCCCAGCGTGTGAGCGAGGGAGAACCAGACCCACAAATCCGGCAGGGAGAGGTGCCGTCACTTGTGTAGGTATGGCGCAAACCTCCCCCGGCAACTGAAAATCAGCGTCCTCCTGCATAATCAGATCAAGCCCTGCACTTCCGGTAGTCGCCGTCCTCATGGAATCTATGGATTTTAAGACAGAGGAACAGTTGTCTGAGTGGGAAACACCCCTGTTTGGCCCTGGGTTCGGGGGAGACCCGTCGTGCGGTTTCCCGACCTGCTACGACACTGATTAGCCCAGTGATAGCCCTTCCGACATTTGGGGCACTTCTTTGAGGGGCGGGCGCCGACAATGAGCAGCACTCCTGCTGAAAGTGACCCTCCTTTCCACAGCGGTAACGACGCTTCCCCTCCTTCCCGCTTTTCCGCAGGGCGGCAGCCAGAACTCCAGCTTTATGTGCTTGAGTTCTGATGTTTTGGCACGCCCGCAGCATGTCCGACAGCTCTAGAACGCCAGCGACTTGTGCCGCCTGGAGAGCACGGCAGCAATCCTCGTTTGCATTTTCAACCGCCATTTTTAACAGGATCTCCTGAGCTGCCGCAGGGTTATCCACCTGTCGGAGGATAGCCTCCTGCAATCTGTTGGTAAAATCCATAAAGGACTCTGATGCACCCTGACAGATACTGGCAAAGCTTTTGGTAGGCTTGCCTGAATCCGGGACCTTCCGGAAAGCATGCTGGGCACAGGTGGAAATAATGGGGAAGACGGCCTGAGGGAGTTGAGACTGCATCTGAACAGTAGCAAATTGGCCCCCCCCGCTAACTGCTCATAAATGACACCTTGCTCTCTATACACCTGGGCCTGGCGTTCCGCCATCTGCCGAAATTCACTAAGCCAAATAACATACTGACTAGGTGTCAGCATCATGCGCAATAGCGCCTTCCAGTCCTCAGGGACCAGGGAATACCCAGAACCTAGCCCTTCAATGAGACCACGCACATACGTGCTGGTCAGACCGAACTCGCAAATCGCTTTCTTTACGTCTCTGATCACCGAGTAAGGCAAACTGACCCAGTTTGCAACCTGGTTGCCCTGGTCATCATCCTGCCAGGTCACCAGACAAACTGAGACCAGCTCAGCCAGCTCCTCTGCTCTAAGATCTGAGCGAGTCTTCGCTGCATCGACCATTTGTTGCACCAGCGAAAGCCGCTGAGCAGACGCGGACGACCCTCCGGGGGGCCCCGGAGCATGGGGCCCCACGGGGGGAGGGAGATCACACACCGGCTCTGGTGGGGAAGGCCAGGGAGGCGGTGGTAATAGAGGCACTGGGGGCAAAGCAGGGGGAGGGATGGCTGCAGGAGCGGACGGGGGTGGCGGGATCGGCAGCCCCTCTGTTGGCGCTGGAGAGGGCCTTTCCGAGGTGACACGCTGTGTCGCATCGCCAGGAGGGGGGATGGCTGCAGGAGCGGATGGGCGTGGCGAGATCACCAGCCTCGCGAGGGAGGGCCTGTCGGAGGTGACACGCTGTATCGCGTCGCGGCAGAGGTGCCAGGCATGTAGAGCCTGCACGGGCGCCCGAGGCTCCTTGTGCAATGTCTGGCCCAACCGCTCCCAGTCCGCTAGCTTAAGGGTTCCAGCTTCAGGGTACCACGGGCATTGGGCACTCACCTCCTGTAGCAGGAGAGTGAGTTCTCGAGTGGGGCAATCATGCTGAGCCGTATGCAGCAAATACTGCAGCTCATTGCGGTGTTGCACTTGCAACGCAGAGAGGGAGCTTCCCATACTTACCACAACGAAAAATACTCGCTGGGATCCACGAAGCGGATGAGTGACGCGTCTGAAACCCTTGCCGGGCGAGGTGAGTGCTGAGGGCCCCACGTTTGGGCGCCAGTTGTTGCGGTTCAATGACAAGACAGCACAGAGCTTTTAGCAAGCAAGCGGCTGGTCTGCTAACAGGCTTCTGCCTGTCAGCTTTCCACCTTCCCCTTTATTTTTTCTCTCCCCCCGCGCATTACATTCTCCAACAGATAAAAGGAATACACTGGCTTTGTTTAACATTCTTATTTACCAGTTTCTATCTACCGCATTCCTTGCTCTCAGGCCTTGAGCCCAGTCCTGAGAGGCTTCCCACGGTTCATGTCATCTGGGCGAGATTCCAAGGTTGATGCCCTTGAAAGAAGCTGTGTGTGCACAGGTCCAGCACAACACTCCGGGTGTGCCCTGAATGTTGCCAAGCGCATAAACCTTGTATGAATCCTACACTGGCGCACACCAGATTGACGTGCACCGGGGTCTCCCTGATGCTTCAAAAGGGCAGGTGTCGGGGGAGGGAGGGGAGTGAACTGTGCCAAGTACATGCCCATGCTCATGGCTCCAGGAAGGAGCCACCAGCTGATATCCCCAGTGGGTCATGGGATCAAGGTGGAATATACGCTAGCCCACTGGGGTTTCTCACCCTCCACAGGTAGCAAAAGGTTCTGCCACTTGGTGTCAGGGTGGGACATGAGGGTGAGGAAATGAAAAGTATGGTGCACCAGTGTGTACAGATGTTTCCTTGGCATGGTTCAGAAATGAGGGAAGAGGGCCGGGGGAGGGGGGAAGAACTCACAGGGCAAGGACCTGATAACAAGGTCCAGAGGGTCAGGGGTGAGGGGGGAGCACCCTCCCCCAGGGCCCATTTAAGGAAACCCTGCAAGGCAGTCAGTAAAGCTGCCATCACTTCCTGGAGTATGTGCCAGGGAGAGTAAGGGGTGGAGAGTCCTATGTTTCAACTGAGCACAAGGAAATCCACTCAGGAGGAGTCAGATTCTGGTGGCTCCTGCCAGGACCAACCTCTGGCTCACCGTGGGGGACTCCTCTGCCTGCACACCAAGCTGGGGGTTGTGTAGCAGGGGCTTTGCATAGTGTACCCGGTACTGGGCTTCCTGATGGGACACTAGAAAGGACCCCTCGAGTGCCTCTCCAACAGGCACTGCTGGCAGCAGCTGGATTTACACCGGCCAGCAGAATGAGAGGACGTGGCATAGGATGGGGGCCTGGAGGTCTAATGGGAGAGGGTTGATGATGGATAAAGGTTTCCCCAGCGTGGAGAAGAAGGATAATAGGTCAGCACTGTGGAGAAAGGGGGATGGAGGTGAAAACCACCCATACTCCCTGGTCCTCCAGGGGCTCAAGTGGGACATAGATGCCTCCTACTTCAAGGCCCTTCTCCCCGCCTCCTGGGTGGCAGCCTATGATGCCAGGAAGAAGACAACTTTCCCATACATTTTGGAGACTGCCACGATGGCATATGCTCTGGGGGGACTGAGACATGGGCTCCCCCAGAAGTGGTGGAGGGAACATCAGGGGGAGGGGAAGCCGCGGCTGATGGCAGGGCTGTGGTGGGGGAGGGGTGGTCTCTGCAGCCGAAGGCTTTGCTTTCTGGGCAGGACTCGTGCCCTTCTTTTTCTCCTGGCCCTTTCTGCCGGTTAAGGGGGCTCCCTGGAGGATGGCAGTGGTAGAAGCCATGGCAGTGGTGGAATCCCTATCCATGCTTGCAGCTGGTGCTCACCTATGGGGGCGAGGGTGAAGGACTCAGCCCCAGCAGTTGACGTGGTAGCCGCAAGGGTGGATGGTGGAGCAAGCTGGGGGTGGGGAGGGCAACAGGATCAACCAGGGGGCCCCCTTCTGCTGTCTCCTCTGCCATTCAGGGAAAGGGGACAGGAGCAAGAGCAAGCACCACAGGGAGGGGCAAGGTGAAGGCGGGACAGCTAACCGCTCCTCCTGCCAGGCTGCGGGCAGGGGAGGACGGCACCAACGGGGAGGGGTCACAAGGGCTTACAGCAACATTAGGGGGTGCAGAGAATGGGGGGGCAACAAAAATGGAGGGGGGTCACAAACACCAAGAAGGGCATGGGCACACAGAACAAGCGGGATAGAGTGGGGTGCGGGAAATGGGCTGAGAACAGGCCAGGGGTGGAGTAGGAAAAACACACAGACAGACTCCCAGGGACCAGGGTGGGACAGGCAAACTAACAAACCTTGCAAGGGAAGTGTGTGTGTGTGTGTGTGTGTGTGTGTGTGTGTGTGTGTGTGTAACAACAAACAAGGTGGCTAGCAGTGGGCAGATGGGGCAGGCAGCAAAAAGAGAGAAGGGCAAACTTCTGCAGAGGGGCTGATGGGCAAACAGAGGGTGGGAGGGGCCCACCAGCCTTGCACAGATTGGGGAAAGGCAAGTCCAGGGAGGAAGGGGGGCATATGCACCCATGTGCACTTGCAAACAATAGTTCCAGCTTGCTGCTGCAGTCAGAATCCCATATGGTAACAGGGCAAGGCAAGTGGCTGAGCCAAGGAAAGGAAACAGCCCCACCATGGTGTTCAGGGTAGTGGAGCAGGTGGTGATGCTGCTGGTGGATGGAATAAGGGGAGGGCTCCATTCCACCTCACCACACAGGCAGAGATGATACAGTTACTCAGTCTGGCAGCAACACACCTTCCACTGAGACAAGCAGCAGCAGCTCCATGTACTCCAGAGGCAGCTCCTCTTCCTTCTCCCTGAAGGCAGCAGCAGCCACATCTAGACAGCCAGGAGAGACCCCATGGATAGTGGTGAGGTCACTTGCTCCCTTCTGGTAGTAAGACCAGCAGCCCCTCTTGCCCCCCACAGTAGCAGCATAACAAGAGGGGTCTGGCCAGGGAGTTGCTGGAAGCTAACTGGTGGACCATCACTCTAATGTTAATTAGTTCCCCTTGAGAAAGCTGGCAGTGATAATTAGACAATCAAGCTGGTCAGCTGGATGGGATAAGGAGTCAATCAGCTCATTGTCCCAAGGTTGATAAAGAGGAAGAAAGTCCCGGAAGGAGGGAATGGCTATGTGAAGTAGGCTAGGTGAACCTAGTTACATGGAGGCCTCAAGGGAGGGTGGCCTCTGTTCCCCTCAGGTCTGGAGGAGAGGCCCAAAAAGTACAGGGTTACTGTAAATAGACTGTTGTATGGAGATTGTTGTGGAAATGATGGAGGGAACTTAAAAAAAAAACATAGTGAACATGGAATCCATGCAGTTTCTGCAGGGATGAATGCTGGAGAGTAGCCATGCCCCGTTACAAGCTGCCAATAGACTTTGAAATGGGTGTCATTTGAGGGTTGGCTGGTCAGTACAGGGATAGAGTCAGGGATCAGTCATTTTGACTACTCCACTCAGAGAATATTAAGCAAAGTGCCTCAGAGCCATCTAAAGTAATGCTTTAGTCTAAGGGTGTGCTCCTGCACCCCTGGAGACAGTGGGAACTTTGTTGGTGATGTGAATGGAAGCAGAATCAGTACACAGACTTATGCAGGTAACAATGATGCTAACAGTGCCACTTGCATTCAACTTCCTGGAGCTAATGTGACAACTCAAGAGTCCTCAGGAGAGGAAGGTCCCACAACATCGTGCCATAGTACACATAAGTTAGTGTTCTTTCTGCCCTTTTCCTCCTCTTCTGCAGAACCAAGGGGCCCCAGGGTCAGTTTCTGCTTGTAATCTGTATGTGCACCCTGAAAGAGGGCATGGAATTTGGAGTTACTCCCTCTAATCATACAACTTATCTGGTTCTCAGAGGCTGAGCATATCTCTGTGAAGAGGTCGGACACATAACTGACAATTGATTGCTAATGCACAAGGCAGACTATACAGGCATTTATTAGTCAAGATCAGGTAAAATAGTTTCAGTAACAGATCTGATTTAAAGAGACATCACAGGAAGGAGATACTGTGGCCAGTTTTCCACCTCAGTTCCTTAATCCTCAGTTACCTGGCCCTGACATAACCTAAAGTTGCAAAGGAGCAGCTCTAACTTATGCCAGTACACAAGCAGGCTTTGTGGAGCTCTTGTCCATCATCACCTTCCTCTCCTCGCACTGGGGTTAGGAGATGCAACTTAGCACAGAAGGTAGAAGAGGCACCTGTAGCAGATTGCTGCCATCTGAGAATTACGTTGAATGGGGTGAATTCTCCATCAGCTTTCTCTGGCCACCTTAAAGCAATTTGGTAACACATAAATCCATGAATCCCTGTAAATTGATAAAAACATGCCTCCATTTGTACATAATCCCTTTATTGACTATGGCCTTGATTCAGCAAGGTACTTACGTATGTTGAAGTCAACAGAACTACTCATGTGCCTGCAGTTAATCACCTGACTGAAGCACAGCTTCAGATCACACCTTAATATATAAAAACTCCTAACTTGTCTTCTTTCTCTGCATTTCTCTCCTTCATGCTATCATAGTATGATGTTCACAGTCAAATTCTGTGAACATCATACTATGTTTCTAATTCCATAAATAATGTATTTGGAAGAAATATTAAAATGCGTTATGACTTCATATATATTCCCTTCTATTCAACATTGGTGAGGCCTCATCTGGAGTACTGTGTCCAGTTTTGGGCCCCACACTACAAGAAGGGTGTGAAAAAATTGGAAAGTGTCCAGCGGAAGGCAACAAAAATGATTACGGGACTGGAACACATGACTTATGAGGAGAGGCTGAAGGAATTGGGATTGTTTAGTCTGCGGAAAAGAAGAATGAGGGGGGATTTGTAGCTGCTTTCAACTACCTGAAAGGGGGTTCCAAAGAGGATGGATCTAGACTGTTCTCAGTGGTAGCTGATGACAGAACAAGGAGTAATGGTCTCAAGTTGCAGTGGGGGAGGTTTAGGTTGGATATTAGGAAAAACTTTTTCACTAGGAGGTAGTGAAGCACTGGAATGCATTACCTAAGGAGGTGGTGGAATCTCCTTCCTTTGAGGTTTTTAAGATCAGGCTTGACAAAGCCCTGTCTGGGATGATTTAGTTGGGGATTGGTCCTGCTTTGAGCAGGGGGTTGGACTAGATGACCTCCTGAGGTCCCTTCCAACCCTGATATTCTACGATTCTATGATTTATAAAACTACAATTTTCTTGATAAGACTGCTAACTAATCAATAGATTTTAAGAACCTCATTAATATGATGGAACATCCTATGTCCAAGGTAAACTTGCATTTCCTGGAAGTATTTGAAAAAGCTCCACTTAAAGGTTAATATTTAGGATATTGGGTTACAGAATAAGTGGTAAATTGGCTTGTTCTTCTAAAAAAATGACTAAAGAGCTTCAAATAATGAATAGGTGTATGGAAAAAGGAGTCTTTTCCAAGCTAGATATAATGTTTTGAACTCCCTCAGTCATCAATCCTGTAAAGGTGTGTAAAAAGTGTGTATAAAATTAAATGCTATTGACAAAAGATTGCATCATAAAGTGACCTTGGTTTTGTCAAGCAGTGAAAAAATTAAATCATGCAAACAAGTTAAGAATGTTTTTTTGGAAGAAGTAAAACAGAAAGTATTAAAATATGAAGGCCTTGATATTGGAGTTACCACATACACTGAGTAAAGGGTAGCGTGCAGTTGTACTGTCCCAGGAGCAGAACGGAGAATGAATTATGACACACAGAATTCCAAATCTTCCCTTGCTCTGGAGGAGTTGTACCTTATCTTCTTTTTGGGGAACACCCCCTTGAACGACTCTGCCTGAGTAGAAGGGGGAGATCTAGGGCTCCAACCACTTCTTGCCAACCTGCTACTCCCACTTGCTCGCAGTGTGTGTGTGTGTGTGTGTGTGTTGGGGGGTAGTAGCAGTTGAGTAGCTCCTGCTCTAATCTCTACTCCTTGAGTCACAGTCTGAGTAGGGATGTTCAGGAGAGTGGGGACTATGACAATGTAGCCTGAAAGGAGGGAGATGATTCCTTTCTGGAATCCTTAACTTATTTTGGAATCCTTATATTGTGAGCACTATTGCAGATTCTTCTTCTGTTTGCTTGTTAGCTCTCTCAGGAGCACTCTGATGGGGACCATTCTGGATTTTATAGAGAGCCAACTGCTGTTCCTCACTGTATATTCTGTCTATAAATCCTTTATCCTTTTGATTCCACTGGACATAACAGACTCTTAGAAACCTTTCCCAGTATTTTAGAACAGATTTCTCTGCAGATAAACATGCCTGGCAGACAGCAGGTCAACCCAAGAAAGTTGAATAGTCGGGATAAGTTTCTAAAGTGCTCGGTAGATTAACTAAACAAAACCCCTGAACCTTTTGAGATTTTTCCCTGCACTGGCTGGGGAGAGGAATTAGTGAGAAGGGTTGTTTACCAAGTGATCTAGCTATACTCAGACCTTGAGTCTGTGTTAGTATTTATTGTGTATCTGTAAATAAACAGTCTTAATTAGAAAAGCATACAGTCAAGCAGACTTACATAATCAAGCCAACTTGATTTTTCTGTCCTCAATCTGTCTGTATCCTGGGAGTAGATAAATGTTTCTCACCTGGAATATAGGACACTCACATAGACAGAGAAGTGACCTGGGTTCAAATCCTTGCTCTAAAGCAGGGATTCAGATATGCATCTCCCATATCCTAGGTGAGTGCACAACCAACAGCCAAAGATTATAAAGGGGGCGGGGGAGGGCGGAGAGAGATTCCTCTTCTACTGTCTCTGTTTTGTGAATCTAGCCCTGTAAAACTGCTCAGAAACAAGACTCTGCAGGTTGAACAAAATGTGGTTCATCCAGAAAATGACTTGTGATTCATCAAATTACAACATAATTCAAATTCGGTTTGACCTGAAACATTCCTCCCCCACCCTTTTATTTCAGAACTGCCACTGAACTGAAAAATCAGTTTTGCCAAGGGTCTGCTCTAAACTGCCCAGACCGTATGTTTTGTATGACAGCAACTAATGGTTTCCTTCATTCGACAAATGTAAACTAGTAGGGAAAATTAGAGAAGCATAGGGCATATTAAATTTTATGAAATGGATCACTTGCTTGAGAAACCACCTTTTGTGCACATGCTTGTCAGACATACAGTCTGCCAGTTGAAAGCAGCTGTTTTAGGCTGTTTCTGACACCAAGATCAGGCATGGTTAGAGAGTGTTTGTATTGTGGGGAAAAACACAGTCAGCTTATTTTTCAAAAAAGAAGACCTGTTTAGGGAAGTTTTGCTGGTCTTATGTTAGCTCTATCTGTTTTAAGTGTCTGATGTGATTATATTCTGGGTTATCTCCACTGAAGCAGGAAGTGGCAGAGAATTTAAGAGAGAAGGAAAATGCACTTTAAAAATGAAGTTAAATTTTTATTTCTCTAAGTATCCTCTCGCACCACCAGGCTTGTCTCTCTCACCAGTAGCAGTTGGTCCAATAACAGATATTACCTAATCCACCTGTGAAGTTCTGTTGAGCTGGGGCAGCCTAAAGAGAGGAGCCATTCATAGCTGCTACTTTTGCCTTTGCAGTACAGCATTTTCTTATTATTTACTGCTCAAAGTGTGTACAGTGCAACATAAAACACAGAGAAGTGGACCATGTGACAGTACATCCGTGAGGTGGTGAAGGCTTCTTGTATAGTCATCACTGAAAGTATTAATGGAAAAAGTGTTTTAAGGAGGATTTTATAGGAGGTGAAGGATCGAGTATGATACATGAACCTAGCTATTGCTAGTCTTCAGTACTTAGCAGCCAAGAAGATGCTTTGAACTTTTACTTTCATACTTAAATGAATAAATTCATGAGCATTTGAAACATTGCAGGGTTTGGTATTAGGATAAGCAAATGAGTATAATCTCAAAGGTTGAGTTCAAATTTGAACCAAATATTTTTCATGTAAAAAAAGTGACGACTTTCTCTAAAAAATACTTGTCGATTTCACACTCCATTCAATATAGGATATTGGCAGACCAGAATATCATAAAAGAAGCTTTTCTCACTGTATTTCTGACTTGACTGGAAGCAGAAAGTACCTGAAATCTCACAAATGAACTTATTATCATGAACTTTCCAGCCCAACTTTACAGAACCTAGAAGTCCAGAAGAATTTGGATAAAGTTTAGTTAAACTTCAACATACTTATCTGAACAAGACTGAACCTACAAACTGCCAGACAATGGAAAAGTCTGTTATTTGCACAACTCTACCTTTTAGTTCCAAGGATGTCTACTGGTTTTGTTTATCTGAGAAATTAACTTGGCAAAGTTGAGTGTGTCCTCAGTTCATTTCTATGACCATTAAAAAAAAATCTTAGAGAAACATTGCAATGTTTTCTTAATGAAGGAAGGATGACACTGTTCCCATCTAAAAAATGGGGATACCAGTATTTCTCTACCTTATAAGGTATGTTACAAAGCAGCTAGAAGGTATATTTCCTGCCTGGGGTAGACATACATTCATTAGTTCTGCTTGAGCTAACACACAAAAAATAGCAGTGTGATGCAGGAGCTTGGGCTAGCTGCCTGAGGATGTTACCAGTGGGTAGGGCAGGATTGTATCTGGGCAACTTGCCTAAACCACCACACGTGCCTCTTCAACCACACTGTTATTTTTAGTGGGCTACACTTCCCAGCTGCTGTGTAGACCTACCCATAGGCATGTTGTCAAATTAATGACTATGAGGTGCTCCGATATTGTGGTAACCGGAGCCATATAAGGATCTTATGTAGACAGACTGTGATGTATAAATATCTGCATGGAAGTCCAATATGGAAAGACGACTGTGATCGACTCATCCTGACTCCCACCGCTACATGGAGAAAGGAAGGGCAACGCATATACAGTACTACCTACTTAGTGAGAATTATGAAGACAGTCATTAAAATTGTAGTACTGTAGTTCCAATTAGTTTACCACATTCTTGTATCACATACAATGAATAAGTCAATCAGTAACTTCTGCTGCCAGCCATGATTCAGGTATTGGACTCTGTCTCAGTATATGAGTACCAGCTTGCTACATACATCACCTTCATGAAAATTTACAGAATCACTCTCAGGAGTATTTTATGGCCAAAGACTAGTCCAATCAGACTTTGGTTTAATGACAGAGTAGCAAACAAACCATAATTTTAAAAATGGCATCTTGTATTAGAAAAGTACCAACCTAACATAAACCCATTCTCATCACATCTAATCAAGCTCAAAACTAGAGCTGGATTATACTGAAAACAATTTCCCGCTAATATTCATTCATTAAAAAAAAAAAAACTAATTTGCTTTGACTGTGTTCATGTCCCCGTTGTGTTTGGTTTCTGTAACTATTCTAGCAAGTGAGTTTACTGGCATGAATGCACATCAGTGTAGTACATATTTCAAGTAAAAAACTGCATTAAAATAAAATTAAGGTAGAGACTATATCATTTTTAAGGACAAAAAGCATTACAGGTATGTTGTAACTATCCCCAAACCAAGCACTAGTAACTCAGGAAATACAAGAAAGCTTACACTAAGGGCTTGTCTACATGGCAAGTTAGTGCACGGGTAAGCCAGTGTATGAATCTACAGTATACTAGCTTGCAGCACCGTAATGTCGTGGATAGTGCTATAACACACTAAAAGTTCAGTAGTGTGCTTTGACCAGCTGCTGAAATGTGAGTATGTCAAAGCGCACTATGAATATTCTAGTGTGCTCTTGCAGTGTTCACATGGAGCATTACTGTGCAGCAAACTAGTGCACAGTACAGGCATACCCTGGTTTACCTCACAATACCATTCTCTGTAGCAAGGCCTTAAATGAAATCCCAGCAGGTTTAAGATACGGAAATGTACACTTAAGGCAACCATACAGCCTTGTCTCTACCTGGCAGTGACACCATAAAATAAGGCTACATTTTGATTATGGTATTTTAATTTTTGTGGTCCCAATTAGATTAAATTGATATTTAAAGACACTTTGATTTTTATTCTCATATTTTCCCCATGATGAAGTCATAGATGAAAGTGACACTTGAGCCAATCTACCAATGGGAACTCTTGATACATGAATCTAGTTTTCCTGAAATCATTAATTTAGAACATCTAATAGAATTGTTACATTAAAATCAGCTGCAGAAAGAGAGTGGTGATTGGATAAGATACTTCTGATGTTACAATGGCCTTCTTTAGAGTTATTGGATCTGTTGCCTTCATATTGTCTGTACCATACATAACCTTAACAACTAGATACAACAATAATTAATAATAACTAGAGCCATCCAACACTCTGGGGAGCTGGCTGGCTGAAGTTCCTGGTAACCAAGGAGCGTGGTAGCCAAGCTAGCTACATAGGGAGCTGAAGAGCTAGCTACATAGGGAGTCTGGGAGCTGGATGGTCCAGCTCCTTGACTGCCTTCCAGGATGGCAGTCCTGGGAACTGGTTGCCTGGTTATTTGGACAACCAGGAACTCAGACACATGGCTCCCCAGGTAGGAGGGAACCAAAAATGGGAAGCTGTGGACCATTTAGATTCTGTGGAATCAGCATTTTCTGATGGGAAACTGTTCAGTTGGAAATTTTTTGACCAGCTCTATTAAGAACTTAGTTGAATTACAGATTAATTTCTTCAAATATAGACTGTGGATAAGGTAACTATATGGGAAGTTAGAAGAGTCTATGCTCTGTGTTAAAATAATTCAAGAGAAAGAAAAGATTGACACACATAAAGACAATGGACCTATGACAATTTACATTGGCTAAGAATCTGCCTCTGTTAGGATATAGATATTCAGGCCTGTCTGCAAAGGCCTGTACTTTAAGAATTTAGGTGTATTCTTATCACTTGGCTAGTTCTAGAGGTATAAAAGAAAGAATCAAAATCACTGTCTGCTGGTGTAAAGGCCTTCTCTTACTGTGACAGTCTGAGGCCCTGTTTTTAAGCTAAGGCCTTTGGCTAAGCAGCGGAGGCAGCCATAAGCTGGGAAGCGACTGGTCGCCTCCTCACATTCCAAACTAGTCACATTGAAATAAGGTGCTATTGGGCTCTTAGGAATACAATCCTGTCCTGATAGTGCCTATCACCTCCAGAGAAAGGGAAATGCCTAGAAAATGTAAAAGGAAGCTTAGTTTGATAGCATCCTGTCTGGCAAGAACTCACTTATCAATAGCTGGGATGTGAAATCCTCACTTCTGTATTGTTTTGTCATTATAGTTCCCACTTTGCTATTGATTGTCTGTATAATCTCTGTCTGGTTCTGTGATTGTTCCTGTCTGCTGTATAATTAATTTTGCTGGGTGTAAACTAATTACGGTGGTGGGATATAATTGGTTACATAATCATGTTACAATATGTTAGGATTGGTTAGTTAAATTTCAGGAAAATGATTGGTTAAGGTATAGCTAAGCCGAACTCAAGTTTTACTATATAGTCTGCAGTCAATCAGGAAGTGAGGGGTTGGGTGTGTGGGTGGGAGAGATGGGAACAGGGAATGGGGGTGGAGAAATTGGAATCATGTTTTGCTAAAGAGGGGAGATGGGAACAGGGAATGGGGTAAGGAAATGGGAATCATGTTTTGCTAAAGGGGGAAATGGGAAGAGGGAATGGGGGTAAGGAAATTGGAATCATGTTTTGCTAAACGGGGAAATGGGAACAGGGAATGGGGGTAAGGAAATTGGAATCATGTTTTGCTAAAGGCAGGAATGGGAACAGGGACACAGGTGTAAGGCTCTGTGGTGTCAGAGCTGGGAAGGAGGATACTAAGGAAGGAAACTGGAATCATGCTTGCTGGAAGTTCACCCCAATAAACATCGAATTGTTTGCACCTTTGGACTTCGGGTATTGTTGCTCTCTGTTCATGCGAGAAGGACCAGGGAAGTAAGTGGGTGAAGGAATAAGCCCCCTAACAACCTCCTGCAATTTTTACTCATAAACTAATTAGCGGATTTACTTCTAAATTTTCAGAAAATTCATTCTGTGACCAAAGAGTCAGTGCTGTAATTTTGGGGGATGATACATTGTATTTTTTGGACTCCCTTCTTTAACTACAAAATGGAAAACAACATCTATTATGGAGTCAGGACTGGCACCTTTATAATGCATGATTATAGAGTATAGTACATATGTATTACACATGCAAAAGCAATGTAAAAAGAATAGTAAGGTTGCGACATTAAGCAACCAAAAGTTTGGAAATTCCAGAGTTGAGGCTGCACATGCAAGCTTCATTTGACTCGTTTGTGCCCTTGGACACATGCATTATAATACTCTCCTTAACATTAAAATATTGTATTTTCAAGACATGACCACTTACTACATTACCATTCTGCCTGAATGTTGTAGCCATTTCCCCTTTCCTACATTTCTTTCACTGTTTGTTTTGCCTATTTTAGAGTGTATGTTACAGGAATTGTTCCTTAATATAACAACATAAGAACAGCAGAAAGACCATACTGGGTCAGACCAATGGTCTAGGTAGCCCAGTGTGCAGTCTTCCAACAATGGCCAGTGCCAGATACTTCAGAAGAAATTAACAGAACAGGGCAATTATTGAGTGATCCATCCTCTGTTGTCCAGACCCAGCTTCTGGCAGTCTTAGGGACGCCCAGAGCATGGGATTGCATCTCTGACCATCTTGGCTAATAGCCATTAATAGACCTATCCTCCATGACATATCTAATTATTTTTTGAACCCAGTTATATTTTTGGCCTTCACATCCCCTGGCAATCAGTTTCACAGATTGAATGTGGATGGTGTGAAGAAATACTTTCTTATGTTTGTTTAAAACTGTCTGCCTATTAATTTCATTGGATGACCCATTGTTCTTGTG
Organism: Caretta caretta; assembly: GCF_965140235.1. NCBI lineage: Eukaryota > Metazoa > Chordata > Testudines > Cheloniidae > Caretta > Caretta caretta. The sequence continues at coordinate 41,883,460 of NC_134208.1, forward strand.
TTATGTGAAGGTGAAAATAACACTTCCTTATTCACTTCCTCCACACCAGTCATGATTTTATAGATCACTATCATATCCCCCCTTAGTTGTCACTTTTCTAAGATGAACAGTCCCAGTCTTTTTATTCTCTTCTCATATTCCCTAATAATTTTTGTTGCCCTTCTCTCATTTTGTTGCCAGTTCTAATATATCTTTTCTTGAGATGGGATGACCAGACCTGCACACAGTATACCAGATGTGGCCATATCATGGATTTATATACGGGCATTATGACATTTTCTGTGTTATTAGCTAACCTGTTTCTAGTGGTTCCTAATATTCTGTTAGCTATTTTTACTGCTGCGGTTGCACATTTAGCAGCTGTTTTCAGAGAACTATCCACAATGTTTCAAAGATCAACAATTAATTTAGATCCCATCATTTTGTATGTATAATTGGGATTATATTTTCCAATGTGCATGTCTTTGCATTTATCAACATTGAATTTCATCTGCCATTTTGTTGCCTAGTCACTCAATTTACTGAGACCCCTTTTTAGGGGTCTTAGAAGTCAGCTTTGGACTTAACTATCTTAAGAAATTTTGTCTTATTGCAAACTTTTTTATCTCACTGTTTACCCCTTTTTCCTGATCATTTATGAATATGTTGAACAGCACTGTTCCCAATACAGATTCTTGGAGGATCTCGACTATATATCTCACTCCAATGTGAAAACTGACCTTTTATTCCTACCCTTTGTTTCCCATCTTTTAACCAGTTACTGATCCATTAGAGGACCTTCCCTCTCATCTCATGTCTGCTTACTTTGCTTAAGAGCCTTTGGTGTGGAACCTTGTGAAAGGTTTTCTGCAAGTCCAGCTATACTATATCAACAGGATCACCCTTGTCCACATGCTTGTTGACACCCTAAAAGAATTCTAATAGATTGGTGTGTCATGATTTCCCTTTCCAAAAGCCATGTTGACTTTTCTCAACATATCATGTTCATCTGTGTGTCTGATAATTCTGTTCTTTGCTATAGTTTCAACCATTTTGCCTGGTACTGCAGTTAGGCTTACATGACTGTAATTGCCAGGATTACATCTGGATGCTTTTTTATTTTTTAAGTGGATGTTAACATTAGCTATCCTCCAGTCATCTGGCATAAAGGCTTATTTGAGTGCTAGGTTACATAGCACACAGTTATTAGTTCTGCAATTTCCTATCTGAGTTCCTTTAGAACTGTTGGGTGAATACTTTCTCATCCTGGTGACTTATTACTGTTTAATTTATCAATTTGTTCCAAAACTTCCTCTACTGACACCTCAATCTGGGACAGCTCCTCAGATTTGTCACCTAAAAAAGGATGGCCCAGGCATGGGAATCTCCCTCATTTCCTCTTCAGTGAAGACCAATGCAAATAATTCATTCAGTCTCTTCACAACTGTTTTGTCTTCCTTGAGTGCTCCTTAATAGTCCAGGGGCCCTACTGATTGTTTAGCAGGCTTCCCACTTCTGATGTACTTAAAAAAATGTTGTCGATTTTTGTGTCCTTTGCTTACTGATCTTCAAATTATTTTTTTAGCTTGCCTAATTATACTTATACACTTGATTTGCCAGAGTTTATGCTCCTTTTTATTTTCCTCAGTAGGATTTGACTTCCAATTTTTAAAGGATAATTTTTTCTTCTAAATACCTATTTTACTCTCTTTGTTAGCCATGGTGGCATTCGTTTTGGTCCTCTTACTATTTCTTTTATTTGGGGTATACATTTAGATTGAGCGTCTGTTATAGTATTTTTAAATTGTTTCCATGCAGCTTGCACACATTTCACTCTTGTGACTGTTCCTTTTAATTTCCATTTAACTAGCTTCCTCATTTTTGTGTGGTTCCCCTTTTTTAAGTTAAGTTCCAGTGTTGTGGGTTTGTTTGCTGTTTCTCCCATCCAAGGATATTTCATTTAATTACATTATGGTTCTTATTATAGAGTGGTTCAGCTATATTCACTTCTTGGATCAGATCTTGTGCTCGATTTAGGACTAAATCAAGAACTGCCCCTCCCCTAATGGGTTCTAAGCAGTACTTATTAAGGGTGTCTAGAAATTTTATCTCTGCATCCCATTCTGAGGTGACATGTACCCAGTCAGCATGGGGATAGGTGAAATCCCCCATTATTATTGGGTTTTCTGTTTTTGTAGCCTCTCTAATCTCCCTGAGCATTTCATAATCACCATTACCATCCTGCTCAGGTGGTCGACAGTATATTCCTACTGCTATACTCTTATTAATCAAGCATGGAACTTCTATCCATAGAGATTCTGTGTTATAGTTTGATTCTTTTAAGATTTTTACTATATTTGACTCTGCTTGCTTCACATATAATGCCACTCCCCCATCAGCATAACTTACTTCATCATCTCTCTACATTTTGTACCCTGATCTTACCATGTCACATTGATTATTATCATTCCACCAAGTTTCTGTGATGCCTATTATATCAATATCCTCATTTAATACCATTTAATTCCTTCCTGTGCCTTTGGACTCCATCTGAAGCAAATCAATAATATTTGTTACTATAAATAAACAAAGCTTACATATTTAAGATACTTTTAGAATATATAAGGATAACATCCTGACCTTTTGCCCATGTGATTAAAAATCCCCAGGTTATACTCCCAAATCACAATTTATAATGGAAAAGCTAAAACACAATGCTTATCAATAGCAGCAGTGTTGTATGCTGTAATAGAATGAATGCTCTCATCAATCTCACTCAACTGCTAAATTCAAAAGGTGGTATTTTCCTTTTTTACTGTGGACTTTATTGTTTGATCATCATCTCATGGCATTGGGTGGCATAACTGAGATGTTCATTTCATGTTACAAACTTTCTAATCTTTTCTGTCAGAATGATAACACTCTTATAGCAGCAATATAATCAACTATGATGTTGTTCATAACCTAGAATAAGAACGTTCTTTTTAAGTATGCCTTTCACATGAAGATGAAAGCACTATAATTACTCAGGGTATTTATGATTTCAGCAAAACTTCCCACTACATCTGATGTTCTAAAGGATATTGGAAGGTGAATGGAGGTAAGATTATGCATCATACATTATCCTAATAAGAGAAATTATGTTTTCCCAACTAGCCACTTAGGAAACTGTGGTGGAGAGTCTATCATTAGGGAAAAGTGTATTTTACAGTTACAAGAGACTGGAATACAATACTAAGGGAGATGGTCAAAGCAACCATTCTGGAAGCATTAATAAAAGAGATTAGAAAAGATATTAATGGGCATAAAATAGTGCCCATTAACATATATTGGAAGGTTTTCTACAGTGACCATCACAGTGGACCAAGAGCACTGAGAAACACTCAGTCGGACTAGGAAAATATCATGTAGATTAAATTACTGTAAGGTGGGTGCACAACTGGCTGAGAGATCATGCTCAGAGTTGTTATGAATGGTTCACTATCAAACTGGGAGGACAGATCTAGTGAGGTGCCACAGGGGTCTGTTCTGGATCTGATATTTTTCCATATTTTCATTAATGACTTGGACAATGGGGTGGAGAGTATGCTTACAAAATGTATGGATGTCATCAAAGTGGGAGAGGCTGAAAACACTTTGGAGGACAGGATTAGAGTTCAAAATGATCTTGACAAAGTAGAGAATTTAGGAATGAAAATAAAATTCAAGAACTCCAAAATGGGCAATAACTGGTTAGGTGATAGTACTGCTGAAGAGGATCTGGGGGTTATAGTGGAGCACAAATTGCATATGAGTCAACAATGTGATACAGTTGCAAAAACAGGTATTGAGGTGAGTCATATACAGGAGGTAATTGCCCTGTTCTACTTCGCTGTGGTAAAGCCTCAGTTGCAGTAATGTATCCAATTTGGGATGCCATACTTTAAGAAAGATGTGGACAAACTGGAGAGAATCCAGAGGAGAGCCACAAAAATTATCAGAGATTTAGATAATCTGACCTATGAGGAAAGGTTAAAAAACTGGGCATGTTTAGTCTTGAGAAAAGAAGACTGAGGAGGGACCTGGTAACAGTCTTCAAACATATTAATGGCTGTTGTGAAGAGGCTGGTGATCAATTGTTCTCCATGTCCACTGAAGGTAGCACAAGAAATCTGCAGGAAGGGAGATTTATCTTAAATGTTAGGAAAAACTTCTTAACTGGAAGAGCAGTTAAACACTGGAATAGGCTTCCAAGGGAGGTTATGTAATCCCAATCATCAGAAGTTTTTAAGAACAGGTTAGAAAAAAACCTGTCAGGAATGGTCTTGGTGTACTTGGTCCTGCTTCAATGCAGGGGACTGGACTAGATGATCTCTTGAGATCCCTTCCAGCTCCGCTTTTCTATGATTCTGTGACTTCTCGTGTGTGTAAAGTTACTTCCACGTATGGTTGCAGAGATGCTTATTAGACTGTAAACTCTTTGAAGTACGGCCTGTAAATTCCTATGTATTTGTATAGAACCTATCAAATTGGAAACTTAGACACCCCTGGAATACAAATAGAATATAATAATAATAATAATAAATGTAAACAAATTTACAGTATGGTTATAGTTACTTAATTTTGATGGTTTGCCTTGCTAGTTAGAGGCAAAAGGCTAGATTATAAAAGATTGGTGCTTAAAGATGCAGAAAGGATCTTTTCAGAAGTATCTAAGCATCTAACTCATATCCTAAATTGAATGGAGGTTATGGAGTTAGATTTTGTAAATTCTACTACGCATCTACTTGAATTTTAGGCATCTAAATACTTTCAAAAATCTGACTCAAAGTAAGCCACTTTTTGTATGGTATCTAAGCCATAATATAAAATCAGTAAAATGGAGTGAACAGTATTGCATAGCAGAGCCTCCTCGACAGATTCAAAGAACCTGATCCTATCTCACTTAAACTTGTGGGTTTGAACTTGTGCTCACTGAAGTAAAAAGCAATGCTCTTGCTAAGTTAAGTAGTGCAGGATCTGGCATTATTAAATACAATAGAACTTCACAATTATGAACACCAGATTTGGAACTGGAAGTTTGCAATCAGGCATCAGCAAAGACCAAAAGAAAAAAAGCAAATAGAGTACAGTACTAGTAAAAAAAAATAAATGGAAAGTTTTTTTAAAAAAAGATTTGAGGTAAGGTAACAGTTTCTGTGCTTGTTTCATTTAAATTAAGATGGTTAAAGGCAGCATTTTTCTGCTGCATAGTGAAGTTTCAAAGCTCTATTAAGACATCGTTCAGTTGTAAACTTTTGAAAGAGCAACCATAACATTTTGTTGAGAATTACAAACATTTCAGAGTTACAAACAATCTCCATTTCCGAGGTGTTTGTAACTCTGAGGTTTTACTGTAAGAAGTAATTCTATGAAAGTCAATGGAATTACAGTACACCACTGTAAAATCTGTACATCTGAGATTGACATCAGGCCCAAAGTATCAGTGCTATTGGCCATCAACATCTCTGGTAATTACTTTAGTTTCCTTGTATCTCTGGGAATGACATTTCCTATGCATCTGGATAACCCCAAATACCTTTCTAGTATGCTAGGAAAGTCCTGGAATTTATGAAGTCTTTCCAATGTCACGATGATACTGCAACAGGCTGAAAATATTTAAAAAACAAACAAACAGAGGATGCTGAATAATAATGAGCTTTGGCTCACTGTTACCTGATGGGCAGAGTGAATGAAATTTATCTTAATAAAGCTTTGTTTAGTTTTTATTTCTAACCATTGAGGTAGCCACTTTTGGAAAGGTTTTTTGGCTCTCAGACCTCATGAGAAATAGGACCAAACAGATATTCTCCTGATTTTCTTATTCCCTAGTTCCATAAGGTGATCTCTCATTCTGACTGAGGCACTCTGTAATGATGCCAATAGCTGCATATAACTCCAATGTATTCTCCAAAGTGTGCTGTTCTCGGCAATGGTTGTATGAGGCTCTGGCCAATGAATGGCCTAGTGAATTGCTCATTTGCTTGCTTTTATTTATAGAAATATTCTCAATGAAGATATGATTGAGTAATTTCAGCAATTGATTTGAAATACCCCTGGAACCACTAGTGTGAATCCTGGCAAGGTCAGTTCTGAGCCCTTCTTCCTTCTGATTATGGATGAATTGAGTTTCATGCAGTCTGCTACAGGAGTCTTTCATAAAAGCCCTTACAGTTTGAGAGCTCTTTGTAACGATGATGATTAAAGAAATATTTTGGGATCCTTTGGGAGAAAGGTACCATGTAAAGGAAACATAATTATTATTGTTGCCACCTTTCCGCCCAAGCATTCTTCTTTGGCAAGGCACCTGATTTATGTAGAAGAGTGGTAATTTTGACTTTCTATTTGTTTGCTTGTTTTCTTGGAGAATTTTAAGAACCATCCTATATGCTATCATCAAAGTTTTTAGAAAATGTTCAAATTAAAAGCACAGAGTGTCATTTATAAGGATTGGTGGGGTAGGGCAGAAGAAACCAAATTCTTTCAAAAATGGGACCACATTCCAATCTAAATAGAACACCAGAGCATCCAATAATCTCATACAATTAAAGTCCCTAGTTCTGTAACATTGGCCCTGTAAGGTACTTAAGCACCTGCCTAACTTTAAGCATGTCAGGGACCATTCACATGCTTTAAGGGAGACCAGTAATAAAGTACTTTGTTGAATAATGGCCACTGAGTAACATTACACACATAAGGTGCCCTAGTGCGTCAAAAAAGTAATGCAGCTGAAAATCAAATTTTAGCTAGTTTACAGCAATAAGTATATTTTAATTTTCTTTATACCATTATGAGAGCAGGTAAGTGAGGTAATATCTTTTACTGGGCCAACTTCCGTTGGTGAGAGAGACAAGCTTTCAAGCTTACACAGAGTTCTTCTTCAGGCCACTATACCATTGTGTCATACAGATGGAGAAAGTCAAACTACATTTTATATCATAGTCTCTTTGTATAGTGTTTGGGAAATCTGATAAAGAAAACAAAAGAGAATTGAAGCTAGATGACACATCAGTAGAGAGAAATGTAAAGTACGTATATATTGGTGTAAGCACCTTACGGTGTAAAATTTGAGTTTCAGCTTATTTTAAGGCCAACAGTTTATAACTGGGTGTCTTAAGTTTAGGGTGACCATATTTCTCAAAGGAAAAATGGGACACCTCACGGGACTGGCATCTCTGTTTGCCTCCTGCATGTTCCTTCGCACCACACCCCACGTTTTTGGCAAAAGAGGGCATTTGTCCTGTTTGCTCTTGCCAAATGATCAAGTTGGCAAGAACAATCAGGACAAATGTCCACTTTTGCCAAAAAAGTCAGGACGGCCGGGACAGGGCTTAAAAAAAGGACTGTTCTGGCCAAAATGGGACGTATGGTCACCCTACTTAAGTTGGGCAACTAAATTCATATTTGGCACCTAATTAAGTTCCCCATCCCCTTTTTTTTAACATAGGCTAATCTCTGTAGATTCCCAGCACTTCTAAAAATCATGTCACTCAGATGCAAAAGTACAGATTTCAGTTCCTAGCTCTAGGCAATCAACATTAGACAAAGCTGGCTTTAAACCTTTTTTACCTACCTATCCACCCCTTATCAAGCCAAACTGCAAAGGGAGAAGAATAGGCACTAGGGTCCCAGCACATTCATCAATGTAATAATAAAGATTAAAGGGACTGGTTGCAATTTATGGAGAAATAACTGGGCTAATAGGAAATCTACCTTTTCAGAGCTCCAGGAAAAAAAATCCACTTCTCGTACATTATAAATGTAAATGCATACCTCTAGGAACAAAGAATGTAGGCCATACTTGAAGGTTGGGGGACTCTATCCTGGGAAGCAGTGGCTGAAAAAAAATGGGGTCTTGGTGGATAATCAGCTGAACATGAGCTCCCAGTGTAAAGCTGTGCCCAAAAGGGATAATATGATCCTGTGATGCATAGCCAAGGGGATTTCAAGTAGGAATAGAGAAATTATTTTACCTCTATATTTGGCAGCAGTGCAAGTGCTGCTGGAATACTGTGCCCAGTTCTGGTGCCCACAATACAAGAAGGATGTTGATAAATTTGAGAGAGTTTAGCAAAGAGCCCCAAGAAAGATTAAAGAATTAGAAAACATGCTTTATAGTGATAGATTCAAAGAGCTCAATCTATTTAGCTTAACAAAGAGAAGGTTAAGGGATGATTTGATGACAGTCTATAAGTATCTACAAGGTGGACAAATATTTAATAATGGGCCCTTCAATTTAGCAGAGAAAGGTATAATGCAATTCAAAGACTGGAAGTTGAAACTAGTCAAATTCAGACTAGAAATAAGGCGTAATTTTTTTTAACAATGAGGGAATTAACTGGAACAATTTACCAAGGGGCATGATGGATTCTCCATCACTGATAATTTTTAAATCAAGGCTGGATATTTTTTCTAAAAGAGCATATTTTGGGGAAGTTGGCCTGTGTTATACAGGAAGTCAGACTAGATGATTACAATGGTCCCTTCTATCCTTGAAATCTATAAATTGACACTGTCTTCTAGTTCTGTATTTTACAGCTAGACAGTAATCCTTTGTCTGCTTTGTCTATGCTTGCATATAATGTGATACAGTGGTTTGACCAACAAATAATCATGTATCATATATACATACTTACTTTCCAAAATAGTCAGTTCTACGGGTACTGGAAATCAGTTAGAAAAGTAGAATTTACAAAACAGGGAGCAATAGCTAGTGTGTGAAAGTTTGCACAGTGATAATATTGAAATGTATATTATATAAGCAGTATAAAGGACAGTTATATTCTGGAAACAGTTTTTGGTATAATTAATTTTTGCAAGTGAATTTAGTACTTATGGAAGCTGCCAGATTGCCAGCAATGGAGATTCACTTTGTCTATTCATTTGCAGATTGGATACAGCACAAGCATCAGCAGTGCAAATTTCTCCACCCCGGCCAACTAATGTTCCTCAGCTGTGACCAGGAAGAACCACCTCTGGAAAGTTCAGTCCCCAAGCCCATTAAATCCTTGGCCTCTGTGCTTAGATTGCTAATAATGGTGTCAATTAGTGTCAATTATGTTGGTGGTTTTTGTAATGTTGACATCTGTTTACTAGGAACTGGACAGACTGCCAGCTTATTACCCCAGAGCCACTCAATAGCAGTCAGATGGCAACAACTTTCAGTCACTATTAATCTGTGCTGAATTCAGAATATTGTATATTTCAAGTCCTGGGTCTATCTAGCAGCCATTGAGCTATATAGTATCATTATATAAAGGGTAAATCTATCTGATAATTGCATAGCCCCAATGACCATAATATCTGAGTGTTTTAATCTTGAATGAAATTGTCATCACAACATTCCTCTGAGGTAGGCAAGTGCTGCTATTCACATGTTATAGATGGAGAAGGGCCGCCCAGAGAGACTCTACGACTTGCCCAAGATCACACAGTAAGTCTGTAGGAGAGGAGGGAGATTACCCGAGGTCATGCAAGCCACGGCCCTAACCATTGGACAATCCTTGCTGTAGGTATAGTCATAGAATAAGAATAAAATGTCCACCAGTTCTTGTATTTTTACTATTGTTGGCTTCTTCACACATTACTCAAATGAAAAGAATCTTTGTTTCAAAGATTGTAAGATCAGTTATTACGGGGAAAATAGTAGATGGAAACTCTAAATGTCTGGTTTAGTCTTTATATTAAAAGTACTGCAATTGTTATTCTAATGTACACTAACCTGATTTGAAAAGCTGTCAGGGAAGAGTGAATGGAAAACAGATGGAAAATACAGTTTAAAGGCCCTCGATTAGATGTATATATCTCATTTATTGTACCATCACTTGTCTAGGAACAGCACAATTTATGAAGCAATGTGTATTGTAAATTATGCTGCACTGAAAAGCAGTCACTTCTCTGCACGCTTTGCCCTCTGCAAAGGGGGTAAGGGTGAGTGGCAGGTGGGTGGACAGAGGTCAGCTCATGGCAACAATAAAATTTTGTGAGACCTGCTGCCATTTCAGGGGAGGAGGTGATAAGGGAGCATACATGGGCAGGCTTTTCTCAGAAATGGGTGGCCTGTGCTGCCCTGTATACCCCCTTGTTATGGACAATTAGTGTTATAAGTCTGTATGCCTAGCTTCTCCTTCATGATAGTCTGAGCCTCACCCTGGATATCATGAGGCATTGTGACCTGACCCGTGGCTATAGCACTGAGTTTCCTAGGGTATGGGGGGCTGCTTTGGAACCTTTTGTTTGGGTCATTTGACATCGCCTGTGTAGGGCTGTAATCATGGGGTTTCATTCTGTTGTTTGGGGCAAGAGACTATTGAGTGAGTGAAGTCTGGATCAATGTGCATGCTCCTTGCACATAATGGGGGACTTCACTGGTATCCACTATTACAGTGTCTATCAATCTGTGCTATTGTCATTTTAACTATGTTGGAATTAAAACACCTACATGGTTTTGTGTCATACTGAGCCATCCACATACTCATCAGACTATCTTCTTCCAGCTACTGGTCTTTAATGGGAATGGGGAAATATGGTTACTATTTCCCTTACAAGCTGCAAATGAACCTTTATTATGACTCCCACATGGGCACTGTGGTCCTTTCCTTAACAGCAGTGACCAGGGTGAAATCCTGGTTCCCTTGAAGTCAGTGTGAGTTTTGCTATTTATTTCAGTGAGGCCAATAGTTCACCACTGATAACCTGGTAGTGTAAATTAAAAATATAGTGATATATGCTAAGTAAATGATTGTTATGTATGCACAAAGCTCCTTTTACTTTATTTGGAGCAAGTATGAACCACTTATAGTAGGAAGAGAGCCTGAGACATAAGGCCTTGTAGTATTGGCCTGGTATGAGGCAGTACCTGTTCACAGAATTAGGCAAGAACAGGGCTGATATTGCAGAAATACACATTCCTAAGAAGTGCTTAGCATTGAGTACTCATGCAAACACATCCAGTGGTACCAGAACATCCCAATATCAAGGATGGTACAAAAACATTCCCCAAGGATAACAGGAAAACGTTCCCCTCCTAAAAGATAAGGTCATGATGTCAGTACATAATAGAGATGTTTTGATCAAACCAACATGTACAAGGTGAAGGGTAATAACTAGCCACACCAGGAGGCAGTAACTAACTATGTCAGAAGCAGTACTAACTTGTTTGTATCAGGATATAAAGAGGTATCTCAGAGCTTTGTCCAGCCGAGGGGGGAATGGAAAGTCCTGCCATTCACTGAGCTGTGTCCACTGTCAGGGGCATACATGTCTTAGTATCCTCATAGAGTCTGCCAGGTGCTATTACCGTGCTTTATTGACAATAAACCTGGCCTAGCGCCTTCGTACCTTAACATATCTTGTGATCATTGGGTGTTTTGCTCGAGGTCTGCTGTGCTGGATGTCTGCGCACATCTGGGACAGCACACAGGGAGAACACACACACATGCAGCCAACATCTAACCACATTGGTGACCCCTGAGTACTGATCTGGTAATGAGCACAGAATAATTTGCTTCAAGACATCCCATATAATGGATTCCAGTTGAAACCATTTTTCTATGAACATGTCTTCCTGTGCTGCTGCTATGTCCTTGGAGACCAGCTCTGATTCAAAAAGTAGCATACTTTTGCTTTTCTAAATAATGTATACTGGGGGCTAGAGGAGGATAACATTTATCTGCCTACACCAGCTTTATGCCAGCTGGGAATTCCACCACACTTGACTTAGAGGCCTGTTTGAGAAGATTTACTCCTCTTTAGTACAGTCTGAGAGACACAATGAGCGCCAGGATCTGGCCCTTGATCTCCTAAGATGAGTGTAAGCAATTATGCTTACTTTGTTGTCAAACTTTTCTTTATACATGATTTGGATTCAACTGTATAAATATGCAGTTTTTTATCTTGCCTTGGAGTATGGTGATCAAGGGCATACAGTATTTGCATTAATGTAACAGGATTGTTTCTATTCACACTGAAGTGTCAGGCTGCCCAAATGTAATTCAGAAAGTAAGTAATCTGAGATGACCACCATAATACATGGGATAGACATCTGAATATTATATCTCCTTGGTATTATAGCTTTGGGGTGCTGTCTTCAGTCCCAAATCAAAAACTCAGCTCTTCATATTCCAGCTGTCATGTCATATTTCATTGTTCAACTTGCTTTATGTGGCATGTCAATGTGCTATGAGAAAACACAACACAGTAAACTTCATAGGCAATTACACAATGCTTATTAATTCCTAATATTTGTGATGGAAAATTTTGATGAAGCATTGTCTATCTCTACATTTGTTAGAATGCTAAATTATAACTTCATTGTTCTTTTATCCAAGTCCTTGAGCAGCAACAGAAGTTTCTTTGAAGAAGGTTTTAGTGTGATCTGGAATCTGAGCATTGAAAATATTGATGTCGAAGGAACACTGCTCAGCTATCAAACCTAACTCATACTGAGTTATGCCTGTAGTATTTCTGTTCATTATTTCACTCCATCTGAGTTAGTCAAATGAAGACAATTTGACTGAACTTTTCAACTGTTGCTTTAAGCATTCTATTAAGATGCAGTACAAAACAGGGGTTCAAAAATGAAGTGCCTGATTCACAATTACAGTACTCCAGTTTTCCACTGGAAAAAAACAGTGGAGAAATACAAAGTCAATTGAAGCTCCAAGTTGGCAGTTAGCTCTTGTTGGGCCCAGTCCTCCACTACTGAATCTGGCAGGACTAATGCCAACTGTAATGAAAGTCTTGCTAAATAAAGGATTGTATCCCCATATTGTGCTGGGCTTTCAAAACAGTGGATGATCATGTGTATAGCACCATGTATACGCCAATAATGATGCACAAAGGGCTTAAGGACATAAAAGTAGGCAGAACTTTAAGGATAAAGATTCATTTGTAATACTAAATACTTTTTGCTTTGTGGGTTTAACTTTAATACAGTTTTTGGTGAATTAATAGCACTAGTTTTATAAGTCTGAACATAATGACACCGCATCAAAGTCCTGATTTATAAATCAGTCTCCTGTAGCTCAAGTGCGAAGCAATCAAAGCCTTTTTATTTCAAATGTATTAGCATGATTTAGAAGCCTATTGTTAGTTTTGTACATCTGTTTAAGGATATGAGAATCTGTTTCCTGACTTGTAAAATAGTCATATAATGATTTCTGACTAGACTCTGAAGTTAACCCTGTCGCACCACCACGAGCATTGGAGTGTCTGCTGCTAGCAGTTTACTTGCAGTTCCTACCCTGCAAGATCCTGAGTGCCATCAGGAATTAAGATTAGTTCTAGGTTTTATAAATGAAAGTCTATAGATTGAATTACACACACGCAAAATATTAAAAGGGCATTATTAAGGTTGCAAAGTCAAGCACTCAAAAGTTAGGAAATGCTAGAATTAAGGTTGCCTATGCCTATAGCTGGTCTATATGGTAGTAATTAAAGGTATATTTGGGCATCCATACTAATAATGAACCAAACTATTCTGAGTACTTACCTTTTTTTTACAAGGTATGTCAAGAAGTGATAAGCTTGTATCAGCTGAACGTCTCACTGCTTGTGATGCAGAGAGATGGATACCTCCTTCTGACCTCCCATCAGTGGGAGTTAGGTGCTTAACCTGTTTAGGTACTTTTGAATATCCCCACTGTTAGGAGCCTAAGTCTCATTGAAAGCCTATGGGACTAAGCGTCTTTTTAAAAATGGAACTTTGACTTTTGAAAATTTTAGTTAAAATGTATACTTAATGAAAATGTTTCCAGAAGTCAGCATTCAATTGTGCACTAAAGGCCTGATTTTGCATTTGCTCTAATCAGTAGGAGTATTGCCAGACTTAATAGGGAACAGTAAGTCCAGCTCCTATCTCACAAACTAAGGATTGGTATTGTAAATACAAGATTATTTGAAAAAAGTAGAGAAGTTCCAGTGGCAGCATTCCTAGTTTGCACATTCAAGCTTCTTTTGATTAAAATCGTTTTTAAACAAAAGTCAGCCATAACTCTAACTTGCCAAAAATCCTGTCTTTAAGAATGTGGTACAGTGTTTAAATTTGAAGCTTGCAATAGTAGCTGAAGTAAATAAAGGAGCTGCTGTTATGTATCGGAAGTGAAATCAGTCTTTATCTGCTCATAAACACGCATTCTGAAATGCTATATAAGCAATATATGTAACACAACCTCCCCCTAAACAATTCAAATAACTTTTGTAACAATGCCAGTAATGTCAAAGAAATTACATGAATATATGTTATATTTTATTTTATAATTGGAAAACAAGTATGATTTGAAATCAAATATGATTCATTTGCTATACTTGCTAATTTGTTTAATTAGAAATAAAAAAAAACAGAAAATTCTGATCAAAGAAAGTATAGTTGAGGTTTTTTTTCTTGGTTAAAAAGCTTTGAAAATGTGAGTCAGCATGTATGTTTCAGACTCTAATTGTGGTTTTGTGTTTTAACTAACCCAAATGTTAGTGAATATTTTGTTAGAAACTGACAACTCATGTAACTTCTTAATGAATTCTTATATGCCTTTAATTAAGCATATAAATCATACTGAACCCTTGAATCTAATTGTCTTTATGTTGCTATTTCAGAGCAACTGATCTGAAAATTAAAAAGTGTGTCGGTGACTTTCACACCTCTTAATTGGTACCATTTATTGTTCCCTTGCATTTCTATTTCACACAAAAACTTTTCCAGAGAGCCAGAGAGAGAAAAGGAAATCATACGAAAAAGAGAAAGGTGGCCGAATGGGTTAATGCTCCATATTTGACTGAGACACATAGGTATAACCAAGATTTAGAACATAGATTAAATGGATTTGGGGGCATTTGTCTACATCACAACAATTTGAAATGAATGGGGAGGTGTAGTACTAGGGTGAACTAGCCACTTGGGGATTTGTCCTGATCTCATTTAAGTAAATGGGGAAAATAATCACTTTAATGGTGCAGGATCAAGCTTTCTAAGGGACAAAACATTTAATTCACCCTGATTACTACAGAATAATAGTCTCACAGTAGTTCAGGATAAAAACTAAAGGATCAGAAATTATTTTGGGCCAGTGTCTGATACACTTATTTATACTGAATAGGACATTAAAGTCAGTGGGATTATGCAAAGAGGAAGGTACTACTACTAAGTTACTAAAGTTGTCAAAATCAGGACATAAGAACATAAGAACTTAAGAATGGCCATACTGGGTCAGACCAAAGATCTAGCCCAGTATCCTGTCTTCCACCAGTGGCCAATAACGGGTGCCCCAGAGGGAATGAACAGAACAAGTAACCATCAAATGATCCATTCCCTGTTGTCCATTCCCAGCTTCTGGCAAACAGAGGCAAGGGACACCATCCCTACCAATCCTGGCTAATAGCCATTGATGGATCTATCCTCCATGAATTTATCTATTTTTTTTTAACCCTGTTATAGTCTTGGCCTTCACAACATCCTCTGGCAAGGAGTTCCACAGCTTGACTGTGTGTTGTGTGAAAAAATACTTCCTTTTGTTTGTTTTAAAGCTGCTTCCTATTAATTTCATTGGGTGACTCTTTGTTCTTGTGTTATGAAAAGGAGTAAATAAAACTTCCTTATTTACTTTTTCCACAGCAGTCATGATTATAGACCTCTATCATATCATCCCTTAGTCATCTCTTTTCCAAGCTGAAAAGTCCCAGTCTTATTAATCTGTCCTCATAAGGAAGCCATTCCATACCCATAATCATTTTTGTTGCCCTTTTCTGAACCTTTTCCAATTCCAATATATCTTTTTTGAGATGGGGTGACCACATCTGCACAGAGTATTCAAGATGTGGGCGTACCATGGATTTATATAGAGCCAATATGATATTTTCTGTCTTATTTTCTAACCCTTTCTTATTGATTCCCAGCATTCTGTTTGCTTTTTTGACTGCTGCTGCACATTGAGTGGATGTTTTCAGAGAACTATCCACAGTGACTACAAGATCTTTTCCTTGAGTGGCAACAGCTAATTTAGATCCCTCATTTTATCTGTATAGTTTGGATTATGTTTTCCAATGTCCATTACTTTGCATATATCAACATCGAACAGGTCAGTTTTAAATGACAGAGAGACAGACCAGGAGAAAGGCAGGATGGAAACAGGATAACAAAGGAAAACTGGAAGATTGATAGCTACATTTGGAAAGGGCTTTTTTCTTTGCTTTTTCCTCTCCTCTCTCTTTCTCACCCTGTGTTTCACACAATAATGTGAATGTTTGATAGTCAGGTTTTAGCCTTCATGTGCTGGAATCTCCAGCTGAGCATTTCTCTGCCAAAAATGGCACTTCTCACAACTACCAGCAATAAGGGATTATTTATTTACACTTCACGGATATCCAATGGACAGTGCTTTCACAGGGTTTCTATACTTCTTAGTTTGATGGTGCATTCAATTTGATTTCCAAATCCCCAAGTTGTATTAAACTAAGAGGCAATTTTGACATCATTCCTAGAAGACTGCCATCCAGAGGGGCAGTTCCACATACATTCTCTCAAAGCATTGCTTTTACATGATTATTTAGTATTCTAATTTTGTCAAGATGGGATCATAAAATCTAATGAATAAAACACACACAAATCAGAGACTTGCAGCTTCTACTGTGTAAGATCAACACCTGCAACATTTTCGAACAATGAAGTAAGCTTTCTTGTTACTTTCTAAGGACAAGGCTCTGGGAGATGCATAAGTGGCTCCTGAGAAGTTCTTAGTGTTCTCAGGTCTCAATGAAGTCAAAGTTAATGGGGATGGGCACCTATAGTTCTTGTTGCTGACCTCTGTTTTTCAAAGCAACCTAGAATTATCTTTCAACAAAGTGGGTTTTAGATCTAAATTTTGGGGAAAATAACCTTCTCTAAGTGGTTTCTGGATAGATGACATTGTGCACATTATTTGTGTTAGATCAGATCATGTGATTATAGCTAGTTCTGTGATTTTACCAGAATAAAATATCCTGTTGGTATTACTAGTCTTTAGGATATTTATTTTAACTAAGATTAACAGAGCAAAGTAAATGCTGGTAGTGAAAGCAAAAAAGTGCCCACCTTTCAAACGTTTTATACTTTTGCCAGATGATATAATTACCAGAGTAGTAACTTTCAAGGACCTTTCCAAAGTCTTGGACACTGATTTACAATCTTCACAGAAGGTCTATCCAAAGCCTACTGACATCAATGGGAGTCTTTCCATCAACTTCAGTGATAATAGGATCAGGCCTTGATTATCTATAATCTAATCTTATCTATATCTGTATCAATTATATAGATAGATAGATCTATCTATGATCGATAGATATGTACAATTGATTGATGTAGATATAGATCTATCATACATATCTATCGATCGTAGATAGATACTAGAAGCACATGAGGCCTGATTGTATGCCAGTGAAGTCAATGGGATTTTGGACATTATCTTCAATGGGTGTAGGATCAGAGTCTTGATGGATTGCCAATATCCAGTATTGATCCCAAATGGCAATTCCTGTTTACTTACTATCTCAGGAGGCTTTCTGGATTGGTTTCTGCATATTCAATTTTTTTTTCTGAAAAAAAGCCTAAATCTTGGCTTTCTATTTAGTATTTTTACTATTTATATAATGACTTATGGCTTACTACACTTTTTTATGTATGTCCTTAATAGAAAACTAATACAAATATTATAAAAATTATATGAAACAATGGAGGCTATTCACTAGAAGGCCTTGGAGATACCATATGTGAAAGAGGAGACAGAGAATAAAGAATGTATGAAGAACGTGCATTGATTAGTATGAACATGACTAATGAATGCAAAATGTAGAAACATCTTGGAGAAGTTTTTGCATGTGTTAGACTCTCCCTAATGGCATGACTAACTTTCTGCAGTCCATCTTCAGGCAGCAGGTAAACCAAGATGCCACTGTCTTGACACAGTGACTGGGATTATATTTATTGTGGAGAGGGAGTTCTACAGTTAAGGATGAAGCTTGCTCCCCATTATAAGCCTGATTATCAACTCTTTACCTAACTTCCCCTAAAACAAGCCAATCCTAGGAACATGCCAAATCTCTTGCCAGGGTAGAACTTTTTCAGAAAATTTAGAAAAAAATAACAACACAAAAATGAAATTTAGAATCATGTGATGAAATCCTGGCTCCTCTGGAATCAATGGAATAACTCATTGATTTAACTGGAGGCAGATATCATCCATAGTATCTTAATGTCTGTATTAGTGCTCTGTGAAATTATCTGGATAGTTTATTCACTGAAAAATGCAGTTTTGGATAAATAAAAAATATCTGTGAATTTTACACAAAGTTTCTGAATAGATCACCAGGGGACTCATGTGCCTTTCATGGAAGGGGAGATTATGGTGATGCCCCCTTATGCCCTATCACATCATGCTTAGATAACTCTTCTGGGGCATGGAAGACCCAGACTGAAGTTCCCACACTGACTTGCAAGTGAACTTAAACTCCATTTGTCATCATTATCATAGTGGTTCCCCTCCTTACACCCGATAAAGCTTTAGCTAGAGAACTCATTTGAGATACAGGAAACACAGGTTCAAGTTTCCACTCTGCTTACTTCATAGCAGGGGCTTGAACTTGGGTCTCCCTCCACCACCGTCATGAGTGCTTTAACAACAGGGTAGAATGGGGGGGGGGCAAGATCACTACCTCCTCTTCTTCCATTGGTCTTGTGAATGACATTTTCAAATTTCCTTTGCTTTTAATAAAGCAATTTTAAATGCCCAAAATCAAAAAAAATGTTTGTGGTGGTCTTGTTATTGTCTTGGTCCCAAAATATTAGAGAGACAAGGTGGGTGAGGCTGAAAGTCCATACATTGAAACTTTTTGCAAAATGAAAAGTTCCAAAACATTTTGTTTTGGAAATGTCAATATGTTTTGTTTCACATTGGTATTCATCTCTGTGTCTGACTGAGTTGCAGTTCTGAGTCCATCATTCCCCCAATGTCCTCTATGGGCCTTGTTCCACAGCCAGACTACATCTCTGATGATAAAGCACAGTTTCTGCCTGTAGCTGACCCACTGAGGTGCCTCCTGGTGAAATTTTTCAACCAGCCCTACTCTTGGGGAGAATATTTCTGTACAGCCATCCTTTGGGTGAGATGCAATAATCATACTTTCCTTGCCTCCATCAGATCTGTAATTGCTGTTGCAGTAAATATAGTAAATTAAGCATCACTGAATCCTTTTAAAAATTGGCAAAGAATTTATGTAAATACACATGATTTGAAGCGGAGTAGAAAAAATTATTACCAACTTGGCTTCTCATGCACCATATCCCACATATCAGATGAACCATATGTAACCAAGCAAGTCATGGTGATGTTTAGTGCTTTAGTACCCACTAGCTAACAGTGAGCTAGAATCATCCCTTCCTATGGAAACAGTCAGATATTTGGTCAAGCTTCTGTGTGGGACACTCACCAAACTACTGCAAGGGTATCCCAATGCTGAATCACACATATCTTTACCTTGTGGAGGCTGGGCAAAGTTTAGACACTCCCTGGCTCTAGGCACACACACGTCTAGGGTCACTTGGCAGTGAGGACCCTCTGGTTTAATTGCCAAGTCACTGAAACTAGTGCCCTCTCCTAAAAGCTTTGCCAGCAGCGCTTGCATGTTCCCCAGCATCCCAGGGCAGATGTGAGCCTTCTAGTTTACAGTTGAACTTTTCATAGACACATGATGGTGAAAGCAACTAGATAACCCTTTTGCTTAGCCTGCATCTACTAAAAAGATAAAACATGTGAGTAGAGCAAACAGCTAAAACACTCTGAATGCAATTCCCCTCAGTGTTGCTCACCCTTCCCTTGGGAGTCCATCTGTGTTCAAGTAGGTGGGGTTCCTTATCAGGCTCCTACAGCAGCTCCCCTGAGCCTGAGCTGATGAAAATTGTCAAGGAGCAAGAGCAGAGCAGCTCCTGCTCTTTTAAAACTTTACAGTCTCCTCTGCCAGGTGACCTCTGATCAACAGGTGACCACATACCTCAGGTGACTTCATTGTCAGGTGACATCACCTTGATAAATCAGTTCTCCTGGGCAGGAGCCATCCTTTGGTCTAGGATGCTTCCATTTGGATAGTGGACCACTGAGGTTTACTGACTCACTATTGTTAGCTCCGTGTCACTACCCCTTGGAACTGCAGTCCAGCACGGAGGTAAAAAGGGCAATAGAGAAGGTAAACAAATCCCATATTCATAATGGAGTCTGCAGTCTGACACAGATACACATAACAAGCCCCCGATATCAAACAGAATTCATAAGCTGTACATAGATTCCCTAAGTTGTCACAGAAACTTCTGGGAGGGGCCAATTCAAGGATTTTTTTCTGTCTTCAAGCAACTGTAAGGTGAGAGTATTTTGTAGGGGTGGAGAGGCATTGGAATGAGCAGAGAACACAGCTTCCTAGCTCTGGTGGGCATCTTGGGGATTCACTGGAAAGGTAATCCAAGCCCCATTTAGGCAAAAACCATGCATGATGCTTGCACCCTCCATGATGTTCTGTCACTCACAGTCAAGTCTTCAGGTTCCATGCTGCTATTAGCCAACCCTTAAGTACAGAAGCAACCATGGAGAGGCACCTAATGGGAGTTAATGCTGCTCCAGCCTGCATTAATTCCCAGCTGGACTTCTGCATGGAGATCCACTCTGATTCTGAGTATTCACCAAGAGTGAAAATGGAAGAGATCATCCAGCCTGAAGGGCCAAAATTCTGAGGGCTTTAATTGAGAAAAATTCCCATGAGAAGTCAGTGTGGGTTTTATTCAGTTACAGTCTGCAGAATATGAGAACATCTAAAAAATACTGTAATATGAAATCCACAAGAGTGTCTTTCAGTTCATTTTTTTAAATTCTAGTGCTATCTGGGACCTTCTCGTACTATGTGTTTGTATAGCTCTTAGCATAATGGGCTTGTATCCTTAATGGGATTTCTGGGTGCTATTACAATATGAATACCAAATAATAATAATAGTAATAATAATTAATAATAAGAGGTTGTGTTATGCATGCCCATGCTATGCTTGGGTCACCAGTTATTTCCCACAACAGTTATTCCCGTTCCTTTACACTTGATCCCCACTTACAGCTGAAGTCAACCATGAGGGAATTACCTCTTTCCTGACTTCATTTTAGACACCAAAGTACATTTTGTACTCATAATTTAAATTAGTCCCCATAAATGAGGCTTTAGTTCAGAAGAAAAGATAATCAAGATAGTAGATTAATAGAAAACATTAATTTCACAGCTGATGATTTAACTAGTCAAACTAAGCTTTGAATAAAGCCTGCTTAATTTGTTTATATAAAATGCTTTATGAACAAAAAGAAGCAGCTGCAATGGACAATCCACAGCTTCTAAATCTAGAAGATATATTAGATATAGGAAATTTAAATAACCCCCCTAAACTTATGGTATGCAGATGCTAAATTTACAATAAAAGCAGAAGAATTATTGGAGCATTCAAACTGATTGAATAAAGCTATTAGTCATTATGGAGATGGATATGAAGATCAGATTGTACAAGAAATGTTAAGCTGGTGTTTTATGAATTTTTCACAATTCATAAAAAGTTCTTCCATGTTTTATTGCTTATTTTATTATTTATCTGGATTTTTACTATTCTAAAATAATTTTAAAAAGCATTATATCCAACACTCTGGATACCCTTTCATTTAAAAACGAATAAACTATTACTCAAACATACTAAGCAATTATCCCCAATCTAATCAATTATTTTTTTATAACAAAAATAACAAAAATTAATATCCCCACACAGTTCCTACATCACTGCTATCCACCCCTACAAAAAAACCCACAGATATGTTTACACAGCACACTAAGCCCAGATCTGACTCAGGTTTTAGCCCAAGCCCCTCTTCTCTCCCCACAGAAATTAGTCTGACTCAGATCAGGAATGCCTCTGGACTTGGGCCCATGGACACTGCTAAAGGGATGGGCAGAGCCTGAGTCCCGCTGTGATGCAGTCCGAGCCCAGGCATTAAATGTGGGTGCATTGCAAGTCCCAGTCACCAGACTGAGAACTGGAGAGTCTGCCAATGCTGTCCGAGAATCCCCCGGGGCTGCACTGCCCAGCTCTTCCATTCCAAAACTTGCCACCTATTTCCCAGGAACCAGAAGCAAACTTCTGCTTCAAAAGCATCTGCTCTGTGTTTAACCCTTCATTCCCATGCAGACTGCATAACTGCAAACACAGTCAATGTTCATGTGTAGTAGCTATTTCCAGCAGTAAGATTAAGGCCTGCAGCATCAAACATGTTACTAGCTGGGCAGAGGAACACACAATCACAGAAATGTAGGCCTGGAAAGAAGGACTCAATAGGTCATCTAGTCCAGTCCACTGTACTGAGGCAGAAGTGAGGATTATCTAGACCATCTGTTACAGGTGTTAGATGGTCTCTGGTTCACTTTTGATGGGAGGCAAGCAAGATGTTCAACTTCAGCAAGAGCACAGCAAATGATCCTGTCCATAAAACTATAGCCAAGTTGCTGGCGGCATTGGGGATCAACTGAATAGTAGAATAATACAGAGTGAATCAAACAGCTGAAGACCATGTACCCCAAAGTCAAGGATGCCAGCAACACTTCTTTCTGCCTGTAGAGGTACCACACAACAAAACCACTAACCCAGGAACTTATTCTTGCAACAAAGCCCGTTGCCAACTGTGTCCACATATCTATTCAGGGGACACCATCATAGGGCCTAATCACATCAGCCACACTATCAGAGGCTCGTTCACCTGCACATCTACCAATGTGATCTATGCTATCATGTGCCAGCATGCCCCTCTGCCATGTACATTGGCCAAACTGAACAGTCTCTATGTAAAAGAATAAATGGACACAAATCAGACGTCAAGAATTATAACATTCAAAAACCAGTTGGAGAATACTTCAATCTCTTTGGTCACTCAATTACAGACCTAAAAGTGGCAATTCTTCAACAAAAAAACTTCAAAAACAGACTCCAATGAGAGACTGCTGAATTTGAATTAATTTTCAAACTGGATACAATTAACTTAGGCTTGAATAAAGACTGGGGGTCTTTACTGGGATGGGTCATTACACAAAGTAAAACTATTTCCCCATTTTTATTTCTCTCCCCCTCCCCCCCACTGTTCCTCAGATGTTCTTGTCAACTGCTGGAAATGGCCCATCTTGATTATCACTACAAAAGGTTTTTTCCTCCCGCTCTCCTGCTGGTAATAGCTCACCTTACCTGATCACTCTCATTACAGTGTGTATGGTAACACCCATTGTTTCATGTTCTCTGTGTATATAAATCTCCCCACCGTATTTTCCACTGCATGCATCCAATGAAGTGAGCTGTAGCTCACGAAAGCTTATGCTCAAATAAATGTGTTAGTCTCTAAGGTGCCACAAGTCCTCCTTTTCTTTTTGCGGATACAGACTAACACGGCTGCTACTCTGAAACTTAACATGATGTGTGTCAGTTTTCAGTGCTGGTCCAAAGGATGGCTGAAAGGGATGGTGGGGTGTGTGTGTGTGTGTGTGTGAGAGAGAGAGAGAGAGAGAGAGAATAGAATACAGCTCATTGATTAAAAGTATCATCTTTTGACCTTGAATTAAAACAGTCCTTTTCATAAAATGTGAAATGTAATTATTTTATCATGGTTAGACAGTATCATGCACTGTCTTTTTCCTTTCATGGCCCTTCCACCTCCACAGGGAAAAAACATACTACCAGGAGTTTGGGGGTCAGACCAACCCACTGTGGGGAAGAGTGAGCTGATGAGTGGCCTGCTAGATAAAACTAACCCGCAGATACAGTTCCAGAAGGACCAAATAGTTCACCAAAAGGTGCACATAGGGTGAAAAAAGAGACAGAGGCTGCACAGCCCAAGGAGAGATTGGTGGACAGATTCATGAAGCATGACCACGGGTTGAGGAGGAAGACAGTGTGCAGCAGAAGGATCCATTCAAGCAATTACTTGAACTCCTGGTTCCCGGACTGGCTGCTCCAGTACCACCTTCAGCTCCTTCTCCCATGGCCTGAGTCTCCAATCCAGATAGCTGATTCCTCTCACATTCACCAAAGGAACTTCAGCTCAGGCACCTGTAATGACTGGAATTATGGTGACAGGTTATGCAAGGTAGCCTGTTTCCTCTTGTTTTTTCCTACCCCCCCCCCCCCCCCCAGATGTTCTGGTTTAACTTGGATTTAAACTTGGAGAGTGGTCAGTTTAGATGAGCTATTACCAGCAGGAGAGTGAGTTTGTGTGTGTATGGGGGTGGGGGGGATGTGAGAAAACCTGGATTTGTGCAGGAAATAGCCCGACTTGATTATGTAAAGAGTTGTCACTTTGGATGGGCTAGCACCAGCAGGAGAGTGAATTTGTGTGGGGGGGTGGAGGGTGAGAAAACCTGGATTTGTGCTGGAAATGGCCCACCTGTTGATCACTTTAGATAAGCTATTACCAGCAGGACAGTGGGGTGGGAGGAGGTATTGTTTCATATTCTCTGTGTGTATATAAAGTCTGCTGCAGTTTCCACGGTATACATCTGATGAAGTGAGCTGTAGCTCACGAAAGCTCATGCTCAAATAAATTGGTTAGTCTCTAAGGTGCCACAAGTACTCCTTTTCTTTTTGGAATTATGGTGGTATGTTATGAGGAGTGGGGCAGTCTCTTCACTAGGTAGCTTTCCGGCCATTTAGGATATGTCTACACTACAATTAAAAACCTACAGCTGGCTTGTGCCACTGGCTGGGGCTAAGGGGCTGTTTAATTTCAGTGTAGACATTTGGGCTGCGGCTGGAGCCTGAACTCTGAGACCCTCCCCCTAGTGTAGCCCAAGCCTGAATGCTTACAGTACAATTAAACAACCCCTTATCCTGACCCCATGAGCCTAAGTCAGCTGGCATGGGCCAGCCATGGGTGTTCAATTGCAGTGTAGACATACCCTTAGGGATTTGTGGATTAAAACCAACATCTTAAAATCAACCTGGAAACCAAAAATGCAGCTAGAGCAGATTGTAGTATACATGTTTAATATGCAAATAAAGAGAAACACCATATAAAAGCAGGCCACCGAATTCTGCACTAGCTGCTGTTTCCACATAGTAGCCCAATGTAAAGTATTTCAAAATAACTAATCTTGAAGTGTCAAAGGTATGGATGAAAGCTGGAAGGTCTTCATTAAAAAGAAATGGGAACAAGCTCCTAATTGTCTGTAGATGGAAAAAGTCATCTTGGTTGTAGCTGGTGCCTGATTTTACCAGGGAGTCTAACCAAACCCTGAGATTGCAAACCTGATCAACAAAAGATGATGAGTACATGCACAAAGTTACCCTCAGCCATATCTTCCAGTTGCTTCTCCCAACCAGTTAACATTGTCTCAGTCTTAACTGGATTGAATTTCAGACAGCTAGTCTTCATCCATTCTTTGGTCTTCTCTAGACACTGTGCAATGTAGTTGACTTCTCCAGCAGGGTCCTTTTTCAAGTCTGTCTCTACCCACTAGTCCTCTTTTAGTCCTGCCACTCAATTCTTGACCTTCTCTTTTGGACGCTGGTACTGGATACTGAGGCACATGGCTGGGATATGTAACTTCATATACACCCCTCTGAAGCTTCTTTGAGACTCTAGTGTAACATGGAATTAAAAATGAAGTGAGAGCTCTAGGTTCAATCCTACAGGACTGTTTTGAGGGAGCAGCACTGAGTCACTGTTGTTGAACATAAGTACTGTTGCTAAAGAAAGCTGAGGAGAGTATATGCTGCAGGTTGGTGGGTCAGTAGGAAGACTATGTCCAGCAACTGGCTGAGAGAGACTATTTCACAAGAGTCTTCATAAGTAGTTGTTTGTGGCTGGCTTTCCTTGGCTTCTGTTCTTACTTTCTCCTGAGGTCAGCGCTCTTGCACGCTGAGGTAAAAACCAAGATGCCAGAATGGCAGGAAGAGTTTCCAGACAAAATAAAGATGGCCACTAACCACATCTTTATCATGGACAGGTTTGTATTCAAGTTACTTTCTGCTGTCCATAAGCTGTGTGCCTCTGGCTTGCCCTACTCATCTGTGCACATGCAGCTGTTCACTCATTCATAGAGTCAGAGGCCAGAAGAGACCATTAGATCATCTAGTCTGACTTCCTGTATATCACAGGCCATTAAATTTCACCCAGTTACCCTGGTATTGATCCAGATCGCTTCTGTTTGGCTAAAGCAGGTGTGGGCAAATTATGGCCTGCAGGCCAGATCTGGCCCACCAGCCATTTTAATCCAGCCCTCGAGTTCCTGTTGGGGTGTGGGGTCTGGGGCTTGCCCCATTCTGGCACTCCAGCTGAGGAGCAGGTCGGGGACCTCTCCATGTGGCTCCTGGAAGCAGCGGCATGACCCTCCTCCAGCTCCTATGCATAGGGGCAGCCAGGAGGCTCCGCTTTGCATGCTGTCCCCACCCCAAGCACCACCCCCACATCTCCCATTGACTGGAAACTATGGCCAATGAGAGCTTCAGGACCAGTGCCTGTGGACAGAGCAGTGCGCAGAGTCGCCTGGCCACACCTCCACATAGGAACTGGAGAAGGGACATGATACTGCTTTTGGGAGCTGCTTGAGGTAAGCACCACCCAGAACCTGCACCACCTCATCCTCCCACACCTCAAACACCTGCCCCAGCCCTGATCCCCCTCCCACTCTCTGAACCCCTCGATCCCATCCTGGAGCACCCTCCTGCACCCCAAACCCCTCATACTGAGCCCCATCCCAGAGCCCACACCCCCAGCCAGAGTCCTCATGGCCCCCCCCGTGCCCCATCCCTCACCTGGAGCCCCCTCCCACATCCTGAACTCCTCATTTCTGGCCCCACCCCAGATACCACATCCCCAACCAGAGCCCTCACCCCCTCCTGCACCCCAACACCAATTTTGTGAGTATTCTTGGCCCACCATACAATTTCTATTCCCAGATGTGCCCCTCAGGCCAAACAGTTTGCCCACCCCGGGCTAAAGCATAGTTTCCTGAAAGGCATCCAGTCTCCGTTTGAAGCCATCAAGAGAGAAGTATCCATCACTTAATCTTGTTCCAATAGTTGTCACCCCACTTTTTTATATCTAATTGCCTTCACTTTGTCACTGAACAAAAGTTATCCTTTTTTACTTGTCCTCTTGCTGCTGAGCACCGTGTATGGTTCTCTGCACTATGGATCTGCTTCTGCTCCCAGTAAAGTTAGCAGCAACAATCTTAAGCGGAAGTCTCTCTGAGTAGGTGCAGAGCATAAACTGACTGCTCTTTCACAGTATTTTGCCTTTCCATATGGCTTATCAGTCTGCAGCTTGAGCCCCTTACCTCTGAATTTTCAATTTCCTTGCTTAATTGGTTTAAGTCAAACCCTTAAAATGAATGTAATGTGTCTTTTTCTTTTTCAGCTTCTTTTGCATTTTAAAGGGTAGGCTATAAAATAAAAAGCTAGCAGAGCATTCTTCTTAAGTGTCCATATATGTTTCAGGCCTATTACCCTGTGAATAAAATCACTGGAGCTCTTCATTTGCATGTTAACAGCAACAATCACATAAAACTAATACAAATGGAAGATACTGCGGATGCAAAATTCTGACAAAATGTTGAAATCATAAGAATAAAAGTTCTCTGGTGTGGGGAATATGTCTGGTTTCACATTATAAACTCCATGTGAACATACGGCACTACTTCAGTGATTTTTTCATAATAATAAGGGCATTATATTGTCAACTATTTGTTAAGAGCTTGCATAGTAAGAATGCTACACGTGGTCACAACACTTTCATTAGCATCAGAAGATTCATGCCAGGCTCATTATGGAACTAGTACAGGAATATTGAATTCAGTTTACTATGCTGAAAATTTTATAGTATATGAAATGTCATGGAATGTATGGACCCACTGGCTTGACCATTGATTATTTACAGTATGTGGTATTTAAAAAAATAAGTGGTTACTTTGACTTTTCTTTCTTTGCAAATAGTAAATGTGAGTATTTTACAACTGTGTTTAGAATCTATTTTAGATCATGACAGAGGCAAACATGCCATAGAGTGACAATGGGGGACATATTACTGACTGGTTAATACAGAGGTCAAACAAAGCCCTAACTCAAAAATGAACACTAGCCTGGAGACTAACTGGGGAAAAGCACCTACAGTACATCATACTACCGAGGTATAACTATATCTTTTCACATCGATTTTTTGCTTTAAAAACAATTATCCCATTGGCTGTATCTCTGAACCCTTGCAGTATCTGTTGTGTTTAATTAGCTCTTATGTGTATTTATTATACACTATAATTTACAGTGATGGATATACACTTTAAAGGTGTCTTGCTTTATATCTTTGTTACGCATTTATAAAAACATTCTATAAAGATGCAAAGAAATACATTGTTGTGGTTTGTAACAGAATGCTATTTGGGGGCCAGACTAATTCTAGGCCAGTACAACCCCAGTGGATGATTACAAGTGCCTGGAAAATTTTCAGGGGGGGGGGAGGGGCAGTGATTGCAGCTGTGAGGTGCTTCCATCCTACATTCTACCAGGGATCACCACAAGCTAGCAGCACCTGAAAAGTGGGTGTTGCTGAGACAGGAGGGGAAAGAAATCAGCTGGTTAATTGTATTTCCTAGGTAGAGTCCTATGGCAGAATAGCTATGAGCCCCCAAAAGGTTGAAATTAAAGATGCTCCTTGTCTCAAAAGTGAATCCTACTGAGCCTCACAAGGGGGACACTACTGCAGGGAGCTCCAATTGACAGCACTTTGAACCAGCAAGATGGACTTTAGCCCAGTAATGCTGCATCTGTCAAAGTGTTCTACATACCTGGTAGTATTACTTTAATATCTCTAAATGAAAAGTATCCAAAGCAATTTACATAAAACGGAGTGAAATATAAACAGCTCTGACTTAGATGCAAATTGGTGTATATGAATTAATGGAGGGATGATAGCTGTCAACTAAAAGAGTTACCACCAGTTTTTAACAGTGGTACAAATGCCTTGGAATGAAAACTCTGACAGAGTCTTGACTATAACAATCCTGTCAAGCACCACTATATATTACTAGAAAGAGAAAGGAATACGTTTTGTGGCCATCTGGATACTTTCATGGGGCTGACCCTCCATGGGGTTAAATGATGCTTAAGTGTGTGAGCTGGAGAATTATGCTCAGAGCAGATGTTAAAGCTGGCTCAGCAAGCATGAAAATAATCATCATATCCTACATGGGTCTACTCACTGTGATCTGGTTTCTGATCTCAATTTAAATCTAAAGTGACTTCACTGGCGATGATCTGGCCCCATGAGCTCTGACCTCATTCATTCATTCCTTATGCTCCTTGCAAACACAAATGTAGTATGAAAAAGAAGACACATGCAAGGAAGAGAGTTTTGGGGTTTTGCAAGAAGTGGACTTCCTGAAGGTCCTGGGCTGCTCAAAGAGGGGAACAGCAAACAATTTTTTTTTAAAAAAAGGTATAACAGAGAAAGCATAACAAGATCCAATAGTGGGAAGCTGAAGCTAGACAAATTCAGATGAGAAATAATGTGCACATTTTTAACAGTGTGAGTAATTAACTATTGGAACAACTTACCTGCGGATGTGGTAGATTCTCCATCACTTCAGTCTTTAAATCAAGATGGGCTGTCTGACTTAAAGATCTGCAATAGTTCAAAAAAGATTGTGGGTTTGATGCAGAAATTACTGGGTGAAGTTCTGTGGCCTATATTATGCACGTGATCAGACTAGATTATTGTAACGGTCCCTTCCTGACTTAAAAACTAAGAAGAAAAAAAACTGTTTTCAAGTATGTGTAAGGAACACCTACTCACTCACCTCACAGTACTGCAGGTTATGGGCTAAACACTGGGGAAAGGGCATACACGACAGTACATTCTAGGAGACAACTCTCTTTCCTTCCTACCCCCATACTGGTTTGCATTCTAGGCTTTATGGGTAATATGAACCCTTCCAAAGTTGTTTTTTGAATCCTTCTAGTAATAGAAAACTTGTGCAGCCCATTTCTCCAAGTAGCACACTGGAAGCCAGTCCCAATTCTAGAGCTAGAGAGTGGTACAACATGTGTAAGTAGCAGGAGTTGCTAGAGCTGTTGCATAATTTTTCAGTGAAACATTTTCTTCATTGAAAAAAAAATTGATTTGAAGTTTTTGCAGGAAAAGGTCAATCAATGAATTTCCTGCTTTGAAAGTTTTTGAAAAAAAAAAAAATCAGAACTGTCAAAACATCCCTTTTTAACATTTCCAGAATAAAAGAGTCTGGATTCTCCAGTCTGAAATGACTTAATTTTGAAAATTTACACTCATTACACCAACAACAAAACCAAAACATTTTGCAATTATTGAAACAAAACATTTTGATTGACCCAAACTGTTTTTTTTCCCCTGATGTTCAATTCTGTAAAAATTTGAGATTTCCATATTTCAAACTAATTTTGGATGGGAACAATTTTGAAACCTTGAAAATGCTCACAGGATGGGAAAACCATATCTGACCCTGCTGTAATGATTTCAAATCCACCTAGAACTCAACAAGGTATTTATATGAGTCAGTCATAATCAGAATATGGAGCAGGATTTGTTGTTGTCAGTATTATGTTCCTTGTGAATGGCAATACACCTTAACCCATTTTTAAACTGAAGGCTCAATCCCCACTTTCTCATTCATTGTATGTCCCTAAATCCCATTATGGTTAAGCAGGAGCTATATGCACTAGTGGAAGAATATAACCTATGGTATAATATCTAAATAATTAGCTCAGAAGGGAACAGGGTATTTGAGAAAGGGATTTTTTTATTTTTGCAAGAGGTGGTCATTGAACAGCATAAGAAATATTTATTATACCAACCTATTTACGGCACATGGTTTATAGGCAAACAATGTCTGGAGATTAGGAAGGTATTTTGCTAGAAGATACTATGTTACTCATGAAAAATAAACAACTTTTCTTGTGAAAAGAGCCTGACTGACAATGCTGAGACTTCAGCAATTTCATAACCTAATTTCGATGGGTGTGTGAAACCATTTAAAGTCCTGAGGCCAAAATCTGTCCTCAGTTACATGTGTACAAATCCCTTTGAAGTCAACGGGACTTGCATCATTGTAGCTGAGATCAGAATTTGCTCTCTGGCCGTTATATCATTGTTGTACATATATAAGTCTGACATCTGATGACTGCCATAATAATTTTTTAAAAAAGAACAAACACGTGTATCCTTTTTCCTTAAAAATAAAAAGTTTTAAACAAGTTAAAAAGTCATTCCACGTGATCAGATTTTTTTCCTCACTTTTCTCTCTACTATTTAACTGCTTTTTTCTACATAGGAAAAACTATTATAACACAAGAGAATTCTCCTGGTAGTTTTTGAACTGACCCTATTCTTTAGCCAGTGGCACACCAAAGGGAGGGAAAATGTCTTGAATGGCAAACTTATAGAATAAGTATTGTGAATCTGCTTTTAACAAAATGTTCCAGCCCGTTAGCCTCCTCAGGGTGTTACTAGCTCACAGCACAATACAATGGGAAAAAAGTACAGTTCTCTCATAGCTAGGCACAGAATGTGCTACTTATTTAATGGGGAATATAAAATATAGGCGAGTATTACGTTGTCCCAGCCAAAAGCTCCACAATAACCTGCTCAGTCTGCTTTTACTGAGGAAAAAGAAGGGTCCTGGTGGCTAACTATTAAAAGACAGAGAAAGAGAGCCAACCTGGCAGACTTCTAGCCAAGACTTAAGGCTCTGCAATTTATAAGTTAAGGTTATAAATTTCCCAGTGGAGATTAAACACAGCAGGAAGATAAAACAGAAAAATAGCATTTTGGGAGAAATTCACCAAGGTTTAGATGCTGTTGTTGGGGGAAATGGGGGGCAGGCAGAGTAACTTCATGGAAGGACTCTACATCCATTATGCGAAATGGGTAGAGAGTCTGCAGACTGGCACCAAATGGTGTAGAATGAAGAGGACTATTAGGAGCAGGCCAAGGCATAGGTAATGGAATCCATACAGATATTAAGCAGCTGCAACTGTTCTACTAGGCTACAGGCTGGAATAAGTAGTTATTTATTTATTTAATATAATTGCAATGGAATTAATGTGTCAAGACACATTTTTCCTAATTTTCTGCTGAGACTGTGGGTCCAGAAAACTGAAAATCAATTCTGATAAATTAGTCTTCTTTAATTTATTATTTGTAAAAATAAAAACCAGCATCATGCTAATATTAAAATATGAACAATATATGCGTATTGTTTCATATAATGTCAGAATAACAGAGAAAAAAACTCTTGATATATTTCCCTTTATTACAAGAGCAGATGAAAAAAAAAAAAAACCTCTAATTTTTTTTCCAATAAGCTTGAGTGGTAAGACATAAGAGATGGAGACAGAGACCAAACACAAAAACAGTGGATGTGGAATGTTTAGAGAAATAGAAATCTGCCAAGCATTCACTTACCAAAAACAACACACACTGTCAATCATCCTATTCAGCCATCACAAAAGATCATTGCAAACAACCTTCGGTCTCATAAACTAGAAAGGATAGTATTACTAAGAAACCTTTGCTTACCATGAGCTCAAAGGAAAAGTGTGGTAATCAAAAAACAATGTTGCATAACAAACCACAGTACACAACCGAAGAAGCATTTAGAACACAAGTCTTTTTAAAATTACTATAACTGGTCTTAAATAATAGGAAGTATATGTCAGCTTGTGCCGTTTGCATGATAATCTGTGTTTTTATTAAAACCTCAGCTCCTGGAGTCATGTGACTATGTGAAAATCTCAGCTTTCATTAAAAATATTATTTCTAATACCTGTGTTT
This sequence comes from Caretta caretta, assembly GCF_965140235.1. Classification (NCBI taxonomy): domain Eukaryota; kingdom Metazoa; phylum Chordata; order Testudines; family Cheloniidae; genus Caretta; species Caretta caretta. The sequence continues at coordinate 41,916,330 of NC_134208.1, forward strand.
GCAAATGAAAATACTGAAAATGTGTATCCCAACTGCTGAAAACTAGAAGACAAATAAAATGTATCATTTAAAAAAATCTCCTGAAGTTTAAGACAGTCACATAATTTTAGGGGGCCCGGCTAATGACCCACGGTTGAAAGTTTGGGATTGGTAATACTGAGATTATAAAATCTCTCCCGGGAGGGCTCTAGTCCCTGTTTGAAGGTTTTTACTGTACCCACAAAGCCAATAAGTAGAGAACCCAATGAACAGAGGAAGGAAGGAGATGGGGTGGGAAGGAGAGAAAGAGAGAGAGAGTGTGTTGTGTGGGGAGGGAATGATGTGGGAAGAAGCAATAGGATGCATATGTGGAAGGGAAACTTTGTTCAAATACTCACAGTTTTAAAAAAAAACAAAAAAAACAAAAACACTTGGAAATCAGTAAATAATTCAATGTATTTTCTTCTTTTTAGTTTTGTGAGTTATTTGATCTTGAGACTGTCTTTGCTTTCTAATGAAGAATGAGGTTACTTACTTAGACAAAATGACCATGTGACATGGGAAAAAAAGTAAATACTGCCAGCTACCAAAATACACATCACTAAACAGTGTGACATCAAATACTGTACTCCAAATGGATAAAAAAAAATTGTTATGTATTACCAATGCTGACATTTTAAAAATGCAGTAATTGACAATGTATTATACATCAGGTTAAGGCCCATCACAAAGGCACATATTTGCCAGAATTTTTAACAAGAGCATTCTCTACAGAATCTCCTCAGGCTTACGTTTTGTGTCAGTTGGAAATTTCAGTTATCATGTTGATGACAAAATTGGTGATGATAAAATACACATAGTTCATCATTTCTAACGTCCATCACTTTGCATAAACAATGTGAATTTCAGACTCAGGGATGGTTAAACAACCAGGATGCTTAAAATAAAAACCTACCCATGCCTGCACACACATTATTTCATCTGCAGCAAATCATTTCTGAAGGGTAAGAGCTATAAAGAGTTTGGTTAACACATCAGGTGGAAGATCTCCCCTCAGGGCCTGGGTGCCTGCATCCCTGCCTGTCCGACTGTGCCAGCAGAGACAAGTTTAAAATTACATGTACAGCACCTAGATACTGTGATGACTGGTGCTAAACAGATCCCTCCAATAGACATTAACTTAGATAACCATGAGATTTAGTGCTATTCCGTGACTGTCCTGTTAGCTGTAGCTCATGAAAGCTTATGCTCAAATAAATTTGTTAGTCTCTAAGGTGCCACAAGTACTCCTTTTCTTTTTGCGGATACAGACTAACACGGCTGCTACTCTGAAACCTGTTAGGAGTTGATACTTTACCTTCTGCAGTAAGTCTCTCCAGAAAACCGTCTCACCAAGTACCATCAGAGAGCAAGAAAGATTTAGTAGAACTCTTACAATGAAGGTTGTACAACAGTTACATTTTATTGCATGATCCCACAACTCTGGGGAATCTGATATATCCTTTGGCAAATGTTTAATTTAAAAATGAGTTAACTACTCTATGCAAATGGAATGGTATGTGGAATACATTATGGAGTGTACAACAGTAATGGAGAATATCATCCAATTATGCAGGTAAATTGACATAAGAGAATATGTCCAACCTCTGCATCAAAACATATTCTGTGTATGGTACAGATTGTAATCTCCTTGGGTACAGACTATGTTTTCCTTTACATTTGTACAGCTGCAAGTTCACCCATGGTTTTCAATAAAATCAATAAAATAGAAATAAAGTAAGACTGAAGTTCAGACATGTTTTCAACTTGGGTTCACTTTGATGCTGTATCACTCCTTTCCTCTCTCCTCTTATTAGAGCTTGAGGAGTTATCTTTCTTTTTGGTGTCATTACCCCCCAAAATTCTGATCTCCTTTTTTACCCCAATTCAGCAAAGCATGTTACTCATGCACTTAACTTCAAAATCTTGAGTAGTCCCATTGACTTCAGTGGAGTCAAGTTATTGTGTGCCTGAAGTTATTGAACATGCTTAAATACCTTGCTGAAACAAGACATACATCTCTGGTTTCTGCTTTTCAGCTGCGTTTCAATGAAGTCACACAAATGAGGGTCATTCTTGTCGGTTGCCAGACATAAATATAAATGTAACAGTAGCAGCAACATCCAGTTTTTTTAGACATATGCTAGAGAAATACCAAGGATAAAACAGTCACATTTTTTCCTTCTGAAATTGTGAATAATATGTTGCAAACTGGTAGATAATTGGAATATGAAAATTGGATTGTCATTTGTGTATTTTAGAGGATTTCATTTCAGATGTTCCAATGTAGGTGTAGCAAAGGGAAAAGCTGAAATTAGACAGTGAGAGTATCTGTAAAACAGAAAATATCCCTGATGGCAAGTTGGGAACATGCACAAACAACATGAAAAAAAAAACTAGTGGTAGTATGCTTGAAGATTTCCTTGCCAGTTTCAACCAGGTATTACAAGTGTGACTTCCCACACTCACTTTAGGCTATTATTAAAAACCCAATTACTTTGTAATATAGTTTTTTTCCCATTTGATATGACACCACATTGCAATCTGCACTGTCTGAAAGACCCCGAGGTACACATATTAGGAATAACTACAGATAAGGAAGTGGTTTCCTTAGCAACAGCAACTCTGTGTGAAAACTCTCAGAATAGATCCTTGTCTTCCTCCTCCTTATTTATGCCTTGCTTAGTGTGTGGATTAGTGTCTGCTGTACAGTTAAGCCTTTAGATCTGTTCTCAAAACATTTATAGAACCAATACACCAAAAAAGCAGCAGCAGTTTTGCATCTAAGCCCCTTAGTAATCATTTCAATGAACTTTAAAAAATTCACAAAAACATTTACATTTCTACCACTTTCTGAGACAAACTATTTGTGAATTATTTAATATTTAGATTATAAAACTAGCCTTTTCCACAAACTTCATTCCAGAGTTCAGTTTAGTTTCTATACATTTCTACCTATTTCAGACTTAATAGATACTATTGAACTGTAAGTTTTCATTTCATTTTATCTAAATACATATAAGGGTCAGATAATGATTTACTAGACTAGTGGATGGTCTAATGTACCATAGATCTCTGTTAGCAGCTATTAAACTGGCTCATGGGTCTTACAATTTGTAACCCCCTTCTCATTGACTACTCTAAGACCTCTAAGGATGCCTCAGCTAGGGAAAGTACACATGCTATTAGGTCAGCGACTAGCTATATTGCAGTTTACATCTTTAATAAAATAACAGGCAATATAATACACACTCACGGACCAGTACTGTTTTAAGCTACATCTATGCTGGTGACTGGACAGGGGTGCATGAACGCGTTGTGCCAGACCCCTGCTACTGTAGACACCGAAGTTCCAGAAGCATGGTTTTCAAGGTGTGTAGGGGGCAAGAATGCTAGCATGCCTGAGGAGTGTGAGTGTGAACATGCCTTGGGCTGTGGCACAGCCCCATACTTGTGCCAGTTTGTAACGTCAGTGGTGCTAAGGAGAGTATACTGGGTCTTGAATTCGGTCGTCTTCTATCCCCACTACTACAGTGCACTGACCCTTTCCTGCCAGACCCTTACAAAAGTCTATAAATATCCATGTGCCCCCATTCTCAACAGAAAGGCTGGTTGAGGCAGGCATTCATGGACTCCAACCCAGTGCCAGGATGGATAAAGCAGCAAAAGGCTCTGGTATTAGAAGGCAAAAGATTTCAGCAGTTGCTCCAGGAGGGGCCCTGTAACATGCCCCTTCTTCCAGGAGCTGGACTGGATGCTCTCCAAGGCTCCTAGTATGAAGATTGAGGTGATTCATGATCCCCCTCCTCAACCCACCAGCCTCATCATCTGACAGGATACCAATGAGGGCCAGGATGAGGAGGCAGTGGGGACTGCAGAGAAGACCCCCGAGGAAGAAGAGCAAGTTATCCTGCACCTCTATATAGAATCATAGAAAACTAGAGTTGGAAGAGACCTCGGAAGGTCATCTAGTCCAACCCCGTGCTCAAAGCAGGACCAACGCCAACTAAATCATCCCAGCAAGGGCTTTGTCAAGTCGGGCCTTAAAAACCTCTAAGGATGGAGAGTCCACCACCTCCCTAAGTAACCCATTCCAGTGCTTCACCACCCTCCTAGTGAAATAGTTTTTCCTAATATCCAATCTAGACCTCCCCCACTGCAACTTGAGATCATTGCTCCCTTGTTCTGTCATCTGCCACCACTGAGATCAGTCTACCTCCAACCTCTTGGGAACCCCGCCCTTCAGGTAGTTGAAGGCTGCTATCAAATCCCCCCTCACACTTCTCTTCTGCAGACTAAATTAGCCCAGTTCCCTCAGGATCTTCTCATAAGTCATGTGCCCCAGCCCCTAATCATTTTTGTTGCCCACTGCTGGAATCTCTCCAATTTGTCCACATCCTTTCTGTAGTGGGGGGCTCAAAACTGAACACAATATTCCAGATGTGGTTGTTAGGATACAGATACTCAGGCCTGTCTGTAAAGGCCAAATTCTAAGAATTTAGGTGTATTCTTATCACTTAGCTAGTTCTAGAGGTATAAGAGAGAGAATCAAAATCACTGTCTGATTGTATAAGGTCTTTTCTCACTGTGACAGACCGAAGCCCTGTTCTTAGGCTAAGATCTTTGGCTAAGCGGCAGAGGCAACCATAAGCTGGGAACGGTCACATCTTTACATTCCAAACTAGTCTCACTGACATTGCTATTGGGCTGTTAGGAATACAATCCTGTGCTGATAATGCCTATCGCCCCCAGAGAAAGAGAAGTGCCTAGAAAATGTAAAAGGAAACTTAGTTTGATAGCATCCTGTCTGGCAAGAACTCACTTATCAATAGCTGGGATGGGAAATCCATTTCTGTGTTGTTCTATCATTGTAGTCCCCATTTCCCTATTGTTTGTCTGTATAATCTCTGGTTCTGTGATTGTTTCTGTCTGCTGTATAAATAATTTTGCTGGGTGTAAACTAATTAAGGTGTGGGATATAATTGGTTAAATAATCATGTTACAATATGTTAGGATTGGTTAGTTAAATTTCAGTAAAATGATTGGTTAAGGTATAGCTAAGTAGAACTCAAGTTTTACTATATAGTCTGCAGTCAATCAGGAAGTAAGGGGGGGAAATGGGAACAGGGAATGGGGGTGGGGAAATTGGAATCATGTTTTGCTAAGGGGGGGGAATGGGAACAGGGACACAGGTAAGGCTCTGTGGTGTCATAGCTGGGAAGGGGGACACTAAGGAAGGAAACTAAAATTATGCTTGCTTGAAGTTCTCTCCAATAAACATTGAATTGTTTGCACCTTTGGACTTCAGGTATTGTTGCTTTCTGTTCATGCGAGAAGGAGCAGGGAAGGAAGCGGGTGAAGGAATAAGTCTCTAACAGTGGTCTCACCAGTTCCGAATAGAGAGGACTAATCACTTCCCTCAATCTGCTGGCAATGCTCGTACTAATGCAGCCCAATATGCCGTTAGCCTTCTTGGCAAAAAGGTCACACTGTTGACTCATATCCAGCTTCTCATCCACTTTAATCCCCAGGTCCTTTTCTGGATGGAGGAGCAAGCTCCATAAATCCTTTCTGATGAGCCAGAGGAGAACCCAAAGACTCAGCACCCCAAATAGTTCTCAACCAAGACAACTGTAAATTCAATATTTTATTGAAACACCAAAAACCACTATAAAACTTTGAACAGAAGCTAGAGAACAGATTATTAGCAAACTATCACATTGTCACATTGCCCCTGGATTTGTGAGTTTGTTGGACAACAAGATGACAGTGAGGGAACTGTTGGAAAGGTTCACTTGGGGGACAGGATATTTCTAAAAGAATAATGGTTCCAGACAGGATATTTCTACAAGAATAATGGTTCCATGAAGTTACAGCTGTTTTATTTCAGAGTAACAGCCGTGTTAGTCTGTATTCGCAAAAAGAAAAGGAGTACTTGTGGCACCTTAGAGACTAACCAATTTATTTGAGCATGAGCTTTCGTGAGCTACAGCTCACTTCATCGGATGCATACCGTGGAAACTGCAGTTTCCACGGTATGCATCCGATGAAGTGAGCTGTAGCTCACGAAAGCTCATGCTCAAATAAGCTGTTTTATGCTCCTTTCAAGATCACAAACTTTTACTACAGTAACTCTCTTTCTCTGTCCCCAAAAGTGAGCCACACAGAAGGTGGGGATGGTTCTGGTTAGTATCAGGGCCGGTTACATACAGGAAGAAAGGGAACCTTTGCTTCTCCAAGGAACATGACAGCAGTACTCTGTCACAGTACACATATTTTCAAACATTCCTGGTCCCTGGTGTCTGGGGTCTCCCTGCTTGGAGCCATGCCACACAAATTTGCAGAAAGGGGGTGGAGGCTAATCTGCTCTGGCAACTGCACAAACACAATTCAGTGCCCCTTTGCAGAAGGGAGGCAAGTGGCCTGTGATCTTTGGACTGTTTATGGAATGGAATGGATATGGAATTGCTGTGTGACAATTTCCCCATTCCTTTCTCTGCTCTTCGCTAGATGAAGGGGCCAGATTTCCTGGTGCTGCAGGGCCTGACTTGGGGACAGGTGGTCATTTGAAGTGGTTTGCTTCTCTCCCTCCATGCAGGCTCCAACTGCTAGCTTAAAATATAATATATTTCCATTTGGATTACCTCCGAGTCCTGTAAGCATATGTCCACAAATTTCTAGTGCAGCTGAAACTCCAGCTGGTTCTTAATGTTCAAAGACAGTGCAAATGTGCTTGGTCCACTTTCATAACTCACCAACCCCCTCCATTCAGTGATACGAAAGCATCACAAATGTCTGTTTGGCATAGATAGCTGGACCACGACACAAGACTGGAAAGCCACCTTCCTTTGCCAGTCTGATACTTTCAAAACTGCTACATTCTCCAGTTGATGGCCAGGCTGAAAGGGCAATATTAGGAACCATTAATGTTGCTCCTAAACTAAATGCCTGCCTAGCCCAATCACACACTTAAAGAGATTAAGTTTTTTAAAAAACTATTATTTCAGGCTGCCTACCATTGCACCTTTCTTGCGGGCTGCAAAAGTTGTCTGAGACTTTCACATTCCTGAAATGCTGAAAAGTATCAATATTGTGGCCTTTAATAGCAAAGTAATGTTATGTGGGGAGAGGGATTCTTGAACACTTTGAAAGGAAAAGGAAAATACAATGCTGTTCTTGTGACTAACTTGGCAGGACCTTTGGCTGAGGAAGGAGAACCCATTCCACCTGGGAGCCAGGAGCAGCAGCCCATGGGCAGAAGGAGTAGATGAAGGAAGACCCTTGAAGACCTGATCATTGGCATTGGTAGAAGGCGTCTGCAGCAGTTTGACTTTATGAGGGAAAGGAAAGAATGAGCAGGAGGAATGTTTTCTCCAGAGGCAGTCGTCATAATGAGCCACATGCCCCCCCCCCAATCCCCAGTGATGGAGAGGGGAGGCTGCAGGACTCCAGGCACCACACCTCATACTGGCCCACAAAAACCCTCCCAGACAGAGCTCTAGTACTATGCAGGAGAGGAACGATGAGCCTGAGACTGTGCCTGAAGGCCAGGATGTGTCCAGTCCCCAAACCCTGCACAGGAGCCCCCCCCCCAACTCAGTTTGTCCCCCCATACCACTTTCTGTAGTGTTTCCACCCTTGTCTGGGGTGGGGATGATCAAGGCCAAGGGTATAGGGTCATACGCATTAGAGCTTTGATGTTCTTTGGGGAGTCTGATCTGTTCTGCTTTCCTTCACTATTGTTTTTTCAAAAGTTCAGAGTTACATTATATTTCCTAGTTTCAATACATGCTATTTTTGTTGGCCCTTCATTTGGGCTATGAGAAAAGGGTTCTATTTTTAGGCCCGCACTTCAGCTTTAGGCCCCACTAATTGGTGCCATGAGTCACATAACCCACTGGAGTAGAAAACTGAAGTCCCCTCTGTCCCTCTCAATCCCGCCCTCCAGCTCTCCCTCCAGCAAGGTATATGTGAATATAATATAGTAAGCCAGAGACAAGTGAGTGTGCAGTATGCGTTGAAATAACAGATAGCTTTATTAACTGGGGAAGAAAGAGAAAGGGATGGATAAATCTCACTATGGCTTTGATAACATGAAAAACAAGTTTAAATTGCTATGCCACCACATACTGAACAGCACTAAAGTGACCCACCCTCAACTCCCACCCCCACAAACCATGACTGCTTCATACCATTGGATTACTGACAATTAACAGTCGGTAAGTGCCCTTATCCCTGCAAACAAACACAATCACCAGAAATGAGTTGCAAAAAATCCCTCACAAGCCCTTCATCAACTGTTCTTCTTGCCAGATCTATTGATTGCATATTGATTATGTTATTAATTTAGTTTCCCCTATTTCCGCTCTGTAATTTGGTTGGTTCTTCTCCCAAGATTAGGCCCAATATTATCAGAATTATTGTTTTGGGCACCCCCTGGGGCACGGCAGATAATAACACTCACACTCACACTTAGGGAAGACCTTCTTCAAGTCTTCAAGTTCAACTTCAACTATTTGTAAAAGTTTTATTACTACAATGATTAGTCCGATAAGTAAAACAATCCAAACAAGTAAAGTCAGATAATATAACAATATAAGTATGACCCACACCATTACACACACACACACACACACACACACACACACACACACTCACTAAACTTGCAGAGAGCTGTAAGGGTTGAGACAGATCCTGGTCAGACTCTGGCATGCCAGTGAAGAACTCCAAAGGCTTTACCTAAGTCCAGATGTTTTATAGGTCTCAATGTCTTTCATGCATATGAATGGACAGCTCCTCCTTCATTTGCCAATCTTAATGCCCGCACTCTCATAAGGTTGAGATGTCCCTATCCTATAGGTTAGTATATTAATTAGGTTAAACTCATTAACATATACATCAGTTGGATTACTATGGTTACCTATGGTTAGGCATCTGCTAATATCCCCTCCAAAAATTACACTAAACTTCTACAAACTGCCTTCTTGCTGTTATCTGTCAGCAGTTTCCAGAACTTGTGATTATTACACAATGATAAAAAAAGAGTCTTATGCCAACTTGTGATTTAAGGTCATTAATGGTTTGCGTACTTATGCTAACCTATTAAGAACTTATACACAAGCTAACTGCTTAAGCTATTCTTATAGGTCTAGGTCTACAGGTCTCTTGCATCCCTGCAATCAGTTCTTTACCCCCTTATCTTCTAATCACTATATATTTCTATATTATATAATTACTGCAGGACATTTTTTTCCTAAATAAGAATTCATTGTTGACTTAAACTATTCCGCTGAATGGTGATCCTCAGCCAGTGATTCAAATTTAATATGGCTTTTCAGCAGTATCACAATTTGAGCAATACATAAAGAAAGAACAAACAAATGGGGGCATAAATGGTAAATATAGTGGTGCCTGTTAAGGGAATGGAGATAATCTTGTTAAAGAAAAAAAATATTGCTTTGGTGGTTTGATTCTGTAATTTTTGCTGGGAGAAATGAAAATAAATTCTCACTCTGTTAAACATTGGAACAACTTCCCAAGGGTTGTGATAGATTCTTCATCACTGGGAATTTAAAAGTCAAGATTGGACATTTTGTGTTAGGACGTCAAACTAAATGATCACAGTGGTCCCTTCTGGCCTTATAATCTATGAAAGACCAACAATTCAATCTCAATATTTGTATAGATTTAGATAAACTAAGGCTCAGGATAGAAAATAGTTCATACAAGTATAGTACGTGTACAATGTATTGCAGAAGTTGTATTTGAGATGAGTTAAGATTCTTTTCACATTTATTTTAATTACAGAAAAATAGACGAGCAGCAAGCTCATAAGAACGTCCATACGTGGGTCAGACTAATGGTCCAGCTATCCCAGTATCCTGTCTTCTGACAGTGGCCAATACCAGGTGCTTCACAGGGAATGAACAGAACAGGTCATCATCAAGTGATCCATCCCCTGCTGCCCATTCCCACCTGCTGGCAAACAGAAGCAAGTGACTCTTCAGAGCATGATTTTGCATCCCTGCCCATCCTGGCTAATAGCCATTGATGGACCTATCCTCCATGAAATTATTTACTTCTTTTTTGAACCTTGTTATAGTCTTGGCCTTCATCACATCCTCTGGAAAGGAGTTCCATAGGTTGACTGTGTGAAAAAATACTTCATTTTGTTTGTTTTAAAGCTGCTTCCTATTAATTTCATTGGATGACCCCTAGTTCTTGTGTTATGAAAAGGAGTAAATAAAACTTTCTTATTTACTTTTTCCATACCCGTCACGATTTTATAGACCTCTATTATATCGCCCCTTAGTCATCTCTTTTCCAAACTGAGACGTTCCAATCTTATTAATCTCACCTCATATGGAAGCTGTTCCATACCCCTAATCATTTTCCGTGTCCTTTTCTATATCTTTTCCAATTCTAATATATCTTTTTGAGATGGGGTGACCAGATCTGCACACAGTATTCAAGATGTGAGCATGCCATGGATTTATATAGAGGCAATATGACATTTTCTGTTTTATTATCTATCCTTTTCCTAATGATTCCCAACTTTCTGGTAGGTTTTTTAACTACCGCTGCACATTAAATGGATGTTTTCAGAGAACTATCCACAGTGACTCCAAGCTCTCTTTTTTGAGTGGTAACAGCAGTTTAGATCCCATCATTTATATATATAGTTGGGATTATGTTTTCCAGTGTGCATTACTTAGCATTTATCAAACACTGAATTTCATCTGCCATTTTGTTGCCCAGTTTTGTTAGATCCCTTTGTTATATTTTGCAGTCTGCTGTGGACTTAACTATCTTGAGTAGTTTTATAGCATCTGCAAATTTTGCCATCTCACTCTTTACCCCCTTTTCCAGATCATTTATGAATATGTTTAGCAGTGCTAGTACAGACCCCTGGAAGACACCCTATTTACCTTTCCCCATTCTGAAAACTGACCATGTATTCTTACCCTTTGTTTCCTACCTTTTAACCAGTTACCAATCCATGAGAGGACTTTCTGTCTTATCCTATGACAGCTTTTCTTAAGAGCCTTTGGTGAGGGACCTTGTCAAAGGCTTTCTGAAAATCTTGTTGACCCCTTCAAAAAATTCTGGTATATGGTGAGGCATGATTTCCCTTTACAAAAGCCATGTTGCCGCTTTCCCAACAAATCATGTTCATCTGTGTTTCTGATAATTCCGTTCTTTGCTGTAGTTTCAATCAACTTGCCTGGTACTGAAGTTCATTCCCCCAGTATTGAAGTTAGGTACTGAAGCTCAAGGACAACCAAACAGTGCAAGTGATTTTTTTAGTCACATCTCTCCGAGCAAGTCATTTTTTAAAATCTAATTAAGCATTTCACCATTAAGAATCCAGTCCTGCAAGCACAGTACTGAATGCCCTCAACTCCCATTAACTTCAGTGGGAATTGAGGGCACTCAGAACTATGCTTAGCAATGAGACTCCAGTGGGTACTGACTTCACTGAGAGTTGAGGGTGTCCTGCATGTTGCAGGATGGGGTCTTAGTACTGTCCTTACTTATCTTTTATGCTAGTCTGTCTATACAGTCCTCTGTTAGAAAACTTGTTGAATGACAACTAAATAATGTGAACTGCTACACTCCTGCCAATCTCATTGTCACTTCTTTATCGTCTTGTTATTCACTTCCTACCTTGTAAATCGTCCCTGTCCTTAACCAGGTTATGCCTACCCAACTGTTGCCCCAGTTTCTCCCTCGTATATTCAATCTAAAATCTTCCCCAGTATTGAGGTTAGATTTATAGATCTGTCATGCCTTATTTACCCCAGGATCCTTTTTAAAGTGTCGCTGTCAGATTAGATTTTTTTTCCAGTTCCAACAATAGGTATCTCTCCAGATGCAAGTGAGGAGTTCAGAGAAAAATAAGCAAACTTTCTATGCTTTATTTCATCTTCCATATATTCAAGAATTCTAGGAATATGCTCCATCATTGGAGATTTTTAAGAGCAGGTTAGACAAACACCTGTCAAGGATGGTCCATATAATATGTAGTCCTGCCATGCAAGGGACTGGACTAGATGATCTCTCAAGGTCCCTTCCAGTCCTATTATTCTATGCTGAAGCCTTCTCTAGTTTCATTTGGCTTTTTTATTTTATTTTTAACCAGTACTGGTATCACCTTCAGTTCCATAATTTTTTTCATTTTGCCCCTGAGAAACATCTTATTTATTTTATGTGTCTCTCACTCTCCCTGGCGAACAGCAAAAAAGAAATCATTTAGGTTCCCATAATATCAAAACCATCCGTGAGTCAGTTGCCCTCATGATCCTGCATAGAACTTGGAGCATCTCTCACTGACTTCTTGCTGTCAGCAAGTTGAAATGTTTCATAACTTATTAATGTTGTTTTCATTTCTGCTTTCTCTATAACAACAATTTAATTGGTCTAATTCTTGGGGCTGGGTGAGTTGTTCTTGGCCCAGGATTTGAGGTGGGGCATACACCATCTACACATACAGAAAAACACACGTACACACACGCGCTCTTGTGGTCCTACTATGATAGCTGGGGAATGCCGAAGCAGATCAGAAGACAATGCACCAAGGTTACTATTAATATAAATTTGAAAAACACTGAACACCCAATATTCAATATTTAAAACCCATTTATGAGATCAGTGTAATTTGCTTTGAGTAAATGTTTCAGAACATCGATATTTAACTTCTAAACACAATACTGAAATGCTAACTTTAATACCTAATTGTTATAGATTCAATCTCTGCAGTAGTTTTTCAAATATGGGCATCACAGATCACACGACTATTAATTTTGTCTTTTTATTTCTCTGTAGACAGATTCTGGCAACGAAAAAATCAGGTGGAGTCAAAAGTGCCAGCAAGTCCACCTCGTCAGCACACCTGCTCTTTAATTTGGGGATAGAATTTCTTATATCATGCAGTCTGAATTCAGTTAGTTCTGATTAACTTCCTGGAACACTTCCTTTCAAACACAGTAGAACCCCATTTATCCGATCCTCTATTATCCATATTGATATTAATCTCCATATTAATCGAACACCTAGCGCACTCAGGGCCAGAAGCGGGTGATCTCTCCTGTGGCGCCTAGGTGGTACCGCACCCTAACAACATCCAATTCTCAGGATTATCGGAGTTTGTGATTATCTGATCTGGTCCTGGTCCCAATTAGATGGTATAAACGGGGTTCTGCTGTACTTTGAATGACACTTAAATATTCCTCTCCATTGGGTGCCTGTATTTATAGAATCTTGATGTTTTCAACTTAGCTTTGTCTGTGGAGGACTTCAGCTGAGCACACTCTTTCTCTCTTATTTCTGGAGAAGTAAAGTTTTCATGGTCCTATTGTGATAGGTACTGTACTAACACAAAAAGAAATGGTTGTTTACTTGGATAGATGATCATCTAAGACAACAAGTGACATACAAAGAGTCAAGGGGAGGGATACAATTAAAATATGACGTTATGTTTATTTTTGAAAAAGTTTGTTTCTCCGTTTCTACATCTCAAAATAATGACTGCAATAACCACTGCCAGCACCTAGTTTCTATTACTGAGTGTGAAATGGACTGATGCCACCTTTTGCCGCAGAAAAAGTGTCATGAGGAATCATGACACTTATTTATTATCTGGCATGCAACATTTTAAGCAATTTGTTCATTTTAGAACCTCCTCTTAAATTTGTACCAGGCCCAAACAGCAAATGTCTGTTCTTGTGCTTTTATTTTTCTAGTCTTGGATCTCAAATGAGTGATCCTTGTCATTTAATATCTTAGTTGTAGTAGAACAACAAGATTTTACCTTTAAAGATCAGGCCATCCATAACTATTTGCAGAAGGAAACAATGCCCCAACCTCTGTTACATGTGGGAGACACAAATGCTTCTCTGTTGGTCAACTAGTAATGAATGTTTCAAGCAATGTGAAACATAACGGCTTGTTCTGCCAGTTTCTTGGTTGAAAAAGTCAAACCTGAACATGATTAAATTAACTTGCACCTCAAATAATTATTTTACATTGTTGTGCTTTGCAAGCAAGGATATGCTTAAGGTATCACATTATTGGTCTATATTTATCTATTATCAAATTTCTATCCCCCATGAAGGTTCTCGTATAATGATCAGATCACCCCTTAACCTTTTCTTTATTAAGCTAAAGAGATTGAGCTCCTTGAATCTTTTATCTTGAATCATGTTTTCCAGTCCTTTAATCATTCTCGTGACTTTAGTAAAATCAATCAAAATATAACTTGTAGCTGGTTAAATATTCTAATGTTGAAACTAATTTATTATACAATGTCTGAACCACAACCTCAGAGCCAATTATAACACTTCCTTTTAAGATTTAGTTTCTCGTGTAGTGGCCAACACTTTTTTCCTCCCAACACAGATGTTATAATACAGACTTTAACAGAACTGTCTTGGTAAACAGAAGTTTGACAACTCTTATCCAACAGAAATTAAAGTTTACAACCTCAAGCTTCCTAGGACTTAAATATGGAATGCCAAACACACTTTGACTAATTTTATGAAACAATAATTATCTCTCAAGTGCCTTCCCCATGTAAACTTTATGAATGCTCACACATTCATATGAACCCACAACCACACTTTCATTTTCACACCCTAGAAAAATAAGCTGGGATATCACACATGTACTAAAATCAAAAGATAAAAAGAAAAGAAAAGATTATACTTAAGGTAACAGGGGGATTGCAAACCTTTCAGTTTTGCAATCTTCTGGAACCTTGTAGAGAAGGAGCTGGAATTGTGGTAAAGGACCCAGATGGTGATCTGTTGACAGAGTGCTTCTTCTTAGCAGGTCTCTTTCAGGTGCAGAGAGATCCAAGTCAACAGCTAGAGAGGCCTAGTTGTTGCTGTCATGGCTTTCTCTCCCCAGGGTGACTAGTCTTGGAGATTCTGGAACATTGGTCTTCTCACTGGTGGCCTGTTTACCTCAAAGGTAAACTTCTTGCCCTTACTCTTGATTCATATGGTTTACAAACTTTCCTTACTCTGCCTCTAAAGCCTTTAGAAAAATTAAGAAAGAAAAATTATTAACCTTGGGGTTATGCAGCTTAGTGGTAATGTTTTCCAATCTAAAATGTCTTTAATCATTGATTCTTGCAGTGAAACTGGGATTTTTCATGGAGCATGTACATAATGACCCCACTCAAAAAGAAAGGGAATTTAAACTGGTGCTCTTATTTAGCGATATATGTGACAATTTATTTATGAGGCAAAAGCTGCTTTCTGATGTGACATGGGATACTGTCAAAATGACATGGCAACAAAAATCCTGTAGTGCTCGGTAACCAATGTCATTTCATTTGGAGCAGAGGATAAGAGGATGAGTGTAATAGAGTCCTCTGAGGGCCAGGGGACCTACTCGGTAGTGCATCCAACTTCCAGTCTGGCCACCCAGAGGAAAGAGCTTTCAGTCCAGTTCCTAACCTTTGCATACAGTTTTGTTTCACCTCAGGGTTTTCAATGTCCTTGCCTTCTCCTTTCTAGAGGGGAAGTTTGGTAGAAATGAGGCTTATGCCCCCCGCCCCGCAACAAGAGCAGTTCGTAGGGGAGCCTGGGCCCTCCCATTCCAGCAGGGTCCGACCCAGGGTCCTACAAGAGCCAATAATGTCTAACACCCTGCATTGCCTTCGGAGTTGCCTCCCTCGGTCACTTCCTACTCTCCATCTCCCCCCATGGCTCCAAGTCCAATCTAAGGTAGCAAAAGAAAAGAAAAATCCAACTAAACCTTCATCCCCAACTGGGCTCAACAGGCAGTCTTCTCTCTTACATGGAGACTTCTTCAGCACCCTGGTTCAGGAACCATCAGGCTAGGTCTGTCTTTCTCCCTAGCCTCCCTCTTGTGAGATGACTGAGGGATGTCTACAAGTTATACCAGTTTTATTAAAGCACTGGAATTAAACTGCTGTTGTGTGTGCACACTGTGCTCCTTGTGATGGTGGAGCGCATCCACATTAGGAGCTCTTGCAATGGCAAAGAGAGCAGTGCCTTGTGGTAGCTATCCCACTGTGCAACTGGCCAAAGGGTGCTTTGGGAAGGGTTTGCAATGCCTCATGGGGCAGGCACAGCATTACATGATGCAGGTTTCCCAGTCCCATTGTTCCATGGGCATCCTACTGCACTGCCAGCTGCTTTTCAACTGAAGTGTGGGAGGAGAGTGTGTGACAGGGAGTGTGTGTATGGAGGCTGGGGGGGGGGAGAAAGTGTGTTTTGGGGGACAGAGAGTATGTCAGCATGCTGTCTTGTAAGTTCAGACAGAAGCAGGACGCAACCAGTCCTGAGGCAGGGGGCGGGGGAAACCCCAACATCCGCCCCATCCCTCCTTCCCTGGGCTCTCTGCACAGCAATCTCTCTCTCTCTCTCTCTCTCTCTCTCTCTCTCTCACACACACACACACACACACATACATGTCTTCCTCTGTACAGCATGAGCATTGCATAATAATGGTTTACTTTGTGTCCTGGAGCAAATCAGCACAGCACGCAATGGCTGTCAGAAATGAAGCTCTGAAAGGGGAGAGGCACATGCCTTCAGGGCAGCCAGCTGAGTTCAAAACAATGAGCAGAGCAGCCACTTGAGGGATTATGGGACACTTCTGGAGGCCAATTACAGTGCTGAAAGCAATTGATGTGTGTACACTGGCAATGCTGCACAGGAGCATCTGCGCTGTAAGCCTTACGACTCTTGTCGAGGTGGGTTTTTTTTCAATGCTGCAACTGAGGAGTTTCTGCTCACGAAATGGCTTGGCAGTATGTGCACCTTGGGAGTTACACCGCAGAAAGCTGCTTTAACGCGCAGTAACTTGCCAGTGTAGACCAAGCCTTTTAAGTTTCCCCTCCAGCTGGAGCATGCTCTGCTAGTCTGGAGGGGCGGGGCTTCCCAGGCCCAATATTGTTCTTGACCCTCTTTGGGCCCTGTGTGGGGGTTGTACCTCATCACAGTTGAACAACTATTGAACAAAAGGAAGAAAGAACTAGTGCCGTATCATTTTTTCTCATTATGTCTTACATGAAGTAACTGGTGTAAATAATTGAGACAGTCCTAAAACCTATAATTTTCTTCTTGTACACTGAGATCTGTTAATGAAAAACAATTATTTTTTGCAGTGGATTTTTTTTTTAAACACACTAAATAAATCTGTATAGATTTCTTTACTGGAAATAAACATTCCATATATAAAAAAATATGATCAAATCACAACAAAAGACCATTTCTCAGTTAAGGTCAGATGGGAAATTCTTACTGTTACTCCCTTAGGTCCCAGTGCTGCAATAAACTCCATGTGGGCAGATGCCTTATTGCAGGACTGGAACCTAAATCTGGAGCCTAAATCTGAATGCTTCATGACCAGGCTTCTTAATCAGTTTTTTAAAATCAGTCTAGTCTTTGTAATGTCTTCCTCTTATACAGCTATTTCTGTAATAGTTGTATGGGCCCATATTATCTTAGCCCCCTTATATCCTCAATTGTATTTAAAATTGAGAAGTAGAAAAGTACAATTGTCACCATTTTATAGCTGAGGACTGAAACTGAGACTTAAACCACTTGCCCAAGGTCACACAAAAGGCCTGTGGCAAAACAAGGAACTGAACCCAGATAAGAGCCTAACCATGCTTCCTTTTTCAGAACCCAAAACCAGAACTCCATCAGCCAAATATGAGACTTTTCAGGGCACAAGGCAACGTCATACATGCATTTTCTTTTCTTTTTTCTTTTGGTCTCTGGTTTTGTTTTGGAAAATTGCATATCTAATTTGAATTTTAATCTTTGTCAGTAAAGTTCTGCACTTCCAGAAATAGGTGCAATTGAAACAAGGACATAAAATCTAGTCACATAATTTGGTTGATGTATGTATTTAGACATATACACTGTGCCTATCTTAATGTTACTACTGTATCTTTACTGTTATCATAAATAATTTTGTTCTGATAATTATGTATCAATTCCATGGACAGCTTTTAGCACATAAGTACAATTATTATCAGAGTGAAAACATACTGAATACATAAACTGAAAGTGAACAAACTCTTTTGTAATAAGCCTTTGATTTCATATATATAATAAAGGTAATATAATGTTTATAATAGCTTGTGAGTTTCACACATTTACGTATTGTTAGTGAAAATGCTGGATCATTTGAACAGGAGAAATCCAGCATTTAAATAATAACCTTCCAAAATGTAATTAATTTTACTATAAATGTAAGACTTTGAATTATACGAGAACAAAATGACAGGATGTTCTCAAAGATGGAAAGCAAATAGTAAGTGCTTAAAACGTTGATTAATGTCTTTAAATATTCCTGGCGTTTTAAATGACTTCTTCCTGAAAATGAAAAGCAATCAATTTAAAAAAGTAAAGTGAAATAATGGTCCCATTCTAATGCACTTTATATAATAACTTCACTGTGACATTCTGAGTCCTGCATGGGTCATCTGTTAATGTGTGGCTGACAGGAAGCAAGGCCTGATGGCATAAACACAAGTCTCTGAGTCAGGAGATATGGATTGTATGTCTGGCTCTGCCACAGGCTTCCTTTGTGACAAACCTCTTCAAACTTGGCTGACTTAAATATTGATGCCCATTTTATTTAGACACAATAATAAGTGACCTGATTTTTCAGAAGTTTTGAGCAACCAGATATCATTAAATAAATTGGTTAGTCTCTAAGGTGCCACAAGTACTCCTTTTCTTTTTGCGAATACAGAATAACACGGCTGCTTCTCTGAAACCAGATATCGTTGATTTGCGGTTTTGTATTATATGCTCAGAGCTACTACTCAGAGGGAAACAATAATTTATACCAGGTGGAGCTGCTGTGAGAATGTGAAAAGTACCCAGTAAATAAAGTACATTTCAAGCCTGGAGGTGACAAAGGTGGGATGACTTATGAAGTCCACAAACAAGAAGAAGGGCACTAGATGCCACCATTATTATTTGAGAGTCCAGGAGCAGAGAGGGATTCAATAAGATACCTGAGGGAAAAATCCATGTTGGCAAAAACCGGGATACACCTTCAACACATGATATAGACACAGCCTCTGCTCACTCCTCTAAATGCTTCCCCCACCCAACACTGCAATCTCTCCTAGGTTTTGATCAATAGGGGATGAATTGGCAAGGGAATGGGAGGATAAATGTGGGACATCCATGAGATTGCTCTGTCACAGAAGTGTCTCCCCTATCACTAGCAGGCAGGGAGATTTAGGAGTGCGGGAGGGTCAGGGTGGGAGAGAAAGGGAGCATTATCAATGTTCTCTGACTACCCAAATCCAGTGGCCAGACCCACTTTCGTAAGGGGAACAGTTGTGGCTATAGAGTAGCCCCATTGCCACTTGGCAGCTTAGGGACAGGAAGAATTCCTTTGTCACCAAGGGCTCAAGGACTCCCAATAGCACAACTCGCTTACTCACGCTGAGTGGAGGGAAGAACAGTTGGCCCCCAAATACTGATTCTTAGAACAACATCTAGATACAAGTGTTAGTATTTTAGTCCTGGGCTTTTTTTTTTTTTTTTTTTTTGGCTCAGTGTATTGACTGAAAAAGTTGTTTTTCAGACAAATGAAACAATTTGCAAATTTGGGTCAAATTTGGTAAACAGTTTCAGTCAAATAAAAATAGCGAAAACCAGTTTCTGAAAAAGGATAAATGTTTCACTTTGACATTTTCTAAATGAAAAGATTTTTCTTTTTGTTTTGAAATGGTGTCACTTCAAAATTTAGCTATACTTAAAAAACAACAACCCCCCCCAACCTCCCCAAAATGAAATGTTTCCTTTTGAGTCACATGAAAGGTTTTGCTCGACTTAAATATAATTTTTGTGACGTTTTCGTTTTGATGATAAAAAAACAAATAATTGTTATTTTGCATTGACCTGAAATTAATTTTATTTTATTTTTTGGCTCAGCCACGGAACCAAAAAAACCCGAATCATTAGTCCAGCTGTAATTTTGATAATTGTTCCATAGGTAGGTAACCAAGGCACATGCAAAGATCCATAGTGTGACCTCAGGAGTCCCTGGCTCCTCGTTTGTGTTGAGGCTGTAGACCATAGTTCTGTCCTGAAAGAACTTTAAAGTTGTTGTCTAAAAGTCAGACATTTTACATAACTTTGCAAAATAAAATGTGATTGCCAATTAGCGCCTGAACTTGTAATTGGGACAGCTGATGTTGATGCCACATTGTTAATCTATTTATCCTATCATTGTATATCTTCCTGGAATAAGTCAGAGGACATTGATTTTTTTGTTCTCTGCAGCCTGCAAAGTAAGGGGAATGCCTTAGGGAATACAAAATATGCTGATGCTATTATTTGGTTCACATATTACAGGATTTAACTGAAGCCATTATCAAATAATGATACTGGAAGAGAAATAAACTCCTGGCAGTCATAACTTCCCCATCTACTGTACATTTGAAACATTTTAGCTGGGAGAAAAGAGCCGAGCTGTGGAGTTCTCAGATCAGGGGGAAATTACTGCATATAAACCATACTGAATTTAGTGCTCTTGAAAAGTTCTGGGTTGATGACTTGGAAAGTTAAATCTTCAGTTGTGGTACAGAATATGTATAGCACTGACATCAGCAGCTCAGATTTCATGAATGTTCCCCAGCTCTAATGTGCCTCAGCCCTGACCAGTAGGGACCACACTGAGAGATAGGAAGATAGGATACATTTTGTCCCCGGAATCTGTGGAGATTGCTAACACGAATGCAAATTGCAGTGTTTGTTTTGCAGATATCTGTCCATTGTGAATTTGACTAATCTACCATATGACTATTAGATGGATATTCTGTGGTTATCAACCACAGCAAGATATAAACTGGTGACTTGTAAGTGACAGTGTTCGTATTTGTCAACATATTTCCATCAACTGAAGTGTGTATTCTTTTTATATGGCCCCTGACAAGTCTCTGAGAATCAACTTGTATTATGGAAATCTCAAGTTATCCCCTATTTTAATAGTTTAATGATTATTCCAATGCAGAGCACATATTGTTGACAACATATTTATGTTTCAAATAGTTGCACAGTCATTAATTAAAAGTATGTGTTGCATTGACACATACTGTCTTATTTCTAGTGTGCAGAATAGGCTATTTTTATGATTTCCACAATGAACCATTTTGTAATATTTTGTGCACTTAAGCCAATTATAATTAGCCTGCTGCCTATGCCTCAGTTCATCTGGTCCTGTAGTGTGCTGTGTATGAAAGCAGAGTAAGGTCAGACCATATATTGGAACTGAAAAAGAAAAGGCAGCCTGTTACTTTGTGAAATTGCCTCCATGGATTCTCATTATTGGAATCCGTGTTCCACATCATACACACCTCAGCGATGTGGCTTTCTAGAGGTAATTAATTTGGATATCTGAGATGAAATGTACTTCTTGTAAAAATTGGTATAGTAATTATGGTGACAACGATATAGCAACATCTGAACAAATACTCTTGATACTCAACATAACCAACACTCTCCAGGCCACATAAGTATATCCTTCAGAGAATGTTGTTCATCTGAACTGACATCCAAAGTATAGTCAGACCTGGCAAATCCACACTTTATCTGTTTGCTAGAGAGGGCACAGAAATGGGTGGAGAACACTGACTTAATCACTGAATAATAAAATATTATATATAGCTAAATGAAACACTAATCTGTCTAATTTGAGTACCCAAATAGCAGCAGTTGGGTAATGAACTCTTGAAATCTCACCCTCAAAATCTACCTTTAAGTTCATATTTTAAAAAATGTTGGCCAAGTATTTTATTATTGCCAATATTCACCAAAATAATAGAAAAAATAATTTGTATTTCATAGTTTGTCTTATTTTGTCTGAAAAGAGAAATACTTGTAAAATTAGTAAACAAACTTTCTTTTTATTTCTGACTTCTGTTTATGATACAGTCTTTGCTGCATTGGAGCAGAATTCTTGGGTTTCAATTTACGATAATCAACTGGAAAAGATGTCCAATTTCTACAGTTTTAAAGGTAATCATGAAGACTGTGAATCATGACGTATCATTGCAGTTAACACTCACTTATTTATTTATGATGATCTCCTAATGAATGCATGGTAAATGGTGATTTCTTGCTGAAAGTAAAATTATAATTCAGAAATCTGATCTCAAAAGACTTAAGAAGTTCAGTGTGTTCCAATGTTTAAAAAGTTAATATTTTCCCTGTGTAGAAGTAAATGGAAAATAGAAGATTGTCATTCCCAAAGGGGTGTGTTGTAGAATGAATGCATTTTTCATGTTTTTTTCCATTCATTGGTCTACTTTTGGTCTTGCTCACCACGTCTCTCTACACTTTTGTCTTATATCTTTTTAGTACTCAGCTAAATATCAAGATAAATATCAATTTTGTATTTATTCCTTATTATTACATTGTTTTTATTTTTTAACTTCATACTGTTACAGTTGCTATCAAGTGCTCCTTCCAGAGTCCCCAGTAGGATGGCTGTGATGGTAATTCAGGTCTCTGTGCTCTGCATTCCCAAGGGTGTTTCAAGCTCCTGGAACCTGAATGGAGTCCAGACACCACCTAGACATACTCTCAGGGCCCAGACCTTATATCTGGCACTCCTCCTTCAAGCGTTGGAACCCACTTTCCAGCCCCCTGGCCCCTGTGGTTACAGTGCTGATCCGTCCGACTCCCTGGTTCTTGAACACATCCCTGTCCCAGAATTTTACCTAAAAAAGATGTGATGTTTCTGGTTACAGTTTAACTCTCTCAGGGGCACACAAGAGTTATGAAGCAGTCAAAACACCCCCACTCTTCACACCCACAAGTCTTACATTTGTATGCTCATATTTAATCATGAAAAGCACAAATTATACAAAACAATAAAACATCCTAAGTGCTCTGTCCCTCACTAGTTCACCCTTCCCTGGGGATATTCTGTGTTCTGTCAGTCAGACAGGATGCTCCACTACATTACCTACCCTGCCTTTGCGGCAGCATCCCTCATCTTAATCTATTTAAAAATTGTTATCTCCCAGTTTCCCCACCCCCCTCTGAGTCCCTTTATATAATCCTGGTGACCACCTGCTTCTTTTGTTCTGTGTTTTGGTATTTTTCCACTGCTCTCAACTCCCCCATGCCACTATCTGTCAAAGAAAAAGGAGGAAGTGTCTTCTCCCAGCTACAACAAAGCCTTTGTCCCAAGGTGTTTTAGTATGAATAGATGATCCTTGAGTGCTAATAACTCCCCATTGTCTTTGGCCTGACAGAGACATGGCACAGCCCTGCTAACTCAGTGATAGGCCTGGGGTGTCCACATACAGACAGGCTTTCCATGACACAATAACTTCATGAAATAATTTCATAAAACTTATCCACAATTCAGAAGTGTTACAGACAGAACCCCCAGTCTGTCACACATACATTACAAATATTTAACACCTCCTTGAAGAAGCCAGTATCATCAATGCAACACTGAATGTTGAATCTAATCAAAAGAATCTTACTTCTAAGCTTCCTACTTTCTTCACAGGGATATCTGGTCATATTTACAGTATTTTAATTTCTAGAATTTTATAGGCTAAGATGTACTTCAAATGGTCACTCTCTCAAGACAGGAGTCCCCAGATGTCTTTCTTGGTTGCAGTTTTAATTTAGACCAGCTACAGGGCATTAGCCAACTTCTCCTTCAGCCAGTCCCTTTCCCCAAATTAGTCCCCCAGCTTGGAGATTCATCAGGAATCCTTCTCTTACTATGAGGGGAAGGCAACATATATGCTGTCCCCCTTCCCAAAGGTCCTCCCAATTGTCTGGGAGAGAGGGGACACTTTGCCTCACCCACTCTGCAAGCCTCCTGGTCCAGCCCTTTAAAGAAACAGAAACAAACTTTTCTTCAAAATGCTACTTATTCCTGGGAAAGTTTTCTCTCTACCAAAACTTCTTATTATCTAGGTCTTTTCATACATCAAAATCTCAAAAGGCCATGCCATGGAACAGGGGTGGGCTGACCCAGAAGTCCTACTACACTTAAATGGACAGACCACCATGCCACAGATCATTTAAGCAAAAATGGAAAGACTGTATAACAGTGCTATTAAATGACTTAATAAAATTGCATAGGTGTTAATATGTTATATGATGAAACTTGACTAAACCTAACAGCACACTACTATGCATAGGATATTTCCATACAGCCAATTTCAGAAGTTAGTAATATTGCCTGGATTGTTTTTTTATTAATTCTCACCTGATTTTCCCTATGTTTGACACATTAAATAAACTACTCACACAAGTAACTTCTGGCTTTTCCTGGGTTTTAAATGTGTACTTGCTGCTCTTAATTTTTTACTACTTTTACATTCTTCCTTGAATTTCAATTTGCATAAAATCATGATGGCAATCTTGCTGTCCTTCATAATACAAATGTGAAAATGCCTATATGTAGTGCTAGATGAAGGTGCAGACAGTGCTTAATTTGTGCCAGGACTTGCCAGGGCTGAGACCGGGCACCTCTAGGCTTGGCAGTTCATTGCCCCAGCACCTCTGGACTTGTCACGTCAATTATGAAAGTAAAGAAATTGCTTGAGCCCTGGCACTTCTTTCAATACAAATTAAGCATTGAGTTCAGAGCTGTCTCTGGGCTGCCTGTCCCACTAGTATTCTCCTGGGGGTAATTTCCTGACTGTCCTCATGGTGATATTGCAGGTCACTCTGCTGTTCTTGGGGACTCCCTAAACTCTGGAGGGCTGAGATGGGACTGAGGCTGTGTGTAACCATGCTGCATCCATGAAGTCAAAATAGATCCTGAATGTCCAGGCAGGTTTTAAATTTGAGCGAGTGGGGCCTAAGCCAACTGGCTCCTCAATCTTCCTCTGTCCTGGGCTGGTCAATGGGAGGCAGAGAACTCCCCTCCAACATTCACATTCCTCTATGCAATTTGAAGAAGGGGTCCTCTCCATCTTTCCCCAATGTTTGGACATAATTCCCGTTAGTCTGACTAAACTTCTCTCCTCCCCACCCCTCCACCTCCACATTGATGGGGGTTGGGAAGAGAGACTTGAGCATTTACTTTGTGTGTGAATTGTAAGAATAAAATACACATCCACCATACACATCCATCATCCCACCAGAATCTGTTACATCACTGGGACAGAAGTGATAGTTTTAATGATCAGAATGGTTGGCCAGACCTCATTTGGTGTAGGACCTCAAAGGAGAATTATTACCACAAATTTTCCGAGGGGAATGCCACACAAATTTAGTGCCAGACCCTACCATTTGTTGGCTGTCTTTATCCTTTGATGTTTTTCTTAACAAAGAGTGCTCTACACTGGCATTTTATAAGAAGCTGAATAAATAATTTTACAATTATATTGAAAAATTGTCCATAGGAATTCAAGTTGTACCAATAAAGTACAAACTTTCCAAACAGTTGAACAGAGCATTACCCACACAACTCACATTATTTTCAATAGGAGTCACTTTACTAACTCTACACTGACCACTTTGAAAATGTATCTCTAGAAATATGTAGAGATAATAAAGAGGAAATATTTTTTTTCTAATTAAGAGGGAAGAGGCGATCCTCCTAGACCTTATGAGAGGATTAGAAAAACTGACTTTGAAAATGGGGAGAGCTCTTAATGAAAATATTTCCAAGAGATTTTCCCCAAAAAGTTTTTGCTTCATTTTATGTATAATTAACTCAAAAACCCATATCATCTGAAAACATTTAACACCAGATACTTCTACTAAATTCTTTGAATGACCAATTATTTTAATAATTAAAAATGCAAAATTTCTACCTTCGAAGTTCTGCCCTTTATTCATCACCATCATGATCACAAGTATCTACTTGCACTGCTACCCTGTTCCACTGGGGTTCTAATGGGTTTCATGAACCTAGACAAGCATGCTTAGTTAACAGGGCACAGGGTTATCAGGGTTAAGACCTTCAGGTGGACTCCAATTGAAATTCTGGTTTCAAGTAGATCCTAAATTCCATTGTAAACTCTTGTGAACACCCTTGAAACAAAACAAGTGCACAAAAAATTGATGAATTTCACCCAGCATCCCCTTCTCCCCAACAGATTCTAAAACCTCTCCATCTTATATTTGATGTCTTCTTGCATGTGGGCAGCCTATAGTTTACCATCTTCCAGTTTACTCTTGGACCTTCAGTAGATGCCACAGGACTAATACTCCATTTTCAATCTTCAATGAAGTTCTTTGATGCTCCACTGCTTCAAAGGGTCTTCTGGGAGACCTGCCCATCTTATCAACATTCAGATGCTACAAAGAAAGGTTTTCTTTTTACACTAATATTTGATCCATAATGAGCTGGGAACCTGAGACTTCACCGGTTCCTCCATGTGGTAAGTAACTACCGTGTACTGTGGCATTATAGGGAGTATATTAGCTCTGGTTGTGTGTAAAATTTGTTAATCTACAGCATTTTTTGACTTCTTCCCTAGACATTCTCTAATTGAGCTGCAATTCTAGTACATAACCCAGTACCGTTATGTTTCACATATGTCATCTGCAACATTCACAAAATGTAAGTTTATGTACAAACTTATGTGGATGTGTTTCATTTCAAATTGATTTAATTCTGACAGTTTCCACCAGGGGCATATATCTGATCCCACAATGCCCATGATTCCAAAAACAATTCCTGCTTCAAAGGGAATAGCTGGACTCCAAAGGCTGTCCTCATTCATCAGCCAAAGGAGAGAGACTGGGACAAAGCTTGGGAGATGCTGAAAGGCAGAAGAAAGGACCACTGCTAAGCCCTTTAGCTGTTGACCCATTGCATTCATTTTATGCTCAACAACCTCCTCATTTATACTATTAAGAATCCCTGCCTCTGTGCCAAATGGTCCCAATATGTCCCTTTTTAGTCGGTCCCTATGTGGTCTGGGGACATCATGAAAATTAATCAAATTTTTCTTCATATAATGGCTGGACAAACTTTTCACAGTGGGGTTTTATTACCAAGATGTTTGCTAAGGTGAGGTTCACAATAACCTTTTTCAGGATGTGGGTGGGATTAATCACCAATTGCTTCTTTACATTGGTTTGAATCACCTATGCCCCAATCAAAATAATTATAGGTGGTTCCAAAATCCACACTTTTATATTTTTTACTCCAAGGGGTCCCTGGAGGAGCCATTTTCCTGTAATATTTTGCTGCATAATACTGACAATTTTACCAGAGGACAGCATTATTGGGGTTGAATGTTCCACTAAACCCCCTTGGCTTAAAAGCCCATCAATAATTCCTTTTAGGCTGGCTTCTACCTCTCTTGGATACTTGTACTGCTTCTGGGGTTGGGAATCAGATTTCTGCATCAAAGTCTTATTCTTGGGACATACCTCCCAGTGTTTTGCAATTTCTAGAACTTCTGGAGCCATTTGGGCCACTCCAGTTCTTCAGGTGCCTTAGTTGCTGCTAGCCGGTAACTTATTGAAATCTCCACTGGCTCCTGGGTGTGCCAGGAGGCGTTTCCAATAAAACCTTGTTAGCAAAATCAACTAACCCTCTTAATTCTCTTAAAACATCAATTCTCAGGATCCTTTCTCCTCCAAAATCCATTAAGTCAAATTACCCTTTTATTTCCCCCCTTCCCTATCCAATACAGAAACATATGTTGGTTCCCCTTTAAAAGCTATAGTTGAAAAGTTACATTCTTGGGCTATGTCAACAGTTTTTGTTTTAAAACAAACACATTCTCTTCTAGTGACTGCACAGTTGTGCAACATAATTTTTATTTATAAAGCATCCTTCCTGCAAAGTATCGAAAACACTTAGAGAGAGGCAGCTGTAATGCTTTATAGAGTACGATGACTCACATGTAAGTGGAGAGAGAAAACATTTGGGAGTGGGAACACAATAAGGAAAAAAAGAAGAAGCTGAAGTGTAAAAGGGAGGTTTGTTTTAAGGATCTTGATGACCTACAGTGCACAGGATCATGTGAGTCATAGCAAAAAATGTTATTCCATGTTGAATTAGGAACATCAGAAGGGCACATTAGCATCCTGCCAGATTCAAAAGGATCATCAGATGGCTCTGACAGTCCTTGGGAGGTTCACAGGGAGGGTATCATTTAGTGTGGTTAGCAATCTATTCCGAGACTGCTTAGTCCACGTTACAGTTTAAGATCTGAGTCAGTAACATTGGGCAGCAGAGACTATAAATCAGTCTGGTAGCTAGAGACCCAGGGAGGGCTGCAAGTTTGTCTGGGTTCTGTAGTCTCAATAAAAAAAAAATCCTCTCTAGAGTCTTTACTACTGAATCCTATCTAATCTCTATAGAACAAAGAAACCCTACACTGATGAGCCTTACAAAGTTTGAGAGACCATTGTCTGAGCTACAGTACAAGACTCGTAATGTGTGTCTCCACTACAATTAGTGTAGACTCAGGCTCACAGAGCTCGGGCTAAGGGGTGTTTAATTGTGATATAGATGCTCGGGCTTGGGCTGCAGCTCAAACTCTGGGACTCGCCCACCTCACAGGTCCTAGAGCCTGGGCTCCAGTCCATAGCCCAAATGTCTACACTGCAACTAAAGAGCTCCTTAGCCAGAGCCTGAGTCAGCAGAGCTGGCATGGGCCAGCCGTGTTTTTAATTGCAGTACAGAAGTACCCAAGTGCCTAGCTCACGAAAGCTCATGCTCAAATAAATTGGTTAGTCTCTAAGGTGCCACAAGTACTCCTTTTCTTTTTGCGAATATATTTTGGGTAGCTTACAGTTTCAGGAGCCACTGCAAGACTAGATGAGACCAGGCAGAGATAGTGATTGTTTCTGGGGGTCTCTATCCCTCTGTGGAGAGGAAGCTGAAATGAATTTTCTGACCGGGGCATTCAGGACAGTTGAGGCTGATTGGAGATACTGGACAATGGAGGCTGTACTAATGTTTGAAGCTGGAGCCATTTGCTAATATCTAGGGGCCTGGGCTGTCTCTGCACTTTTGGAATGAATGGACTCTGCTCTGTAACTCATGTGAGAACATTCTAGCTCCTAAATGTCAGGATCTCTTTGGCACTACAGAAGTTATAGTTGCTCAACAACACACTCCCACTTATGGCTGGTCTACACTAAAGCTGTAAGTCGACCTTAAGTTATCCTACTTCAGTTATGAAAGTTATGTAAATGAAGTCGATGTAACTTAGGTCAACTTACAGCAGTGTCTACACTGTGCTATATCGACAGGAGACACTATCCTGCCAAATTACCTTCCGCTTCTCAGGGAGGTGGAGTACAGACATCAGTGGTAGAGCGCTCTGCCATCAACTTAGCTTGTCTTCACCAAACCCACTAAATCGACACTGCAGCAGTGCCAATTTAGCCAGAAGTATAGCTAAGCCCTTAGAAGCAACAGCTAAGAGTGATTCACAACACATAAGCAAATCACTGGAAAAGGTTTCCTAAGGTTATGGAATCCCAGGACTTGGTGGTTTTCAAGAACAGGTTAGACAAACATCTGTTATGCATTGTTTCGATATATTTAATCTTGACTCAGCACAGAAGGATGGACAAAGTGACTTCTTGAGGTGACTCCCAGCTCTCCATTTCTGTGAGGCCTATTTCAGCCCTGCAAATTCTCATCTCTCTTCAAAACTCAGGAGGAACTTGGAGAGACTTGCTAATCTTAGTATGTTTCCTAGTCTATTGGCTGTCCACCTTGCACATATATGAACACTGCAGGTCAAGAACCACTGGCTTAAGGAAACAGGTGGAGCCTTGAACATATTAATCCCTGCTCCTACAGATTATAAAGTCAACATGATGACTGCTCAGTGGCTGGGAGCATTATTTCCTTAACTCTGACCCTACAGAAACACTCTGAGAACAAACAGAAATTCAGAGTCAACTATATGCATCCATGACAAACATGTTCATATAATCAGAGAGCAA
Organism: Caretta caretta; assembly: GCF_965140235.1. Lineage (NCBI taxonomy): Eukaryota > Metazoa > Chordata > Testudines > Cheloniidae > Caretta > Caretta caretta. Next base: position 41,946,263 of record NC_134208.1, read on the forward strand.
GGGCAAGAATACCTCCATTTTGCCTGTACAGTTAAACCAAATCTGCCCTTCTTTATATTTATACTCCATTTTATAATCCACTGTACTAAAATAATAAATAACAATCAATGAACTCTTGATAAGCCATAGGTAGTAGAAGGGTCAATACATACAAAATAGTTTCTAGTTACATTTTATGTTGTACATAGTAAAGCAGTTAAATATAATGGTTCACATTTTCAAAATTCTACCCACAAGCTGTCTGAAGTCTTCCCCTAACTCTCAGATATCTGAAGTGTATGTCTATAGACTTCTTAAAGCTTTTTATAAAATGTTTGGTACACAAAAAATAATACATCTGACAATGTATTAGTGTTTAGGAAAGAGGGGATTCAGGATCACTATTGCGGCAAAGATCCAGTTGCTTGAATAACCAAACTGTACATTTCCATATTTTCAAATACTTGGGTTTCTTAGTTTAAACTTATCTCAATTTTTTTTGCTTTTATTTTTAATGTATTGTTATGAATAACATTCTTTTAAGAATTTTAACTCTCAGGTTTCTGAAACACACTTTCAAATTTAATTCCACTTAAAAACAGAGGTTTGGGCTTTTTTTGCTTGGGAATAGAATCAAAGATTGTTTAGCATTAGAAAGAGACTTTAAGACCTCATTTGTTCTTGCAGAACATTTGCAAGAATGTTTTGTGAACTTCAGATAATTGTGGCAGATTTGTCTGAGTTAATAAAGCTTTTCTCTTGTAATATAAAACCATGTTTGTTCAAGAGTGATCCCACTTTTAACAATGAATCCCTGCTAAGCCTATTTTAAGTACTAGGAAGAAGCTGACACATGTTGATGGTATATATGCAAAATGGATACAGTACTGCTTTTTCATTAGAAGTTTTTCTTCCTTTCCTTCTCTGCTCCTTTTTCCAAAGTCTATTGATATTCACTTTTCTCTCCGCTATCTGTCTCCTTTTTCACCAGAGTGTTTTCCTCTGTCTTCTGCTGACACTTTCATCATATTGCATACTATCCAACAAATGAATCCACCAAATAAAAGTGGGTTCAGAATAGTCAAATGAGTGGCCTACCCTTTTATCAAAACCTTTGGAATGTAAAATAAATGGGCCACAGTCTCAGCTGATGTTAATTAGTGTAATACAATTATCTATGTTAGGTACTTATATGTGGCTCCCATCGCTATAGCATCTGAGCACCTCAGTCTTTAATTTATTTATTCTCACAACACCCCTTTAAGGTAGGGAAGTATTATCCCCATTTTACAGATGGGAAAGTGAGGCACAGAGTAAATATGTTGCCCACGGTCACACAGGACAGCTGTGGTGGAACAGGGTATTGAATATAGGGCTCCCAAGTCCTAGTGCTATAGCTATTGGGCTATACTTCCTCTCCCAGCTGTCACCAGAGAAGAACTATTTTGAGCAATCTTTCCTCCAAAGACCTAACTGCTGCTCCAACAAACTGCAAAACAAAGGCACACACAGACTCTAAACTCCCCTGAAGAGAACTCCCCTGCCACCCCCTACTCCCTGTGACCTACAATACACAGAACTCCACAGGAAGTTCTACCTCAAGTGATCTGAGAGTGGTCTTAGTGATTCTCCGATTAGATCCTAAGCCCATGAGGTGTACCAGGAAGTGTCCAGGCATTATACGGATCCCTAGTTAGCTGTTATGACTGTCCTGCTTCTCTGTCTCTGAACTCCCAGTACTGTCCTTGGCTCTGACTTACATTCTGACTCCTGATTGACACTGGGAAACCTGACACAGACTATGATACTAGATATTGACCCTCAAACTGATTCCTGACTCAGACACCAGTTCTGACCCTCGGCTTAGCTCCTGGCTCTGACTCCAACTTGACACTTGACCCTGATACTAGCTCTGACCATTGGCTTCTGGGATCCCAAGTTACTGCCACTAGTCCTGCCTAACTTCACCAAGATCCTGATAGCTACACTGTAGCTATTAGAGCTAGTCAAAGCCAGGGAACATTTTCATTAAATGTTTTGGAATTTCTGTCACGAAAATAACAATATATATCTTTTTTTAAATAAGCCAGCTCATTTCAATGAATGGGTGACAGCACAATTCATTAAAGTGCCTTATTTTCACAATTCACAGGGCTAAATTAAGTTTCAGAAAAGTAGCATAATATACAGAGGTAGATGGTGAGTACCGAGGCCTAAAAGCATGAGGCTGATGACTAACAGTTCCTGAGTCGGACAATACAATATATATTTTATTGAATTCAGCATCTTTCATACAAAGTGTGGACTGGGGTCTTGACTGGTCTAAATCAATGTAATTTAATTTAAGTCCATCCATTTACAATCAGCTGAGGATCTGGTGCTGCATCTCAAAAGCCTGTAAAAAGTTTAAATTTAAAGTTAAAAGAAATGACCAAGATACAAGAGGGAAAACTTGAAGATTTGAATTAAGGTGAAATATATATATAGAAAGGCTGTACTAGGTGGCTGGCACAAGCTAAGTAGAAGAAGACTGTCAAACCAAGACTGATATGATTGTATGGCAAAGGCAAAGTTGGGTGGGTAGATAGAGCTGAAAATAGTAAGAGATCCATAAGACAACTGAAAATTATAAATCACATCACCAGGAATCAATCTACCATGTTCAACATATTGACAGGAGTGATTGTAAAGGATAATATGTAAAACACCATGTATCTTGCACTGCAGAGTTTTCTTCAGAGCTTTTAATACTAACATAGTGCTTAACATTAGTACGTGAAATGAGTGTCCTCCACCCATGTTTGCAAATCTTAATGGAACCTAAAATAATCTACTGTACCTATTTAAAAATACATTGGTCACTGAAACAATACTTCGGCTATTAGCTGTGAATATGACACTTCCGTGCTCCAGCCAAAATTACATGGCTGTTTTGTCAAGGCTGGTGTTGTCAGTTGGCATGCATATGTGTTCTCTCCATGTGCACCCATAGCTGGCTCAGCAGCCTCAATAGTATTACCCAGAAAGACCACAGACTCAGTTTGGTGACAAAGGCACTCGGCCAGCTTTATTGTTGATGAAGCAGAATACTAGCTTTCTGGCTCTGTGGTTATACTAACCCACGTAGGCCTATGTCAATCGACTCCATTCAGTCAGCAGAGGGACTTTCTGCTGTCCCCTGGGCTGGACAAAGGTGCCCCTCCTATGATTTCTCTTTTATACGAACAAGTTGCATATTACACTCCTGACAGGGTTAGTTACAAACCCTACACATTGTACCTGCTGGTTCAAACAGATCATCTCCATCCATCATTCTGTCCTCCTATCTTTGTCTTTACTCAGCGTTAGTATGTTCCTATACCATCTCCCTGGATTGTGCTTATGCCATAACTACATTGGGGTGTATCTTTACTAACCTTCTGCAATGTGTTTACATGAATACCTTATACTTCTTAGGTGTGCCTGTGTTTTAGCAATGCCAGCCATGCTTTTGCCAAGTTCATGTACTGACAGTGAACTTGTAGGCAAGCATCTGCTTTATGACAGGGCCTGACTTTGGTACAGAGCATGACTTTTGCTGACTTTGGTTCAGGCCTCACACCAGGCCCCATGCTCCAGGCTGTCTCTCTCTACTATAGCTGGGAATGACCAGATCAAAAGGACTAAATAGTTAAAAACTCACTCTGTCCAGAGGTGGGGAGGCAGTTGTCAGGGAGCTACTCACAAGGAACAGATTGGCACCCTCTTAGGGGTATGAAGAAGTTAGACCTTTCCTAGGTTTCCAGGGGTTGGTTAGATAGACATGTATAGACTGTTTGTGAAGTTAAAAACATTTTCTCCTATGATTTGCTGCTCCTGTTGTAAAGATTAAATACTTCGTTTTGAGAAACCTGTCTGGTCACTGTCTATACCACTGGTCATAGCTCCCAAAGGGAACACTTGCAGATGTCAAATCCAGTCAGACCTGCTCTGTAAGCATAGTTATTTAGTTAGTACACAGGGTGCTATAGCCTGAGACCTAGTCTAAGAGTGGGAGAATTGTGGGATTCCACCAGGAGAGAGCTAAGGGCATGAAGCTGATACCTGAGGGAGCGCACTCAAAGACACCTGAGGGGGTCAAAGGTGCACATAGCTCTGTAACTATGACACAAGGCACAAACAATATTACCTTTACAGTGTACTTCAGCAGCTTTTGCCAGTTGCAATGGCACCAAAAAGTGATGGCAGGCAGAAAAGTTAGGCTGCTTGCAGCTGAGCCACAGAAGAGGAAAGAAAGGAATGGTAGTCAGGATCTCGATGTGGAACAGTGCCAGGAGCATGCACTGTTCTCTAATCAATTTTGGGTGCTAGACTGCAGAAGAGTTGGGAATTCCATGGCAGAAATGTTTCATTATGTGGCACCATGGAAAAATGCCAGATTCCAATGCTAAAGAATAGCAGCGTCCACTGGGCCTTCACTGAGATGAATGACGGTTAACACCCTTAGAGTTTAGTTTCAGGCTACATGCTCTTTGAAGCAGGCATCACTGCATCAGTTTATGTTTGGTCTCCATGTTCAAGGTTATGCCTTCTGTGACCGGGTGCCTGGATGAACCACATGGAGAATGCTTCACTCAGGACAGACTGCAAGAAACAGGGCAGGCAATCCCTCCAAAATGGTGATTTATTCTATAATTAGAGTCACCAAACCAGTACCAAAAGATCTTCTTCAGTACCGCACTGGTTAACAAGAAGCCAAACACAGTTTTCTTTAAGCATTCCAGTCCTTGGCTCCTATCTAGGCAAACAGGTGTAATATAGTGAGAGGTTATTGAAAACCCAGTTCACTATATGTGAGGATCTACTGATCCCAAAGGTCAATATGTGTCTCAGATCTTACCCAAATATCACACTGTTAGCCAGTCTGTAGTAATCTCACTGAAGATTAATTAATAAAAGAAAATAAGAGTTATTGAATGTTAAAAGATTATATACATTAAAAATGCTTGAAAGGTCCTTATATCAGATTTGTACCAGCGAGGGATGAGTCTGCTGGAATGCAAAGTCTCTCTGCAATTATCCCAAAAGGTTAGAATCCAAATGCAGTTTAGATGTAAAGTGTGTTAGAAACTTTCCATGTATTTTCCAGGGTATTCCAAATAAGTACTTGGAAGATCTCAGTCCCACGGCTTAAACTTTCCCTGTTTAAAGTTCAGCAGACTAGAGATGCAGGATCAGGCCCGAGGTTTCATTTTTATAGCTGAAGCAGGCTGTCAAGTGTTTGAGCACAGCATATGCCTGAGGATTCTTCTTTGCTGAGCACACACTGATCCACCACTTTGAATTAACGTTCAATTTCCTATGCACTCACAGGTAATTTAGTTACACTCATTTGCATAAGGCAATTAGATGGTTCTTTGTTATAACAGATATAGATTTGCTGAAGACACTTTAGATAACATTATTAGTTTCCTGCAGTATTTCACATCTTTGATCTTAAGGTTAACTGAACAGATTCACATACATAATATAAGGTAATTAAGACATGAAAAGGATTTAGCATCTGAAAGCTAAATTGGTTACATTAGTAAACTTCTAACAGGATACAGGTATACAGGCAAATATATTTAGCATCTACCCTTGATTTCTATTACTACAAATGAATGAGTTAATGATTGCTGGTCTGGTACATCTCTTTGAAATTCACATACAAGTGAGCTGTCCTGATACGATTGTAATGCCTCGTTAAGTTGTTATGGGTCATACGCAGGTTGGCTGGTCTGCCAGTGTCACACCTGGAACCCTAAGGGGTAGAAACAGGACTTAAAATGGAAAGGTAAGAAAGGGAGAAAAGCAACATGCTCATGTCCCACAGATTAAGAACGCCTAAATGGACACAGGGGGATTTTCAAAAAAGGTCAGTTTCAGCCCAACACTTTTTTTTTTTTAAATAAAAATCAATGGTAAATATCCAATTGACTTCAATGGGAACAGAGGTAGGCCAAAGCTGGGAGCTTTTGAAAATCCCAACTTTTTTTAAGGCCCAAGGTTGACAAAATTGAGATCAGAAGTGTAAGTGTCCTGCCTGCAAAGCACTGTTACCAACTGAATTAGAAATTAGCCTAGAAATCAGGAGTCTTCAGTTCTGTTCCTGATGGATGCTCATTTGTTGTGACCTTCAGTTAGTTATTTAACTTCCCGGAACCTCAGTTTCACCATCTGCAAAATAAAGTAAATTACATTTGACTGCTTCATGATGCTTAAATAGGCCAGTCTGAATCTGACACTCAGGCACAATATCATACAATGTGCACCCTTGTGCCCTTCTGTACCCAAAGTGGCAGCTGCATGATAGCAGGTTGTCACTTAGAAGGAATGCAGTAGTGTCACCACAATCCTACTGCCAGGGGAGGGCAAATATAAAATTTTGTTGCCTCATTGGAGGCATCTGCTTGGAAGAGGCACTGACTCAAGTCACCTCTTCTCTAGCTTGGCCCCATCCTCTCTGAAGCTGGCTCCATCTATATGTGGGTTGACTCCACCAGATCATAGAATCATAGAATCATAGAATATCAGGGTTGGAAGGTGTGACGAAGTGGGACTGTTCTTAATGTTTCCTCTGAATAGTGTGGGGGTGCCTCAGTTTCCCCTAGGCAGTTCTTAAGTATCTAGGGGGTGGGGTAAGGGTGTATGATCATTGCAGAGCCCTAGAGGGCAGGTGTGTGCAGGGGTCTGGACACAGAGAATGGCCGACACCCTGTTTCCTGGCAACTAATGGCCTGGGCCCTTCCCCCCTGCAAGGTGAGAGCTAAAGGGTTGGAGAACAAAGGAATCAGGTGACCACCTGGCCCGGGAAAGGAACAAAGCCCAGAGGAGGAGGGGCTGGAGGGGGTTTTCAGTTTGGGGCTGGCTGGGACATGGAGTGAAGTGCAGACGTGGTTGTCTGGCTCACTGCCCCCCAGAATGGACCCAGCTGAGGGGTCCCGTTCTCTGCACCTGCAAGCTCTGTTTTAGACCATGTTCCTGTAGTCTAATAAACCTTCTGTTTTACTGGCTGGCTGAGAGTCACGTCTGACTGCGAAGTTGGGGTGCAGGACCCTCTGGCTTCCCCAGGAGCACCGCCTGAGCGGACTCGCTGTGGGAAGCACACGGAGAGGCAGAGGATGCTGAATGCTCCGAGGTCAGACCCAGGAAGGTGGAAGCTGTGTGAGCTGTGTGTCCTGAAGACAGGCTGCTCACAGAAAGGCGACTACCCCAGAGTCCTGACTGACTTCATGGGGAGCAGTTCCAGAGCATCGCCCAGGGACTCCGTGACAACTGGTGGCAGCGGTGGGATGTACTGCACCCCGTGGATGGTGCTTCCTGCAGTAAGTGACTGGGGAGCAGTAACACGAAGGGGGATTGCCGAGGACCAGGCCTGCTGAAGGCTCAGAGAGGAGCGGTTTCGGGGGGCGGTTAACCCCTGGGAGTGTGTGACCAGCGAGAAGGACTGTGCAGTAACAGGGTTCCCCTGGGGATTGCAGCGAGCAGTCCAAGGGGCGGAGGAGTCTGCAGCTCGACCCTGGCAAAGAGGTGGTGACCTCTAGAAGGGCTGGCACACTAGGGGTTCTCCCTGGAAACCGTGGGGAGCTGAGAACACACAGGCCTGTGAGTCCACAACAACTTGGGAGGAGTGGAGTGATGGCCTGTCACCGTCTCCTTAAGAAGGACATTGTAACCCTGTGCAGAAAGAGAGGGAGAGAAAGCATTATTAAGAGAAAGCATTATTAAGTCCAGTCACTGGCAGAAGCAGAACACTAAGGAATTCTTGTCTCAGCCCTACAGAGGTCTTTTCCTTAACCTTATTCCCTAAGGAATTCTACTCACATGTTCATATTATTTCTCTTGATAGAAAATTTATACATGAGACTTTTGAAGCTCACACTTGTCCCACTGTGGGAAAAAAAATGTTTCTTGTCCTGAAATTTTGTGAAATAAAGATTTCAAGTTTTCAGCCTATTTTACCCAGTGCCTAATAAATGTATTAGGGTTTTTTATTTATTCCTAAACAGCCATGAAAATTAGTCTATAGGTTCCTGGAAAAGAAAGCAATTCAGTAAATATCTAACAGAGTAAATGAGGTAAATAATGAAAAGTTACAAGGAAAACAAGTTTATTAATCTATTACAATGAGTTGAGAAGCCAAAATCATGGAAGATAATTGTTTTGGTCAAGATCAGGCAGGTAATTCTCTCTCTCTCTCTCTCTCTCTCTCTCTCTTTATTTTTTTTGCTGGAGCTGTTTGGTTTACGTTTGAAGCAGCTGAAATAACATTCTAATCAGTTACAGATTTCCAGTTTTATGCTCCTGCAACATAAAATGGACGTACTAGAATTCAGAAGGCATGTACATGCTACAATTTCTATTTTAAAGGACATAAGAGGCAAGTTTATAGCAGATATGACAGTGTTAGCATACATGCTACTCTTCCATTAAGCATCCACAAGGCATTTATGGATGATGCATTTGTGTTGACAAAGAAATCCAAGCCAAGTTTTTACAGGTGTCAGCTCTGCTTTTTGGCACTTGCACAAACAATTAACTAGGGGCATCGAGACTGCGAGAAGCCTCATTGGTTATTCACAGCAGGATGGCATACTACATCATTGGACACAGACAGCACATTACGGAACTGAGTTCTGCCTGCAAGCATACTTCATGCCTGGCTGGAATGTTTACACCACTGCAAGGCACTGCACATAAATACTGGTCAAGGCTGGCTTAGCAACAGAGGTTCATAATGTGAGAGAGGCACCAAAAGAAATCAGAAAGGGTTAGATAGTAAGACAAAAAATATCATAGTGCTAGTATATAAATCCATGATACAGCCACATCTTGAATACTGTGTGCAGTTCTGGTCACCCGGCTGAAATTCCACTGGCCTTACACTATGGGGTTCAGACACCATGTAATCTACCGTACTCAAAAGAAGCTTTCCCTCATGCAATGGGTGAGGCATTTGTGGACCTGTGCAGAATTTTCTCTTAGCCAAATTACTACTAAGTATTCTATAGACATCCAAAAAGTATGCTAGATCCCTCCCCAAACAGAAGATAGATATTATTCCTACCATGAGGAGCTTATGAATTAAATTAGACAGGGAAAAAACAAGCTTTTAATGAGAGGGTGCATGAAGGATACCAGCATACTATCAGTAAGGTTTTCTGGTTACTCAGTAACAGTTAGATGGATTGTATTTACTAAATCGGTTGCCCCTCCTTTGTTTTCTATTTCCAGTACCATTTGTTTCTTGTTTTTAAGATGAGGTCATTGAACAATCTCCCATGAAACCACATTGGCCATTTCTCATTTAATTTCTTTTTCCCCCACGGAATTCTCATCTCTTTCATGTTAATGGCAATGTCTTAGGTTTGCCAACTCCCCTCCGAAGTAGTAGATTTTAATTTTACTGTGTCCATGCAGTATGTTGTATCCTTTTCTGCCACTCTGTACTGTCTTGTCTACTTGAATTGTAAGTTCTCTTGGGCAGGTAATTTTTTTATTCTATGTTTGAATGTGATGTTGTAATAAAAATAGTAAATAATAAAATATTGGTTCTCATTTCATCTTATAAACTAGGGTCAAGATTGTGCCCCACCCAGTAAAGGTGCAAAGAGACTCTCCCAATTTGCATCCCTACCAAGGGGCCCGGCACCAATAGTCAGTGTACAGAGGGAGCACAAGGACTATACAAGATAAGTTCCTATAGTAACTGTTCCAGAAGGCATGAGGATGGAGTGACAATGAGGTGCATGGACCATCCCCCTGCAGTTCTTGCATCAGTAAGCAGAGGCAGTCTGCAAGAGGGAAAGGTAAAATGTTGCACCCTTTCAAAATATACAGCAGCAACTGTGCTCCCCAGAGCTCTGAGAGTCATTGTGCTGTGTCAGGCACTGTTCATCCAAGACTTGCACTTATGCACCTTCCTCTAATATGAGGCAGTATTTTCTCTTTTGAATTCTCAACAATTCACTATTTTACTGAATTGAGATCTAATACCCGTGTACAATACCTATTGTTCACTACATACAATTCAAGAAACTTGTAATCATTTTCATCTTTTCCTATGAATCTGGCATTTAAAAACAGCTTTCCCCTATCAGCAAGAATCAGACCAAGGAACGCTTTTGGAGCCTCTAGTTTTTGTATTATAAACTTATCTTCTGTGCAATTTGGAAATCTCTGTATTGAAGCTTGTGAGAATACATTTTATTAACCATGAGATATCTGAATGATTATAATCCCCAGTACAGCATCCTGCACCTCAGAAACCCTTCCACAAAATGCAATAGCATTGTTAAAAAAACAAATACCCAAACTATCATTCTTATTCTATTAAAGAAAAAACTGCATTAAAAGAATGTTAAGATTGCAAAGTCAAGCACTCAAAAGTTAGGAAATACTAGAATCAGCCTATTTTTTTCCACAGGACCTCTCCCTCACTCAGCGAGCAGGATGAAAGATGATCACTGAATAGGTAACTATTCAAATATGTATTTTTTCCATCCTCATCACTTAATGTGTGGCCCTATGCCTTATTTGCCATACAACAAGTTTATAACCCAGCCAAATTTGGATGAAGTTTCATGGAAGCAGCAAATGGTACCTCTTTGACTGCAGAGTAACCCTGCAAATTTTAAGTCACTGCTCCAAAGCACAGGGGACATATTACCTCAGCAAACCTTTTGTAACAATTTTTTTTAAACATTGACCAAGCAACGTATTTTCTTTAATCTTGTTCTTGGAAATGGCTGAGCTTTTGCTGAAACTAAAGGCTACTGAAAATTTCATCCTGTTTTTTTTTAAACTTGGCAAAGTAATAAGCAATTGAACATATTGTCTTATAAAGGAGATTCTAAGGCAACTGTCAGCTCTGCCGATAATAAAATCTAGCATTTGAACATCAGAATTGTCTTATCATAAGCAAAATATTTTTTAAAATTCAAATTGTACTTAGGTTTAGTAGGCATATAGCGTAGGTAAGGTTGTTCCTTTTGGTTATGAAATTTAAGGTTAAAGCTAGGTGAAAAATAAATTGTGTCCTTGGACAGTGTAGTTTTCTTATTACTGAAAGTAAGAAAAGTCTATTGACTAAGATCATATAATTTCATTAGATTTCAGCCATAATAAGCCTCTTGTCTCATGTTATAGTAGCCTACACAAAGGATACATGAAAAATACACTGTGTATTACTACACAAATCCAAAGCTTTTGGTTATTTCTATGATTAAACACATTTTCTGTGCTGCTAATTTCTGCATTATTTTTGATATTTTTAAAATGAACAATTTTATTTTATTTCTCTAAATCATTCATTTCACAAGTGTTATAGACTGAAATAGTCGATTTTATATCTTAATGGTTCTGGACTCAGTATTTAAAAGGAAAAAGTAGTCCAATCCAAAGTTCCAGGGTTTTCGGTTTCTTTGTCTCCTCACCCATACCCAAAATATCAATGCATCAGTTTCTGAAACATATTCTGTACAGTGAGCAGTATGACAAATAAACTGATTCTAGTCGTCGATAATAAAACGTATAAGAGTTACAGGATGTCAATTTTTTAAAACGTCATTTGGTGAAAAAATTTAATAAAGCCATAATTACTGTGACAATGTCAAGAGGGCAGCCTTAGGCTGTCAAGAAAATGCTGTAAGATATGAGCTGTAACTGATTTCAGTAACACTATACAATCCAGTAACAGGTTATTTACTCATGCACTGGCTTGAGATGAAGAGTGCTCTGGAGGCTTACAGAAGTCAATGGAGATGTGACCCTGACATACCAAAGTGCATATTATTCTTCATGCATAGTATATTGCTGCCTTAAGGACTTACTCCTTTTTTAAAAATATAGATAGATAGATAGATATAGATATTCATTACAGTGACATTTGGCATATGGTATATGCCTGGAAGAAATGTTCTCATGCAAAGAAAATATTAACTTGGTAACACCACTGAGGTTTCCTGAAATGTTAAGATGTGCCAATATAAGTAAAAAATCCATACATTTCTCACAACATATATAAGTGATTTTACAGAGTAAATGGATTTCTTTCAGTAAATGTAACAAACTGAATTACCTCTTTTTGTAATATCTCTGGATTGTTTATAATAAAGCTATAATACTTTTCACTTCCAGGGCTTCATCCTGCAGCATTCTGAGCACCCTCATTTACATTGACCTCAGTGGCAGACAAAGGCACTCATCACCTTTCAGGATATTGTTCATTTAGCTCTTTTCATCCAAAGAGCTCAGGTAATTTTACCAGGGTGGTTAAGGATTATTATCCTTATAGCAAAAACTGGGGGTGGGGGAGAAATGAGTTAGGCCCTGATCCAGCAAACATTGACTTCAATGGGAGTAGTGTCTAACCCTGGTATAAATGTTAGGAGGATTCGGTCCTTAGAAAGGTTAAGATTTGAAATATTCCTCAAACCTATCTGTACCTGGAAGACCCCTTTTTGTGCCCGCATTTTTGCTACCACAATTAATTGTACTTACAATTGATACAATTTAGCCATCTTATTAGCTGACTGTGTCTGAAAATCAGAGAGGGACAAAATCATATACAAATGATAGGAGAATAATTAGGGATGCAAAAACTTGTTCGTAAAAAATCGAGGATTTTTTTAAAGCCATGCCCTAAATCAACCGCAGAGTTTGGAAGAGAATCCAAGATTTGGCTCTCTAGAATCATAGAATATCAGGGTTGGAAGGGACCTCAGGAGGTCATCTGGTCCAACCCCCTGCTCAAAGCAGGACCAATCCCCAACTAAATCATCCCAGCCAGGGCTTTATCAAGCCTGACCTTAAAAACCTCAAAGGAAGGATATTCCACCACCTCCCTGGGTAACGCATTCCAGTGCTTCACCACCCTCCTAGTGAAAAAGTTTTTCCTAATATCCAACCTAAACCTCCCCCACTGTAACTTGAGACCATTACTCTTCATGCTGTCATCCGCTACCACTGAGAACAGTCTAGACCCATCCTCTTTGGAACCCCCTTTCAGGTAGTTGAAAGTAGCTCTCAAATCCGCCCTCACTCTTCTCTGCTGCAGACTAAACAATCCCAGTTCCCTCAGCCTCTCCTCATAAGTCATGTGTAGTCCCCTAAGCATTTTTGTTGCTCTCCGCTGGACTCTTTCCAGTTTTTCCACATCCTTCTTGTAGTGTGGGGCCCCAAACTGGACACAGTACTCCAGATGAGGCCTCATCAATGCTGAATAGAGGGGAAGGATCATGTCCCTCGATCTGCTGGCAATGCCCCTACTTATACAACCCAAAATGCCGTTAGCCTTCTTGGCAACAAGGGCACACTGTTGACAAATACTTCATAGACAAATTAGCAGAGACAGTGCACTGGCTACCCACTTGCTTCCAACTCTTTCTAATGACTGATGGCAAAGAAATTCCACCCACAAACATGTAAGAAGTACCTATCGTGTTCAGCATGGTTCATTTTTGGCTTAAACTATTTGCTAACATACTGGGCTTCATTAGTGGGCTATTGGGGTCAATACCTGAATTATTTCAGAGTAAAAATGGAATGTTACAGTTTGAAATTTGTCTTTTGTATCTACAATTTTAATACACAAATACAATAAGCATCTATCTAGGGTTTTAGGTGCCTTTACCATATACTATAAAACACACACGATTCCATCTATCTGACTTCCCTTTGTCTGAAAATCCTAGTTATCTGAACCCAGTGTGCCCCCCATGTAGCCCTCCCAGGATTTCACTGACACCACAATCATTAGTGAGGGGCCATATCAAGCCACAGCCTGGGGCAGGCAACCTGGGCACCAGGACATCCACAGGGTAGGTGGGATGTGCAGAGGAGTAGCTGACACACAGAGTCCCACCATTCATTGGCTCTTGGCCCAGAATGGCAACAACAGCAGCCAATCAGGTAAAGCAATGCTCCTGAGTGACTTCATTCTGCCACTTCCAGCCATACACAGACCTGTACTGCCTACCAGCCCAAATCTAGACCCCAAATCAAAAACAGTATTTCTGTTTTTCTGAACACCTGATTATCCAAAGATTCTGGATGTTCCTCAGGCCATTTGGACCAATGGTAGTGTACAGTACAACAAAACTGAACACAGTTGCCTCACAGAAACCACTGAAAATAAATAAAAGGGAGGTGGAAGCAGGCATTTCAGATATGAATCCACATCCTCAATGTACAAATCCAAACTCTCTTCCCCTCTCCAAAAGCCTGTTATGGAGAACAAGGGAGATACCTGTATTATTAATTATTATTATTATTAATGTCTTATTTTGTCTGCTTTCTATTATTCTGTCCAACTGCATAGAGTTAAATCAAAAGGGACCATTAGGAAGAGCCAAAGGAAACAAAGCAAAGGCCATAGATAAGAAGTCTGAGGGTAAACAACTTCAAAGAAGCAAGAAAACCAGAGGTGGGCTACTACTGGGAAATTCCTACCTCAAGTTCATAATTTCCAAAGCCAGAAGGGACCACTGTGATCATTTAGTCTATCTTCACAGTCCATAGAACTTTCACCATAATCCATAGAGCATATCTTTTAGAAAAACATTCAATCCGGATTTAAAAATCACCAATGATAGTATCCACCATGACCCTTGATAAATTGTTGCAAAGGTTAATTACTCTCACCATTTAAGATTTACACCTTATTTCCAGGCTGAAATTGTCTAGCTTCAACTTCCAGCCATTGGAAGTTATATCTTTCTTTGCTAGACTGAAGAACCCACTATTAAAATATTTATTCTCCATGTAGGTATTTATAGACTAATCAAGTCACCTCTTTACCTTTTCTTTGTTAAGTTAAATGGATTTAGAGTTCAATCTATCCCCATAGGCATATTTTCTAACCCTTTTATCATTCTCAGTGCTCTTCTTCCAATTTATCAACATCCTTCCTGAATTATGGATGCCAGAACTGGACATAGTATTCCAGCAGCAGTTGGACCAGTGCCAAATAGAGAGGTAAAATAACCTCTCTACTCCTACTCAAGATTCCCGTTTTTGCATTCTAGATTCACATTAGCTCTTTTGGCCACAGCAGGAGAGTTGGAACTCATGTTCAGCTGATTATCCACCATGACTCACAAATCTTTCAAAGCCACTGCTTCTCAGGATAGAATCTCCCATTCTGTAAGTACAGTCTACATTCTTTGTTCCTACATGTATATGTTTACAGGTAGTTGCATAGGTGCTGACTCCATGGGTGCCCCGCCCTGGAAAAAATAGTGGGTGCTCAGCACTGACCAGCTGCTGCTCCTCCTCACAAGTGCCTCCCACCCACCGGTGGCTCCACCAATCAGATCCTCCTCCTTTCTCAGTGCCTCTTGCCCACTACAATCAGCAGTTCAGTGGCGTGCAGGAGGCTTTGGGGTAGGGGGGTTGGAGTGAGGGCTGGGCATGCTTGGGAGGGGGCAGAATGGGTTGGGAAGAGTTGGGGTGGTGGGGTGGGGCGGGAAGAGGCGGGGCAGGGATGGGGCTTTGGGGGAAGGGGTGGAGTGGGGACAGGGACTGGGACAGAGCGGGGGATCAAACAGCTCCTGGAAAATTACAAAGTCGGTGCCTTTGTGTAGTTGTATTTAAATGTACTGTTTGCTTGCACCTAGTTTACCAAGTGTTCAAGATTGCTCTGAATTGCTCTGAATTGATGACCCATCCAGTTCATTATTTACCCACTCTCCAGTTTTTGGGTCATCATCAAACTTTGTCAATAATGATTTTATGTTTTCTTCTTCATTGATAGACATGTTAAATAGGATGGGGCCAAGAACCAATCCCTGGAAACATCCCCACTCTATGATGATTCCCCTTTTACAGGTACACTTTGATACCTATCTATTTAATGTATAGCATGCCAATTTTATGTCATTCTAGGTTTTTTAAAAAACAAAATGCCATGTGGTCCCAACTCAAATGCTTTACAGAAGTCTAAATTTCATATAAGTCTAAGTTGCATAATAAAGATAATACTGTTGTTACAACAGTATTACCTTTATTAACCAAACTAGTAATCATATAAAGCAGATCCTGTCAAAATATTTTCCATAAGTCCATGTTGATTTGCATTAATTACATTATGCACCTACGAATTCTTTATAATCAAGTCCCAAATCAGCTGCTTCATTATCTTGCCTGGGATAGATGTCAGGCTGACTAGCCTGTAATTACCTGGGTCATGCTTTTAAAAATGGGCACATTAGATTTCTTCCAGTCGGCTAGAAGTTACCCAGTGCTCTATTGGATATAACACTAGTGATCCGGCAAGCTCCTCAGACAGATCTTTTAAAACTCTTGAATGCAAGTTATCAGGACTGCCTAATTTAAAAATGTCTGACTTTAGTACCTTCTGTGTAATATCCTCCAGAGATACTAGTGGCATGGAAGGAAGGTTATCACCATCTGATGGGACTATAATCTTTTCTCCCAAAATCCAGAACAGAAATATTTATTGAACACTTCTGCCTTTTCTGCTCTATTATTCATAATTCTACCATTTCCATATAGTAATGGAACAATACCTTTGTCAATATTCCTTTTCTTAATATACTAAAAACTTTTTCTCATCATCTTTACTATGCTGGCCATAGATTTGTCCTTGGGACCTTTGGTTTTCCAGCAGTTTTCTAAAACTCCCAACTTCCGATTTATATTCATTACCACTGGCTTCCCCTTTCTTCTGTTTGTTACTGTTTAATAGCTGCCTTCACTTCTCCTCTAATCAGGTCCTTTCTTCTTCTTTCTTTCTAAACAATATGACCTTCTTTCCTGATGATATGATTATAGATTTTGGGATATACAGTAAGTTTTTCTGAAATGATTCCCAATGATCATTCATGTTTTTTTCTAATTAAATTATTCCTCCCAGCTGATTGGGCTCATAATTGTTTTCAGCTTTGTGAAATTAACACTATTAAAGCAAGTATTTATATTACTGGTCTGGACTTCATTCTGCTTGTGCATTAGGAATGGGATCAAGTCACGATCACTTGTATCTAAGCCAAAATTACTTTTTAGTTGTAGGACTAGTTCCTCTTTATCTGTTAAGACAAAGTCTAGTAAAGAATTCCTCCATGTTGGCTGCAACACTTTTTGAGTTAGGAAGGTTCTTCAAATGTTTAGAAGTTACCTTCCTCACTCTGCCAACTAACAGGCTTATTTTTCCATGGCTTGGACCTAAGATCAGAAGGACAGTTATCTATTCAAAACCCCTGCCTGTAGAAGAGGATGGGGGAGAAGAGAGAAAAGACGCAAGTGGTCAGCAAAGTTTTGGTCAGGTGCAGATAAGATTCAGGTGTGTAAGCTTTTTGTTTTAACTCTCTTCCCTACTTACTATGTACCTTTGGGTGAATTAACAATAAATTTGTTTTGATAGAGCTGTATTAAGTCACTTATCAGCCACTGGTCAGAGGCTCGCAGATTGAAGTTTCTTACAAGTCCACTAAGGTCTGTTGTGTTAATATGGGGATCCAACAGTATCACAAGATTGAACACAAGTAAAACATTTAGCATGCACACAATATTCAAGAGGCAGATGTAATCCTCACCATATCATAGAATCATAGAATATTAGGGTTGGAAGAGATCTCAGGAGGTCATCTAGTCCAATCCCCTGCTCAAAGCAGGACCAACACCAACTACATCATCCCAGCCAAGGCTTTGTCAAGCCAGGCCTTAAAAACCTCTAAGGATGGAGATTCCACCACCTCTGTAGGTAACCCATTCCAGTGTTTCACCACCTTCCTTGTGAAATAGTGTTTCCTAATATCCAACCTAGACCTCCCCCACTGCAACCTGAGACCATTGCTTCTTGTTCTGTCATCTGCCACCACTGAGAATAGCCTAGCTTCATCCTCTTTGGAACCCCCCTTCAGGTAGTTGAAGGCTGCTATCAAATCCCCCCTCACTCTTCTCTTCTGCAGACTAAATAACCCCTGTTCCCTCAGCCTCTCCTCGTAAGGCATGTGTTCCAGCCCCCTAATAATTTTTGTTGCCCTCTGCTGGACCCTCTCCAGTTTT
This sequence comes from Caretta caretta, assembly GCF_965140235.1. NCBI lineage: Eukaryota > Metazoa > Chordata > Testudines > Cheloniidae > Caretta > Caretta caretta. The sequence goes on from NC_134208.1 coordinate 41,964,290, forward strand.
GTCCACATCCCTTCTGTAGTGGGGGGACCAAAACTGGATGCAATACTCCAGGTGTGGCCACACCAGTGCCGAATAGAGAGGAATAATCACTTCCCTCGATCTGCTGGCAATGCTCCTACTAATACAGCCCAAAATGCCATAGGCCTTCTTGGCAACGAGGGCACACTGCTGACTCATATCCAGCTTGTCGTCCACTGTAATCCCCAGGTGCTTTTCTGCAGGACTGCTGCTCAGCCAGTCGGTCCCCAGCCTGTAGCGGTGCATGGGATTCTTCCGTCCTAAGTGCAGGACTCTGCACTTGTCCTTGTTGAACCTCATCAGATTTCTTTTGGCCTAATCCTCTAATTTGTCTAGGGCCCTCTGTATCCTATCCCTACCCTCCAGCGTATCTATCTCTCCTCCCAGTTTAGTGTCATCTGCAAACTTGCTGAGGGTGCAATCCACACCATCCTCCAGATCATTTATGAAGATATTGAACAAAACCGGCCCCAAGACCGACCCTTGGGGCACTCTGCTTGATACTGGCTGCCAACTAGTCAGGGAGCTGTTGATCACTACCAGTTGGGCCCGACAACCTAGCCAGCTTTCTATCCACCTTATAGTTGATTCATCCAATCCATACTTCTTTAATTTGCCAGCAAGAATACTGTGGGAGACCTTATCAAAAGCTTTTCTAAAGTCAAGTTATATCACATCCACTGCTTTCTCCATATCCACAGAACCAGTTATCTCATCATAGAAGGCAATCAGGTTGGTCAGGCATGACTTGCCCTTGGTGAATCCATGTTGACTGTTCCTGATCACTTTCCTCTCCTCCAAGTGCTTGTTCTGATTGCTTCGCATCTCCTGCTTGGTTCACTTCTGTCATAGCCAACATTAAATAATCTTCTGGGATAACTGAGAAGTAGATCAGAACCTTACACAAACAGAACAATATACTTGTAATATAACTGTCCTAATTCAAATTAATCACTGTAGTGAAATTACACCAGGAATGAATTTGGCCCATTAAGCACTTTTTAAAAAATGTGACGTATTTCTTTTGAACCATTGATTTGTGTAACTGCATTTAATAATATCAGGTTATGCAACTGGTACACAAAATATGTTGTAGGTACAGTCCTAGTGATGCAAGTGCTAAAATATCCACTTCAGCTATTGGTTGTTTTCCCCTGAAATTTTGATATAGCCATGTACTATACTCAGCAGATTCATAATAGTTATCAGCTGTGAGGAGTCTCAGGCTTGATTTCTTATTTTGATCACAAAACTCAAACCCATGTAATTTTGATCAAGTTAAGATAGGATATTGTTGTGTGATTGAGATATAATATTGCATTAGATTTTGTGTTTTGGTATGAAAAATCCTATTTGGTTACTTTTACCTAGTTGGATTTAGAAAATAATTTTGATTAGGTCTCTATCCATGTAGCTGATAAACAGCAAATAATTCACAGATTTTAAATGAAAACATGATCTGGAATTCTGTGGTATTATTTTCTTTGAGTAGATATTACACTAATATCTGGACTGTCACTCAGTCTAGTTGTACTGCAGTTTCTAAAGCATAGTCCAGCATCTGGTCCTTAAAGGTTAGGTAAGAGGTTCTATCTAGTAGTTATAGTCTCTAAGACAGCCCAATATGCCGTTGGCCCTCTGAAACCAGCCATTTGGTTCCTCTAACTTATTAGCTCATATCTGCACTCTTTAAAATGTGCTTATACAATGTATGACCACAGCATCTAAAAGATGAGCAAGATATTTACCAGTTACTAAATCCCTCTCACTTTACTCTCTTGATTAGTCTCAAAAGGGACTACTTACATGAGTGAGGCAAGAAGGAGTAATTCACTATTTATTTTAAGACTATTGATAAGTGTTCAAAGGTGCACCAGAGAGGCTAGAACTGCCCTGATGTCTACAGGAATTCCTAGCTATGATATACCAAACATTGGACAGCTTCCATATTTTCAGTAATAAAGGTATGCAGATATAAGCAGAATCTGGATGAGCTCTCCCCTGACATCTAGTGGTGAGCTGTGGAAAAAGACTTCAGAAGCTGATCTTGTTTGCATGGACACACCCACCCTGCCTACGTGCTCAGCATGGTGGGATTGCTTGCCCAAATGATCACTTGTGGCTGCTGTTGGATCCCCAGTCTCCTTGTTCTTGGGGAAGAGGTAATAAAGGGTTGTTATCCTTGTGTGAACCGAGGGCAACGGAACTGTACCTGGCATACCCCAATGGAGGGACGCACCCTCAATTAAACAACACTTGCTGGGCAGGGGACATGGGTTCCAAAGCCCAATGAGTTGAGAGAGGGTGGGGACAGGTACTTGTGCCTGGTGATGTGGGCCTTTTTTTTTTTGGGGTGCTAGACACCATTTGACCTTATCTCTCTCTGGGGTATAATAAAAGAACTAATTTAGACTCAGTTGAGAGTCTTGTTACATGCTGCAGAACTGACATCACTGATATCTGTGTCTAAGTATTAGACCTACTTTGGGACAGTGTCTCAATTGCAAGAGACTGCTCAGTGTGCACCAGCAGTGAGGCTCTCCCACTAACAGCTGAAATCACTGAGAGCTGTGGTAAGTGTGTGGGGGGCCCTGAAGACATCTTGGTGAGTGGCCAGCAGCACGGCTGGCAGAGAGGTGTGGCAAGGGGCCAGAGGGGCATCTGGTGGAGAGGCTTGGCTAATGGCCAGGAGGGTAGCTGGCGGAGAGGCGTGGCAAGCAGCCTGCAGAGCCCCGCCGAGGCGTGGCAATCAGCTGTTGGAGCGACGAGCGAGCAGTGCAGCATGTAAGGTGCCTCCTTACCTGCTCCGCCTTCCACACAGGGTAGGAGGTGAACTCTGCGGATGGACCTCTGGACTCTGGGGTGCAACTGGCCAGGGATGGCAGCTGTGAGTGGGGTACAGAGAAGGGACGGGCATGTTAAAGGGACTTTTGGGTTGCTGGACTTAGGACCCTGAGGGGAAAAGGACACTACCCATTTTACTTGGGTGTGTGTCTTTTGCTCATGGTTTGTGTTTGTGAACACTAGTTGTGGTGTTTTCCTAACTTAATGCTGAGTTACTTCCCTCCTTTTATTAAAAGTTTTTGCTACACTCAGAATCCGTTCTTGCGAGAGGAAAGGTATTGTCTCTCAGAGGTGTCCAGGGTGTGGCCACCCAGTCAGGAAATTGGTATCCCCCTGAATTCCATGGGAAGGTACAGTGTGGGTTGTGTCCCTACATGCACCTACAGAAACGGCATGTAAGGGACAGAGCAGAGTCATATGGCAAAAGAAAGGGCATCTGTGACTAAGTGAAGCCATCAGCTTGCTTCTTCATACAGTTACAGCATTTGGGCTGTGCCCCAGTTTTCCCTTTTAGCATCTTGAATATTTATGATCTTCTCCAATCTAGGATATGTAAAATGTATGTAAACATGTACATATTTTGTTCTTTGCAGAGACTTTAGGTCTATATGACAAACATGCAATGATGTAGTGAAAATGCATTTTTATATATTCCTTCTTCATTTCCCTGCCTGTGTTTCTGGTTGAGTCCTTGAACAGGTCAACTGGCAGATTAGTATGCTAATACAAATCTGATTCTTTAAAGACAAATAATAAGAACCAGAAGAGTTACTGCCACCATTAGTAGAAGAAGCTTAGAAGCAGTCAGACACTTAGTAATGATGGTTACATTCAGCTAGTGACTTATTTTAACTATATATCCAAAATATTAAAGACAGGTGTGTGTGATATATATGATTTTATCCCTCCCACTAACCCCTTTCACATCTAACTTCATAAATTCAGAGTTTAAGGCCAAAAGGTACCATTAGTTTATATAGTCTGACATCCTGCATATAACAGGCTATTAAATATCACCCAGTTACCCCTGTGTTGAGCCCAACAACATGTGAATTTGTCATAGGTCTTCGGATAGGACTGTGTCTTTGTGCATATTAGTTAGGGACTTAGTGTGATGGAACACCAATCTCAGTTGAGACCTCTGGGCACTATACAAACCAGTAGATCTTATGAAACAACAGCTGCAATCTAAGAGTCAGATGTGACAGAGAAAGAGTCCTTTCCTTAGTTACATCTTCCTTGGTGACTGCCTGAATCCTTTTGTGTCTCTTTTGTTTGGGTTGCCCTCTGAGCCCTGGTCTACACTACAAGTTTAGGTAGAATTTAGCAGCGTTAGATCGATTTAACCCTGCACCCGCCGCACGACAAAGCCATTTTTGTCAACTTAAATGGCTCTTAAAATCGATTTCTGTACTCCTCCCCGACGAGGGGATTAGCGATGAAATCGACATTGCCGGGTCGAATTTGGGGTAGTGTGGACACAATTCTATTGTATTGCCTCCGGGAACTATCCCAGAGTCCTCCATTGTGACTGCTCTGCACAGCACTTTGAACTCAGATGCAGTAGTGATCCTGCCCGAGCCAGGTCGCTGCGTCACATGCACTCTGCGCTGTGTCAGTTTTGGGCGGGGGCACGACTGCTTTGTGAGCAGGAAGGCCATAGATATAGACATTGCATTAGGTAGCTTCTGTAGCTAGAGAAAACATTCCTGTGCATTCGGCAAAGTCTGTAGCAAAAAAAGAGAAGCCCCATGATACACTAAACTATTAATAATATACAACCACACATTACATAAAGTATAATAGGGACCACATGAGGGATATGTTCAAGTTGGGTTTCTGTAGTGTAGTGGTTATCACGTTCACCTAACATGTGAAAGGTCCCCACTTTGAAACTGGGCAGAAACAGGTCACGGTTCTTTTTTCAGACTCCCCTCCTGCATTTTTAGTCTTAGAACAGACCGAGCTGTGAAATTTTACTTTGAATTATATCATTTATGAGTTAAATAATATGGAAACTCTCTCTAAGTTATAGTCCCGGGTTCCTTACCCTTTCAGCTGCTTTGATAAATGAGCATTTTTGTTAGGGGTGGGGGAAAATTTTCATGAAGCCTTTTATAGGGACTAAATGCTATCTAGGACTCTGAAATAATCTTAACGTGGCGCATAGAGTGCAATCCTTCATTCTGGATTTGTCATTCCAAAAGTTGAACAGCTCCTTACTACTGTCCAGGCTTCATGAGCCATGGGAGCAAGGAGCAGGCTGGGGTAGGTGTGACCGCGCGATGCTGCCGGCTGGGAAAGCAGCCTGAGGCAGAAGCCTCCAGCTCTCATGATATTCCAGGCAGGACTGAATCTCCATGAGATGAAACTTAAAGAAGAGAATGACCTGGAATCACTCCCATTCGGTGCTCTAAGAGGAGGATAGCCATGTCTGTCAAGGTGCCCCTGATCAACCTCACTGAGGTCTGTCAGAAGCACCCAGGAGACGTACAACTGCTATCAGTCCTACTGTACCGTCTGCCGCGAAGGCAAGGAGCTGCTGCACATCTGCCACATCTGCCAGCAGCACCACATCTGCCAGCAGCACCCAGGAGACGTATGGTGATGGTGAGCTGAGAGGGCTCCATGCTTGCCATAGTATGGCAAGCATGGCAGCAGGCTGAGCGGGGCTGGCAGGAAACAATTTGTGAAGGGAATTTGAAACCTACAGTTTATCAAGGATGATAGAATTCTGAAAATCTCAGTTTTAGAAGTAAATTCGAGATCTCATTAGAGAAGGTGGATATGTTCACATTTAATTTGATTAGTACACTAGTTTTTTAATGTAAGAACATAAGAACAGCCATACTGGGTTGTACCAAATATCCATCTAGCCCAGTATCCTGTCTTACCACAGCGGCCAATACCAGGTGGCCCTGAGGGAATGAACAGGACAGGTAGTCATCAAGTGATCCATCCCCTGTCGCCCATTCCCATGCCCAGCCCCTGGCAAACAGAGGCTAGGAACATGATACCTGCCCATCCTGGCCAAAAGCCATTGATGGACCTATCCTCCATGACAGTATCTAGTTCATTTTTGTGCCCTATTATAGTCTTGGCCTTCACAACGTCCTCTGGCAAAGAGTTCCACAGGTTGACTGTGCGTTGTGTGAAGAAATACTTCCTTTTGTTTGTTTTAAACCTGCTGCCTATTAATATCACTTGGTAACCCCTAGTTCTTGTGTTATGAGAAGGCGTAAATAACACTTCCTCATCTACTTTCTCCACTCATGATTTTACAGACCTCTATCATGTCCCCCTTTAGTCGTCTCTTTTCCAAGCTGAAAAGTCCCAGTCTTATTAATCTCTCCCCATATGGAAGCTGTTCCATACCCCTAATTATTTTTGTTGCCTTTTTCTGTACTTTTTCCACTTCCAATATATCTTTTTTGAGATGAGGCAACCACATCTGCACACAGTATCCAAGATGTGGGTGTACCATGGATTTATATACAGGCAATATGATATTTTCTGTCTTATTATCTATCCCTTTCTTAACGATTCCCAAGATTCTGTTACGTTTTTTGACTACCACTGCACATTTAGTAGGTGTTTTCAGAGAACTATTCACAATGACTCTACAATCTCTTTCTTGAGTGGTAACAGCTAATTTAGAGGTTTCAGAGTAGCAGCCATGTTAGTCTGTATCCGCAAAAAGAAAAGAAGGACTTGTGGCACCTTAGAGACTAACAAATTTATTTGCAAAAAGAAAAGGAGTACTTGTGGCACCTTAGAGACTAACCAATTTATTTGAGCATGAGCTTTCGTGAGCTACAGCTCACTTCATCAGATGTATACCGTGGAAACTGCAGCAGACTTTATATACACACAGAGAATATAAAGTCTGCTGCAGTTTCCATGGTATACATCTGATGAAGTGAGCTGTAGCTCACGAAAGCTCATGCTCAAATAAATTGGTTAGTCTCTAAGGTGCCACAAGTACTCCTTTTCTTTTTGCGAATACAGACTAACACGGCTGTTCCTCTGAAATTTATTTGAGCATAAGCATAAGCTTTCGTGAGCTACAGCTCAATGCATCCTATGAAGTGAGCTGTAGCTCACGAAAGCTTATGCTCAAATAAATTTGTTAGTCTCTAAGGTGCCACAAGTCCTCCTTTTCTTTTAGCTAATTTAGACTGCATTATTTTATATCTATAGTTGGGATTATGTTTTCCAATAATAATTACTTTGCATTTATCAACACTGAATTTCATCTGCCATTTTGTTGCCCAGTCACCCAGTTTTTTGAGATCCCTTTGTAGCTTTTTGCAGTCTGTTTGGCACTTACCTATCTTGAGTAGTTTTGTATCATCTGCAAATGCTGCCACCTCACTGTTTACTCTTTTTTCCAAATCATTTATGAATATGTTATACATACTGGTCCCAGTTCAGACCCCAGGGAGAAACCACTATTTACCTATCTCCATGCTGAAAATTGACCATTAATTCCTACCCTTTGTTTCCTATCTTTTAACCATTTACCAATCCATGAGATGACCTTCCCTCTTATTCCATGACAGTTTAATTTGCTTATGTAAAAACAAAAACAAACAAACAAACATATATCCACATGTCTACTCACACCAAACATCCAGGTTGATTTCAAGGATTACACAGACCTATTCTTCCATTTTATATTTAAATTTCTTTCATTTAACAGGAAAGGATTCCATTCCTAGAATGGAATCAAATTCAAAGGCACATCATTAAGAAATATAGGAAATGACAACTATGAAACATGGTGCCCAGGCTTATGCTCTTATATATCTCCTGGGAAGGGTCATGGAAAGGGAGTGTATTACCACTTCAAAATTCCCTCAAAGAGGCAAGTCCTGGTGCTTGAATACTGCTTGGCTGAGTTGCTCACTGGACCATTAATACTGATCTTCAATAAGTCTTGGAGGACTGGGTAAGTTCCAGGAAAAAAAAGCTTATGTTGTTCCAATATTTAAAGAGGGTAAATGGCAGGACCTGTGTAATTATAGGTTTGTCAGACTGAAATCAATCCCAGACAAGACCATGGATTGTCTGATATGGGACTTGATTACTCTCCTTTAATTTTTTATTAATACCAATCAACATGCATTTATGGTTGATCTACATGATTGTAATGTTAAAAACAAATGATTATAGCCTATTTAGAAAATATTGAGTGGAAAAAGAAGGGAGGGAAGAATGGCACTATATCAAAAACAGCATTACCTCTTTTAGTCACTCACAACCAAAAACAAATTTTGAATATTTACGCATCAGTATCCTAACAGATAAAGCACAAGATAGATAACAACTTAGTACCTGCTACACACCACCTAATCTCACTAGGATGACCAGCGTCTTAAACACCTATCTATAATGGGTAGGGGGAAAAAAGCTGCATGATCACTGAGGACTTCAGTTTGGGTGACACATGCTAGAGGTCTCATTGCTGTACTAAAACATCCTTGAAATTTCTAAATATTATAGAAGCAATTATCTAAATCAAAGTCTTGCATCCAACATGGGAAAATTCTAGATTAGACCCCATCTGGCAGTCAAAGAGAAGTTAGTTAGGGGCCTTATTCCTTCACCCACTTACTTTCCTGGTCCTTCTCGCATGAACAGAGAGCAACAATACCCAAAGTCCAAAGGTGCAAACAATTCAATGTTTATTGGAGTGAACTTCCAGCAAGCATGATTCCAATTTCCTTCCTTAGTGTCCCCTTTCCCAGCTCTGACACCACAGAGCCTTACCTGTGTCCCTGTTCCCATTCCCCCACCTTAGCAAAACATGATTCCAATTTCCCCACCCCCATTCCCTGTTCCCATTTCCCCCCTTAGCAAAACATGATTCCAATTTCCCCACCCCCATTCCCTGTTCCCATTTCCCCCCCTTACTTCCTGATTGACTGCAGACTATATAGTAAAACTTGAGTTCTGCTTAGCTATACCTTAACCAATCATTTTACTGAAATTTAACTAACCAATCCTAACATGATTATTTAACCAATTATATCCCACCACCTTAATTAGTTTACACCCAGCAAAATTAATTATACAGCAGACAGAAACAATCACAGAACCAGACAGAGATTATACAGACAAACAATAGCAAAGTGGGAACTATAATGACAAAACAATACAGAAGTGAGGATTTCACAACTACATCTATTGATAAGTGAGTTCTTGCCAGACAGGATGCTATCAAACTAAGTTTCCTTTTACATCTTCTAGGCAGTTCCCTTTCTTTGGAGGTGATAGGCATGATCAGGACAGGATTGTATTCCTAACAGCCCAATAGCACCTTATTTCAATGTGACTAGTTTGGAATGTGAGGATGTGACCGTTCGCTTCCCCGCTTATGGCTGCCTCTGCTGCTTAGCCAAAGGCCTTAGCCTAAGAACAGGGCCTCAGACTGTCACAGTAAGAGAAGGCCCTTACACCAGCAGACAGTGATTTTGATTCTTTCTTTTATACCTCTAGAACTAGCTAAGTGATAAGAATACACCTAAATTCTTAGAGTATAGGCCTTTATAGACAGGCCTGAAAATCTATATCCTAACAAAGTTTATCACAGAACTAAAACTTAGTGAAAGTTTAGGTACAAGTGAACATGACAATCACATTTGTAATATGCAAACAGAATAAAGTCCAAACCAGTAATACACCCTGAGCTTTCGAGAGGGACAATTTCAAAAATGTGAAAACAGTTATGAGTAAAAGCAGCTGGGAGAATTAAATTAGAAAAATGTGAATGATAATTGGGAATTGTTTAACACCCCTTTACTAAATGCCTGAACAACTACAATCTCACAGAAGGTACAGGCTAAAAATCAAAAACAATATGGCTTAGAAGGAAAGTAAAGTTAGCTACAAAAATATATAACCAATGGAAGAAAGTGGAAATTGATAGTAATTAATATAAATCAGAAGCTAGGAATTTTAGAAAAAAAGAATCAATAAAGGACACAAAGAGACCCAAGAAGAAATCTATGGCCAGCAGAGTTAAGGGCAATAAGGATTTTTTTAAAAGTATATTAGTAACAAAAAGAATCCTCACAATGGTATTGGTCCATTTCTTGATGAAAATGGCAGTGTTAATAATGAAGAAGTCTGAAGGGTTCAATCAATTTCTGTTCTATTTTTTGTTAAAAGCCAAATTATATATGATGATGAAATACTTTATTGTCCAATAATAACTTGGCAGGATCTTTAAAATGTAACTGAAGTTACACATTTTTAAATCAGTTGGTCCAGGTAACTTGTAATCAAGAGTTTTAAAAGATATGGCTGGGGAGTTCATTGGACTATTAACATGTGATTTTCAATAAGTCTTGGAACACTGGGGAAGTCCCAGAAGACAGGAAGAAAGCTAATATAATGCCAATATTTTAAAAGGATAAACGAGATGACGCAGTTAATTATAGCCCTGTCAGTCTGACATCGATCCTGGCTGAGATAAAGGAGCAGCTGATACGGGACTGGATTGATAAAGACTTAAAGGAAGGTTATATAATTAATGCAAATTAACATGGGCTTATGGAAGATAGATCCTGTCTAACTTGATATCTTTATTTGATGAGATTACAAGTTTGATTGATAAAGGTAATAGGATTGATTTAATATACTTAGGCCTCTGTAATGCTTTCAACATGGTACTGCATGACCCTTTAATTTTATCTCCTATTTTTTAATCAATATGACACACATTAAATGGATTAAAAGCTGGATAACTGATAGGTCTCAATATAATTGTACACAGGAAATCAAACAGGTGTGTTTCTAGTGGGGTCGCCCAGGAATTGGTTCTTGTCCCTCTGCTATTTAACGTTTTTTATCAATGATCTGGGAGAGAACAAAAATCACTGAAAGGTTGGAAGTGACACAAAGATTGGGGGAGAAGTAATTAAGAGGCCAGGTCACTGATGCAGAATTATATGAATTGCTTGGTAAGCTGGAAACAAGCAAACAATATTCATTTTAATGTCTAAGAGAAAAGATCACAGTTCGTGTTTACAAGATTTGCAACTATCCTGAGAAGCAGTGACTCTGAGAAAGATTTGGGGGTCATGGTGGACTATGAGCTGAACATGAGTTCCCAGAGTGATGCTGTAGTCAAACGGCACGGGTGTAACCACTTCTGGAATAATGTGTCCAGGTCTAATATAAACAATTCAATAATTATGTTGATAAATGGGAGAGACTTCAGAGAAAAATTATAAGAATGACAAAAGAATAGAAAACGTGCTATACAGTGATAGACCCCATGAGCTAAATCTATTTAGCTTAACAAAGAGAAGATTAAGGGGTGACTTGATCACAATCTAGAAGTAGCTATATGGGGAAAAGAAATTTGATAATAGAGCATGTTCAATCTAACAGGTAAGTATAACAAGATCCAATGGCTGGAAGTTGAAGCAAGACAGTGTCAGACTGGAAATAAGGTACACATTTTTAAACGAGGGTAATTAACCATTGGAACAACTTGCAAACTTATGAAGGGTTGTGGTGGATTCCCCATCACTGGCAATTTTTCAATCAAGACTGGACTTTTTTTCTAAAAAGATATACTCTAGGAATTATTTTGGGGAACTTTTCTGGCCTGTGTTATACAGAAGTTCAGACCAGATGATCACACTGGTTCCTTCTGGTCTTGGAATCTATACATAGAAGAGCCATGCCCCAAGTTGATCCACAGGTTTGTGGGAAGGAGACTTCCAGATTCTTCCTTGAGGACAGAAAAATGTAAGGGAAGTGAAACAGTTTTAACGTGTAGTTGCAAGTCCCCTACATGGGTTAAGTCCTGAGAAATGAAGAATCAGAACATATAAACAGTGAAAAAGCTTTGCAAATAAAATCCCTATCTCTTTACTAATTGTTAGTCAGCTTACTGTGATAGAGGATTATGCTAGATCCGTTGCCATATATTAAAATAAATAAAGTTCAGTCCACATACAATTTTCAGTTGACTGAAGGAAGGTAAATGTTGTGTATTTCCAATAATTGATATCCCAGCTACTGTAGCTCAGGATAAGGAAGTCTTCTGAATAAAATTAAATACCATAGATGAACAACTTAGTTAGATGTTATAACTTATGAGTACAGTATGTAAAAAGCTTCAGGTAATTAAGTGGATTATGTCTTCAAGAGGTTCAACACCTACTTATAGCCTCATCATAAACATTTAGCAAATTTTTCACAAAATAGGCTTTAGAATAGCATTCTATAAGCAGTACAAAATATCAGCCCTGAACTTAGAGTCATAGAATCATAGAATATCAGGGTTGGAAGGGACCTCAGGAGGTCATCTAGTCCAACCCCCTGCTCAAAAGCAGGACCCATACCCAATTAAATCATCCCAGCCAGGGCTTTATCAAGCCTGACCTTAAAAACTTCTAAGGAAGGAGATTCCACCACCTCCCTAGGCAACGCATTCCAGTGTTTCACCACCCTCCTAGTGAAAAAGTTTTTCCTAATATCCAACCTAAACCTCCCCCACTGCAACTTGAGACCATTACTCCTTGTCCTGTCCTCTTCCACCACTGAGAATAGTCTAGAACCAGCTTCTCTGGAACTACCTCTCAGGTAGTTGAAAGCAGCTATCAAATCCCCCCGCATTCTTCTCTTCTGCAGACTAAACAATCCCAGTTCCCTCAGCCTCTCCTCATAAGTCATGTGTTCCAGACCCCTAATCATTTTTGTTGCCCTTCGCTAGACTCTCTCCAATTTATCCACATCCTTCTTGTAGTGTGGGGCCCAAAACTGGACACAGTACTCCAGATGAGGCCTCACCAATGTCGAATAGAGGGGGACGATCACGTCCCTCGATCTGCTCGCTATGCCCCTACTTATACATCCCAAAATGCCATTGGCCTTCTTGGCAACAAGGGCACACTGCTGGCTCATATCCAGCTTCTCGTCCACTGTCACCCCTAGGTCCTTTTCCGCAGAACTGCTGCCTAGCCATTCGGTCCCTAGTCTGTAGCTGTGCATTGGGTTCTTCTGTCCTAAGTGCAGGACCCTGCACTTGTCCTTATTGAACCTCATCAGATTTCTTTTGGCCCAATCCTCCAATTTGTCTAGGTCCCTCTGTATCCTATCCCTGACCTCCAGCGTATCTACCACTCCTCCCAGTTTATTATCATCCGCAAATTTGCTGAAAGTGCAATCCACACCATCCTCCAGATCATTTATGAAGATATTGAACAAAACCGGCCCCAGGACCAACCCCTGAGGCACTCCGCTTGACACCGGCTGCCAACTAGACATGGAGCCATTGATCATTACCCGTTGAGCCCGACAATCTAGCCAACTTTCTACCCACCTTATGGTGCATTCATCCAGCCCATACTTCCTTAACTTGCTGACAAGAATACTGTGGGAGACCGTGTCAAAAGCTTTGCTAAAGTCAAGATACAATATATCCACTGCTTTCCCTTCATCCACAGAACCAGTAATCTCATCATAGAAGGCGATTAGATTAGTCAGGCATGACCTTCCCTTGGTGAATCCATGCTGACTGTTCCTGATCACTCTCCTGTCATGTACGTGCTTCAGGATTGATTCTTTGAGGACCTGCTCCATGATTTTTCCGGGGACTGAAGTGAGGCTTACTGGCCTGTAGTTCCCAGGATCCTCCTTCTTCCCTTTTTTAAAGATTGGCACTACATTAGCCTTTTTCCAGTCATCCGGGACTTCCCCCGTTCGCCACGAGTTTTCAAAGATAATGGCCAATGGCTCTGCAATCACAGCCGCCAGTTCCTTTAGCACTCTCGGATGCAACTCATCCGGCCCCATGGACTTGTGCACGTCCAGTTTTTCTAAATAGTCCCTAACCACCTCTTTCTCCACAGAGGGCTGGCCATCTATTCCCCATGTTGTGATGCCCAGCACAGCAGTCTGGGGGCTGACCTTGTTCGTGAAGACAGAGGCAAAAAAAGCATTAAGTACATTAGCTTTTTCCACATCCTCTGTCACTAGATTTCCTCCCTCATTCATTAAGGGGCCCACACTTTCCTTGGCTTTCTTCTTGTTGCCAACATACCTGAAGAAACCCTTCTTGTTACTCTTAACGTCTCTCGCTAGCTGCAGCTCCAGGTGTGATTTGGCCCTCCTAATTTCATTCCTACATGCCCGAGCAATATTTTTATACTCTTCCCTGGTCATATGTCCAATTTTCCACTTCTTGTAAGCTTCTTTTTTATGCTTAAGATCTGCTAGGATTTCACCGTTAAGCCAAGCTGGTCGCCTGCCATATTTACTATTCTTTCGACACATCGGGATGGTTTAAACCTCAACAGGGATTCCTTGAAATACAGCCAGCTCTCCTTGTTGTATACAGTGTTGTTATACTTCAAAAGACAAGCCTGGGTATAGGATAAATATGAAATTAAAGAATATGGGTTAGTTTATGTTTGATCAAGGAAACATGTTGTAAAGGAATGGCCCCACTAGCAAACAAGGGGGAAGGCCTTGAAAATAATGTTATAAGGCCAGAAGGAATTAAGTTGGGAGGATGTGTTGTTTAAAGAATAACTAATAAGGTGAGGGAAAGTTTCTAAAAAGAAGCCCTCTGACCAATAGGGTGATTTCAGAGGGTTTTAATTAAGAGTTTATTTTGTCTTACAAAGAGCCAACATAAATCTTCCTACTCCACACACCAGTGTGAAAGTCAGTGTGAAGCCAGGTGCAATGGGGGGGGTGGGGGTTGGAACTGTTGGTCAGTAAGAAGGAGGGGAAGACAGGAGGTTGTAAATCTTATCTGGATTAAGACTGTAAATTAAGGGTAAACTGTCTCAAAATTGTTTTTTAGCTGAAGTCAATAATTGACAATGACATCACTTGGGTATATGGTATAAAAGGTGTGAACTTTTAAAATTTAAGAGTTCATTGCTGACCACAATTGAGCTTACCAATATGGGTCCAAGAACCCTTGGTAGTTTAGCCCATTTGTCAATATCTTAATCAAACGCTTAGAAATGTTGTGTTACTGTTTGGATGTAGTAAATTGCTTATTACTTAGTACATTTCTCAAGGATAACAAAGCCATTGTGGAGAAGCTAAATTAATTCTTTGTATCAGTCTTCACAGCTGAGGATGTGAGGGAGATTCTGAAACCTGAGCCATTCTTTTGGAATGGATTGGAAACAAACAGTGGTGTTCCCTAGGGGTCTGTACTGGGACTATCCTGTTCAATGTTCATACATGATCTGGAAAAAGGGGAAACAGTGAGGTGGCAAAATCTGTAGATGATACAAAACTACTCTAGATAGTTAACGCCAAAGCAGACTTACAAAAGGATCTCACAAAACTGGGTGACTGTGTAACAAAATGGCAGATGAAATCCAATGTTGATAAATGCAAAATAATGCACATTCGACAACATACATAATTCCAACTTTAGATATAAAATGATGCAGTCTAAATTAGCTGTTACCACCCAAGAAAGAGATCTTGGAGTCATTGTGGATAGTTCTCTGAAAACATCCACTCAATGTGCAGCGGCAGTCAAAAAAGTGAACAGAATGTTGGGAATCATTAAGAAAAGGGATAGATAATAAGATTGAAAAATCATATTGCCTCTATATAAATCCATGGTATGCCCACATCTTGAATACTGCATGCAGATGTGGTCATCCCATCTCAAAAAAGATACATTGGAAAAGGATCAGAAAAGGGCAACAAAAATTATTAGGGCTATGGAATGGCTTCTGTATGGGGAGAGATTAATAAGACTGGGACCTTGCACCTTGGAAAAGAGATGACTAAGGGTGGGGATATGATAGGTTCTATAAAGTCATGAATGGTGTGGAGAAAGTAAATGAGGAAGTGTAATTTATTCCTTCTCATAACAAAAGAACTAGGGGCCACCAAATGAAATAAATAGGCAGTAGGTTTAAAACAAACAAAAGGAAGTATTTCTTCACACAACGCAGAACTCTTTGCCAGAGGATGTTGTGAAGGCCAAGACTATAACAGGGTTAAAAAAAGAACTAGATAAATACATGGAGGATAGGTGCCTCAAGGGCTTTTGGCCAGGATGGGCAGGGATGGTGTTTCTAGCCTCTTTTTGGCCCAGGCTGGAAATGGGTGACAGGGGATGGATCACTTGAAGATTACCTGTTTTGTTCATTTCCTCTGGGGCACCTGGCATTGGCCATTGTCAGAAGACAGGATACTCGGCTAGATGGACATTTGGTCTGACCCAGTATGGCCATTCTTATGTTCTTATTATTCAGGATTTAGGCACATTTAGAGCAATTGTATAAATAACATTTGGCCTTGAAATTTAATAAAGGAACTTGTGGTTAAATTAGTGTCATGGTAATACCCTGACAACTACAACACTAGAAACTTAAATTTATACACTTTGTTAGATACAAAAAAATGTCACAGATTGAATAGAAACTCTGGATTTATGGCTTATTACAACAATCTATAACCCACTTAAGCACCTCCCTCTGCTCTCTCCCACCCCCCCCCCCGCTCGTCCAATGACTGGGGATGTGTTAATGGGCCACTTCATTTTGAATGGTCCCTTGAAATTTGTTAATTACTTGTTAGACAATCTGTGCCGCCATGTATTTAACTGTGACAGAGTACATTTCCCACAAGGTAGGTGAGATAATAAAATATTATCTCACCTACCTTGTTTCTTTAACACTGAACTTGTTAGATTAGGGGGTCTCAAACTGGGGGTCAGGACACCTCAGGGGGTTGCGAGGTTATTACATGGGGGGTCGCGAGCTGTCAACCTCCACCGCAAACCCTGCTTTGCCCCCAGCATTTATAATAGTGTTAAATATATTAAAATGTGTTTTTAATTTCTAAGGGGGGGGGTCACACTCAAGGCTTGCTATGTGAAAGGGGTCACCAGTAAAAAAGTTTGAGAGCCACTGTGTTAGATTCTAAAATCTTGTTCAGGGAAGACAATATATTGAAGACTGAACAGAGCACTAGGGATCAAATTTTAAAGATATTTAGGCACCTAGGGGGATATTCAAGCATGCCTAGATAGCAAACTTATTTGTTATGTAAGTCACAGACATTGTCCTTACCAGAAAGCTTAGAATGTAAGGCCCCAGTCCAATGCCCATTGAATTTCAGAAGGCACTGGATGAAACTTCAAGGCCACAATCTTACAGACCCTCACATAAGGTCAAGTAAACAGGTTTGTCATCAGGCTCCATGTCTAAATTTTCCCCGGTACTGTTCCCCTGATGTTATCTAGACCGGCGATGTGCTAGGTCCCTCCAATCCTTGACTCTGGGAGCTGCTTTACCTTGCTCCACTGTGAGAACCCCCACTCCTGGGCTGTTCATGCACAGCCTCTGGCACGTAAGCTGCTCCCAGCTACTTGCAACCAAATTACACTAGTCAATATCTCTGGCCCCAGACACAACCCTAGGAACCTCCATCTTGTACTATCCTGTTATGCCCACTGGATGCTGCAAGCTTATATGAGTTTGCCAATTGAACAAAGAAATGGATATGTACCAGGCTTGTTATCCCAAAGGGAGTCTCAGATACATTTCAAACCAAACGTACTGCTTCAGGTAGAATAAACAAACAAATTTATTAATTATAAAGATAGATTTTAAGTGATTATAAGTCAAAGAACAACAAAGAACAGATTTGGTTAAATGAAATAAAAGCAAAACACATTCTAAGCTGCTCTTAACACTTTCAGTGCCCTTACAAATTTAGATGTTTCTCACCGCAGGCTGCTGGTTGCCCTTCAGTCAGGCTTTCCCCTTTGATCAGCGCTTCAGTCACCTGGTGGTGATGTCTGTAGATGGAGGTGGAAGAGAGAGAGGAAGAGCATGGCAAACGTCTCTCCCTTTTATCATGTCCTTTCTTCCCTCTTGGCTTTGACTCCGCCCCCCCCTTCAGATTTAAGTGAGCATTACCTCATTGTAGTCCCAAACTGACCAAAGGAAGGGGAGTGACTCACTCGAGAGTCCAACAGATCCTTTGTTGCTGCCTAGGCCAGTGCCCTTTGTTCCTGTGAGGCGGGGCTGGGTTTGTCTCATACATGCCCTGATGAGGAATGAATTGCCCCCTGCTCTTAGAGAGTTTTTGTCTGGGCTTGCTTTAAGCCACGAGGATACATTTTCAGCCTCATCACTATATACATGAAATTACAACCTATAACATTACTAAAACAACAATGCTCAGTGCATCATGAGCCTTCTGAAGACACCCGACATGGTAAACTTTGCATTGAATACCACACAATCATTTTATAAGGATAAACATGGGCATGTAGGGTGTTCCCCCCCATACAGAGCACCACAAGAAGTATGTGTTAATTTTATTCTCATGCATAGTCCCACTGACTGACAGAAGTACTCAAATGAAAAATGTTATGTGCAGGTTAAAATGTTTCCAGGATTATAAGATCCCTGAGGCAAAGACCATGTTTTGTATTTATTGTGTAAAATAATCTAGCACACTTAGAGGCTGTATAAATGGACAATACCACTAACATATTGTATGCATTATGTTTTATATAATTTGACTGACAAAAGAGTGTGACGACTCATTAGAGAAGAGATTGCAGTAACTGCAGAATCTGAGCACATTTTAAAAGTTCATGAAGTATAGTTATTAAAGCCATGTGGGATATCTAGAAAGCAGTTGAAAAACAAACAGTATACTTCAGTGATGTATTATGGACCCCATTTTGAAACAGGCTCTACTAGCATGAACCATGTACCCTTGTGTGAAGCCCAACTGACTTGCTAATCGAGCCTATTTAAGGATCAGAGCCATACAATAGTTGCATACCTGTGAAAGGATTCAAGGGCATGGTTTGTGTGCAGGAAGCTACTCCATGAGGTAAGTGTTTGTAGGATCAGGGACTGCAACTTTGGGCCCTATATATTGGATTGTTGTTAAAAGTCTTAATTTCATTCTTTAATTATACTCAAATTATCATTATTTTTTATCATTTGTTTTGGGATAGTACCTAGATACCCCAATCAGGGCCCCACTACACACACACAAACCACAGTCCCTGACCCAAACTGTTTCCATTATCTTGTGATTATATTTTACTAGTGTGTAAAGGGCAAGGGAGGTGGAGGTGTTCCCATTTTTTATACATGCATGTGATTGCATTCCAGTGGAATAAACATTTAAACAATGACTTCTTTAATTCTGCTTTTATTCTGGAACTCACTGAAGAGAGCTGAGCCATCTTGATGTAGGGACTGTGTTACATTTGTGTCGAGTAGAGATTTTAAAACAGCCTGAGGGTAGTATAATAATATTTTTATTTAACTTTTTGTCTTTAATTCTGCTCCAGGGGAAAAGTACATTATTTAATGTACTAGACAGCTGCACTGTTAAGAAAACATTTTTATTTAGCCTTTGGTGACTATACACTGCTCTGGGGCAGGGAGAATGTTGCTTGGTAATTCAGAATAGCTGCAGGACAGGAAAACTACAATTATCATAAAATATTTGTGTTTAATGATATTTTAAACTTGTAGAGCATCTTTCATTTTAAGGGATTCCAAAATACTGCATGTGCATACTAATCAAATCCTGCCACTCAGGACAACAGTGGGGGAATACCAGGGATATTTTTACCATGATATTCGGATAAAATCTTTGATCTTATGAAACATACCATCGGTATTTAATAACCAAACTCTAAGAAAACTACCAGGTAGTTCGTTTAGCTAGAATTTCTGAGAAGGATGGAGATGGCAGCTGATATGCCTGGGATATATCTTCTATATATCTTGAACTTCTTCTAGGAAAAGTAGATATCTCAAACCTGAAGTTTAAATAATTAAACTCTTCCTATTCATATTAAATAGGTGATAAAAAAGTTATCTTTTGAATTAAGTAGCTGCTCCAAGTACTGGAAAATATATTTTCATTTATTATTTAATATTTAAGAACTGCTTAGGGTAGGAAAAACAAAGTAATTAATACTTAAAACCAGACTAGAAATAGCCCTTTTCAATATTTAGAAAACTTTTTAAGTTGTATCAAGAATGTTAAATAGATACTTCATCGAGTTAAATCCAGAAAGCAGGTCTGTTTTGTTAACATCCATCAGTACATCCTGACTAAGTACATAATTGTGTACTTTGTCACCTCCCTAGTCAGCTCTGTTGTAAAATATGCAACTTTGCATATGAGAAGCTTCACAAATAAGAACTACCTCATCCTGAGCTACACAGTTCAATATGGTGCATGAAAGCTATTAGAAGTATTGAAGGTTTGTTATTGTCTCAAGTAAGCACTGGAATTAATATTCTGCTGTCAGCCCACTTAACTGAGTGGTAAAGAATGTAGAATCTCTACGCTGCACAGCCTAAGCAGTCCCTATCATCAAAAGGTCAGCAAGACACACAGCCTGATGTAAATGGTATCAAAATAAGCAATGTAAACACATGGAAGGAATTTTCTTAGTAAAAAAAGTTAATTGGAAATTTAACTTTGACTCAAACAGCTAAAGAAGCATTTTTATTTATTGTAAGCAGCAGAGCCAAACTCAAAAGTTAGAACAAATAGTGAAAAATTATAGGTACAGATTAAGGGCTCAATTGTGCAGCCTTTTTTCTTGTAAATATTCTCACTGATGTCAATAGGATGTCTCACATGATTAAGGGCTGGAGGCTCAGATGTATAACTTACAAATATAACTCCCTGTTTTGGAGGCTCCAGGTAGGAGATGGAACCCAAGGCTTCTCTGCTCAGGTGATTGAGATATGAGGTGTTTGTAGGAGCCAGACAAAGAATCTGATTGTCATGATAGGGCAGCCAACTGCATGCTCTGGACTGGGGTGGCCAACCTCTGGCTCCGGAACGACATGCAGCTCTTCAGAAGTTAATATGCGGGTCCTTGAATAGGCACTGACTCTGGGGCTGGAACTACAGGTGCCAACTTTCCAGTGTGCCGGAGATGCTCACTGCTCAACCCCTGGCTCTGCCACAGGCCCTGCCCCAACTCCACTCCCTCCCATGCTCTCCCCTGAGCCTGCCATGCCCTCGCTCCTCCCCCTCCCTCCCAGAGCCTCCTGCAGGCCACAAAACAGTTGATCAGGAGGTGCGGGGAGGGATGGGGAGGCGCTGATTGGCTGGGCTGCTGGTGGGTGGGAAGCGCTGGGAGCGGGGTCGGGGAGCTGCTGGGGGGCTGCTGATGTATTACTGTTGCTCTTTGGCAATGTACATTGGTAAATTCTTGCTCCTTCTCAGGCTCAGGTTGGCCACCCCTGCTCTGGACAGTCTGCATGTGTCTGGGACTATGCAGACGTGCACTGAGCCCAAAGTGGCAGAGTGAAATCCTGGCATCATTGAAATCATTGACAACATTCCTATTGACTTCAGTGGTACCAGGATTTCACCCAAGGTCATGTTGTGCAAGAAATGTCAATCATGTCACTTAATACTCTAATTGTCACTCAGATACTATTTTCAGAGTTGTGTAGCATAATATAAGAACCTATATAGAATGTTTCATCCCTATATTAAAAGATTATTAGACTATTAGTTGCAAAGTCTAGCACTCACAATTTAGGAAATGAGAGAATTAAAGTTGCCTGGGCAAGCTTATACCAGCATGATGCTCAATTAATGAGCAACTATTCAATATTTTATTATATCCTGATTGTTCCACGTATGACCCCATACCTTACTTACTGCACAGCATTCAAAACCTGATTTGAAGACAGAATTGTTAATTTCCTCATGGGCTTCTCTACGGCACTCATTACTACAGTTTTAGAACACTTTACAAACATTAAAATATCTTCACAAAGAGACCTGTGAGGTGAGAGGGTGGTACAAATTGAGCCCCATGATCTCAAGGTGGGCACCAAGAAAATGAAGAACAGACAATTAATGACCACTTGTGAAAAGCTTGTTTTAAGAGATTTGTTTAGCATATCTCTGTGGCAGAGGCAGGTGTGATGCTGGCTGACCAGGTTATGCTAGAGTGCATTCATATCAATTCACTTGCATAGGTCAAAGCAATTGTTATGTATTAGTGTGTATTCAGATGTTTACATCTCATGAAAACTAATGGGATGTTACATGCATTGTTTTCTCTTGTCTGTTCCTGTCATAATGTAATAGCAAATTTTTACATGGTAAATACCCTTGTAACTAAATTACCCATCAAAGAACTCTTGTGAAATACTAATGAAGGACTTAAGGACATTAATAGAAAATGCTAATTTCAAAGCAAGTGGCCATTATGTATATGGTCTGTGGTCAAAAGTCTAAGTGCATTCCTCACTCTGTGTCAAAGGAAAAGCCCAGGTGGGTAAAGGCACTGTCAGCTTGCTGTCTGTGTAAAGGAACTATAAATATGGATTCAAAAAATGATCCATCTTCTCTGGACTGTTTGGATTATAACAGGGCAGAATAACTGAATGAGAAGACAGAGATCTTCAGAGTTATTCTGAGTGGGAAACTGGCATATTACTACAGCTCTGCTACCATTTGGAGATACAAACTGATTTACTTGTTATTATATTTTACCTGCTTTAATCTCTTAACTCTCATTTTGTTTTCTTAGCTAATAAATCTATAGTTAGCTTACTATAGAATTGGCTGCCAGCATTGTCTTTGGTGTAAGATTGGGAGTACCAATTGATCTAGGGTAGGTGATTTCGCCAGAAGGAAGGGCCCCCGAAAGCCTAGTTGTTGATCCCTAAAAATCATCTTAACTTTGGTAAATATAAAGGTTTAAGATGCTCTGAAACCTACTGTGACAGTGTGTGTGTGCTCTCTCGCATGCGTGTGCGCACACGCTTCAGATCTAATAAAAAGTAGTTTTAGGTAAAAGCACTCTGGTTTGTATCAATCATATATCAGACGAAGGAACTCTGTCTCCATTGATTTATTTCTGATGCTGCCTGGAGAAAAACAATAAAGTTACCAGTGTTTGGGTTCTGAAAACCCTGGGTAACACAGGAACTCTTTTTCATGCAAGTAGTCTCATTGTGTGGGACTTCAATGACACTGCTTGTTTGGATAATAATGACTTCAAGAAGGATGTTGGGAAATTGGAGAGGATTCAAGGGCAATGGTAGATTCTCCATCACAGACAATTTTAAAATCATGTTTGGATGGTCTTGTTTTTCTAAAAGATATGCTCTAAGACTTATTTTTGGAAAAGTTTTAAGGTTTGTGTTTTACAGAAAGTCAGAATAGATTATCACAATGGTCCCTTCTGGCCTTGGAATCAATGAATATATGATTACAGCTTGCAGGATCAGGCCTGAGCAAATGGGTTTTCAAAAGACCTAAGAACCTGACACACATGGAGGACCTATCCTGCATTAATTTATCTAGTTCTTTTTTTAACCCTGTTATGGTCTTGGCCTTCACAACATTCTCTGGCAAAGAGTTCCACAGGTTGACAGTGTGTTGTATAAAGACATACTTCCTTTTGTTTGTTTTAAACCTGCTGCCAATTAATTTTATTTGGTGACCCGTAGTTCTTGTATTATGAGAAGGAGTAAATAATACTTTCTTATTTACTTTCTCCACACCAGTCATGATTTTATAGAACTCTATCATATCCCCCCCCCCATTAGTCGTCTATTTTCCAAACTGAAAACTCCCAGTTTTATTAATCTCTCCTCATATGGAAGCCGTTATATACCCCTAATAATTTTTGTTGCCCTTTTCTGAAACTTTTCCAATTCCAATATATCTTTTTTTGAGATGGAACGCCCACATCTGCATGCAGTATTCAAGCTCAACTTACAGAAGTAGTTCCCAACCTGCGGCCCGCGGTCTGCCTGTGGCCCAATCAGCACAGAGCTGCAGCCCATATGACATTCTCGGGGCCATAGAGGTAGTATTGGATGCAGCCCACATAATACATTGGGGGCTGCATATGCGGCCTATAATAGTAAATAGGTTGAGAACCACTGGCTTACAGCCACTGCACTAATTTCTTCAGTCACTGATGTCTACACTACCATCCTTCTGTCGGTGTTGTGCATCCTTACCAGGAGCTCTTCCACCAACCGAAGAGGGACAATGTAGGATGCTAAGATCCAGGGCTCTCAGCTCCATGCAGCTCCCCATTGGGAACCTAGCTACCCACCCCCCCCAAGAGCGGGGTGGGGGGAAGACACCTGGGGCTTCTCACATCCGATGGGGTGATCTGCACCTGAAGTCCGGTTGGCTACCGTGCTCCTGGTGGGGAACAGAGCCTGATAGGCACCCAGGCTCTGAGCTGGGAGCCTCAGTGCAGCCAGGCTCCCTGCTGGGGGACACCAGAGTTCCCAGTGGAGAGCGGGGAACCTAGGAGGCAGCTCAAGCTGGGAGCCTGGGTGGCAATCTGGCTTGGAGTGGAGACGCGGCAGCAGCCTGATTGGGGAGCTGGGCTTTCTTGTTAATTTCACTGCTCTAACTGCCTTATGTTGACCTAACTGTGTAGTCTAGATCAGGGCTAAGACATATTGCTGAGAGGAAAGATGTACTTAGTCCTTATGAAAGGTGTCACATTGGTAGTACAAGAAACCACAGTCTTCCATTCATTGAACAGATACATTCAGTCCTGCCTCAAGCTTGAACACCTAAGAGTTCTCAATCTCAGAAGTGAGATTAGTTCAGTCTCCACTTCCTTTCATTTAGTTCATGGCTATCTATGTGGGATGCCAATTAGGATGGCAAATGTTTTTGCGATGCGCACCCTTGTTTCTTAAGAATTGCACGGAGCTCATTGACTAATTTCATATAGGCCAAAGAACTGACTAATGGTAAAAACGTCTGTTACTGTAAACCTACCTCATATTTGAAGCAGTGACCTAGAGGTGTAAGCCTCCATCTGCTATTACCAACTCCCTAATCCCACCCAATCCACAATTTTTGCTAAACCAATTTCAGTTTCTCTAAAATCATATACATTTATTGAAGCACTGGTCTTGGTCCCTGGCACTGTATATGATTAAGGTGCTAATTTAAAACACAATAAAACATTTTTACTGAGTATCTTTTTAAAAGGGGTGCTCACAGATAAATAGATTTAGAAAATCTGTCCCTAACATTCAAATAGCACTTGTTGTTTGAGCCTTCTACTGACACTTACCCTTGTGCATCTGCAATGCTTTAGGAGAGGTCACCAATATCATGTTCATTACGACAAGGCAGAATACTGTCACATTGGAAAGGCCCTGCTTCTGCCATCCCTGAAGACATAGTTTATCCACCAAAGAGGCTCTCTTCACCCACTTCTTGGCAAGAAGACACTAGGTAAGAGTGGTGGTGAGGTTTCTTTGGTACAGGATATATTGGTTGGGAGAAGCGTGTGTGAAGATAGAAGAACATACTGCCTAGTATGGTCCTCTATAGGCTTGGATAACAGTCTAAATTCTGGAGAGGCAATTTGCCTTCACTCCTGCATAACTCCCCTTCCCTATGCACAGTGGGCCCAGTTAAAAGTTCATTCCGCTCTTAGCGATATTACTGGTTCTATCAGTTTTTCAAATTTTAAGTATCATCAAACTTTAGAATCTTTCAGGATGAAATTAACTTTAAGAGCATCCCTGCAACTGCCCAGGAACTCCACTCAAGGACTTCCACCCTTGTATTCACATTCTAAACACTATTATAATAATCTTTGTACAAAATATGCCTTGTGAGGTGTAATTTGAAAACAAATAGCTCACTGGACAAGAATATCATGGTAAAATTTATGTAGAAACATTTTATGTAAAGTTATGAACATAAAATGAAATTATGACTGAAATGTGTTTACCAGACTAGTCTGGGGGATGGGTAAACCTGTTCTTCTAAGACAAAGGACAAACTAACACCTCTAGCCAGGTGTCATCAAAGTTGATTGGCAATTACCCATCAAGTGGCCATTCTTTGGAGGCAGGAACAGATAGATCTGCATTTTAGCAAACAGCAACATGGAAACTCTTTCACCATGAGACTCTATATCTCCACCCTCACAGCTGGAAGGAAATTTATCTAGGAAAATGCATTTCAAAGGGTGACTGGACTATAAAAGTTAGGGGAAAACTCCTCCCCCATCCAGGGATCTCTCTCTTTCTTTCTCTCCCTATCTCTCTCTTTCACCTAAGCCAGAGGAACCAGCCTTTGGACTTTGAGAGGGGTTCTGATCGGAGAATTTGGTCAGTCCTCTTGTTGGGAGCATGTGGTAAGGATTTCACCTTGAAATATGTCTAGATTGTTAAATTTCAGTTATTAGAAAATATCTTATCTTTATTTCTCTTGTAATCATTTATGTCTTTAATGCCTTTACTTTGTACTTGCTTAAAACCTATCTCTTTGTAGTTAAATAAACTCATTTTATTTTTTTTATCAAAACTAATCCAGTGTTATGTTTCAACTGAATTGTTTGGGTAACTCCAGATAAAGTACCAAACCGTTGCATATTGACACCTTATGGAGCAATGGATCTCTAATATCTGAACTACCCAGGAGAGAGCTGGACAGTGTAGAACACATTTTGGGGACAATTTAGGACTGGGCGTGTGTTGGGGTCACCCTGAAAGTAGTAACTAGGACTGCTGAAAGCCAGAGTGTGGCTGGTGTGTGGCTGACAGGCTGCTGGGGTCAGAGTTTCTGGACCAGGACTGCAGCTACACTCAGACATTCATGGTGTGACCTGTATGCTGTTTTTCTGTTTGTGAGCTTCCCAGGTTGGGAGCTACAACAGCAAAGCATTGAGAGGCACCCAAGGTTGCAGGCAGATTGTGACAACCACCCAGATTGAACCCCAGAATGTGATACATGCAGAGATAAGGGGCAGAAATGGACCTGAGACAGAATGTCTCCCCTGGATATTAGTTTTATAAAATGTTTGCTTTATTACAAACTGCAAGATCTTTCAGCATCAGTATAAAATCACAGTATGATTGGGAAATATTCACTCAGCTTGTCCTGAATTTTGTTTTTATAACACCATCTTCTGGCAATGTCACTGACCTTAATGCTATAATGCTAATACCATGAGAAGAATGCCTGATAATACTTGTTTACGTAGAGGAGGTACGCTAAGTGCTGCATTGGGGGGGCTGTGTAGGTGAGTATCTGAGTGTCTGTTGCTGGGACAGTTTGTTAGTTTGATCGTGTACTTGATGGTTTGTTTGAAAAGTGTGAATTGCGAGTGCTTTGTTCCAGGTGAGCCTTGAGTGAGCCTAACTGTTATAAAAAGCCAGTCAGCTGCGAATCAGCTGAGCGGCGAACAGCAGAGAGGCTAACAGAGGGAGTTTGCCTGGGGAGAGCCCACTGAGGCTTACATCTTGCAGGCTTCTCTGAGTAGTTACTACAACTCCTGAGGAAGCATGTAGAAGGAAGCATGATGGTGATGGTGGGCGTTCAGCTGTTGTGACCTGCACAGGATGTGCCATGTTTCTCTTTCTTCCACAGGACAGAAGCGACTTTGTCTGTACAAAGTGCAAGCTGGTCTCCATATTGGAAGAGAAGGTTCAAGGTCTGGAGAAACAAGTATCGACACTGCATTGCATAAGAGAAACTGAAGATTTCCTGGACAGATGTCAGGATATGCTTCTACGAACACAACATTCTGAAGATTTAGAGCAGGCTGCGCAGCGGGGACAGAAGGACGGTGAAGAAATTTGGCAGCATGTGACCTCCAGAAGAAGAAAGGGGAGCGTCAATGTACCAACAGCGCAGATACAGGTAAGCAACCGTTTTCATGTTCTCTCCACAGGTACTAATGGGGAGAGTGGACTAGATGATACATCTGAGGGAAGGGAACAGAAGGAGACTCCGCCGACTGGAAGGCCTCAGATGCACTGTCCAAGGGATGGGGGTTCCATGACCACCGCTCACAAGGGAAGGATGCAGGTGGTGGTGGTCGGGAACTCTCTCCTCTGGAGGACTGAGTCAACTATCTGATGCCCCGACCGGGAAAACTGAGAAGTCTGCTGATTGCCAGGAGCTAGGATTCACGATGTGACGGAGAGACTGCCAAGACTCATCAAGCCCTCAGATCGCTACCCCTTCCTGCTTCTCGATGTGGGCACCAATGATACTGCCAAGAATGACCTTGAGTGGATCACTGCAGACTATGTGACTCTGGGAAGAAGGATAAAGGAGTTTGAGTCGCAAGTGGTGTTCTTGTCCATCCTCCCAATAGAAGGAAAAGGCCGGGGTAGAGACCGTCGAATCGTGGAAGTCAACGAATGGCTATGCAGGTGGTGTTGGAGAGAAGGCTTTGGATTCTTTGACCATGGGATGGTGTTCCAAGAAGGAGGAGTGCTAGGCAGAGACGGGCTCCACCTAACGAAGAGCGGGAAGAGCACCTTCGCAAGCAGGCTGGCTAACCTAGGGAGGAGGGCTTTAAACTAGGTTCACCGGGGGAAGGAGACCAAAGCCCTGAGGTAAGTGGGATACCGGGAGGAAGCAGGACAACGTGAGAGGCAAGGGCTCCTGTATCATACTGAGAAAGAGGGACGGTCAGCAAGTTATCTCAAATGCAAAAAGCCTGGGAAACAAGCAGGGAGAACTGGAAGTCCTGGCACAGTCAAGGAATTATGATGTGATTGGAATAACAGAGACTTGGTGGGATAACTCACATGACTGGAGTACTGTCATGGATGGATATAAATTGTTCCAGAAGGCCAGGCAGGGCAGAAAAGGTGGAGGAGTGGCATTGTATGTAAGAGAGCAATATGATGCTCAGAGCTCCGGTATGAAACTGCAGAAAAACCCCTGAGAGTCTCTGGATTAAGTTTAGAAGTGTGAGCAACAAGGGTGATGTCGTGGTGGGAGTCTGCTATAGACCACCGGACCAGGGGTATGAGGTGGACGAGGCTTTCTTCCGGCAACTAACAGAAGTTACTAGATCGCAGGCCCTGGTTCTCATTGGAGACTACAATCACCCTGATATCTGCTGGGAGAGCAATACTGCAGTACACAGACAATCCAGGAAGTTTTTAGAAAGTGTAGGGGACAATTTCCTGGTACAAGTGCTGGAGGAACCAACTAGGGGCAGAACTCTTCTTGACCTGCTGCTCACAAACCAGGAAGAATTAGTAGGGGAAGCAAAAGTGGATGGGAACCTGGGAGGCAGTGACCATGAGATGGTCGAGTTCAGGATCCTGACACAAGGAAGAAAGGAGAGCAGCAGAATACGGACCCTGGACTTGAGAAAAGCAGACTATGACTCCCTCAGGGAACTGATGGGCAGGATCCCCTGGGAGAATAACATGATGGGGAAAGGAGTCCAGGAGAGCTGGCTGTATTTTAAAGAATCCTTATTGAGGTTCCAGGGACAAACCATCCCGATGTGTAGAAAGAATAGTAAATATGGCAGGCGACCAGCTTGGTTTAACAGTGAAATCCTTGCTGAGTTTAAACACAAAAAAGAAGCTTACAAGAAGTGGAAGATTGGACAAATGACCAGGGAGGAGTATAAAAATATTACTCAGGCATGCAGGAGTGAAATCACGAAGGCCAAATCACACCTGGAGTTGCAGCTAGCAAGAGATGTTAAGAGTAACAAGAAGGGTTTCTTCAGATATGTTAGCAACAAGAAGAAAGTCAAGGAAAGTGTGGGCCCCTTACTGAATGAGGGAGGCAACCTAGTGACAGAGGATGTGGAAAAAGCTAATGTACTCAATGCTTTTTTTGCCTCTGTCTTCATGAACAAGGTCAGCTCCCAGACTACTGCACTGGACAGCACAGCATGGGGAGGAGGTGACCAGCCCTCTGTGGACAAAGAAGTGGTTTTTTGGGACTATTTAGAAAAGCTGGACGTGCACAAGTCCATGGGGCTGGATGCATTGCATCCAAGAGTGCTAAAGGAGTTGGCGGATGTGATTGCAGAGCCATTGGCCATTATCTTTGAAAACTCATGGTGATCGCGGGAGGTCCTGGATGACTGGAAAAAGGCTAATGTAGTGCCCATCTTTAAAAAAGGGAAGAAGGAGGATCCTGGGAACTACAGGCCAGTCAGCCTCACCTCGTCCCCGGAAAAATCATGGAGCAGGTCCTCAAGGAATCAATTCTGAAGCACTTAGAGGAGAGGAAAGTGATCAGGAACAGTCAGCATGGATTCATCAAGGGCAAGTCATGCCTGACTCACCTAATTGCCTTCTATGATGAGATAACTGGCTCTGTGGATGAGGGGAAAGCAGTGGACATGTTATTCCTTGACTTTAGCAAAGCTTTTGACACGGTCTCCCACAGTATTCTTGCCAGCAAATTAAAGAAGTATGTATTGCATGAATGGACTATAAGGTGGACAGAAAGCTATCTAGATCATCAGGCTCAATGGGTACTGATCAATGGCTCCATATCTAGTTGGCAGCCAGTATCAAGCAGAGTGCCCCAAGGGTCGGTCCTGGGGCCGGTTTTGTTCAATATCCTCATTAATGATCTGGAGGATGGTGTGGATTGCACCCTCAGCAAGTTTGCAGATGACACTAAACTGGGAGGAGAGGTAGATACGCTGGAGGGTAGGGATAGGATACAGAGGGCCCTAGACAAATTAGAGGATTGGGCCAAAAGAAATCTGATGAGGTTCAAGAAGGACAAGTGCAGAGTCCTGCACTTAGGACGGAAGAATTCGATGCACCGCTACAGACTAGGGACCAAATGGCTTGGCAGCAGTTCTGCAGAAAAGGACCTAGGGGTTACTGTGGACAAGAAGCCGGATATGAGTCAACAGTGTGCCCTTGTTAGCAGGAAGGCCAATGGCATTTTGGGCTGTATAAGTAGGGGCATTGCCAGCACATCGAGGGATGTGACTATTCCCCTCTATTTGACATTGGTGAGGTCTCATCTGGAGTACTGTGTCCAGTTTTGGGCCCCACACTACAAGAAGGAAGTGAAGAAATTGGAAAGCGTCCAGCAGAAGGCAACACAAATGATTAGGGGACTGGAACACATGACTTATGAGGAGAGGCTGAGGGAATTGGGATTGTTTAGTCTGCAGAAGAGAAGAATGAGGGGGGATTTGATAGCTGCTTTTGACTACCTGAAAGGGGGTTCCAAAGAGGATGGATCTAGACTGCTCTCAGTGGTAGCAGATGACAGAATGAGGACTAACGGTCTCAAGTTGCAGGGGGGAGGTTTAGGTTGAATATTAGGAAAAACTTTTTCAGTAGGAGGGTGGTGAAGCACTGGAATCCATTACCCAGGGAGGTGGTGGAATATCCTTCCTTTGAGGTTTTTAAGGTCAGGCTTGACAAAGCCCTGGCTGGGATGATTTAGTTGGGGATTGGTCCTGCTTTGAGCAGGAGATTGGGCTAGATCAGTGGTTCTCAAAGCTGGTCTGCCACTTGTTCAGAGAAAGCCCCTGGCGTGCCAGACCGGTTTGTTTACCTGCCGCATCCGCAGGTTTGGCCGATTGCAGCTCCCATTGGCTGCAGTTCACCACTCCAGGTCAATGAGGGCTGCAGGAAGGGCGGCCAGCACGTCCTTTGGCCCGTGCCGCTTCCTGCAGCCCGCATTGGCCTGGAGCGGCGAACAGCGGCCAGTTGGAGCCGCAGTTGGCCAAACCTGTGGACGCGGCAGGTAAACAAACCGGTCTGGCACGCCAGGGGCTTTCCCTGAACAAGTGGCGGACTAGCTTTGAGGACCACTGCACTAGATGACCTCCTGAGGTCCCTTCCAACCCTGATATTCTATGATTCTATGATCTTTTTATTTCATACATTACTAATGGACTTTAAATAACTGATGTCATTGTCTGATGAAAACCATTCTAAGACTGCTCATCTTTAAACTATCAATATGATTTACAAACATTATGTTTCAGTGATAATGTTTTGTAAAAAGCCAATTCAGATATGCAAATATATTCATTTTATTTTCAGCATCTCAATTGGATTTTAATGTAGTTGGCAGACAAAAATCATATTTTTGAATATAGTGAGTATGGGAAAGGAATTAAATACAAAGTGATTATCATACTGGGGCAACTTTATCTGATTTAAATATTAGAATAAACTGAGGTCCTTTGTCAGAACCAGTACAAAAATGTTAAATTGATATAAGCAAAACAGCAACCCAAGGAATTAAAATATGCTGTAATTTGTATGCTAATTAGAATAGAATAGTAATACGAACTTAAAGACAAAATTCAGAAGTCTACTTATGTTGTATTATAAGGATTCCATTGCTACAACTGAAATCTTGTGAAATTTGAATTTGTACACAATTTTACAGAAAAGTGAAAGAAGACAGTTGTTCCTTCTGTCATACTGGTGAGTGGAACTTAAATCCATATGGCTGGTCTCACAGTGGTTACCACTGAAGAGTACATAAAGATAAAAAGAAAGGGCAAATATATTTTTATGTATATCATTGTAACACCCAATCAGGATCAGAGCCCCATTATAATAGGTACTGTTCATAAGCATAACAAAAGATGGGTCCAGGTCTCCAAGAGCTTACAATATAAGGCATGATGAACAATAACAGGTGGACACAGTAAACAGACAGGGGGAGCCCCAAGTAACAGTGAAATGATTATAATAAATGAAATAAGCAGCAGTCATTTTAGATAAACTGCTAGCCATTGTTTAGTGTTTTGTAAGCATAAGGGCAGAGAGGAGTTTTGAAGAGAGGTTGGAAGGAGAATAGTGGATATCCAAACCCACCTCTCTGTAACAGGGTGGCTTTCCCTTAAAAGCTGGAGAGCCTAGAGCTCGCCAACTCTGATTATGAAGGAGCTAACCCTGGTTTGTATCAGGTGGTTCCACTTAAGAGCACCAGTAAGCGGCAATGAGGAAGAAGCTGCAGAGAGAGAGAGAGAGAGAGAGAGAGAAATGGTAATACACGCTGGGTTGTGAGATCTGTTGAAATTGCCAGAGATATCATGAACTCAAAAAAGACCCCCCACACACCACAATTTACCCAGTTATTTAAGGATATCATCAAAGCCTTCCCAAAACAACTCCAAGAGAAACTCTACAAACTCATCCCCCAAGAACCCACCCCAGAGAACGTCTACATTTTCCCCAAGATACACAAACATCATATCTGGCTATGGCACTCTTACTGAAGGAATATCAGGATTCATAGAAAAACATCTTCAAACCACTCCACTAGCTTCCTCCAGGACACAACTGACTTCCTCCACAAACTCTGCAACATTAGCAACCTCCCTCAGAATACTATCCTTGCCACCATGGATGTCACTTCCCTGTACACCAACATCCCTCAAAATGACTGCATAGCTGCCTGCCTCAAATATTTACAAGACAATGGACAACCCTCAGATATCTACCCCAAACATCCATTTTATCCTCACCCATAACAATTTTACATTCAACAACAAAAAAATTGTCCAAACCATGGGAACTGCCATGGGTACTAGAATGGCACCCCAATATTCCAACCTCTTCATGTGACATCTTGAAGAAGAATTTCTGGACAAATGTGCCATGAAACAAATGATATACCTGAAATTCATCAATGATCTTTTCATCCTCTGGACAGACTACTTAAACACCCTCATAGATTTCCACCACAACTTCTATATCCACCACCTGTCCATTAAACTGTCTTTGGAACACTCCCAAACCACCATCAATGTCCTGGACACCACGATCAGTTTAAAAAATAGAACCTTACAGACAACTTTATACAATAAACGCATAGATCAGCACATCTACCTTCATACATCCAATAACAACCTCAAACACACCAAGAAATCTGTTATCTACAGCCAGGCAGTCTGATACAGAATATGCTCCAAGAAGAAAGTCCTAGATATGCATCTTAACACACTTAAAACCATCTTCAAAGAAGGACAATCCAAGAAGACTTTTAATAGAAATAGAAGTAAATAGAAGTAAAGAAATCACCTCTGTAAAATCAGGATGGTAGATACCTTACAGGGTAATTAGATTCAAAACAGAGAATCCCTCTAGGCAAAACCTTAAGTTACAAAAAAGACACACAGACAGAAATAGTCATTCTATTCAGCACAATTCTTTTCTCAGCCATTTAAAGAAATCATAATCTAACACATACCTAGCTAGATTACTTACTAAAAGTTCTAAGACTCCATTCCTGTTCTATCCCCGGCAAAAGCAGCATACAGCATATCAGTGAAATAGACCCACTGTCCTGATGGGAAGTAAGATGTGGGATGATGGTCAGAGTACACTGACAAAGGTGCAGTTTCCCCCTTCTTCTATTCACACTGTCAATGAGCCACACAAGTAAAAAACAATACCTTAAATATGAGATTTCTACCTTGGCAGTTAGTAGTAGCCTACATTACTGATCCTTTTCATTTTGGTTTTACCTTTAAAAACCTCAAACATAATAAAAACATGATTTAGCAACTGTATCTTTACATATACAATTTAAACAATACTTTAAAATCTCTACATAGATATGAAAAAATAAGCTGTACTTACATTCATTTAACTGATAAACTGATGGAAGAGATGCACTATTTCCACTGTTCATATTTATTCAGTTTTAGAGACTAACATTTCCTAGATACTACTTAGATTTTGATTCTCCCCACCTAGATTCATTGAGTCTATTATCACTCACAACACCAAAGTACATATCACAAAACACTCACTCACTGAGAAAATATTAATTAACATGTCTTCCTATTACAGATGCTTTCCTCTGTGTCTTAGCTCATTCTGCTGCTTCTTTTTGTTTTCCTTCCTATATTTTTTATGATAATTGGATTTCCTTATCTGCTCTCATTCTGATTATCTAGCATAAAGCTCAAATTGCATGCAACAGATCCTGCTTGGTAGCTTCCAAGTGGCCAAGTTAAGCAGGCGCCTGACCTTTAAGGTTTTTCTACATTTGGAATAAAAAGAAAAAAACCCTCTTAACTGAACCGGCTCCTTCATGGCATAAGTGAGGCATTACAATCTTTAGCTCAGAGGTTCTCAAACTGTGGTCCATGGACCACCAGGGGTCCGCAAGCTCCAGTCAGGTGGTCCGTAGATAGTTCCCTCTAAGGTGCATGCCTGAGTGGCCGCACATGAGAGAATGAAGGGCCACCCCCCTAAATAGTGGAGCTGCGCAAGCATGACTCCACTAATTATGTGCCTGGATGCTGGAGAAGACGCACATGTAAGGTGAGGTGATGGTTTTGGGGGGAATAGAGGGTACGTGGGAGGGGGCAGTGGGGTGAGAAAGAGGAGTTGGGGGGAATTTGGGACATGCAGGGCTGTGGTGGCCAGAGAAAGAGGCAACTTTCCCCAGCTCCAGGGCTGCAGCTGCTCGGGAGAGCTGGCCCTCCTTCCCAACCTCAGCTCTGTGGCTGCTGTGGTGAGGGAGAGACCCCCTTCTATCCCAACACAAGCTTGGGGGCTGCTGTGGTGGGGAAGAGAAGGAGAGATCCCCCTCCTACCCAGCCCCATCTCAGGGGCTGCTGCAGCGGGGAAGATCCCCCTCCTTCCCAGCTCCAGCTGGGGGGCTGCCAAGATCGGGGAGAGAGGGCACATCCATCGCACTAGAAAGGTACGACTACTGATATTAAAATATGAGTTGTGTGCTTTTATTTGTAGAACAAAAAAATTAATTTTTTTTTATATAGTACTTTTATCCAAAGTGCTTTACAATAGTTAGCTAGCAGTACAAACAACATTTGGAAAGATCATTAAGTGGTCCACCAAGACCCCCAGCAATTTTCAAGTGGTCCGCAAAAAAAAAAAGTTTGAGAACCACTGCTTTAATGTATCTTTCCACTGTGCTCTGCCTGTGGAAAAGGCAGCTCATTTGCCCAGCCTAAAAAGGAATCCTCCTGGGAGACTTAAAGGACTGTTATGCTACATGGTGATGAGGAGCATCCTAGTCCTTTTTTTACATTGGTCTTTCTTTTAATTTATTGACCTTAATTCAGATCACTATGCATATTACAGTAGTGCATAAAGGCCATAATTGAGATCAGGGCCAGGCATGTTAAATAAGATGGGAATCACAGTCCTTGTATCAGACAGCTAACAATCTACATAAATGAGACAAAAGGCAAGAGAAAGGAAATACTATTATCCCCATTTTACAGATGATATGAAACAGACATTAAATTCCTTGCCCAAAGTCTCAAAGGAAGACTTTGTTCCAATCAAGAATTGAACCCAATTTTCTTGATTCCCAGTTTAGCGCGTTAGCCCTAGACAACCCTTCCCCAGCTCAACAAAAACTGTTTCCACCCATAATCAGGTTTTTTTAATCACAGAATGAATTTTGACTGTGGATCAAACTTGTTTTTGTAAAAACTTAGTAAAGTTAAAGCTTCATTCACACAAATGTGCCAAAATAATAACCGAAGAAACGTAGTACGGCAAATCGAAATTTGAGTGAAATTCATACACATATTTGTAAATGTTTCTTACTATTCACTGAGCTTTAATCCTGTGCATAGAAAACGTTATGTGCAAACCTCTAGACACAACTAACTTCTTAATCGACACTATTCCTGTAGCTGTTTAGTCTTGGTTTGGATGTTCAAGAAGAGACCATGAGATGTATGACCCTATTCAAAAACTGTATATTAGCCATTTTTTTCCTGCACTCAAGATGAGCATGAACCTTTCTTATGGTTGGATAAAATGAATATGGTCTTCCTGTAATCCAGTTGTCACTTTGTAACCACTCACCACCTTTTTCTTATTCTTTTCTTTCCTAACTGGACCAGTTACCCACCTCTGTTCTCCTTCTTTTTGAATGTAATCTTCATATAAATATGATTATTTCCCCCCACTGTCCCCTTTGGAATATCTTATTTTGCTATTATTTTACTTTGCTACTGAGTTGCTTTCAGATATTTTTCAGATGGCTCAGAGTCTGCTCTTTAAACATTTCACCTGTGCAACTAATAGAATTTGGATCGCTGGTTTAAAACACAATGTCCAGGGTTTTTTGAGGTGTTTTTGTTTTTGTATTTTTAAATGGTTCCTAAATAGGTCTGGCCTGACAGTCGAAAGTATAGCGCACCATCAGCTCTCATTGGGTAGTGAGTGATAAGCAACTTGTAACTCAAGCCAGACTTATTTAATGGCTGAATTATAGGCACCCATTCTTTTTAGTACTCTTGAAATGTATAACCCTAGAGAGACAAGATGGGTGAGGTAATATTTTCTGTTGTTGAAAGAGACAAGCTTTCAAGCTACTTCAGGTCTTCTTCAGGTCTGAAGAAGTTGGTCCAATAAAAGATATTACCTCACACACCTTGTCTCTCTAATATCCTAGGACCAACATGGCTACAACAACACTGCAAACAACAATGTATAATCCTAGGCATTTATGCATTTCTTTAAAACTTGCTATTGCTTTCTATACAATGTCAGCTTTATTTTCTATTTGCGATTAATATAAACATACTTTGTTTCAATTATTTAATACTGTGCATATTTGAATTGCCTTTTATTATATTTAAATCTAGCTATTTTACAAATAAGCACCCATAATGTTGAATTTTTCTTCATCTAAAACATTAAACTTGTTCTATGAGTTAATGTAATTCTACCAAACTGTTACAAAATGTAATGGATTAAATTCTCATATTGCTTTATTCAAACATATTGTCCTTCAGCCAAGGCCTTTTAAGTTTGATGCCCCTTCTTAAGAGCAAATATAAACACTCTAAAGGCCTAACCTAAAGCCAATGAAGTCACAGACTCCCATTGACTTCAATGGGCCTTGGATCCTCCCCTAACTCACTACAGGTATCTAATATTTCTTTGTCTATGCACATCTTATTCACACAATATAAGTTATTATGCCTTAAAGTTGTTGTAAGGCATAAGAGACAATGACATGGTATTTAGGCTTTTAATGAGAAGTGTATTTATCAACTTGAATTTTAATAACTATGTCAAGTTAAATTAAATTGACAATAAGATTCCAAGAAGCAGTCTGCCTGTTTGTTAAAATGGACTATAATTCAATTTTAATTTAATATAAATAGTAATGTGGCATTTCCCACAGCTTAAGGTAGTTATAATGAAATGTATTTATTGGATTTTTTTTCACTAAGCATAGTAGGCCTTGAACTATGGTAGAAGAAAGTACAAGTAGCATTCAACAGTTTAGAAATGTGTTATACCTGGAAGCGATTTATCCAGGCATTATGGGTAAAATCCTGTGGCTCCCCCATTGAACCTAATGGGAGTTCTGCCATTGACTTCAATGGGCATAGGTTTTCACCGTGTATTGTTATCACTCCTCAAAGTGCTGCCTTTCAAAGGACCTTCTATAAGGCATGAAAGATCCAGTAAGCTCAGCCTTACATCTGATATTCACCCATCTGTTGGAAATCAGCTAATCAGCCAGGTGGAGTGCTTGAATTGTATATAAATCTTTTCATATATGAACATGTATGAATGAACTGAAAAATGGCTGGTGGACCATTAAACAGTAATGATACATGGCCCTATTGAGTTATGGAGAAATGTACGGGGGTGGGGAGGGGGTCCACAGGATCACCACCTCTTTTCTCTCCTTCCCCCTCCACACTTTTAGGTACTCAGACTCCTCATAGACTTGTGAAGGGGGCTCCTTGGCTGATTGGCTGGACAGAATGGTGCAACAAAGCTTATTGGCTCCTGCACACCCTAACAAGTAGAGTTTGGCAGAAATCAGATTTTTCAGCTCATAGTTCAGATCAGATTCTTTTTAGTTCAGTTCCACAATTTTGATTATTCCCCCATTTCCACACCCTCCCCATTCTGTAATGGATTGAACCCAACAAGAACAACAAAATAAAATTGCCTGCAGAGCAAAATTATGAAAAAGAAAGTTGCAGGTGGATTGAAATATTTTGTTCCAACATTATTGACTTTTTATATTACAAAATTTAAAATCAAAGGAAGAGAGGTTTTGAAACAGAAACTTGAAATAGTCTATTCCAGAAAAGTCACAAGAGAACATTTCAGCCTTATCAAAACACTTCATTTTTTACCTTCAGTGAATCTGCGTGTTCTGATGGAAACTGTTCATCAGAAAATTTCCCAGCAGCTCTATTTACAAATCCTTACCTCTTCCTGGAGCACCATTCTGCACCCCAAGTAACAGCTTACCTTTGCCTTTTGCTTGAGATTAGAACAGAACTGGGTTTGGGGGTTCTGCTGTGGCCACTAGGCTATTTGTCTTTTGGGGGGCTGGAAAAGAATTTTTCCTTTCACTGCCAGATTGGATTGGACTGTGTGCAGTTATCTGACCTTTCTCACTGGAGCCTAGAGACCCAATACATAGGTTAGGTTGTATTATTCATGTTGTCACAACTTGGTATGGGCCAAGTAGGAGACAAATACCCCATCCTGCTTCCCCCTTAGATGTCATACAAGGGGGGGCAGGAAGGTCCCAGCAGATTGACTTTGGGGTAAGGCTACCCCCAAATTATATGGAGGGGCCAGAGGATTTTGATTTATGAAGGAAGACTTAGGAACTAACTACATATACATCTCAAGGACCACTGAGTTTGTGGGTAAGAGGTAAATCATATAATAGAACTGACCACACTTCAGACTCACCATGAGTATCATACTGCAAGGGGATAAAACTAAGAGAAACAGGATGAAATCAGGAAAGGAAACAGATGCGCTAAATATTAGAGGGGAAAATCTTAATAGTATAGCCTATTTGATTGTGAAATAGTCTCTTAAAGAAAGAGATGGAGAAATCTCTTAAGGAAAGTGATCCCATCATCTGAGATATGTAAACCTACACAGGAGAA
Organism: Caretta caretta; assembly: GCF_965140235.1. Lineage (NCBI taxonomy): Eukaryota > Metazoa > Chordata > Testudines > Cheloniidae > Caretta > Caretta caretta. The sequence goes on from NC_134208.1 coordinate 42,003,816, forward strand.
AAAACAAACACAAAATATATATCATAGAGATTGCCCCTGCACTGGTTCCATGGGAGTTGATAGCTTTATAGGCCTTTTCCATCTCTAATTTCTATGATTCCATCAATTTCCAAAACACAAGTTCACACAGAGCATTGGGGTGAGTAAGATTAACCACTACCTAACTGTTGTACCTGTAGTTAAAGGTAATGTTACCTGTCGATTGCCTTGTGAATAAAAGTAATTCACTATCAATCCATCTCTATACGCATGTATTTATTTCCATGACTAAAATTACCTGCAAAATGAGCAGTGTCACTGAACTTGAAAGTTATGAATCTAAACAAATGTTATTTTAAGCATTGTGAAATCTGATCAAATAACATCATGTCATATCACATTGTAAAACATGAATTTACTTGTCATATCTTACAAAGTAACCCAAAGTAATGTGATAGAACCTAACGTGTTATAAAAATCGATCAGCTAAAATAGCCACTGTTCATTTGGACACTCCAATTTTGTTGCATCACACGACGCTTTTATAGCATTTATTTTACCTAAAGTATTTGTGAGTAATTTGTAAACTGCATATCCAAAGCCCTGATTTGAACAAGTTCAACCTAGTCCTGGTTGTATGTCTTTTGTCAGGCACCAGAAAGAATGACACAGTTAGCTACCCCATGAATTAAAGTGAACAGGAAACTGGGCAGGCCTGCTCTTTATTCAAGTAATTAGTTGAATAATACGAGAGAACAGAAACGAATTTTTTTCAGTTACTTATCAGATTAGTGATATAATGAAAGGAGCTAACATACCTTATGCCTTTGACAACAGATGGTGCTTAATAAAGGTCCCTTTAAAAAAATCTGGAAACATGTTACTGAGAGGGAAAAATGAACAAACATCCCTTTTCCAGGCACTTAAAAAGGAAGAAAACAAAGGGTGGGGGCGGGTGGGAGGGGTCTGGATCCTCTGTTGTCTGCCCACCAGTTTACTGAGCACTGAAACAGCTCGGCACCAGTTCTCAGTTTTGCACTCAGAGGTGCAAATCTCACTGCAGACATGTGAAGTCTGATAAGAAGAATGGTTGCACTGGACTCTGCCCAGGAGGTGTAAACCATAGACAAAGTATTCCAAATTCAACATCCACTCCCTCCCACATTTGATAGCCTATAATACTTAGGAGATTTTCCAGAATCCTGCAAGTGTGATTTTCAGTAAGGGTTATCTATGTTGTAACATCACCTTGAAATTTGAACTCCTTTGCTGCCCTCTTAGAAATCCAGTTCCCTCGTTAACTCTTTTCACATCGTAACACCCACTTGAAAGTTGTTTCTGCAGAAGCTTTCTCCTTGAAACATCTTGATTTTTGTGCTCAGAAAGGGCCACTTGATTATAATCTCTCTGGTGCTTCTCCTTATTGGTCCATTCTTCAGACTGTAGAAAATAGTGCAAGAACAAATATTATATCCTTTCATGTATTTTTAGAACCATATACAAAAGTAAACATTTCACAGAGGTGGAACACGTTTTGATTCTAAAAAAAAAATGGTTTTCAAGAAAAAGGTTTTACTTTCAAACTTCCTTCCAAAAATTAAATAAGCTTATAACTTTTGAGGCCATAGAGGATATAAACTAAATCTCCTTGATATATATATTCAAAAGGAAATGTAAAGCACAAACAAAGCACCCAAAAGATACCAGCACTTGTTCTCAGAAATCCTACAAACATAAGATCAAATGTCAACCTTGCCCAAAGCCCCAAACTGAATAATTTAAGAACATCTTCCAAAGTGCTGCTGAACATCCTCTCAGGATCAAGCGAACTGAAGCCCCTTAAGTAGGCAAAGTAGGCTTTTTCTACCATTGTGAAGTGCTATTTTACTGTACTGTCACCTGTAACTGGGGTCTGAGCACTCCATTTTTATCTACTCTTTTGAAAAGAGCATCAGGTCCCTCTGGCTATAAAGATGACTTGAAAGCCAACATGGTTTAGACAGTAGATAATAATGACAGATATGTTGGGTAATCTTTACATCCAGTCCATTATATATATTCATTCAGAGTTATTCATTAAGAAAACAGATGTCAAGAATTTTAAGTAACAGATTAAAAGATTACAAATTAGGACAATTTATAACTTTAAAGAAGTCTATTCAGATTTGGTCCACAACATAGATTTTGTATAAAAAAAAAAAAAAGCTTTTACAAAACCTACCAATCTACTGGTACAGCTAATATACATGTTTCCAAGATTTCTCTTTGAAAAATTCCATTAGAAATGTTTATTTTTTTTAAAAAAAAGATTGTTATATTGAACCTGAAAATGAAATTAAGTGGAAATGGACTATGAATCAATATTAATTTGAATTTTACCAAGATTTACTACTATAATAAGAGCAATTGGAAAATAATATAAATGTGTAACAATTAAAATATATAGGGAAAATTAATGAGTTTAAAATCTTTGAACTAATAATCTAACATGTATTCGTAACAGAGGTTAATAACCGTTTGATTTATTTTCAGTTCTGGATCTAATTAACATATAGTACAAACAGATGAAACTCCATTGTACTCAAACCCATAATAAAGCTCTGAATTGGAACACATATACTATGATTTGTTGACATGTATGCATCAAACTTCTATTTTAATGAGATAAGAGCATTATCCATTAATTGTCAAAGGGTATATTAATTCAGTTAATGATCCAAACTTTGATAGATGCACTTAGAAAACTATTTTACTATTTACCAAGTTCAACTCAGTAGCTAATTTTACAGAGAACCTAAGTCAGTAAGATCAGCAGCAGAATACTGACTTCCATTGAGATACCTTTTCCTGTGGTGGATACATGTTCAACTAGAGCTTGTATGCTATTCTGGCAGTTTCTTCTTGCTTGATTTATTAGCTATACAGAATATTCTTGTAGATTTGACTACAGAAATAAATCATTTGAAAGTAAGATAGATACCTTATAAGACATATAAAATAGATAGAATCTGAAATTATATGTCCCCTATTTGCCTATCTTCCTATTATCTTCTTTAGGCATTTTTAGGGCAACCATCATATAGTCACCAGTGAAGAATCCACTGGTACTGCCCTACCCATCTAGTCATCCATTCTGCCTCCAAATTACCCTCCAACATTGGCATAGGGAAATCCCACAAAACCTCTTTGGTGCATAGAATTGTGTATGGTCTCCTCAAAATGTGCCCACCTGGCTGACATAGCATGCTATCTTTTCTCCCTATGGGTACCCGCATGGCCCCACAGTATGCCAACATTTTTATGGCTGATTTAGAACAACGCTTCCTCAGATCTCGTCCCCTAACGCCCCTACTCTACTTGCGCTATATTGATGACATCTTCATCATCTGGACCCATGGAAAAGAAGCCCTTGAGGAATTCCACCATGATTTCAACAACTTCCATCCCACCATCAACCTCAGCCTGGTCCAGTCCTCACAAGAGATCCACTTCCTGGAAACTATAGTGCTAATAAATGATGGTCACATAAACACCACCCTATACCGGAAACCTACTGACCGCTATTCCTACCTACATGCCTCCAGCTTTCACCATGACCACACCACACGATCCATCATCTACAGCCAAACTCTGCGATACAACCGCATTTGCTCCAACCCCTCAGACAGAGACAAACACCTACAAGATCTCTATCAAGCATTCTTACAACTACAATACCCACCTGCGGAAGTGAAGAAACAGATTGATAGAGCCAGAAGAGTTCCCAGAAGTCACCTACTACAGGACAGGCCTAACAAAGAAAATAACAGAACGCCACTAGCCGTCACCTTCAGTCCCCAACTAAAACCCCTCCAACGCATTATTAAGGATCTACAACCTATCCTGAAGGATGACCCAACACTCTCACAAATCTTGGGAGACAGGCCAGTCCTTGCCTACAGACAGCCCCCCAACCTGAAGCAAATACTCACCAACAACGACATACCACACAACAGAACCCCTAACCCAGGAGCCTATCCTTGCAACAAAGCCCGTTGCCAACTGTGCCCACATATCTATTCAGGGGACACCATCACAGGGCCTAATAACATCAGCCACACTATCAGAGGCTCGTTCACCTGCACATCCACCAATGAGATATATGCCATCATATGCCAGCAATGCCCCTCTGCCATGTACATTGGTCAAACTGGACAGTCTCTACGTAAAAGAATAAATGGACACAAATCAGATGTCAAGAATTATAACATTCATAAACCAGTCGGAGAACACTTCAATCTCTCTGGTCACACAATTACAGACATGAAGGTTGCTATCTTAAAACAAAAAATCTTCAAATCCAGACTCCAGCGAGAAACTGCTGAATTGGAATTCATTTGCAAATTGGATACTATTAATTCAGGCTTAAATAGAGACTGGGAGTGGCTAAGTCATTATGCAAGGTAGCCTATTTCCCCTTGTTTTTTCCTCCCCCCCCCCCCCCCCGACGTTCTGGTTAAACTTGGATTTATGCTGGAAATGGCCCACCTTGATTATCATACACATTGCAAGGAGAGTGGTCAGTTTGGATGAGCTATTATCAGCAGGAGAGTGAGTTTGTGTGTGTATGGGGGTGGGGGGTGAGAAAACCTGTATTTGTGCTGGAAATGGCCCACCTTGATTTTCATACACATTGTAAGGAGAGTGGTCACTTTGGATAAGCTATTACCAGCAGGAGAGTGAGATTGTGTGTGTGGTTTTTGGGAAAGGGGGGGGGGGTGAGAAAACCTGGATTTATGCTGGAAATGGCCCACCTTGATTATCATACACATTGTAAAGAGAGTGATCACTTTAGATAAGCTATTACCAGCAGGAGAGTGAGTTTGTGTGGGCATGGCAGAGGGTGAGAAAACCTGGATTTGTCCTGGAAATGGCCCAACTTGATTATCATACACATTGTAAGGAGAGTGATCACTTTAGATAAGCTATTACCAGCAGGAGAGTGGGGTGGGAGGAGGTATTGTTTCATGGTATCTGTGTATATAATGTCTTCTGCAGTTTCCACAGTATGCATCCGATGAAGTGAGCTGTAGCTCATGAAAGCTTATGCTCAAATAAATTGGTTAGTCTCTAAGGTGCCACTCCTTTTCTTTTTTCTCCCAGTGCAATCCATCCTTGCAAGAGATGCTGTATTCCTATCACTGCGGGAAGGGAATGCTTTCTCTGTGCAGTCAGAATCAGTGAGCCCTGACTTTGCTTACACTAATATAAATCAAACATAACTCCATTTAGATTTACAATGTTGTAACTAAGTAAGATTAAAATGAGTCACAGAGAATAAAGAATTATGGCCGCAACAGAAGTAAATAAATCCCCTTTTTGGGAGTTTGATACAATGTCGTCATAAAAGTCTGAAATAGAAAACTATTATGTTTAATTATTTGTATCACATTCAAGTGGATGGCTTGTGTTTTTGTCATTTTTTGTTTGTTTGTTTGCATTAGAAATTCAGATCTGGGGCTAAATTTTCGAAAGTGCCTAAGTTGCATTTTCAGAAGTGACTTAGGCCCTTAGGGCTAGAGCCAGAAAGGGATTTAGCCACCTAAATCTAAAACTTCAATTCTCAAAACTCCTGTTCAGCTGCCTCCTAAGGCTGTAGATGCCTGAAGTCCGTAGGCAGCTGAATTTCCACCAAAAGAGTCCCCTAAATTTCTGCTGATGGGCATGTGCACAGCTGCCTCAGTCCTGAGGCCTAATGTCTAACTCACACTTAAACCCTGGTAGGATCCTCAAATTAGGTGTTCCCTTGCCTATTTCACATGCAAAGCCTGGTCTGGTGTGCATGCTCAGAGCTCAGTTTCTTCCAGGGTGTATAAAATACTTAAAATATTCAGAGGGAGAGAGAGGCACCTGGTAGTTAGGACACTCACCTGGAAGAGGGGAGGACTGGCTTCAAGTCCCTGCTCTACATTAGGCACCATGAGGATTTGAACCCAGGTCTCCCAAATCCTGGGTGAGTGTTCTATCCAATGGCCTATTGGGTAAAGAGTGGCAGCACATCCTCCTCATTTTTTATTTGAGAGAAAGGTCTGGCACTTAGAGCTTCGTCCATATGGAGATTTAACATAAGAATGGCCACACTGTGTCAGACTAATGATACATCCAGCCCAGTAAGAGAGGGCACAAATCTAGTTTTAAAGATTGCATGCAAAGAATTTTTCAGCTAGTCTTCCTCCAAAAGGAAAGTATCAAAACTAAAAGTGATTTTCCCTGTCAAAGGTTTGGGCCTAGGAATTTACTTTATATCAAGTCAGCTATAACTGAGAACATCCTTTTAATTTTTCTGATTAAAACCTAGTGAACTGGGAAGTTAAATTCTCCTAAAATCAATTTGGGAAAGGGCTTAGCTTGGATTGTTTTTATTTCTGAAAGAAAGAAAGAAAGAAAGAAAGAAAGAAAGAAAGAAAGAGAAAACTTTTAACTCAGAAAGATTCTTTGTACAAATCATAAGCACTGTTTCATTGGCAATTGAGAGATGTCCATTAAAAACTAAATTGAGCTTTCAGTGTGACTGAACCTCACCCAAGGATTTGCCAGCAACAGTACAGTAATTGGAAGCTTTCAGGGAAGCCAGAAATGTAGGAATCTTGGAAGATTACAAGAACCTGCCACCAATTTCTACAACTGGAGCAGACTATTAACACAATTATATGGCTTGCAGTTCCTCATAATCCAGGACTCAGATACAATCCAAAGGTACTTTAAACAAAAGCAAAAGAGATTCGACTGACAAGGGTGACATATAACTGCAGTTCTGTTAATGATTCATATTGGAAAAAAGTGTTTTAATGTAATCTAAAGATGTGAATTCTATTGTTTTGTAAATTCTGTTAATCCATAATTGATAGAAAATAAAAGGAAAATAGAATACTATTTTTGGGATTATTCATTTTAATAGGAAGGAACTCTCTTTAAGATAAATGAAGAATAAATTAGTCATAAAGCTTGTGCAATCTGTGTGGAGGGTGGAGGGGAGACAGAAACTACAGCTGTGCATTTAGAAATGAGGGAGAGAATAAACATTTATGCAGCATTTTAAAAGTTCTCTTTAATGTGTAGGAAGAATGGAATTGAATAGTGAAAAAATAAATTGTATATTAAACATTTGGGGCAAGATCTTCAGATGAAGTAAATTGATTTAGTTCCAGTGACGTCAATGGAGCTAAGATGATTTTCATAAATTGAGTCTGGCCTTTGATGTTTAGTGTAATATTTAAATTAAGAGGCAAGCTGAAATTTTACATACAAACTGTACTTCAACACTTCCAGAACAGTCCATATTTATTTTTATTAATAAAAACCAGTCATCAACCAAACAAGCTCCAAACATAGACTTCACAAAGCAGAATCCAGATGAATGACTTCCAATCTCAAATAAAATATCACCATTCAGTGCTAACATTTTGATCAAGCCAGAATGAACATTTCTAGTCCCAAAGATAATTGCAAAGTCCAGATAGCATCACAAATAAAATGAGGGCCAAATTAATCCCTGGTGTAAATCCCATTGTAGCCAATGCCATTATTTCAGAGGTGAATATGGCATCAACTTCCACCTAACGGCACAATTGTTATTAATTAGGGATGGGCAGCCTTGTGGACTTAGACTCTTATGAACTTTGTGATCTGTGGGCTAGATTCTTCTGCAAGGTGGTGAGCTACCTCAAGTCCAGCTGGCATTAATGGGAGTTGACAGTGCTCAGAACCTTTTGTAGGATGCTAAGCACCTTGCAGAATTGGGGCCTATTTGAAGTCAACAGTCTTCACATACGTGCAAGGGCTTACCCCCGGTAGATCAACTTGCAGGATCAGGACCTAAATTCATATACTTTGATTTGTTTATTCTCATAGCTGTAAACCATTCTTCAGAACTCCCCCATTTGCTTCTGCTTACCCATGCATTTTCAATTCTAGTATTTTCCTCTTCACAGTTTGACATATGAAAGTATATTTTATTGAAATATAAGAATGATTTTAAAAAAACTGAATATATTAAGTTCATGTATGAAGAAATGCATATTGCAGATGGCTCCATTTCATAACAAGTTTCACAGCTCTTACTCCAAGCAACATTTTGAGCGGATAATATCTTTCATGGTCTCTTTTGCCATTCTGTTTTTTCTGTTGTGATCTCACCCAGTCATGGCACTTCCTTAAGGAAGACTCTCCTTTAACTGTCATTTTAACTCAGTGTCAGTGGGATGGGCCTGCCCTGTAGCAACCGTGGTTACCTAGTGTGGTCTGCAGGCACTCCCTGCCTCAGTTTCCCTTCTCTCGGGGCTACTTGAGAACTCCACTAAGTCCAAATGGATGTAGGACAAAATTCCCCTGATGGGTTCTACTTTAATAAATACAAATAAACTTGAAAGAAAGTCACCCCCTTTGAGCTTAGGGGATTGCACAATATTCCTCTTTGGGGCTTGTGGTCTCTGGGAGCTCCTCTCCCTTATGAGAGCTTCTGTCTCTGTGAACACCTCTCTGCAACTGAGCACTGATGGCCTTTTATCAAGGCCATTTTTGTTCAAATAATTGCCTAGATGGGCTCATTCTCTTAAAACAGTGTCTTGTGGGAAGCCTGGACCTGGACTCCCCTTAAAGGGGACAGCAACCCTGTGGCATTCAGACATTCTCAGGTACCCACCCTCTCCCTTTCTCTGGCTCTTTTGTAAGTAGAGGTGCAGATAGCCCAACACACATATTGTAGATTTTTTTCAGACATCCCAATATACAGCTTTTGGTATTGCAACAGGGATTACAGTGATAATGAAAAGCCTTCAAATAGAATAAATTACTCACTGTAAGCTTAGGCTGTTCCAAAACTTTGCATGTGCCAAAGGGAATGAATATATATTGGGTACATTTGATGACCTAAATCTCAGATTAAATAGACTATATTCCATATGTTATTAACAGGGAAATAATTTCATATGCAAGAAGGTCCAAATCATACCCCCACTGATATCAGTGACAAATTTCCCCCTTACCTCAGTGGAAGAAGGATCAGCTCAAGATGTCAGAGGCAAGTTTGTCTCCTAACTTATTGTTTTCAAAATTTAAAACAAAAAATATATCATGAAACCAAATGTGTATTCAGATTATCAAAGGAGCGCCAAACAAGACTACAGAAAAAGTAACATTCATCATAATTTCATGCACTAGTTCAGTCCGGTGAAAGCCTGGGGAATGAGTTTTGCAGCTCTTTCTGACAATAGCTATGTTTGCACACAATCATTTATCCACTGAGACATGCTGTTTGGTAGCAGGCCTACACCTCCAGCTCCGGAAAGTTTTGTTGTTAGGACAGCGGGTTCCAATATGAGGGCAACAACAGTAGCTTTAATTCAGCCATACCATTCCTGGGTGCAACCAATCATACACCATGATCTTTTTCTCATCAACACTTAAGGATGAATAAGCAATTAGACCAAATATATCTGCCACTATACTAAAGAAAAATATTTTCATGATGAAAACTTTGCTGGCTGGAGGAAAGACACTCCAGGCACTGTAAGATCTTTGGGGCATTTACTTTACACTGTTTAGCTAAATGAATCCCTAACTTGACAGAGACTTCTTGAGGTTACCACAAAGTAAGTGGTAAATAAGATTGTACACTATCAAGATTAGAGGTACTGACTATAACTACATACTTGGATGAACGTTGCTCTTGATACAGAGCTATCTCATAGGGAAGTGAAAATAAACACCACATTTTAGGGCAAGGAATGGCTTTTTTGTTGTGTTTGTACTTTGCCCAACACATTTAAAAATGTGATGCCACACCAGGTGCAGGAGACAAGGACACAGTTAAAAAGAAAAAGAAGAGGGATGATGAGAAGGGAGACCAGGAGCAATGGGGAAAGAAGAATATGAGAGAAGGGAAAGAGCTCTGAAAAGAGAAGGGAATAAGAAAGCACACAGGATGGAATAAGAGGCAAATGGAAGTGGAAATGAGATCCAAGGTGAAGTTTGTAATGAGCTCAGCTATGTAGAAGGGTCAAGTGATCCTTAGAGAAGCAGAAATGCCTAATTTAGTTTTGTTCAAAGCAGCAAATGAAATAGCTTCCCACTTTGGGTGGATTGATTTATTTCAGATCTTCTAAAAATTCAAATATTTATGTACATTTATGATACATTGTTACTCTTCTACTGCTGTGTGACCACAAAGAGGGGGAACCCCCCTCCCCCTTAGAGTCATAATATGTATGATCCTATTGCTGGTGTTCACAAGCCATCTCCCAGTCTTTCTGCTCTTCTGATTTTACCCTAGATAGGTAAGTCTTTACCATGCAGAGATCCTTGGTACGAATTTGTAAAATTGTTTTGTATAAATTCTCCTCAAGTACACTTACTAATAAAGTTAAATAAGTACTGAAAGGTTTCAATGCATTTTCTTTCATGCAATGCTCAAGAGAAGTGAATTAAACAAAACAAATAGGTAATTAGAACCTTGGCATTGTGACAAAGCAGCTTGATGATTTCTCTAAGACATTTAAATATTTTTCAGAAGGCATTATCATTCTACTATCCTTACCACACCATTATCTCTATTTAGTTATGCCAGTGGATGGAATGTATCTTATTATTTCAGACTCACAGATAAGTGACAACAACAGATTCTATATCCATTATATCTTACAATATACACTGGGCCCAATTCAGATCTCACTTATCCTTATTTGCACTGGTGCAACTCCAGTAAATCCAGTAACACCAGTTTGAAAATTAGTTTGGGGTCAAAATCACTCGCCCATACCCTTTTTTAAAGACCTTTTAAATTTTCCAAATAAATATACGGGTTTGTTTCTGTTTTTTCACTTCCTAATTTATGTAGATTTTCAATGCAACTTATATGTTGAAATAAACCATTGCAAGACCACACTTATTAAAGCTGACTTTAAAGGCTGGATAACCCTGCTCCCCGAGCAATGAATCGTCACCTCCGACAAAAAAAATTGAGAAGTATGGAGAAAAAGTACAACTTTATTATTTCTGCAGATTAGATCTGTGATTTCAGATTATTCACAAACATATTTACTATTTTAAAGGAGATATCCATCAATATTTAAATGTTAAAATATCTTTTTGTCAGCCTTGTAATTGTACCATTGCAGCAATTTCATACATGCAGATGTTTCCTTAATAATCTGATCTTTTTGGATAGTATGTATCTGACTGGGATATAACGAGTCTCCACTGTCTGGGTTTCTCCTCCACAATGCCTTGTATAGTTCAAATAACTTAAATCTATGTACATAAAAATATACTTACCAGCAGCAGATTTCCCTTATAAATTTGTTCTTGAAAGCTAAACAACTTCTGTCACACTCTGTGACAGAATCTTATTCCAGCTTTCTAAAGCCTAGAACCTCGACTTTGTGTTGAGAAATATTTCATATCTCCTGCAGAGCACATTCTTTATCCTTCAACTGAAACATGCCGTTAACAGTATAATTGAAAAGAGATAATCCATACTGCATTTCTGAAGGATAAAGTTTTTTTTTCCTTGTGACCCTCCCATGCTCCAGAATTATGTCTTGGGCTACTTACCTGAGTTGTTTCTTATCTAAAAAAAAGTGCACTGATCAGCTCATTGAATCATGGGTAAAGATTTATCCTGAAGTGCTTCCTTCACTGTGCTCCAAAGATAACCTTTTAGTTTTCAAATGAAACCAGATTAAGTGATCCCAGGAACCACTATGTCAGAAAAAAATAGGACGAATTGAATTTATATTTGCTTTTCTATACAACAACTTACCAGACAAGAAAACAATAGGAATAGAAAAGCAAGGTTTACCCTCAATACTTCTCACAGATAAAGGTCTGTGACTAAGAACTACACTAAGGAATTTTAGAAATTGAAGAAACCTCTATAATGGATGCTCTTGGCTGAGCCCAACTGCAGTATGAATGAGGGTAAGTAGAGCTGTGAATTAACCAGAGTAGTTTCCTTTGCCTCTCCTCTAGTATGGGAGTCATCAGCACATTCTGAATCTGAATGTGAAGAACAGAGTGGTGAGCCTACATAGGGATTGTGTGGACCAATTTGGGGGGGGAAGGAGTTAAGGGGAAAAATAAACAAACCTGACAGTTTTTGGAATCTCTCTCTGTTAACTTCCAATTTGATTTTATAATCTCTATATATGATTATCTCCTTAATGATGTCCTTCACTGTATGCTGTCATGTTAGATCGTGTTATCCCTCCTGTGTTTGGGGGATGGGTTTTGGTACCAAGGTGTCTGGCAGTGAAGGGAGGGCCAGCAACAATGGAATAACCCTTGACTTGGGAGGACATTGGAGACTGCTGGTGGAGACATTAACTGTTAGTGATGCTGTCATAAATATAAAGGGAAGAGTAAACCGCTTTAAAATCCCTCTTGGCCAGAGGAAAAATCCTCTCACCTTTAAAGGGTTAAGAAGCTAAAGGTAACCTTGCTGGCACCTGACCAAAATGACCAATGAGGAGACAAGATACTTTCAGAAGCTGGGAGGAAGGAGAAAAACAAAGGGTCTGTAGCTGTCTGTATGCTGCTTTTGCCAGGGACAGAACAGGAATGGAGTCTTAGAACTTTTAGTAAGTAATCTAGCTAGGTATGTGCTAGATTATGATTTCTTTAAATGGCTGAGAAAAGAACTGTGCTGAATAGAATGACTATTCCTGTCTGTGTGTCTTTTTTGTAACTTAAGGTTTTGCCTAGAGGGATTCTCTATGTTTTGAATCTAATTACCCTGTAAGGTATCTACCATCCTGATTTTACAGGGGTGATTCCTTTACTTCTATTAAAAGTCTTCGTGTAAGAAAACTGAATGCTTTTTCATTGTTCTAAGATCCAAGGGTTTGGGTCTGTGGTCACCTATGCAAATTGGTGAGGATTTTCACCAAACCTTCCCCAGGAAGTGAGGTGCAAGGGTTGGGAGGATTTTGGGGGGAAAGATGTGTCCAAACTACATTTCCCAGTAAACCCAGATAAAGTTTGGTGGTGGCAGTGGAAATCCAAGGGCAAAGGGTAAAATTAATTTGTACTTTGGGGAAGTTTTAACCTAAGCTGGTGAAAGTAAGCTTAGGAGGTTTTCATGCAGGTCCCCACATCTGTACCCTACAGTTCAGAATGGGGAAGGAACCTTGACAGATGCTCTATGCCCAGCACACAGAGAGTCAAAAGGATATTCAACAGAGGGTTAGAGAATGGACCTCCCTCCCTCTATCACTGAGAAGTGAGTCCAGTTAAGAAGTAGTGGGACCCTTAATTTGTGACCTCAGCTAAAAACTATTTAAGCTACCTAGTGCTGTTTTATCCCATTTGTAGCAAGGATTAGATGGTATATTCTGGACCTGAAATTTTATGACCTAAAGAAAATACTAGTGTAACCTGATTTAAAAATTGATTGATTTTTTTAAGTAACTACCTAATTCCCTCCCAACTGTACATACATGGTTGTGAACCACTTCTCTTAGGTCAAGTTATTAGTCACCAATAAATAGTTTCATCACTATTTCACAAATTTAACCTTTTTTATTCAGGGTTAGCCTTTCACGATTAGAGGACCAGATAAATACTTGTCTTAATGAGCAGGCCTAATAATCACCTCAGACCATGCTGTTTGATCTGACAGAATATTTTTGCCAGACAAGGTACATGTCCTTATTGGAACAACTCAGCTGAGTGGACCCCTAAATGAGATCTTTCCACATTTTATTTTAAGCTAATTACTGTACTTATATGCTGATCTAGTATATTCAGAGTCGCTTCCTATAGTTGTTCCGCTGTCTGAGGGCTACTGTTGTAGATTTGCCACAGAAGTACTTTTGTCTTAAAAGTTTTCTTCTGTTAAAAGGTTAGAAAAGCGTGTGTAAAAGAATCCTGACAAATTAAAAATAGAGATAATAATAATGATCATAACTATTGTTTGTTATTTTTAAGGTATTTTTTTCTATCACTATTTTCCTTTCTTTGAATATTTGAAATATTTTTTCTTAGATTTTTCTGTTCAGCAGTAAATAAAAGTAGAAAATTAAATTCTCTTGTTCTAAGCTTTTTGTTGGAAAGTAGAGTCACTGAACAAAAAGAACCTTATATTCCTATGAAAAGCTAATGGGGCCCTGTGTTAAACCCTATGGGGATTATTACTAGGCCTAGGCAGGAAATGGGTTTCTTATCCCATGAAAAATTTTGAGATATGAAGATTTTTTTCTTGCCCCAAATCAGGAAAATAATTCAAATCTTGAATTTTTTTGCAAACTAATAATCTTTTCTTATCTTTTCTTCTAAATCTAGTTTATCAAAATGTTTCATCTCAATTTCAATCTTTTTCTTTTTTTTTTACTTTTTTAATGCTTATAACTAAAAATTTGAAACAACCCCTCTAGCTCTTACATAGCCCTTTGGATCAGTAGAACACAAATCACTTTACAAAGGAGTTTCAGAGGATGGGTCATTACACAAAGTAAAACTATTTCCCCATGTTTATTTCCGCACCCCCATCCCCCACTGTTCCTCAGACTTTCTTGTTAACTGCTGGAAATGGCCCACCTTGATTATCACTACAAAAGGTTTTCTCCCCCCCTTCCTCCCCCACCCCCCGCTCTCCTGCTGGTATCAGCTCATCTTAACTGATCACTCTCCTTACAGTGTGTATGATAACACCCATTTTTTCATGTTCTGTGTGTATATAAATCTCCTGACTGTATTTTCCACTGAATGCATCCGATGAAGTGAGCTTTAGCTCATGAAAGCTTATGCTCAAATAAATTGGTTAGTCTGTAAGGTGCCACAAGTACTCCTTTTCTTTTTACAAAGGAGGTCATTATCATTATCCCCAGATCGGGAAACAGAGGCATATCAAGGGGAAGTGTTTTTTCCCTTAGCAGGTGAGTGGCCAAGCCAGGAATAGAACCTGGGTTTCCTGAGTCCCTGTCTGGTGTTCTATCCACAAGGCTCAATAACGAAAATGTTTCATTTTGAAAGTGTCAAAATGAGATGTTTCAAGAACTTCAAAACTTTTCATGACCAGCCCTAATTACTATTAGTATTCATAACACCTAAAAGGGTAAATACAATTGATTAAATGTATTAAGTTTTGCAATGTTTCTCATACATGTGTTGGAATATGAATCAGTGGAAAAATCCTCAGATAATTCAACCTGTTCTTGTTTACGTACTCAGATGACTCCAGCTGGACTCCCAGAAAAGAGGCATCAAGAGATCCTGATCATGAAAACACTAATGCACATGAGTAACTTTACAGATATAAGTAGCCCAATTGATTTCAATAGGCTTACTGAGCAAGTGTGTGAGTGTTTGCAGAGCCCTAAGATTGCATTCTTGGAGTTTTTGTTTCTATTTGAAAAACATATTGCTCAACATGAGTCAGCAGTTCCCTCAGATTTTACAAACTAAAACTAGTTTAATTATTCCCATGATTTTACCCATTAATTTAAAAGTAAAGTGAATATATTTGGGAAGTGGTCACTATCTGAAAGAGCAGCTTCAACTAGTGCCTATTTTTTGTTTTTTTTCTCCCTCAGGATCCCCATCACCACCGTTTTCTCACTCTATATAGTCTCTCTCTATATATATTAATCAGGGACAAATAATGCTAATCAGATTTTCACTGGACTTTGTAAACTCTAAAATGTACAAAAAGATCCAGCAACACTAATTCTATCTACATAATAGCCATAATGGGACTGTGTGCTGTTTTATAAGGTAATAATCTAGTTCCATTCTTGGGCTAAAGTACTCGGCCTTCAGCCTCATAGTTTATCCACTTGGGAACTGCATTATTACCTCATAAAATTGTGCAATAGTATGATTATCACTTAATTAGAAAACAGGACATTTTACTGCTCCTTTTTATTGCAGTTTTATTAGACTACTCCTGTAGCCACTACTCTTGCAGCATCAAAAATTGTATCTGTACTTGTTCAGGGTGTATAAAACTTGCACTTTTTAAAATTTATTTTATACTACTGAAATTTGATTCCAACCAGATTTTAAATACATGATTGCATATATAAGCAAAGCAATTGGGATATCTAATAGAGGCAATTTGAATCTCTTCTTGTATAATTACACTGTCTGTAATTATTATCCCTACATTTACAAAGTGTTGTGTGGTATTTAAGCCACTTGATTCCTATTGACTTTAATGGCAATCAGATGCCAGAAACCATTTGAAATCGCAACTATTAGAGAAAATGTTTAAATTACAAGACATGGTGAAAATCCTATTAGAAGCTAGTTGACCCTTCCTGTCCTCCTCTTAAAGGTGATGGTCTTGATATCCATTGCCCTGCACCTTCTGTAGACATTTACACCTGTAGGTACCTACTCAGAATCTAATCAAATTACACCCACTTTTTTATTGTTTGCAGTGTTGTTGTAGCCACTTTGGTCCTAGGATTTTAGAAAGAGGTAGTATCTTCTATTGGACCAGCTTCTGTTTGTGAAAGAGACAAGCTTTTGAGCTTACACAGAGCTCTTCCTCAGGTCTGGGAAAAGTACTTGTAGTGTCACAGCTAAATACAAGGTGAAACAGATACATGTTGCAAGCAGCAATTAAAGGTGAATTGGGCAGATATCACCTCTACAGTTGTAGGACAAAGGAGGATTAGTGGGTTACAGATTGTTGTAATGAGCTAAAAATCCAGTATCTTTATTAAGTCCATAATTTTTGGTCTAGCAGAGTTATGAATTTAAGCTCCCAGTCTCTTCTTTTGAAGGTGTGTAGTGGGGTTGTTACCCGCTCCAGCCCTGACAGGGCTGAGGCCGGCCCTGGGAGAGGGCTGGGGCTGTGAGGAGAAGCCCAGGCTGATTGAGGGAGCAGCCGCAGCCGTGGCCAGCTCAATCTGGCCCAGCTGGCCCCTATAGGAGGCTGTGAGCCTGTAGAGGGAGAAGGGCCTAGCTGCAAGGTGCTGAGCAGGATACCCAGCTTGGAGCAGGGCTGGGGAAGGGCTAGAGGAGCTGGGAGCTCTGGCCTGGAAAGCCTCAGGCTGAATAGGTGCAGGGTTGTAGAGGGGGAGCCCACAGGTAGGCAGAGGCAGCAGGTCCAAAACCCCCTTGTCAGTGATGAATGGTGTCTACACTGCAGTCTGCCCCTGATATAAGGGGCTAAGTGGGGACTGGCAGTATCCCAGACTGAGGTGAGGTGGGGGTTCCCCTGGGTGGGGGAGACCCAGAATGTGAGAGTGTTGGGGGTACTTCCAGGGGGACAGCACCCCAGAGACAGGGGCACCGGATCCTGGGAGGGACTGGCCTGCAGAGGGCGCTCCAGTGGCTGGATGAGCTAATTCCCAAAGACTACCAGCAGGAGATGCTGCAGGAGTGAGTCTGAACCTTTACAAGGTGATATGCAGTTTTCCCTTGAGGATGAGGACTGAGAGATCAGATATGGAGTAATCATTGGGTGAACACTTTTCACAAATTGGTGGTATGGTGTTTTTTGTCTTCCATCATTTGCCTCTAAGAGCTCATTGGAGAGAGTAGTAATTGTCTTGTTTCTCACACATAGTTATTGTTGGACATTTTGTGCACCAGATGAGGTATATCACACGTTGTAATAGGCATGTGTAGAACCCATGGATCTTGAAATATGTGTTGTGGAAGGTATTGATCATCATAGCAATGGACATATATCTCAGGCTTTGCATTTGTTATGGCAGGATCTAGTGCTGCTTTGAGTTGATGTGCCCTGGTCTGTGGGGAGCTTGCCTCTGATAATGAGTTTGGGGGGTTGTTTTAAGGCTGGAAGAGAGGGTTCAGAAAAGATTTCTTTCAGGGTATGATTCCCATGGAGTATAGGTGCAATTGTTTAATGATCCCTCATGGATTCTAGTGTGGGATGGTAGGTGACAACTAGGTGTGTGCAATCAGAGGGTTGGGTGTTTGTCCAGTATTGAAGCAGGTTCTGCCAGTGTATTTGGGTGGCCCCTCTCTGGTAGAGTGTTCTTGTTTGGTGAAAGCAGTTTTAAGTGTGTATCCTGGACTTGCTCCTTTGAGCATATTCTAAGTTATCTTAGTGCCTGGCTGTAGATAACAGATTTCTTGATGTGTTTGGGGTGGTTACGGCATGTGTGAATGTAAGTGTGGTGAACGTTGTGTTTCTTGTAAATAGTTGTCTGTAAGGTTCCACTGTTGAAGCGGATTTTGGCGTTCGGGACATTGATGCTCTTCTGAGTTTTGTAGACAGTTTGATAGATGGGTGGTGGTTGCTGAAGTTGTGGTGGACATCTGTGAGGGAGTTTAGGTCAGGACTCCAGATGATACATTGATGATATTGTCATCTCAGATATATCATTGGATTCATGGGGCATTTGTCCAGAAGTTTTTCCTTCTAGGCAGCCCATGAAAAGCTGGTATATTGGGGAGCCATCTTAGTGCTCATGTCTGTTCCCAGGGTTTGGACTGTTCCCGTGTGTGTGTTTGAATGTAAAATTGTTATGGGTGAGGAAGAAATGAATGAGATTGGCAATGTGTTTGGGGTGGATATCTGAGTGTTGTCCCTTGTCTGCCCTTCTTCAAGTGAGCGCTGTGTAAGCTCTAAAGCTTGTCTCTCTTGCCAACAGAAGCTGGTCCAGTAAAAGATATTATCTCACCCACCTTGTCTCCACCCTAATACATTTCATCATTGAGTTGAAACTATTTCAAAGTTCATTTCTAAAGGAGTAAGTTTTTGAGAAAGTCAGAATGGTACCAAATATATTATTTAGAATGGAATTCATCAACAGACTTAAATTGTGTTTTCTACTCTAAAAAGGGACTATGTAAAATGATATTCTGATTAAGATCTGTTCCTTGGGTGCAATTTGCTACTGAGCAAAGGCTTCTAGCACAAGGCTTATGGGCACAATTATGCTCATAGAGTAGATAAGAGTCTGAGCTGCACTGAAGAGATGCCTAGTGTGTGTTCTGGCCTCTACAGAGGGATGAATTTCACACTCTCTATTTAGTTATGTGCTTTCTTTAGTAAAAGAAAAAAAACAAAAAAAACAAATAACTTGTTTTTCTTCCTGCAGACCCAACACAGCTATGAGATGAGTGAACTGCACTCTCATCTGTCCTGGACATCATCAGTAGAATTATTAATTATAAATGTTGCAGAGTCATTTATAAAATTTACCATATTAAGTTACTTTAGTGTAACCCTGCCCTGAGTAAACTAATGGCATAGTCTGAGGAGAATTAAGTTGCACAGATTTAACTGAGAATCTTATTTGAACCGCGTATAGCAAAGTTTGTATCATGTGCCCGCCCTCCCCCCCCCCCAATCCTGAATGGAATCTTTGAATGTTACTGCAATGCAAATAATATTTATTTATATATTACAATACTGATGGATAAGGCAGACAGAAAAAAGCTTAACTTTCAGGCCCCTAGATGAATATGCAGAGCTGTTGGTTACAAAAAACCCAATCTTTTTACTTGTAGATCAATAACATTTGATATGGGAGTGAATGAGAGATCCCATGATGTAGTTTTTCAGAGTAGAACTCCAATAATTCCCTAATAATTGTTTAAATCAGTGTGTAAAGACTGCTGAGCACTTTAGCAACATTTGGCTAAAATGTTAAATATCAGTCATAATCACTATTGGATTTCTTAGAAATCCAGGTCAGAAATGCTTCAATAATTTTAAGAGTGTTTCTAGAACAGCAGGATCCTTTGCGGAAAATGTTAAGGGATTCACTTTTTCTTAATAATTTCACATCGTGACTGTCATATGTACAGATTCTTTTTATAGCAAACTCTTTACTAATCACTCAATAGGTGATGAGCTGTGTCAAGGTTCCTCCCCCACTCTGAACTCTAGGGTACAGATGTGGGGACCTGCATGAAAACCTCCTAAGCTTACTTTTACCAGCTTAGGTTAAAACTTCCCCAAGGTACAAATTAATTTTAACCTTTGTCCTTGGAATATCCACTGCCACCACCAAACTTTAACTGGGTTTACTGGGAAACGTAGTTTGGACATGTCTTTCCCCCAAAAATCCTCTCAATCCTTGCACCCCACTTCCTGGGAAAGGTTTGGTAAAAATACTCACCAATTTGCGTAGGTGACCACAGACCCAAACCCTTGGATCTTAGAACAATGAAAAAGCATCCAATTTTCTTACAAGAAGACTTTTAATAGGACTAGAAGTAAATAGAGGTAAAGGAATCACCTCTGTAAAATCAGGATGGTAGATACCTTACAGGGTAATTAGATTCAAAACATAGAGAACCCCTCTAGGCAAAACCTTAAGTTACAAAAAAGACACACAGGCAGAAATAGTCATTCTATTCAGCACAATTCTTTTCTCAGCCATTTAAAGAAATCATAATCTAACACATACCTAGCTAGATTACTTACTAAAAGTTCTAAGACTCCATTCCTGTTCTATCCCCGGCAAAAACAGCATACCGACAGACACACAGACCCCTTGTTTCTCTCCCTCTTCCCAGCTTTTGAAAGTATCTTGTCTCCTCATTGGTCATTTTGGTCAGGTGCCAGCGAGGTTACCTTTAGCTTCTTAGCTTCTTAACCCTTTACGGGTGAGAGGATTTTTCTCTGGCCAGGAGGGATTTTAAAGGGGTTTACCCTTCCCTTTATATTTATGACAGGCTGAGTGACAAAGAATGGAGAGTGAGTGTGTGTGTGTGTACACACACTTCCCTGGCTATAAGGGCAACCCACAGGCAGTATAAAAAATAGGACACTCTTCATTTTGGCACTTTTGTCAATCAAAGGGAAATGAGCTACATCATTTTATTGGAAATTCTGAGTACATCAACAATTTTAGCCCTCCCCCTTAATCTAAAATAAATAATTCTTAGATAAGATTCATCCTAAATTAACATTTGGAGAAAATAGTCAGGAATCAAAAGGCAAAACCTGAGCAAGAAAAAAATGTAATGGATATTAAGGAGGAATTCTTGCTCAGACCTGTGACAGAAAGTCACTCTGGGGTACATTTGTAGCTGTTTGAAAAATATATTTTGTGATTGATTAGAGCTGTCTGGAAAAAAAAAAATTGAACAGAGCAATTTCCTGTCAGAAAATGCAGTTTTGTGAATCTTAATGTTTCATAGGAACAAGATTTTGACCATTTTCAACAAGAAAAAGTGTAAACAAATCATTTTGACTTTACCTTATTGAAACAAAATGGAAAAACGTTACAATTAGACTTCCTCATTTCAATTTTATGTTGACTTTGATTAAAATATTATATATTAAACTATATCAGTAGTAGTAAAGCAATATTTTTCCTTATTGAAACATTTTGACATTATTGAAACAAAATGGTTCAGTGTTCCTAAATTTTTTTATTTCTGTTCTGAGAGACACTTTGAAATTTCAGTTTTTTGTTCCAATTAGGAATGAAATCAAATTTCAAAATGTCTGAATTTCCTGCAGAACTGAAATTCCATTTTCTGATCAGCACTACTTCTAATTATAGGTAGATATTAGGGCTATCAAGCAATTAATAAATTCTATTGTTGTTTAACAGTGTGATTAGTCACCATTACTTTTTTTTTAAAGTTATTTAAATTTTTGGATGTTTTCCACATTTTCAAATATATTGATTTCAATTACAACACAGAATACAAAGTGTACAGTGCTCACTTTATTTTGGATTGCAAGTATTTTCACTGCATTAAAAACAAAAGAAATAAGTGAATTGAAATACTAATACAAGTACTGTAGTGCAATCTCTTTATAATGAAAGCTGAACTTACAAATGCAGAATTATGTACAAAAAAACTGCATTCAAAAATAAAACAATCTTAAAATTTTAGAGCCTGGAAATCCTCTCAGTCCTACTTCTTATTCACCCAATCACTCAGACAAATACGTTTGTTTGTTTACATTTACAGAAGATAATGCCCGCTTCTTGTTTACAATGTCACTTGAAAGTAAGAACAGGTGATCTCATGGCACTGTTGTAGCAGGCATCACAAGATATTTATATGCCAGATGTGCTAAAGATTCATATGTCCTTTCATGCTTCAACCACCATTCCAGGGGACATGTGCCAATGCTGATGATGGGTTCTGTTCGATAACAATCCCAAGCAGAGTGGACCAATATGTCCATTTTCATTATCTGAGTCAGATGCCACCAGCCAGAGGTTGATTTTCTTTTTCGATGGTTTGGGTTCTGTAGTTTCTGCATCAGAGTGTTGCTCTTTTAAGACATTTGAAAGCATGCTCCACACCTTGTCCCTATCAGATTTTGGAAGGCACTTCAGATCCTTAAACCTTGGGTCAAGAACTGAAGCCATCTTTAGAAATCTCCTATACCTTCTTTGGGTTTTGTCAAATCTGCAGTGAAAGTGTTCTTGAAATGAACATGTGCTGGGTCATCATTCGAGACTGCTATCACATGAAATATGTGACAGAATGCAGGTAAAATAGAACAGGGGACATACAATTTTTCCCCCAAGGAGTTCAGTCATAAATTTAATTAATGCATTATATTTTTTTAACGAGTGTCATCAGCATGGAAGCATGTCCTCTGGAATGGTGGCCAAAGCATTAAGGGGCCTACAAATGTTTAGCATATCTGGCATGTAAATACCTTGCAATGTCAGCTATAAAGTATCATGCAAATGCCTGTTCTCACTTTCTGGTGACACTGTAAATTAAAAGTAGGCAGCATTATCTCCCATAAATGTAAACTTGTTTGTCTTAGCAATTGACTGAACAAGAAGTAGGACTGAATGGATTTGTAGGCTCTGAAGTTTTACATTGTTTTGTTTTTGAGTGCAGTTTATATAACCAAAAAAAATCTACATTTGTAAGTTGCACTTTCATGACCAAGATTGCACTTCAGTATTTGCATGAAGTGAATTGGAAAAATACTATTTCTTTTTTTAAAGTACAAATATTTGTAATAAACAATATACACTTTGATTTCAATTACAACACAGAATACTATATGAATGTAGAAAAACATCAAATATTATAATTTTCAATTGGTATTCTATTTAACAGTGTGATTTAAAACTGTGATTAATCATGATTAATTTGATACTACATTTTTGTCCCCTGCTTAATTTCTGATGATTTGGGGAGAAAATAGCTTCCATTACTGATTAAATCAGGCTTGGTTCATGTATTGCACCATTAAAAGAAGGCAAAGATTAGGAAAAGGGGAACTTGTTGGACTCCAATGAAGATGTTATGGAGCTCTAGTGTTTCCGATTACAACTAACGCCTATGCTGTGTTTATTTTTAGGCTAATCCTTGGAGGATTTTTGGAGAGTTAGGATTGTTATATACTAGCATGTACCATAATTACCCGACAGTTTATTTTTGCTGTTTCATTTGTTTTTCATATATTCAGCTCAATTATCTCTCCATTAATTATTCTCAGTGGACCAGATTCCTCTCCAGTGTAAATCCAATATAGTCAATGAAGGTACACCTAGGAAGAATTAGACTCCTTAATGGGGACTTCATATTGGATGGTGTGTTACACATTCAAGTTGCAGTGGGGGAGGTTTAGATTGGATATTAGGAAACACTTTTTCACTAAGAGGGTGGTGAAACACTGGAATGCGTTACCTAGGGAGGTGGTAGAATCTCCTTCCTTAGAGGTTTTTAAGGTCAGGCTTGACAAAGCCCTGGCTGGGATGATTTAACTGGGAATTGGTCCTGCTTCGAGCAGGGGGTTGGACTAGATGACCTTCAGGGGTCCCTTCCAACCCTGATATTCTATGATTCTATATAATTTGTTTCTTATTAGCTCTTGGGGGGGCGGGGGTGAAAATCAGTTTAAAAGAAGGGAAGGGGTGGGGGAAGTAAAGTAAATCCTTCCTCTGGATATTTCAGCACATCTTGGTTTTTTTTTTTTTTCTTTTCTCCTATGCCTGTTTCCTACTCTGTAAATTCTCCAGGATGGGGACTGGCTTGATATGTGCTTATCCAGCACAGAGTACATTGTCATACATAAATAATTTAGCTGGAATGGCATTATTTGTGGCGGTTCAATCATCAGACAGAACACAGCTTTATGCAAGCAAGCAGGCTGGTCAGCGGAGATGGGCTGTTCTGCCCCCCCGCCTTCCACCTTCTCCTTTTATTATATTTCTCCCCCCTAAGCATTACACACTGCTACACAAAGGAATGTATGACGTTGATTAGTATACTTAGTTACCATCCTTTATCTACTACAATCCTGGTTCTCAGGCCTTGAGCCCAGGCTAAGAAAGCCTCCCACAGTTGCTGTCCAAACAATCCAGTTCTCATGGTTCATATCTAGCCCTTGTCCTTGGATAGAGCAATGTGTGCATTGCTTCTACAAAACAGTCAGGGTGTGCCCTGCCTGCTTCCAGGTGAAATAGCTAAACATGAACCCTTCATCCCCCTGTTTTTTATTTAAAGATATTTGGCCATCTCAAGGTAGCCGTCAATTTGTTTTGTCATGCTATTTAACTCCCAGACAGACAAGGACATAACCTGGGGAGCTTTCCAGGGCAAAATTTTACAAAGTCTTAACAAGGAAGGAATACATTGTACACAGCAGCAGCAAAAAATAAGCCCAATGATTACAAACACAGAATAACCAAAAAGCTCAACATCTGCAATACAATCATCTGAAAGGGGTACACTTCTTTTACTACGGTTGTGGCCAGCAAAAGGCAATATAAGTGTCATTCTACTAAGACAGCAAAGGGTGCCATCACTTAAATTTGCAGAAATATAATTAAAGGTGCGTGAACCGCAAGTAAAAAACCATCCTGATGGTAGGATGATATGGCCATAATTATATGAAACATTAACAGCATGGGAACAATTTAAAAGGGGTTAAGAAATTTTTCGACAGCCCAAGGGCACCTTTGTACGAGTGCAGTTAACTACACGCGCACAGGTGACATTGTGAGCCCCGGCCGGGTACGGTGTGTGGAGGGATATAGCCGTGCGAGCAGAGTATAGTTGGCCGGGCCCCAATTAGCCATGCTAGAGTACTGGGAGGAAAGATTCGCATAAGCAGAGAACAGTGTCTTATTCTCCATCTCCTCAGGGTGATGACATACTGGAATAAGGCATGTACCTAACAAGTCTCCGGCTGCTACAGAATTAGATAAACAAAAGTGGGTAACATTTGCTATTGAAGCCAATCTTTCCCATATGTTATATGTCATTCAGGCTCGTAACGGGGGAAGCGCTTCCGAGCCAACCCCTACAGGAAATAGCAGGCACAAAAGGCACACAATCATCACAGAATTAGCAGTGATTTGGGCGAGAATCGCCACAAACAAAGTCTCAGGAGTCTCTGGCTGTTGATCTGCTGCCAGTCTTCGTTGGGCCGCGGCGACCAATGCTTTTACTGCTCCCCATGTCACGGGCCACTTTGGGACACTACGCCTCCTCCGTTTCCGTCCCGTCGTTGTCGACTCGGGGGGCAACGCGGTCTCCTCCAAGGTCAGCTGAAACTCTGGTATGGGATTTGACAGTCCCTGGTGCCATGCCATGTTGTTTAAGTGCCGGTCGCACACACCGAGCTGGAACCCACAACGGTCCTGCAGGGAGAGACACAGCAGCATATCCCCGACCCCAAGTGATTAGAGGTACTGGGCCCAGCCACTGTGGATCGGGCAGCTGACGGTAAAAGACACGCGGTCTTTCCAGTACCTCAGATTTGTGAAAATGCCGATCCGCAGGGGTCTGCTGATCTGCATTCAGTGTTAAATTATTTAAAGTAAACAAGAGGATATGCATTTGTTGTTGAATGTCTCCTAAGGTTCGGAGACGCAGCTCCCCTTGTTTTAATTGTTTATCTAGCAAGGTTTTGAGTGTGCGATTGGCACGTTCAACAATGGCTTGGCCCGTGGAATTATAAGGGATTCCGTGTTTAAGACGGACGTCCCAGCGGGCACAAAAGGTGGAGAGGGCTGCAGAGCAGTAGGCTGGGGCATTATCTATTTTAATTTGGCAGGGGCGACCCATAACAGAAAAGCAGGCCAGCAAATGGTGAATAACTTTGTTAGTGGCTTCCCCACGTTGTGGGGTTGCCCAAAGGAAGCCTGAATAAGTATCAACGGAAACATGTAAAAACGAATAGGGGCGAAATTGTGGCACATGAGTAACATCCATCTGCCACAGCTGATTTGCTGCGGTACTTCGGGGGTTAACGGCATAAGAAAAAGTAGGAGCAGCAGCAGCACAGTGGGGGCAGGAACGAACAATGGAACATGCATGATCAGCAGGAATGTGAAACTGCCGGGCCAAAACAGAGGCAGACTGATGAAAAAAGGCATGGCTTTCAATGGGGTCAGAAAAAAGGGAATTTACCTGACCACGCAACGCGCAATCAGCGCGTGCATTGCCCTCAGTGAGTGGCCCAGGCAGAGGGGTATGACTGCAAATATGAGCAACAAAGTAAGGGAAATGACAAGTGGCAAGAAGGTGCTGCAAAAACAAAAACAGGTGAAGGAGGTCTGCATCAACCTGAGGGGTAATGAGGGCAAGGGGTAAATGATCAATTACCTGATAAACATAATGGGTATCCACAATTAAATTAAAGGGACAATCAGCAAAAAATTGAAAGGCCAAAATAACAGCAGCTAATTCTGAACGCTGTGCAAAACGAGAATGCCAATGAGGGGGCTCACCCAACTGATAAGTGACTACACCTCGGTGGGGAGAGCCATCAGTAAAAAGAGTGACAGCGGAAACAATGGGTTGAGAGCGGCTAAGACAATGAACAACTAGGGGCACCTTTTGGGTAATGACCAACCAAGGATCTTTTGGAGGATTGTAAGAAATCTCTCCCACATAATCACAAAGAGCAACCTGCCAGGCCAAGGAGGTGTGGCACAAAGAGTCAAATTCAGTACAGGACAAGGGGAACACAATGGCAACTAAATCAGTGCCAGTGAGTTGCACTGCACGGTGGCGGGCTTTACGAACAAGATCAGATAGGGCATCTAAATACGGATAAATATTTCGAGGAGGGGTGGATGAAAGGTATAGCCATTCTATAATAGAGACGGCTGTGTCTGTACGGGGTACAAACAGAGCCGCAGTTGGTGTATGAGGGGTGGCAAGAAGAACCAATCGTAAGGGACAGACCTCTGGGAGTCTGTCCACAAACTGCTGACTCAATGCTGCATTGATTTGTCGAATGCAGGCAGTATGCTTTTCAGTGATGGCAATAACTGCACCAGGTGCACGGGCTCCACACAGGAGCTCAAACGACGGCTGCAGCATTGAAGTGGGGAGACGAAAGTAGGGCCGAATCCAATTTAAATGGCCCAAAATCTGTTGTAATTTAACAAGGGTTAGGGGTTGAGGTAGAATTAATTCCGGACGAACCGGAGCAGCATAGGTTTGTAAAACCTTATATCCGAGGTAGTGGTAGGGATAAGAGCGTTGGATTTTTTCTGGTGCCACTAACAGGCCATTTTGGCCGAGAATCTGAGATAAAGATTCAAGCTGTTGTGCCGTGACCCGGGGACCACTTAGCAAAATGTCATCCATGTAATGGTAGACCTTTAGCGAAGGGTACCGGGCACGGAAAGGGGCAAGGGCCCGATCCACAAAAAGCTGACACAAGGTTGGACTATTTTGCATCCCCTGGGGCAAGACCTTCCACTGATACCTTTGAGAGGGTTGCTGATTATTATATTGTGGCACCGTAAATGCAAATTTTTCGCGATCTTGAGGGCAAAGGGGGATGGTGAAAAACAATCTTTTAAATCTAACACACAAAGTTGATCGGTTTAAGGAATTAAATTTGGATTTGGTAAGCCAAATTGCAAGGGGCCCATAGGTTGGATGCGTTTATTTATTTCCCTTAAATCATGTAACAGCCGCCAAGCACCCGATTTTTTCTTAATAACGAACACCGGGGTGTTCCAGGGACTAGTGGAGCTCTCCAGTCGCTGTGCTTGCAAATGCTGCTGCACAAGCGAATGAAGCGCTTTTAGCTTTTCTAGAGGGAGGGGCCACTGGTCAATCCATACGGGCTCTAAGGATTGCATACCAAGGGTAATGCGGAGGGCACGGTGGGTGAGGGAGGGTTTTGGGCCATCAGATGTTAATATCGAGGGTGGTATCTAACTTTGTAAGTAAATCACGGCCCCAAATATTGAGGTGGACAGGGAGCACAAAAGGGCGGATAGTAGCAAGGGTACGGCCTCCCGGTTTAGAGACCGTGACCCAAGACAAACTTTGGCGCCCGGGTTTACTACCCCCGATCCCCCACAATTCTCTAGAAGGAACCGTAGGCCAACTAACCGGCCACTCCAGATCACGAATCACCGTAACGTCAGCTCCAGTGTCCACCAGCCCTGTAAAAGGAACATCATTTAAGAGAAGTGTTAACTGAGGTTTCGAGGGGCGGACTGACATTGTCAGAGCAACAAGTGGAGAAGACGCGCTGTGAGACGGCGAGTGAGACAACGTCGATCCAAAGCCGCCTCCGCCCCGAGTTCGATCCTCGGCAGCTGGAACCTGATAGGGGACTAAAATCAATTGTGCAATTGACCGTCCACGCGGGAGCGACTGTGGAAGACGAGTCCACACCTGAACCTTAATAATGCCAGTGTAATCAGCATCAATGACCCCTGGAATGACAAAAAAGCCCTGTTTCCCAGCATGTGAGCGAGGGAGAACAAGACCTACAAAGCCGGCAGGGAGAGGTCCCGTCACCTGTGTAGGTATGGCACAGACCTCCCCTGGCAGCCGAAAGTCAGTGTCCTTCTGCATGATCAAATCAAGCCCTGCACTTCCAGCAGTCGCCGCCCTCATAGAGTCTATGGATTTTAAGGCAGAGGAGCGGTTGTCTGAGTAGGAAACACCCCCGTTTGGCCCTGGGTTCAGGGGGGACCCGTCGCACGGTTTCCCGACCCGCTACGACACTGATTAGCCCAGTGATAACCTTTCCCACACTTGGGGCACTTCTTTGAGGGTCAGGCTGGTGCCTTAGATGAGCGGCACTCCCGCTGAAAATGACCCTCCTTACCACAGCGGTAACAATGCTTCCCCTCCTTCCCAGTTTTTCTCAGGGCGGCAGCCAGAACTCCAGCCTTGTGGGCTTGTGTGCCAATGTTCTGGCACGCCCGCAGCATGTCTGAGAGCTCTAAAATACCAGAGGCTTGTGCTGCCTGGAGAGCACGGCGGCAATCCTCGTTTGCATTTTCAACTGCCAATTTTAACAGGAGCTCGTGAGCTGCCTCAGTGTTATCCACCTGTCGGAGGATAGCCTCATGCAATCTGTTGGTAAAATCCAAAAAGGACTCTGAGGCACCCTGACAGATACTGACAAAGCTTTTGGTAGGCTTGCCTGAATCCGGGACCTTCTTGAAAGCATGCTGGGCACAGGTGGAAATAATGGGGAAGACGGCCTGAGGGAGTTAAGACTGCATCTCAATAGTAGCAAACGGGCCCTCCCCTGCCAAATGCTCATAAATGATACCGTGCTCTCTATGTACCTGAGCTTGGCGTTCTGCCATCTGCCGATACTCACTAAGCCAAATAACATACTGACTGGGTGACAACATCATGCGCAGCAGCGTTTTCCAATCCTCAGGGATTAGGGAGTACCCAGTACCTATCCCTTCAATGAGACCATGCACAAAGGTGCTAGTCAGGCCAAATTCACGAATTGCTTTCTTTACCTCTCTAACCACCGAGTATGGCAAAGTGGTCCAGGTGCCCACGGGGTTGCCCTGGTCATCATTCTGCCAGGTCACCGGGCAAACTGAGACCAGATCAGCCAGCTCCTCCGCTGTAAGATCCGATCGAGCTTTCGCTGCGTGAACCATTTGTTGCACCAGCGAAAGCTTCTGAGCAGATGCAGATGACCCTCCGGGGGGCCCCACGGGGGGAGGGTGATCACACACCGGCTCCGGTGGGGAAGGCCAGGGAGGCGGTGGTAATAGAGGCCCTGGGGGCGAAGCAGGGGGAGGGATGGTTGCAGGAGCGGATGGGGGTGGCGAGATCACCAGCCTCGCGAGGGAGGGTCTGTCCGAGGCGACACGCTGTATCGCGTCGCGGCAGAGGTGCCAGGCATGTAAAGCCTGCACGGGCGCCCGAGGCTGTTCGTGCAATGTCTGGCCCAATCGCTCCCAGTCCGCTAGCTTAAGGCTTCCGGCTTCAGGATACCACGGGCACTGGGCACGCACCTCCTGTAGCAGGAGAGTAAGTGCTCGAGCCGGGCAGTCATGCTGAGCCTTATGCAGCAAGTACTGCAGCTCATTGCGGTGTTGCACTTGCAAAGCAGAGAGGGAGCTTCCCATACTTACCACAATGAAAAATACTCACCGGGATCCACGAAGCGGATGAGTGACGCGTCTGAAACCCTTGCCGGGCGAGGTGAGTGCTGAGGGCCCCACGTTTGGGCGCCAGTTGTGGCGGTTCAATCATCAGACAGAACACAGCTTTATGCAAGCAAGCAGGCTGGTCAGTGGATATGGGCTGTTCTGCCCCCCCGCCTTCCACCTTCTCCTTTTATTATATTTCTCCCCCCTAAGCATTACACACTGCTACACAAAGGAATGTATGACGTTGATTAGTATACTTAGTTACCATCCTTTATCTACTACAATCCTGGTTCTCAGGCCTTGAGCCCAGGCTAAGAAAGCCTCCCACAGTTGCTGTCCAAACAATCAAGTTCTCATGATTCATATCTAGCCCTTGTCCTTGGATAGAGCAATGTGTGCATTGCTTCTACAAAACAGTCAGGGTGTGCCCTGCCTGCTTCCAGGTGGAATAGCTAAACATGAACCCTTCAATTATTATTTAAGGACAAAAGTTTAAAAATAAGAGATGACATGACTACATTCCAATGTAAACAAGAGTAGAATTGAAAAACCTCAGACATTTACACCTGGATTGCATCATCCATAAAGGCCAGAGTACGACCCCATATACACGATACTAAGCAATAACAAAAAAATGAAATGCACTCCCAATATCTATTCACATGTTTAGATATCATAGAATCACAAATGTAGGACTGGAAGGGACCTCCATAGGTCATTTAATCTAGCCCCTGTGCTGAGGCAGGACTAAGTATTATCTAGACCATCCCTGACAGGTTTTTGTCTAACCTGTTGTTAGTCTAAAAAAAAAAAAAATCCACACCTTTGATAGGTAACTTGTTCCAGTGCTCACTACCCTTACATTTAGCAAGTTTTTCCTATTCTCTATCCTAAATGTCCCATGCTGCAATGAAGTCCATTACTTCTTGTCCTGTCCTCAGTGGTTAAGGAGAACAATTTATAACTCCTCTTTCAAGCAATCTTAAGTAGTTGAAAATGGTTATCATGTCTCCCTTCAGTCTTTCTCTTTCCAGACTAAACAAACCCAATTTTCATCTTTCCTTGTCGGCCATATTTTCTGGAACTGTAATAATTTGTGTTGCTTTCTGTGATGGGGTCCATTCCCCACACTGTCCCTGAAAAATTTGAATTAGGCCCAGGGAATCCAGTCAGTCAATTAAGATTCAAATAGGGGAGATGTAATCTGAGTGGAGGGTGCTAATTAGAAGGAAGCTTACCTGTGTGGGAACAGGTAAGGCTTCTATAAAGCCAGGTGAAAAGTGGCAGGGAGTAAGGATGCACTTTCTCTCCTGGAGGTAAGGGATGATGGAAATAGGAACCCCTGAGAAAGGGCTTACCTAAGAGGGAGGGGATAAATGAGAGCATGGGGTCTCACTTAGCCTTGCCCTACTACACCTCCAGGAGGCATTAGAAGGGCTGAAGCTAATTCAGGTGGGGGCTGACCAGGAAGGAGAACTGATTGCTGGCTATCTCTCAGTGAGAGAATCCTGGCTATAGACAGGGTGTTGAGGTGGTCTGTTGGTAGACAGAGCCTCCCTGAAAGAAGGCAGGGAAGCAAGTTTGCAACAGGAAGCCCCAAGCAGATCTGGAGGAAATCTGCACAGGACTCTCGTGAGGGAGCAGGATGACTCCTGTTGAGTCAGGCACCGCCCTACCAGGGAAGGAGAAAACTTTCCTGCAGCAGAACTGCATGGGAGGTAGAAAGTGCCAAAAAGCTCTGTAGTGAGCTTGGGGAGGAGACTTGGAGGAAGGAGCTGATACACTGGGAGCTTGTGAAGAAGCTATGGGACTAAAAGACCTAAGACAGGGCATGGTAGGAAGTATTCTAGGGACACCGCAAGGGGTCTGTGTAGTCAGGCCTTGACAGCTTATTAAAGAGTCCCTGGACCAGAACCCAGGGGAGAGAGGGCATGGGTTCCCCTACTAGTTGCTGCGAAGTGGTATTGCATGGGGTAGTGAATAGGTAGACTGCCTGACTGACTGGGAGAGACAAAGTCAGGGCAGCAGGCAAGAAAGCTGCCTGATGCTGCCAGTGCAGAAGGCCTTTGTGATTTTCCCCTTCCGGGGGAATCTTTTAATATGGCCATTCTGGAATGTGGTGTCACAAAGCAGCTGTACCGCAGCTCTGAGTGGGAGGAGAGCTGCAATGGGGAAAGAGAAGAAAAAGGGTGCTGAACTATGTAGAGCTGCTTCCCAGCTGCTGCCAGTAGAAGGCACCCCAGTAGTGAGCCAAGCACCCTGTGACACTCTCCTCTGGACTTTCTCCAATTTGTCCACATCTTTCCTAAAGTGTGGTTCCCCAGACTGGACACAATAATCCTGATGTCTCTTCAGTGCTGAGTAGAGTGAAAAATATTTCTTGTCTTACTACAACAGTCCTACTAATACAGTCCAGAATGATGCTTGCTTGTTTTGTAACAGTATTATGTTGTTGACTCATTTGGTTTCTGATTCACCATAATCCCCAGATCCTTTTCTGCAGTACTCCTTCCGAGGCAGTCATTTCCCATTTTGTATTTGTGCAATTGATTATTCCTTCTTAAGTGTAGTACTTTTGTATTTGTCCTTACTGAATTTCATCCTGTTTACATACTATGTGTACTGATCTTATGGTGGGATTCCATACATTTGAATTTCTTCCATTTTTATTCTTGTGGTTTGATTTCATGAATTGACACCATACTGTTTCTATTCTGTCTCAAAATTCACTGAGTAGCCCCCCTCCCTTCCCCACATGCCCATGCAATTCATAACAAATAACTCCTCCCAGATATTGTACTGGCACCTATTTAAATTCCCAATGGGACTTGCAACTTTTACATGACCAGGAAATCCTTCTCACAAACTCACTCTGCTTCCCCCTCTTATGTGTAAGACTTTAACTTTCCTTAGCTCAGAGTGAAGACCATTAGAGTGACTTGTATTCTACTGTCTGGTTGTCTGCTCATATTGTTTTACTGAGTGTTCTAATGACAGGTTACATTTAATTCTTGTGAAGTTGCCACCTATGATGTGCTATGAGAGCAGATAACTGTCCCAAATAGAACAGGAGTACTTGTGGCACCTTAGTGTCTAAGGTGCCACAAGTATTCCTGTTCTGTTCTTTTTGTGGATACATACTAACATGGCTGCTACTCTGAAACCTGTCCCAAATAAGCATTCTGGCATGTAAAAACTATGATATGCTGTGGACTAGAATATGTGAAGATAATGTGAATAATAATTTACAAATTGTTGAAATTATTTGAGCACTTCTTTTTTTTAAAGTCTGTCTTTATCCTTTCCCAGTAACATCAGGCAGACTTAATTCTGGGCCAGTTTGGACAATTCTTTAAATATTAAACTATTTTTCTTAAACTGGTTTACATACCGAGATCTATTCTGCCATCAGTGTCACAAGTGCTACAATTTTAGCAATATGACAGTCACCAGCAGTAGACTCAAACATTCAATTTATAAGGAATTTCACTTTTAAATAAATTTCATGGATTATTGATGGCAAGAAGGACTCTTTTTTTGGCTTTCAGCTGACTTCACAAAAAATGCAGTTTTCCTTGAAATTATCTGTAACGATCAATTTAACATCCAGTAATTATACTGTTTGCTCATTTGCATTTTCCTGGCACAGTTTTGGGTGTGTACAAATGTACACAATGTGCGTACAGTGGTGGTATTTTTCAGAAGCTTTGAAATATTCTAGCTATGCCAGAGATACTTAAAATAGGGGAAAACTCAAAATTCAGCAAGATCTCTCATTTATATGCAATTGTTATCCATGCTACTTCGGCAATGAATATGACCACAGGCATGACTGTTTGTATGTGTCAGTCTATTACAGGCCTAGTGAACTCTGTAGTTTCAATTGGAACTAGAACAGTGACTTTGAAAGGGAGGAGGAGGGGAGAAATGTGGTATTTCTAGCCCTCCTGAACTTAAGGAATAATGGAAATTTGGTGAAGGACAATGATATTGCAAGATTTTCAGCTTGCTCTCAAGACCATAGTGATTGGACATGCCTCTAAACTTCTGGCTGTTCATCTGAGCAACTAAGATTTTTTTTTTTTTAGTTTATCGTGAACATTTTTAACTACTTTTTAAAATGAGCCCACTAGCAAGGAATGTGTGCACATAGACCATATGGCATTACACAGGACTTTGTTTTATTTTTTTTAAATGTCAACTAAAACCAGTGAGCTTTCACCTCTGCATTTTACCAGTCTAGGGCATGATCCAACGACCACTGAAATCCTGAGCAGCCTTTCTATTGACTTCAGTGGGCTTCAGATGAAGCCCTTAGCTCTATGTCAAAAAGGATGCAAAGAGATGGTGTGACATTTTTGGGGATCACCCAGACCAATGAGGGGTTTTCTCACTGCCTGCGGGTAACTTAATGCTATGGCTCAGAGCTCTGATACCAGTAGCCAGCCTAAAAACATAAATGTCTCATGCTGGCTTCCTTCACCCTAGTTAGTCTTGGCAGGGTGACACCAACAATCCTTCCACTTCCAAGTCTCCACAAATCTGCTACCCTGAGTTCTTAACTCAACTTTTCATCACCCCTCAAGAAATGAAAACTGTCCCCCATCCCATTATCACTTCACTGTGGGATACATGCACCATACAGGTTCCAAAATAGAGACCTGCTTAGTGTAAAAATAAAGTATGTTTTAATAATAAAGATTAAAAAAAATCAGCTTGAAAGAGGAAGTGGTAAGGAAAAGCAAACATATAAAAGTTACAAAGAAACAGACATAAGTGTCATGCAAATGTAACCTAGACACCCAATTGGAAAATCATAGAATCTCAGGGTTGGAAGGGACCTCAGGAGGTCATCTAGTCCAGCCCCCTGCTCAAAGCAGGACCAATCCCCAACTAAATCATCCCAGCCAGGGCTTTGTCAAGCCTGACCTTAAAAACCTCTAAGGAAGGATATTCCACCACCTCCCTAGGTAATGCATTCCAGTGTTCCACCACCTTCCTAGTGAAAGTTTTTTTCCTCATATCCAACCTAAACCTCCCCCACTGCAACTTGAGACCATTACTCCTTGTTCTGTCATCTGCTACCACTGAGAACGATCTAGATCCATCCTCTTTGGAACCCCCTTTCAGGTAGTTGAAAGAAGCTATCAAATCCCCCCTCATTCTTCTCTTCTGCAGACTAAACAATCCCAGTTCCCTCAGCCTCTCCTCATAAGTCATGTGTTCCAGTCTCCTAATCATTTTTGTTGCCCTCCGCTGGACTCTTTCCAATTTTTCCACATCCTTCTTGTAGTGTGAGGCCCAAAACTGGACATAGTACTCCAGATGAGGCCTCACCAATGTCAAATAGAGGGGAACAATCATGTCCCTCGATCTGCTGGCAATGCCCCTAATTATACATCCCAAAATGCCATTGGCCTTCTTGGCAACAAGGACACACTGTTGCCTCATATCCGGCTTCTTGTCCACTGTAACCCCTAGGTCCTTTTCTGCAGAACTGCTGCTGAGCCATTTCGTCCCTAGTCTGTAGCGGTGCATGGGATTCTTCCGTCCTAAGGGCAGGACTCTGCACTTGTCCTTGTTGAACGTCATCAGATTTATTTTGGCCCAATCCTCCAATTTGTCTAGGGCCCTCTGTAACCTATTCCGACCCTCCAGCATATCTACCTCTCCTCCCAGTTTAGTGTCATCCGCAAACTTGCTGAGGGTGCAATCCACACCATCCTCCAGATCATTAATGAAGATATTGAACAAAACCGACCCTTGGGGCACTCCGCTTGATACCGGCTGCCAACTAGACATGGAGTCATTGATCACTACCTGTTGAGCCCGACAATCTAGCCAACTTTCTATCCACCTTATAGTCCATTCATCCAGCCCATACTTCTTTAACTTGCTGGCAAGAATACTGTGGGAGACCATGTCAAAAGCTTTGCTAAAGTCAAGGAACAACATGTCCACTGCTTTCCCCTCATCCACAGAGCCAGTTATCTCGACATAAAAGGCAATTAGATTAGTCAGGCATGACTTGCCCTTGGTGAATCCATGCTGACTGTTCCTGATCACTTTCCTCTCCTCTAAGTGTTTCAGAATTGATTCCTTGAGGACCTTCTCCATGATTTTTGGAAAATGGTTGTAATCTGTGATCTCACCCCAAATAGAAGTGGGTGCACAAGCCTGTCACTTGAAAGCAGAGGTGACACTGGGAGGAACATGTGGTCACCTGCCCCCCATATTTAACTGCTTGGCTTGTAGTGAGCATGCACACATGGATAGAGCATGCTCAGTAACATCTGCTGAAGCCACTGTCCTTACTTGTGCCCCCCACCCACCCCATCTGCAGGCATGGTTCATCTTTGCTTGAAAGGGGTGCATTCAGTGTACTCTAAAAAGGCCTTTGAAGGGGCAGTTTATCCAGGGACACTGGCAGACTCTATCTCATTATCGAAACCCATCTATGGTCTGTAATCTCTTGGTCAGACCAATAAGACCCTGTAAAATTTATGCTGTACTTGCTCCCCATCACAGAAAGAGAAGGGAGAAATTTCATAATTTTCATGTTTTGTCTTGTTTCTTTGGATAACAGCATTGTTTTACTGTTTATATATTATACTGCAGGAGCAGACAAGGAATCAGTAATAGAACCTAATAAAGTAGCATTTGTAATACTTGGATGAACACTTGTTGGATAATTCCTGCTTTAGAAAAGAGAATTTTACAGATCAGGAAAGGTAAGGAGCTGATGAACCATTGTGTGACCCAGTAAATGCAAAAATATATTCAAATATGTTGCAGTATGGTTTATATAGTGTAATATGTAATGTTACCCATAGTAATATTTACATTGTGTTTGTTATATCCTGTAGATTCATGTTAGTCTCCTGCCTCCAAAAGATTATTCATTGTTGACAAAGCTGATGTGAGATTCAGTAATGCTGTTTAGCAGATGTCTAACTTAGTATTTCAGTAGTGACAGTAGGTACATTCAGAATGGCAATAGATACTGTGGCAAAGACTAAGCAGGACCCAGAGGTATATCTATTTATTTTAAATCTTCAGGCTCATTTTATTTCCCTTTTGGGTTACCTAGTAGCAATGACAGTTTTTTTTTTTTTTTGGTAAAGATTTTCTTGCCGAGCTTTGTTTTAGGCATGGTCAAGTTTTACATTTGTTGTCCTTGACTAAATGAGATAACATTTAGATTCTTTGTACCAGTTTTATGTGTTGACAGTAACTAGACAGAAACCACTATTCCCCTCCCCCCCCCAAAAAAAAGGGGGACTAGGAAGCTAAATAAAGTGGGACACCAATACTATGAATGCTAAGAAGATCAAATCTTGTGTACGTAATACACAGGGAATAATGGACATTTTCTGGGCAACTTGTTTTTTAACATATGTCTAAATGTCATCTCATCAATTTTCTATCTCTTGCAATTTTCTGAGATGAAACTTGCATGGATTTTTCTTACTTTGGGTGTCCTCTGACATTGATTTTTGTTACCAGGCCATAAATCTGTATGGAGGGTTATACTGAATTGTTAACAATTTTTTTTTCAGACTACTCTATCTGTATTAAATTTACAACCCCCCCCCCCCGCATTCCAATTCCTATGTAGTGTTTCCAGAGCCATTGGCAGTGTGGGAATAGATGGAAACAGTGACCTAGATTTAGTTCAGGGTCAGAATGCGCTATGAATGTTAATGAGTTTTTATACTGCTCATTTGAGTCCAAAGCCATCTTTGGTACTTTCTCCTCCGTGTGTCTTTTCCTTGGGCCTTACCCTTCACATGCATTCCATAAGTGGAAGGAGAGCTAGCACTTCCTTCCCAGGTCTGCCTGCTGAGTTTTATATTTCTACATTATATTCTAGATTTCTTGAGCCACCAGACTGAACTTTTGTGCTCCCCAGGAAGATAGGTAGCTTGACCTGTAAGGAGGAAGAGAACCTGAGGAGGAATGGTTCCTAGATGCCATTCCCCCCTCATTATGGCATGAGGGGAAAGGAAGAGGAGATCTTTAGAGGCCATGGAGACAAGAATCTCAAGAGTGAGAATGAAGATTATGATATAGGGAAGGTGGGACTGACAGTGAGTCGCTGTGGAGATGTATATGATATATAACATGGTGTGTGTTGAGTCACTTCCCCTGACAACCATCTAGTAAGAGAAATATAATGTTGTTCGTTGTCACATATAATGTAATAAGAATGTAGAATGGCCATACTGGGTTAGACCAATGGTTCATCTAGCTCAGTATCCTATCTTCTGACAGTAGCCAGTGCAAGATGCTTCAGAGGGAGAGTACAGATCAAGAATAATACAGACTATACACTCCTTTATAAAAGTACAATAATGGTTACATGTTCACTACTAAAAAACTTAAGCCTCAGAGAATAATTATTAACAATGAGGGCCCTAGATCAGATCAGCAGATATAAACATTCTAGTAAGGGGCCTGCATGTTTTACAGTAAAGTGAACCTTTTAAAGAAATACAAATTAATTCCCTTTTCCCTTTTTTCCTTGATAATGGAAAATATTAAGATGTGAAAAGATCAACAGTAGTTACCAAACTTGAGCAATAAAATCTTAACAAGAAGAAGTGTTCTTATAAAAATGAAATGAAAGTAATGAAGATCATGTATAGCTAAACCAAAAACAGAAAAAAGGAATTAAAATATTCCAAGAAGTAGAAAAATACTAATAACCAGAGATCGGGGTAAGGAATTGTAGAGGGAGAGACTGCATGAAAAGAACTAATGCAAATGTTATAGCTTAGAAAATTTGTAAAGGATTAGCAGACACATTTTTAAGAATAGTGTCTGTTTACACCAGCTTGGATAAAAATTACAAGGACCATCAGTAAGAACACTAAACTAAGTCATTTGCAATAGCCTCCCATGGTATCCTATTGCACAACTGTCCAAGTCCAGTATGTCTTCTACTAAAGTATCTAATTTAAGCAATTGTGGAAGGCAGGATATTGTACAATATAGTCTATTCTGATATAGCAAGTCTTGTAACCCTGTGCCCCACTTGCAAAAATTTGAAGACTTTCTTGATAAATGGGTTTATTTTTTACTGAAAGGGGGAGGGGGGAATCACTCCCAAATAGTGCTTAGATCACAGTTATTTGAATGATGCATTAATGTTCCTTTTTAAATAGCAAAAGTGGATACTTTCAGGCAAAAATATGCTTGATATAACTACACAGAACTACTGCTTTTCCAATCTGAAAAACAGGAGTCTCACATCCACTCTTCCAGTCCACAAGTGGTTAGATACTCAAGGCCCAATTTTCATGTGGACCTGAAACCTGGGGAAAGGTGACTTTATGCCACCTGTGTGTCTCACTTATTTCAGGACAAGTTGGAGACCATTTCAATTGCAGTGCATGTAAAAGCAACCTTAGGAATACCCTACCTTCTCTACCTGGCTGACTTTCGCTCCAATGAGCCATTGACAGCAGTGGGACTAGTGCCCTTTTCCCTGATGTGTCCCCTAATCTGGGGCTGCAAAGATTGGCCTAGAGCTCTTACTTCAGCTCAATGCTACATGGAAACTCCACACTGGGTGACTTTGCTAGTGACTTCTGTAGCTTAATGTACCAATATTAAGATTTTTTTGTAGCACAAAGATGAACTGGGTCCTCTTCAAATTTTTGCTTTGTGAGCTAGGCTATGCTGCCAGCTAGGCTATGCAGGATTTTTTTTTATTATTATTTCATGGATAGCCCTTCTCTTGTTTGCTGATATGCATAGTTCAAAATTGTTAGCGAGGAAATTAAAGGAAGAAGGGGCAGATCCTTCCAGCCATCATAGTAGGACAGAAAAAGTCCTGTTTATAAGATGAGTTAGTGAAAGGAATTATCCTTGGGGGAAATAAAGGGAAAAAGAACCTAAAGGAATGGCCTAAATCTTATTTAGTACTGCTTGAAATAACACTATTAATGTGCTCTAGGGAACTTTTAGTGCATGCCAATAAGGTCCATATGGGCCAGTTAGTGTCTGATATGCTAGCATGGACTAGAATTTATACGCTGTATAAAAAAATTTGCAAAGGATCCCCTGTTCTTTGCAAACAACTCTAACTTCAGACCTGAGAAACTCACTACACCAAACACATGCCTTTCATGATACTTATCCACACAGAGTAATATGTAGCTACAGAAAGCTCGTAACTTGTCAGGATTTATAATCATGGTGTGTATGGGTAATATGTATGGAATAATGTATTTATCTTGAAAGTGTGCTTTATGGACTTGGAGTAAAAAGTTAGTCATTGGGGATAATATGTCTCTGTGATACCCCATTCAAGCGGAAGGCATTGTTATCCCTTTTTGGTTAGTCAGTGATGTACTGCAAGTCTCAATGACCTAGCTGATCCATCCCAAGACTCTCAATGGAAAACCATCAGACAACTGCAAACAATCTAAAGCACTTGGAGGTAAAAAAGGAACATACAGCCTGTGAATAGGAACAAAGACTGTTTTAGTAGAACATAGTGGACTCTGTATCCTTTCACTGAGGAGATATCTTGGGGGGGGGGGGGAGGGAAGGGTGTTTTCATGAAACATTTGATCCTGGTTCCCCTGTAGTCAACCAGCTCTGCAAGAGACTGAACTTTGGGTGGAAAATCCTACTTTATTAGATAGGAAAGGTAACTATTAAGTGTAGACCCAGCTTTTCATTTTATGATTTTTTTTAAACCATTTTTTCCCACCACTCTTTCTGAAATCTAGTTTTGTTTTATTATAGGTCCTCACAAGTGCTGTTTGGTTTTTTTTTTGTTTGTTTTAAGCAGTGCTTTTAAGTAAAACCAGGAAACTGGGGAATGCTGCTCCCTTGGGGTAGAGAATCTAGAAATTTTTGTGAGTAGAAAGTGTCAGAAGCTAGATATCACAGAGGAACAATGCAAAGAGATTCAAGGAATGGGGTACACCTATTGTTAACCTGCCAAGCAAAGTGCTTGAGTACCTAAAAGTCTGGTGGTGTCAGGGAGTTAACATCTAGCTACCCTAGGCAGTGAGTAATAAGGTGATTCTAAGTCCTGGGTACCCGGAGATCCATGTTGCATCCCTCTGGTGCAGGCTAATGTATTGTTTGGACAGGCTTTTTGGAGTCTAAGGACTTGTGTCATTTTGAAAATGGGACTTAAGCTCCTGAGACATACTTTCAACACTTTGAAATTTTTACTCTGGTCTGTTTTTAGATTAGAAGATCTTTAAGACCGGGAACCTGCCTTATTTGTTTTGTAAATTGTAATGTTGATTTACAATGCTGGATTAATAAGAATAATATTGAGATCTATGATCCAGCCAGTGGAGATTTTATTTTTCTTTTCATGAAAGGAAGCTTTCAGCTCTTTGATCTCATAGCATTTTTTCTGATTCCTTGCAACAAAGAATGATTATGCCTGACAAGGTATACCACCAGAGCACTCATCCATCACTCTTCAGACCCCTCAATTTGCAGCTAAGTACAGGAACCAGTCTGCTTTCAAAGATCTTTCTTCTCCAATGTGGACTTGTATATGACCTGGAGTGGTGATAAATCATAGATGAGACAGGCTTGTTGGCATGATTGGTTAGCATGGTAGCAAAACTGTTTCCCCTTCCTGCACCCCACTCTAAAACTTCTATTAATAATCTATACTCCTATGTTCCTTCCTCCAGTCAGCCTTGGAAATAAAAGACCTAGATTAGGTTTTAAAAAGCCACCTCAGTTCTTTGACCTTGCCTTCAGTAGTAAATCAGTAGACATTTTTTAAAAAACAAACCCGTGCATGATTTTCTTCTGGGGCACAAAAATAGAGAATGGTAGAACTACATTTAGCAGTTCCTAGTCATATTGCTTAATGTTCTTCTGAAAGATGGGCACAGTATGAGAACCCAGATAGAATAAAACAGATTCCCCTGCAAGGCAAAGCAATACACAGTACTGCAACAATAGCGCACAGATGCTATACTTCGCTGTTTTTAGCTCACATCCTTTCTCCTTGAGTAGTTCCACTGTCTGATTAAAAGAAACAATCAAATACAATTTCATAAATATTGGCAGTTTTCAGGCTTGCTTTTTATCCCAAGTCTACTAAGCAAATGTCATTGAGTATATGAGCTTTTCCAAGTGAGTCTACAGAGATTTGCTCATCTGAGTTAAAATCTCTAGGGTATAGCCTCTTGCTGCGTTTCTGTAGATGATATTGGCTGACAGCTTAGGGAAAAGAGACGAATATTCAGAGTTCTGGGATTCATACCAGTAGAACACAGAAAATTTGTTGTGAAAGCTCAGGTGATAAAGGAGTTGCAGGGGATATCAGATATTTTGAGACAATGCAAATTAATAATTTGCAAGCAGTGTTTGGCTCTTTAATAACAAGAATCTAAGGCTGTTTGCCACTACTGTCACCTGAAAGAAGCTGCTAGTCTGATTTGTCTGTATAGCTCTAGCAAAATTCAGGAGATTCTGCACAGAGGGTGGTATTCAGCCTGTTTGGTGTTTAGGTCCTCTGGAACTACTTAACCAAACTAGAAATATACACAAAGGACAAAGTCACTTCAACATAAAGGATTGTTTTTCATCATAACCCACTTCATCTAAAATATACAGTCATCACATAGTTCATTTTAGCTTTCTTAGTTGGCTTCTGGCTATGACAGTGTCAGCACTTTAACTTCAACGTAAACCAATTAGTTATAATAAAGGATATAAATGATTTTCCAGGCTAAGTCTTTGTCATAAATATAAGGGAAAAGTATCCACCTTTCTGTATACAGTGCTATAAAATCCTTCCTGGCCAGAGGCAACATCCTGTTACCTGTAAAAGGTTAAGAAGCTCAGCTGACCTGGCTGGCACCAGACCCAAAGGACCAATAAGGGGTCAAGATAATTTCAAATCTTGGGGGCAGAGAAGCTTTTGTTTTTTGTGCTCTTTGTTACGTGGTGGTTCTCTCAAGACTGAGAGGCCAGACAAAAATCCATCTTCTCCAACCCATCCTAATCCAAGTCTCCAATATTGCAACCAGTATAGGTAAGCCAGGCAAGGCGGATTAGTTTCTTTTGTTTTATGTGAATTTTCCCTGGGTTAAGAGGGAGGTTTATTCCTGTATTCTGTTACTTTAAGGTTTTGCCCAGAGAGGGATCCCCTGTGTTTTGAATCTGAATACCCTGTAAAGTATTTTCCATCCTGATTTTACAGAGATGAAAGGTCAACTTTTTTTTAATAAAATCCTTCTAAGAACCCGACTGACTTTTTTTCCCATTGTTCCAAGATCCAGGGGTTTGGGCCTTTGACAATTTTGTATCCAATTGGTTAGGATATTATTCTCAAGCCTCCCCAGGAAAGGGGGTGTGTAGGGCTGGGGGGGTATTTTGGGGGGGGGAAGACTCTCCAAGTGGTCTCTTTCCCTGTTCTTTGTTTAAAACGCTTGGTGGTAGCAGCATACAGTTCAAGGACAAGGCAAAGTTTGTACCTTGGGGAAGTTTTTAACCT
The DNA here is from genome assembly GCF_965140235.1 of Caretta caretta. Classification (NCBI taxonomy): domain Eukaryota; kingdom Metazoa; phylum Chordata; order Testudines; family Cheloniidae; genus Caretta; species Caretta caretta. The sequence goes on from NC_134208.1 coordinate 42,047,577, forward strand.
AAGCTGGTAAGAATAAGCTTAGGGGATCTTTCATGCGGCTCCCCACATCTGTACCCTAGAATTCAGAGTGGGGAAGGGACTTTGACAGTCTTGAACAGGCAGCTATCTGGAGGACATAGAGGCTGTGTCCAGAGCTAAAATAGAAGCTGTCTTTAAATGTAACAATTATATTTACTTAACTAATCTATATGTTGGTTACCTGGATTTCATCATGTGGTAGGGATCAAATTGCAAATATAAACAGTGATCATATTTAAAAGCTTACCCATTGCCTCGGGCATCTATGGCTCCCAATGCTACAACTTGTTCCATGTGGTCAAATCCCTGTATGCATGCAGAATTCCACTGCAGTCAGCCTCATAATGTGATCTCAGTATATGCTGTATTCCCTATCTAGAGATATGTATGCTATGTAAAAATTAGAATTTTGAAGCACAACTACAGTATTTATTCTGGGATATTTATTCTCCAACTGACTTTTAGATGCTGCAAGAACTATTAAGCACTAATCATTATTGTATATTTACAAATACTTGATTTTTAGATGCAACAGGATAAGCCTTGCTAAACTCATTGTTACCCTGGTTGCTCTGAAGGATTGTAGCAGCACAAGTAGGTCGTCCAATTAGCCCTAGCTTCTAGGCAGAGTAGATGCAGAAGAATTTCAAGCAGGTACGCTGCATTGGAGTGGGGAAGGTGGGCAAAATGGGGCCCAGACAGGGCCATCCATCCTTCACAGCACTCCCTGGACCCAGAACTGTGGATCCTGCAAGGAAGACTCCTCTGAAGGGGAGTTGCTATGACCCATGAGACATCTCCCTTCCCTCAGAAATTTGGCCTTTGGGAGAGAGAACTTCAAGGAGGAGCCAGCCAGAGACTGAAGCTGGCACAGCAGCTGCTAAAAGCAGTCCAAGCAGGGACTGATGCGTGTTGATGATACCATCAGATTGTCTTCTGCAATTTTTCACTCTGAACATTCCCTCCTCTGTGCTGTTTTGCTCCCACCCACCCTCTCCTCCCTTCCTTTGTCTTTCCATCTAATATAATCCTACAGAGAATTTTTAAAATGACAAGACAAAAGAAAAAATCACGGACCATGACCTCTGCAGCCATCACACTTCTTGTAGGCTATACCTCTTTTTCCTTAACCTTTGTCTACTTAGATTGTTAGCTCTTTAAGGCAGGGACACTTACTGTTTATAAGGTGCTTAGCACAGTAAGGGTCTCTTCTCATCTGGCCTTTAGGCACTACCCTAATCATGCATAATGATAGAGGGAAATGGAAGCAGTAGGACTCAGAGACCAGGCTCAAGGAAAGGATCAATACTTTTTGTCTGAGGTTCAGAATGATTTATAGGTATACCATTTGATGCAATATGCTGATTTTAAGACTGCACTTACACTTCGATATTGCATTTAATCAGTTGATGTGAACCAAGACAGTGTCTGCAATATAACCTATCCATCCTATGTACTGTGTCTTGAACTTGCGTGTACCCTTGATGTATCTTGACTGTGGACTGATCACTTCAGCTAAGAAATGAATTATAGCTAAATGACGAGTTTGACATGTTTTGAAAGGTATGCAGTGATGTCTTAAACTTATTAGTGAAGAATTTGTCTGTCTTCATGTTGTATCTGTGTTTAGAAGTTCTTGTCAGTTTGTCCTCTAAGGGAGCTTAGATTCTTCTTGCTTTTGGATGTTACGATAAATGTATATGCTGCAGTTAGTGAAGCTGAATATTTTATTTTATATATTGCAGTGAATCACTAATGCAGATTTTTTTTTTTTTACACGTCTAACAGCTTCTTTGGAGGATATCAACATTCACTTGGTACCATGCTGAGTGCTGCATGAAAGAAAATTTCAGAGGAAAAAAATTACAAGACATCAAAGGGAAAATAGTCAGTAACGTGTTTGAACAAAAGTTAGTGGATATCATTGTTCAAAACAGTGTCACCCCAAAATCGATTCAGAAATCGGTTGAAACAATATCCTAGGAAAAAAGTGAATATAGGCAGGCAGTGCAAAATAGTAGCACAGATTGTACAGCTGTTATTCCATATCAAGAAGTAAATGTAAAACATGACATCTTATACTTCTCAAGTTACTGTGGGTGTTGAAGAAAGCGTGTGTGTGTATAAGGGATATCAGTTCCACTTTATTGAAAGTATTTTTTTTAAAAAAACCCACAAGATTTAATGATAGGAAATTTGTGCAGAAAGCATGGAACAAATTATACCATTTGTTTAAAAACTATACATTAAAATGTACAAAATACTTTTTTTTTTTTAAGCAGCTATGTCCTCATGACTCACTGGCTTTAGGGAATTTTCTGGGGGCAATAGGCACATGCTACAATCAGTAAATTCTTCTTTTGAAGAGACTTGCTGGTGCTAGTGTCATGTCATGTTTTTGTGTTGTATGAGATTTCACGTAACTTTAATGAGTGTCAAAATGACATTAAGGTGCACCGTTCTCAGGGTGACAGACAACCTCATGCCACTTCACGAGAACATGAGACGTGTGAAGCTCAGAGACAGAATTCAGAAACTCTACTTTCTTGTAGAAAGAGGCTATGTAACCTTTTGTGAACTCTTCTAGAGGCATTAGTTCATGCTGGGGAACAACTGTTTGTTTGATCACTGGCCAAACAGAAGCACAGCATGGTATTCGGACACTTTTTAGAGCACTGAGGTCTTAACAGTGTGATGTGACTTTCTATCACTATCATGCTACCTGTATAGCCCAATATACAAAAATTGTTATGTGTTTCATGATATTAGATTGTATGGATTTTGAAGCATTAGTCATTTCTGGGCCATATTCTGATCTCATTTACTCCAATGTAAACCAGCAATAATTTCAGAGAAGTTAATTAAATAACACCACCATAAAATTGACTTGAAATCTAAATCAGGCCTCATCCCATTTCCTGGGTCAGATAACAAATTTGACTTTGTCTGGATGAGCTGGTAGCTCCTGCAGATAGAGACCAAAGTTATAATGTTGCATCTCATACATAATTTGCTGATATTGAAAGACAGCCAGAAATTTTGAAGTTAAAGAGTGAAAAATGTTGCCATGTGTATGGTTCAGTCAAAAGGGGACTATATTTTGGATTGATGGTGCTTATTTTGTTTTTGTATGTCTTTTTTGGCAAAAGTCAACTCGCATCTGCATTCCTCTAGTCCCTTCTGATCAGTTCTCCCATGCCCCTCAGAACAGCCCTATGAACCAAAAAATCACTGGCTGTTACAACAAGATATGTTGTAGTCACAGGCAGTTTAACTTACATCTTTCCACTGGGGCTTTTTGAGTTTCCCCCTCCTACTCCTATGGAGCTCAAGACAAACAGCATACCAGAGGGGAGCACTCTTTATCTTGATGGTGGATGGATGTGTGTATTAGTGGCTATATCATTTACCCAACATCTAATTCATTGTTTGTCACATACCATTAATGATTTAATCTCACTTTTTTGGACATATGGCTTCTGATGGGACAAAGAGTTGTGACCTGGTAACAACTTATTGCATATTGAATAATTCAGCGTGAACATGATGAAAAAGCAAAATTTCAGCTATACATTTGCCTTAACAAATTACAATATAAAAATTTTCTCTGTTGATGTGTCTTTTAATAGAACGGTGATAAATTAGATACCTCCTGATATTAAGAATCTGAATCTGTACAAGATCAATTCACACTTAACTTTAAAAAAAAAAAAAAGACAAATCACTTAGCAAAAAACAAATGCGAGCAATTCCAGGTGATTATCTTTCTACCAGCATGTGAAAATATAACAATTTCACAAATTAAAACTGAAGATAGTGATAAGGTGGTAATTCTAATCAATGGTGTGTCTAAACACATGTTTGACATTTACAGAAAGTGTTCTCCTTTGAAAAATTTCTATATCAGCATTGATGCTTAGGCTCAGTTGCCACAAGACTGAGTTGAATGTGGACATGCACAAGCTATGTTACAAGGAAGACCACCCTCTGATGTGTGAAATATCTATGAACCAGTACTATAGTCATCTTCTAAAACTAATAATTCACCTAGGGATAAAATTGACTTAAATAAGATGTGCCAGCTAAATGAAAGTCTGCATAAGAAAAACTCTAGAGGCTTTGTGGTTTGGTGTTTTTGTTTTGTTTTGTTTGATTTCTTCTCTTTGGGATCAAGAGGTCAGTGAGATGACAGTTTAAAATATCTAAGTGTAAAAATTCTAGGATAAATTCAAAACACCACAGGTTTCAAAGAAATATCCTTTTATTTGTTTTGCCTGTTCTAGGAAGGTGAATTATATCTCTTAAGAAATAGATTTGCAAACAAGGATGAACTGCAAGGGGACTTTTGGGGAAAATGCTGATAAGGAGGATTGATTTTTGTTAGGTGAGAAATTAAATATGAAGCAGTTATACCAACTGAACCAAAGTCAGGCCAATAAAGGTTGCTGGGAAAGTCCCTGAGTGAGATAAATAGAAGAAAAGAATACTTGTTTAAGTTGCAAAGAGTAAGAAAAAAGGGGAGGCCTGCATTTTTGTACCAGATGTTCTGAGAATGGGTTGTTTAGAGAAGGAGACACTGTCTCCACTTCCTGTTTCATGTATGTTCTTAACTCATCTCCTGTTTGACAACTGGATTGATAAAGTTGTATAACAACTTGCTAAAAGTTATATACAATAGAGGATAGGCATGCATGCATAATAGAGAACTTTAAACTAACAAAGGGGGGGTTGGGCTACTTTATGAATAATCTGTGAGGTGACAGACCGGTCTATAAAAACCTATTAGTTTTGCCTAGGAAGTAGCTGGTTCTCCTTGGAGATAAGCTGCTCTCTATTGTTGTGTGCACTCTTCAATAAAGAGCTTGTGTTTGGACCTTGCTGGTGTTGCCTGTCTCTCTGCAGTCAGACAACAAACCGTACCATCTGGGGTTCAAGTCCTCGACAATTTTCTGCCTAATTTATAAAGTTTTTAGGAGTGTAAAGTTTTGTTAGGCTCCTAACAATCAAAGACACACTTGATCCAGAGGCTGGGCCTATGCCTGAGATTTTCAAAGCTGCCTGGGGGCTGTGTGTGTGCTGTGTACATTAGATGCCCAGTTCACACAAATGTCAATGGGATTTTTTTAACCTGGATTTCCTAAGCAGCTTCCAAAGAAACTTTAGCTGTTTAAATGCTAAGCTGCATGCCAGGACTTGGGAGAGACAGAATTGTGTGGGTCATGGGGAAGTACTGATTGAGAGGATCTGGGAGAAAGGGAAGGCACCTTTGGCAGCTGATAGTACTACTAAATTCTACTAAGTATTGACTCCCCCCCTCTAGACTTTCATAGAGGGAAGAGTGTGGACTGGGGGCATGACCTGGAGACAGCCTCATTAACTCATTTTCCATGTACAAGTGTTAGCATTCGGTTCATTAATATATCCCACACTCTAAACTGAACTGCCTTAGAATTTAGATTGCTCTGCTGCATTCCTTGACACTAAAAATAAAGACACTTACCCAACAAGTCCACATTAATACCCAGATCAACTTCAGCTCATGTCTTACCCCTGTAAAATGGCATATATCCAGACACTCAAGTTCCATCATTCCATAACAAACTCCTTTCCCCACCCACCTTTACAGCATATAGGTAAGCCCAATACTCACTTTCACTTTATCACTCAGATACAAAGCCTGAACTTTTTACGTTAGCATGATTAAGATTTATTACTTATAGGTAACATCTATTTTAATTGTATGTCATGCTAATGTGGGTATTCATTTTGTACCAAGCCACTTTTTTTTTGGGGGGGGGGGGGAGAATTGACAGCTCACATCTGCATCCCCCATTCCCTCCTGATCAGTTCTCACATGCCCCTTAGAACAGCTGCATGAACCAAAATATCCCTGGCTGTTACAACAAGGTATGTTGTAGTCATAGGCAGTTTAACTTACATCTTTACCACTGGGGCTTCTTGAGCTTCCCCCTCCTACTCCTATAGTGCTCAAGATAAACAGCATACCTGAGGAGAGCACTCTCTTTATCATCTTGATGGTGGATGGATATGTTTGATAGTGCCTATGTCACTTACCCAATATCTAATTCATTGAGCTGTGTTACTGTTGTGCTACATGTGTGCCTGTTTAGTTGTACATCTAGGGATGTAGGTAAGGTTGATCTCTATCAGAGTAGTCTGATTTATTCATAGAACAGGCTGCTCTGCAAGGAATGATCAAAGTCCTAGGGAGCATTCTGGACTTATCAGGAAGGATCATGTGGGGGACAAATTCTGCAACCTTGACTACTGGGGTGCCTAATGAAAATTTGAGTGTCCCACAGTCCAGATCCAGTAAAGAAAGTCTATAATACAGTATTGCAAGGGATAAATGCTACTTTCTGCTACACAGGAACACAAAAGAAAGACTAGGGTGAGCCTTTTTACCACCATACAAGCAGCAGAACAGGACCTCTCCCTAGCATTCAGAAGAAATGAAATGGAAACCTGGCTAATGTGCTGATTCATGCAACTTGGTCCTACACACCATTTTCTTATGAATAAAGAGTATACAGTCCCAGCTATCTAACCAATTGCCTTAGCAGCATGCACTGCTTGTTTTCAAAGCCGTATCATCTGTGACCTACACTGTTCATTCTTCAGGCTTCCCTTAGTAGTGGATTCCTTTCCTATCCAGCAGGATTTCTGGAACAGAGGATTCATTTTCAACTGTCCCAGTTTTCTCCTCCAGCATCAGACAGAGTAAGGTTTGAAACTTTTAGTATCCAGGGTTAAACAGACTTAAATTTCCAATTATGTTAGCTTTCATATAATGTAAATTTGTGGGAGAGGGGATTGGTAGGACGAGAGGAAATAATTAAACCTCTTCACTCTTAAATTTCATCTGGCACATAGATGAACCAAAGAAATTGAATATACCTTAATTAAATCATATCAAAGGACTTTCTTGGCCACATTCATCATGAAACATAAGAGCCTGATTTGCAAGAAGTATTCAAACAGCAACAAGCCCCACAATGTTCTTGACAGTAACAAAGAGATTAACTCTATGAAAGACAAAGAGAAAATCTTCCAGTGCTGAGAAGAATCCTGTACTAACACACTGTGACTGAAATGGAATAACATTTCATATAAGGTATTAGGCCTTTAGCAAAAGACAAGATAAAATTCTGAGTAACTTTTTACTTAATCTGTTTAAAAAATGGTATATTCTGATATCTTTCATATAAGTGATTTAGATTCAGAGGACTTGAGTCTCTCACTGGACTATGGTCTATGATTTCTATTAACATAATGGATATTATATAAATACCTCATGCATCAGTGGTGGAATGTAGTACACGGAAGTACATATATACATTCCAGGATAATGTCTATCTAGCACTAATCTAGGATTTGTACTATAGAAGTCAATGATGGAAAAGGTACATTTTAAACCCTGTTTTTTCCCTACTTTAGAACAATCTGATATCCAGTCCTTAGAGAGCCCATGAAGAAAAGTCAGATGACATGACCCACCAACAAATCCTCTGCTTTCTGCCTCCCCTGCAAACACCTCCCAAAAAGGGGATGCAGCAGGTGTGGGGTCTATTGGAACAGCAGCTGTAAAACAGCTCTGTCACTATTCCACAGAGTATGACCTTAACTGCCCCTCTCACCTTTACTGAGCTTCCTTCACACTGCTAGCTTTAATTGATCTGTGCAGAAAGTCTAACTGTATGTAGACTCTGCGGAGACTATATTGGCATAACCATGTTGCTGTAGCTATGCCAGCATAACCCCATAGCATTGACACAGCCTAAATCAATTAAAGGGTTTTTCCTATTAGTGTAGGGACACCCCCTCCTGAACAGTGGCTGTGTTGAAAGAAGCATTCTTCTGTTGACATAATTACATCTACACTGGCGGTGTCATAAATATAAAGGGAAGGGTAAACCCCTTTGAAATCCCTCCTGGCCAGGGGAAAGCTCCTCTCACCTGTAAAGGGTTAAGAAGCTAAAGGTAACCTCGCTGGCACCTGACCAAAATGACCAATGAGGAGACAAGATACTTTCAAAAGCTGGGAGGAGGGAGAGAAACAAAGGGTCTGTGTCTGTCTGTATGCTGCTCTTGCCAGGGACAGAGCAGGAATGGAGTCTTAGAACTTTTAGTAAGTAATCTAGCTAGGTATGTGTTAGATTATGATTTCTTTAAATGGCTGAGAAAAGCATTGTGCTGAATAGAATAACTATTTCTGTCTGTGTATCTTTTTTGTAACTTAAGGTTTTGCCTAGAGGGGTTCTCTATGTTTTTGAATCTAATTACCCTGTAAGATATCTACCATCCTGATTTTACAGGGGGGATTTCTTTATTTCTATTTACTTCTATTTTTTTATTAAAAGTCTTCTTGTAAAAACTGAATGCTTTTTCATTGTTCTCAGATCCAAGGGTTTGGGTCTGTGGTCACCTATGCAAATTGGTGAGGCTTTTTATCCAACATTTCCCAGGAAAGGGGGGGTGCAAGTGTTGGGAGGATTGTTCATTGTTCTTAAGATCCAAGGGTCTGGGTCTGTAGTCACCTAGGCAAATTGGTGAGGCTTTTTACCAAACCTTGTCCAGGAAGTGGGGTGCAAGGTTTTGGGAAGTATTTTGGGGGGAAGGACGCGTCCAAACAGCTCTTCCCCAGTAACCAGTATTAGTTTGGTGGTGGTAGCGGCCATTCCAAGGATAACGGGTGTAATATTTTGTACCTTGGGGAAGTTTTGACCTAAGCTGGTAAAGATAAGCTTAGGAGGTTTTTCATGCAGGTCCCCACATCTGTACCCTAGAGTTCAGAGTGGGGGAGGAACCTTGACATGGAGGCAGGGTACTTAACTCCTGCAGGGAACTTCACAGTCTTCCAACCCAGAGGTGTTTTTTTTTTTCTTTTCTTCCTAAAAGTAAATAGGGGGTGTGTGTTCTACCCATTTGCTTTTTCTTTGGGCTGGGTAAGCAGGTTTCCAAGTAATTGGAGGTTTTTTGCTTTGATTTGGGCCCAGAGCAGAGACAAGGGAATTGTCTTTTTCTGTAGGCTGACAATCACTATCAGAGAATAGGTATTCTATTCCAGCACAGCAAAATTTTACAGCCAAGTTTTGTTTGTTTATTTCTAAACCTCGGGTGTAAAGTTAGTTAAAAACAGAGAGGTTAGAATGACCAAATCCTCAACTCGACTACAGCTGGAATTAGCCAAATTTCAGGCTGAGGAAAGACAAAGGGAACATGGAAGTCAGATAGAACTCATGCAGCTGAAGAAGGAACAAGAAAGGGAGGCAGAACAACACCAAGAGGCTGCCCACAAGAGGGAAATGGAGGCAAGGAAGCATGTGGAGGAGGAGAGGGAAAAAGAGAGGAAGCATGTGGAGGAGGAGAAGGAAAAAGAGAGGAAGCATGTGGAGGAGATGGAGAGGATAAAGGCCCAGCAGAATATACCAACAAACCCTAGCAATCCTTCTCCAGGTACCACTTCCCATCCCAGAAAGTTCCCCACCTACAAGGCAGGTGATGATACTGAGGCCTTCTTAGAAAACTTCGAAAGGGCCTGCCTTGGGTACAACATCTCTACTGACCAATACATGGTAGAGCTGAGGCCGCAGCTCAGTGGACCCTTAGCTGAGGTGGCAGCTGAAATGCCTAAAGAACACATGAACAAGTATGAACTGTTTAAATCCAAGGCGAGAGTCAGAATGGGGATAACACCCGAGCAGTCTCGTCGGAGGTTCAGAGCCCTAAGGTGGAAACCAGACATGTCATTTACCCGACATGCCTACCACATTGTGAAACATTGGGATGCCTGGATATCAGGAGCAAGTGGTGAATCTCCAGTAAATTTGCCCTTCCTAATGCAAATGGAACAATTCTTAGAGGGTGTTCCTGAGGAAATAGAAAGATACATCCTAGACGGGAAGCCCAAAACTGTAATCGAGGCAGGAGAGATTGGAGCCAGATGGGTGGAGGTGGCAGAGAAGAAGAAAACTGGTCGCAGTTGGAGTGGAGACCAGAAGGGACCACCCCAGACCACACTCTATTACCGGGGGCCGCCCAAAGCCCCACCTACCTCCCAAAGAACCCTCCAGACCCCTTATCGTCCCACCACCCCATTCTCCAGCAACCCTCCTCGCCCCAGTGACACGTCAGCTGGACGATGTTTTAAATGTAACGAGCTGGGGCATGTAAAGGCCAACTGCCCCAAGAACCCCAACAGATTACAGTTCATTGCACCGGAATCACACCAGAGGTCCACAGGCCCAGATACCCTTGGAGCGGAGGGAAACTGTGAGTGTGGGCGGGAAGAAGGTCACCGCGTGGAGGGACACCGGAGCACAAGTGTCAGCTATCCATGCTTCCTTAGTGGACCCCAATTTAATCAACCCAGAGATCCAAGTGACGATTCAACCCTCCAAGTCCAACTCTTTCAATTTGCCTACAGCCAAGTTGCCTGTCCAGTACAAGGGCTGGTCAGGAATGTGGACTTTTGCAGTCTATGATGATTATCCCATCCCCATGCTGTTGGGGGAAGACTTGGCCAATCATGTGAAGCAGGCCAAGAGGGTGGGAATGGTCACCCGCAGCCAGGCTAAACAAGCCGTGAGGCCTAGCTCTGTTCCGGAAACTTCTATCAGGACCCAGTCAGAGGTGATGGACCTGGACCCCAGGCCAATGTCTGCAACAGCAGTGGTGGATCCAGTCCCAGAGACCCAGACGGAACCAGTCCCAGAACCGGAACCAGCCGAACAACCAACACCAGACCCCGTGTCAGCACTGAATCCAGTACTTGCAACCTCAACACCAGAGGGCCCCACCGAACCTGAACTGGCAGCAGCCGATAACCCGACCCAAGAGGCTCAGCCGGAGCCTGAATCCCAACATAGTGCACCAGCGGAGAGCGGTTCACAGTCAACAGAAACAGCTCCATCCCCTATATCGCTTCCAGAGGGACCAAGCCTAGGTCCACAATCCCATGAGGAACTGATGTCTCCAGCATCAAGGGAACAGTTCCAGACCGAACAGGAAGCAGATGAAAGCCTCCAGAGAGCTTGGACGGCGGCACGGAGCAACCCACCGCCTCTCAGCTCTTCTAATCGATCCAGGTTTGTTATAGAAAGAGGACTTTTATACAAGGAAACTCTTTCTGGTGGACACCAGGAAGACTGGCATCCTCAGAAACAGTTGGTAGTTCCAACTAAATACCGGGCCAAGCTCTTGAGCTTAGCCCACGATCACCCTAGTGGCCATGCTGGGGTGAACAGGACCAAAGATTGTTTGGGGGGATCATTCCACTGGGAGGGAATGGGCAAGGATGTTTCCACCTATGTCCAGTCTTGTGAGGTGTGCCAAAGAGTGGGAAAACCCCAAGACCAGGTCAAAGCCCCTCTCCAGCCACTCCCCATCATTGAAGTTCCATTTCAGCGAGTAGCTGTGGATATTCTGGGTCCTTTTCCGAAAAACACACCCAGAGGAAAGCAGTACATACTGACTTTCATGGATTTTGCCACCCGATGGCCGGAAGCAGTAGCTCTAAGCAACACCAGGGCTAAAAGTGTATGCCAGGCACTAGCAGACATTTTTGCCAGGGTAGGTTGGCCCTCCGACATCCTCACAGATGCAGGGACTAATTTCCTGGCAGGAACTATGAAAAACCTTTGGGAAGCTCATGGGGTAAATCACTTGGTTGCCACTCCTTACCACCATCAAACAAATGGCATGGTGGAGAAGTTTAATGGAACTTTGGGGGCCATGATACGTAAATTTGTAAATGAGCACTCCAATGATTGGGACCTAGTGTTGCAGCAGTTGCTCTTTGCCTACAGAGCTGTACCACATCCCAGTTTAGGGTTTTCCCCATTTGAACTTGTATATGGCCGTGAGGTTAAGGGGCCATTGCAGTTGGTGAAGCAGCAATGGGAGGGATTTACACCTTCTCCAGGAACTAACATTCTGGACTTTGTAACCAACCTACAAAACACCCTCCGAACCTCTTTAGCCCTTGCTAGAGAAAACTTACAGGATGCTCAAAAAGAGCAAAAAGCCTGGTATGATAAACATGCCAGAGAGCGTTCCTTCAAGTAGAAGACCAGGTCATGGTCTTAAAGGCGCTCCAGGCCCATAAAATGGAAGCATCGTGGGAAGGGCCATTCACGGTCCAGGAGCGCCTGGGAGCTGTTAATTATCTCATAGCATTCCCCACCTCCAACCGAAAGCCTAAGGTGTACCATATTAATTCTCTAAAGCCCTTTTATTCCAGAGAATTAAAGGTTTGTCAGTTTACAGCCCAGGGAGGAGACGACGCTGAGTGGCCTGAAGGTGTTTACTACGAAGGGAAATGTGCTGGTGGTGTGGAAGAGGTGAACCTCTCCATGACCCTTGGGCGTATGCAGCGACAGCAGATCCAGGAGCTGTGCACTAGCTACGCACCAACGTTCTCAGCCACCCCAGGACTGACTGAACGGGCATACCACTCCATTGACACAGGTAATGCTCACCCAATTAGGGTCCAACCTTACCGGGTGTCTCCTCAAGCTAAAACTGCTATAGAATGGGAGATCCAGGATATGTTACAGATGGGTGTAATCCGCCCCTCTGAAAGTGCATGGGCATCTCCAGTGGTTCTAGTTCCCAAACCAGATGGGGAAATACGTTTTTGCGTGGACTACCGTAAGCTAAATGCTGTAACTCGCCCAGACAACTATCCCATGCCACGCACAGATGAACTATTAGAGAAACTGGGACGGGCCCAGTTCATCTCTACCTTGGACTTAACCAAGGGGTACTGGCAGGTACCGCTAGATGAATCTGCCAAGGAAAGGTCAGCCTTCATCACACATCTCGGGCTGTATGAATTTAATGTACTCCCTTTCGGGCTGCGAAATGCACCCGCCACTTTCCAAAGACTTGTAGATGGTCTCCTAGCGGGATTAGGAGAATATGCAGTCGCCTACCTTGACGATGTGGCCATATTTTCGGATTCCTGGGCAGACCACCTGGAACATCTACAAAAAGTCCTTGAGCGCATAAGGGAAGCAGGACTAACTGTTAAGGCTAAGAAGCGTCAAATAGGCCTAAACAGAGTGACTTACCTTGGACACCAGGTGGGTCAAGGAACTATCAGCCCCCTACAGGCCAAAGTGGATGCTATCCAAAAGTGGCCTGTCCCAAAGTCAAAGAAACAGGTTCAATCCTTCTTAGGCTTGGCCGGTTATTACAGACGATTTGTACCGCACTACAGCCAAATCACTGCCCCACTGACAGACCTAACCAAAAAGAAACAGCCAAATGCTGTTCAGTGGACCGGAAAGTGTCAGAAGGCCTTTAACAAGCTTAAAGCGACACTCATGTCTGACCCTGTACTAAGGGCCCCAGACTTTGACAAACCGTTCCTAGTAACCACAGATGCATCTGAGCGTGGTGTGGGAGCAGTTTTAATGCAGAAAGGACCTGATCAAGAATTCCACCCTGTACTGTTTCTCAGCAAAAAACTGTCTGAGAGGGAAAGCAACTGGTCAGTCACTGAAAAAGAATGTTACGCCATTGTCTACGCTCTGGAAAAGCTACGCCCATATGTTTGGGGACGGCGTTTCCACCTGCAAACCGACCATGTTGCACTGAAGTGGCTTCACACCGTCAAGGAAACTAACAAAAAACTTCTTCGGTGGAGTTTAGCTCTCCAAGATTTTGATTTCGACGTCCAAGACATCTCAGGAGCTTCTAACAAAGTGGCTGATGCACTCTCCCGTGAAAGTTTCCCAGAATCAACTGGTTAAAATCGTCCTTGAGATGTGGAAAATATTGTTAGTCTTTATGTACTTGGTAGTATATTTAGAGATGCATGTGTCTTATTAACTCTGTTTTTCCTAGAGCTCCAGGAAGAAATCCCAGCCAGTGTTTCACCCTAGCTGAGATTTGGGGGGCGTGTCATAAATATAAAGGGAAGGGTAAACCCCTTTGAAATCCCTCCTGGCCAGGGGAAAGCTCCTCTCACCTGTAAAGGGTTAAGAAGCTAAAGGTAACCTCGCTGGCACCTGACCAAAATGACCAATGAGGAGACAAGATACTTTCAAAAGCTGGGAGGAGGGAGAGGAACAAAGGGTCTGGGTCTGTCTGTGTGCTGCTCTTGCCAGGGACAGAACAGGAATGGAGTCTTAGAACTTTTAGTAAGTAATCTAGCTAGGTATGTGTTAGATTATGATTTCTTTAAATGGCTGAGAAAAGAATTGTGCTGAATAGAATAACTATTTCTGTCTGTATATCTTTTTTGTAACTTAAGGTTTTGCCTAGAGGGGTTCTCTATGTTTTTGAATCTAATTACCCTGTAAGATATCTACCATCCTGATTTTACAGGGGGGATTTCTTTATTTCTATTTACTTCTATTTTTTTATTAAAAGTCTTCTTGTAAAAACTGAATGCTTTTTCATTGTTCTCAGATCCAAGGGTTTGGGTCTGTGGTCACCTATGCAAATTGGTGAGGCTTTTTATCCAACATTTCCCAGGAAAGGGGGGGTGCAAGTGTTGGGAGGATTGTTCATTGTTCTTAAGATCCAAGGGTCTGGGTCTGTAGTCACCTAGGCAAATTGGTGAGGCTTTTTACCAAACCTTGTCCAGGAAGTGGGGTGCAAGGTTTTGGGAAGTATTTTGGGGGGAAGGACGCGTCCAAACAGCTCTTCCCCAGTAACCAGTATTAGTTTGGTGGTGGTAGCGGCCATTCCAAGGATAACGGGTGTAATATTTTGTACCTTGGGGAAGTTTTGACCTAAGCTGGTAAAGATAAGCTTAGGAGGTTTTTCATGCAGGTCCCCACATCAGTACCCTAGAGTTCAGAGTGGGGGAGGAACCTTGACAGGAGGTTAGGTTGGCATAGCTATGATGTTTTTCCACTCCCCTGACTGATGTACTATGCCAACTTAACTTTACGTGTAGACTAGGCAAAAGACTTCATTTTAAGTTGCTTAGTTACTGCTGTGATGACCTATTATTTCCACAGCAATTTTGTATGTAGCAGTTTTGCTGGCACTTAGCTAGATGTTTTCTCTCCCTCACCTGCAGCTAGATGCAAAGGGGAAACTGGAAATGTCACACTTCATTACTACATGAGAACACAACAGTAATAAGTAAGAGTGCCATACAAATAAATAAATAATCCTCCTTTTATACCTGTTATGTGGATTTGTTACCTCCCTTTTGCAGATGGGAACATAGTGGTCCAAATTCTGTTTACCTCAGCGGAGTGAGATTAAGGATTTTGCACAAAAACAGAGTTCAGATGTTCATACTTCATAGCCCCAGGGAAAAGCTAATAGACCAAACTGTCCTTCAAAAAACACTTGCAATATAATACAGTACTTATGGCAACATAGATAATCACTTATGTTATCCCCCATTATATAGAATATATCCGCTGCAACCAAATGTAATGCATCCCACAACTCGTGTCCCCCAGCAAGTAGACACATTTCTTACATAGTAGTTTCCTCTTTTAAAGTTGCATTCTCTGTCCCTTTTGGGGAAAGCTGGGACTACGTTCCATACCCTTATTATTCAAGAAAAGTGAGAATTCATTTTAATCTCTTTTTTTTCCTAATTGATTCCATTTGGAGTTTATAATTGAGCTATACTGCATTTGTGTGACAGCTGCTTATGATGACATACAGTACAATATAGCATGAAGTAAGACCTGGAACACAATGAGATTCTTTGTGTTGACATATTTTTTTTGCAAATTGGCAGTGACTATCTTGTCAACTGCTAGAAGTAGCATAGAAGTATGGATGTAGATAAAAGATAGACCATGCACCTAATTCTGCAGAATATGCCCACCTAATCTTATTGGAGGATACCCGATCACAGCCCACATGCCACAGCACACCAGTGGTAATTTCCAGCATTCCCTGAGGTAAAATTACTCCTCTTTGTTTTATTTACCTATTTCCCTTGACTTCTTAGGAATGGTTAAGTATAGGGGGATGTTATAAGGCTTAATTAACATTTGTGAAGCATTTTGAGGCCTTTGAATGGAAGCACCATAAAGTATTAGGCCTAGATTTTGTCTGCTGAGCTAGTCAGAATGAGTAAGGGCAGGTTTACACTTAAAACACTGCAGTAGCACTCTGTAGCATTCTGCCAACCACCCTTTTTGAAGAGCAGAAAGGAATGACCCTCTGGGACATTGGTAGAAATGCATCTGACAGACTGCCAACGTCTGTACTGATGTTGAGGCAGGGACAGACCAGAACAATCCTTATGACTGAATATGGTCATCCTTTTCTTTTAGGATAAGTTATGTCTGCTATGGTTTCCTATATGTATTATAAATTAGGTACTCTAGTTAAATATAAAATTTGTTTGTTTTAAGGTTTAGTAAGTGAGAAACAGGATCTTGTATTGCGTCTATGTTAAGGAGATTAGAGGAATGTTGAAGGCCCAGGCCACAATGCAAACTGTTTTGATTACAAGATTTAGTAAGGTTTAATTTACAAAGCCTTTCTCGCTCAACATAAAAACTTCTGTATACCTTTGAAGGTCTCCGTAAAAGACTGTTTGTGTGAATGAGGAATGCATGCATCAGGAAAAGATAAGGTGTGAAGACCATTGTTAAAGTCAGCTGGTCAAGGAAGGAGGAGTGAAGAAACTTAATGACACCAGAGAACCATCAACGGGCATCCATAAGTGAGGAAGGGCAGATTGATGACCCTGAGGTGGAGGTGGCACCCCTAAAGACAAGACAATTGATTAAATCGACACTAGGACCGGATGATCCTCTCGGAGGTGTTTTGGAATGTTATCAAAAGATAACACTAATTCAGGAGTAACCAGTCACAAACTGACACAGCAAAATCCATAGACTTCAACAGAGAAAAAAAAAAAAAACTATAAGAACAGGGTGGTTGGCCATGGGACTTTGGGTTCATCTTGCCACAACTCCAGGAGCATCGGATCGCAACTGACAGAGCCGGGCTCCCCTCTGCGACCAATCTGGCTGTCCACTAGATTGATCCAGACTCTGGACTGGTAACTATAAACATCAACTGGCAAGACTGTGTGCATGATGTGTGTGTGACTGAAAAACATATGCTAACTGCTGTTTTCTCAATAAATACGGCATGCTGCCTTCTCCCCTATAAACGATCTCATGTGCTTTGTTTAAGCATAACATAGCACTTCAGTGAAGATGCTACCTATACCTGTGGAAGACTTCTCCCGTCAGCTTAGGTACTCCACCTCCCCGAGAGGCAGTAGTTATGTCAACAGGAGAATTTTCCTGTTGACTTAGCACTATCTATACCGGTGATTAGGTTGGTTTAATTGCCTCACTCAGAGGTATGGATTTTTCACATCCCTGAGTGATGTAGTTATACCAACCTAATTTTAGTGTGGACCTAGTCTAGGAGTTTCATTGTTGAAGTGGTCCCATTTACTTCAGTGGGACTATTGTTAATGCAGGTATTATCAGAATTTATCCCTTTGCAATTATAATTTACTAGGTTAATAATTTATTTCTTAGGAAATGTTCAGGGTCTTCCCCAGCACAGATGGGTGAATAAGACTAAGTGTTTTCATATTTAAAACATTCAGAGATTAAGATGTTGCTTGTTCTCAGCAGAGGGTCCTTGGCACTAAAATACAATACACATCTCTGTTAATGGAGGAGTGAGGTGTTTTTTTTAAAATTGTTTTGAAAAAGCCATTTGTTATATTAAATAACATGGATGCCCCTTGAGACTTAACTGGGCACACTCCACAAGACGACAAACAAGAAAATGAACCCTGGATCTCTTTTCATAACCACCAAATTTTACTGATGTTTGCTTGTCTTGAGTTTTATAAATGTATGGTTCACCTAAATTAATGACAATTATTTTTACTTATTTTATTGTTACAGGACTGGTAGCCAGGGCACCCCTAGGGCTCTGCACTCACCACCCTTTGGTCTTCACTCTCCAGCCAATTGACAGCATAGATCTGATTGTGGAGGACCGAGCCCTCATCTATCAAAGATCCAAAAGGAAAGAAAACTCCAGATACCTACAGCAGGCCTCCCTTTCTTCAAAGAGCCTCCAGCAGGCCATAGTCCCAATTAGAACATACTGGTGAGTCCTGGTAACAATTCCAAAGTAATCATCCAGTATCAGGCCCACCTTCTCTGAGGGGAAAGTAGGCCTGATCTGACAAGCAGTGGTCATACAAGCAGTCCCTGAAGTCAGATCAGTCCTCAGCTCCTGGAGTGGACCTTAAGATCTGTTCTCCTCTCAGGTCAGCTGGTGTGGACATCTCCCTTTTACTTCTTCCCTACAGGCCTGACGTGTCTTGTAGGTGCAATGGAGTGGAGTTGTTCAAGTCCAGAGAAGTTTGTTAACCCTGATATGGGTTTTAAATACACAGTATCACAGTCCTGTAGTTCTAAATATATTTGTTGAACATTTGCAAAGTGACAATGAGGGCGAAGGATGCTGATGAAAGTATGAGATGTGGTCTAGTGGACAAGGCACTAGGCTGGGACTCAAGAGCTTTGGGTTCCCTTATTGTCTCACTCACGGACCTTCTCTGTGACTTTGGAAAAGTCTATTATCTATTCTGTGCCACATCTTTAAAACTGGAATATTATTTCCTTACCTTATTGGACATTGTGAGGATAAAATCCATTAAAGGTTTTAAGGCATGCAAAGTAAAACTTTCAAAAGCATCTAACTGGCTTAACCACCTCCAGCCCTGTTTCCAAGGGGACTATCAATTAGACTTATACTGCTAAGTGCCTATATCACTTTTGAAAATGGGACTTAGGAGCCTAAGTCACTAAGGGTCAGATCCTCAAAGGGACTTAGGCACTAACTCCCCTGCCCCAAACTGTAATCCACAAAACCCCCACTTTCAGCTGTCATCTAATGGTTTAGGTGCCTAAACTCACTCAGCACCTAGACTTTTGCTGGAAAAAAACATTCCTTAAGCACTTAAGTTCCTGTTTCTGGGCATGTGCACTGATGCTTTAGCCAGGTGCCCAGACACTTTCAGACCTATGCTCCACCATGCTCCATGAACATGGGTGTTCCTCTGCCTTTCTTTCATAGAATCATAGAATATCAGGGTTGGAAGGGACCCCAGAAGGTCATCTAGTCCAACAACCTGCTCAAAGCAGGACCAATTCCCAGTTAAATCATCCCAGCCAGGGCTTTGTCAAGCCTGACCTTAAAAACCTCTAAGGAAGGAGATTCTACCACCTCCCTAGGTAACGCATTCCAGTGTTTCACCACCCTCTTAGTGAAAAAGTTTTTCCTAATATCCAATCTAAACCTCCCCCACTGCAACTTGAGACCATTACTCCTCGTTCTGTCATCTGCTACCATTGAGAACAGTCTAGAGCTATCCTCTTTGGAACCGCTACAGGTTTCCTACAGGCCTGATCCACCAGGCATGCTCTGAGGAAGAGCTCTTTATAACCTTTAGCCCAGCAGCTAGGATTCTCACCAGGGATGGCAGAAACCTTGGATCAAGTCCTCTCTCAGCCTGCTGAGAAGGGATTTGAACAGGGGTTACCCACTGTGACATTTTGGATCACCCAGACCAGGAAAGGGTCCTGTCACTGCCTGCCTTGTAACTAGAGGTGCCTTGATGCTATGGCTCAGAGCACTGGCACCAGTAGCCAGCCTACAAGCCCAAAGGCTTCCACCAGCCTAGTTTTTCCTTTCAGCCTTTCCTGTTCTGCATCTCCCCAAATCTATGGAATTTTTAACTACCAGACACTTGGACTTTTCCCCTGTGGTTTGTCACCCCTGAAGGTAAGAAATCTGTCCCCCTACCTTTGGCATGCACACTCCACTCAGTTTCCACACCAGAGACCTGGCTGGGGTAAAAGTAAACACAAGATTGATTTTAATAGAAAAATCAGATTCAAAGATGAAATAGTAAGGAAAAGCAAAAGCAAGCAAGTTACTCAAGAAAATAAAGAAAAATGCAACTTAAAGATTATCATTTTATATTAGATAAATTCCCTTCTAATACAAGTTACCTATTGCCTTGGAACAGTTTTCCAGCATGCTTCCTAGCCTGGGGGGTGGGGTCGGGTCCAGCATTCATATAGCCTCCTGCCATTGAGGCGGTTTTTCAAGTTCTGGATGAAGACTTCAGTTTCAGTGGTTCTTTTTAAAAGGGCCCTTTCCCTTTCATTTTCTTCCGCCCCAGTCACCTTCTTTCGCTCTCCTGGCACGGTGACTCATGGTTCTTTAGAGTGGGGAAATTCTAGCTAGGATGTTTCAGTGTTTTCCCATTAACCCTAATGACCCATCATTTCTCTTTTTCTGGGTTGTACAATGATGTGTGCTTGGAGATAGTCTCATCTGGTTGAGGAGACAGCCCCTCCCTGCCTGGCTGTGAAGTGGAGGTAAAGATTTATTAACCCAATTCTCTATATACGTAAATTCATAACCAGTGTGTGTATATTTCATAATGAATGTCAAGTTCAGAACACTACAGTATTTCATAAGACTTGACATTTTTATGTACAACAATTTTGTATACAAATGTAACCTACCAGAGTACAATCCATTCTAATTAGTGGGTGTATCACCCCTGCCCTTGACATGGGTGCTCGTTTACAATATTTTGTTGCTGTGGCCTGCAGTATGTAAGTCACTCCCAGGTGTGTTTGCCTGCAACCAACCACACCTTGGCTCTTACTTGCCTCAGTTATACTTCAGGATGACTCCAACACACTCCCAGTCTTAGATCTCCCCCAGGAATGTATGCCCTGATCGGCCCAGATCTCTCCTGGTCACTACAAAATCTTATCTTAATTTGCCACCCAAATGGAGTTTCCAAGACGCTTCAATATAAACACACTGGATTAGATAAAACAAGTTTAATTACAAAGAGAGAGACTTTAAATTAGTACAAGTAAGGTGGCATAAGAGTAAAAAAAATGACAAGAAAAATAAAGATAATACACAACTGGTGCCTAAATTAAGCTGTTAAATTCAAATAAAAGTTCTCACCATATGCTCTCAGCAGTCTTACTGACCAAACTTGTTAGGTCAGGACCCCTCCCCCAGCAAAACACTACTTCCTTGTTCTTCAGGTGCTGTGAATGTGGTGGGCAGAAAGAGTGGGTGTCTTGAAGTATTTGCCCCTCTTTTTATAGTTTGTCCCTGTTTTGAAAAACCTTTCCAGCTGGGTACCAGGAGACAAAAGGTTTACATGGAAAGATGTTTCCTGCTGCTTTCCCCCCACACACCTGTTTTGAGCTTCCTTTGTGTCCCCTTCCTGCTTGATGACAGTTTACTACTTAAATGCAAAGTAAGCAGAGCACACATTTCTTTGACACAGACCTGTTTGTCAACCTTAGTTTGGAACATGTGTTAACACCATCACAAGTGGAATCTTAAAACTTCACAAACAGTGTTGCCACATACATTTTATCAGGACAATGACTAGAAATTGAGTATTCCAATGATACCGCACAAGGCATACTTTGTACAAAGGTTATTACAATAACGTGTAGGGTGTGGACATGGGTACATTCCATCACAACACCCAGTTGATTCAACTGCTTCTCTTTGGGGTTCAGGCAGCCTATTTGCCCCTTGGGGGTTTGGACCCTGATTGTCATACCCACTTCTTAGGAGAGTGCCCAAGCCACCAGACTATTGAGTGATTCTCACTCTCTGACACAAATATTATTTAATTAAAGTGGAACAGCTTCAACAAGAGAGACTTGTATCATAATGTCCCCATAGTCTAGTGCAGGGGTTCTCAAACTGGAGGTCAGGACCCCTCAGGAGGTCGTGAGGTTATTACATGCGGGGTCGTGAGCTATCAGCCTCCACCCCAAACCCCACTTTGCCTCCAGCATTTATAATAGTGTTAAATATTAAAAAAAAGTGTTTTTAATTTATAAGGGGGGGTCACACTCAGAGGCTTGCTTTGTGAAAGGGGTCACTAGTACAAAAGTTTGAGAACCACTGGTCTAGTGGTTAGGAAACTCCCCTGAGAGGTGGAACACCCATGTTGAAATCCCTGTGATAGGGCAAGGCTTAGGTTACACACCACCAACCAGTGATCAGTTTAGGTGGCACCTCATCTAGTATGCTGGCTTTTGTGATCCCATTCTTAGGCTTCTGTCCCCACTCATTGTATAGGGAATTTAGGAACCTAGCTCAGGCTTTGCAGATCCCATTGTTATTCTAGTGATTTGCCAGGAGCTAGAAATTAGATGTGTGTTGCAATGCAACACACAAGTCCATTTGTAGATCCAGGACTTCTGAAAATATTGCCTTCAAATACTACAGTTATAAGATCCATATAAGTAAAAAAGGGGGAGTTAACCATATACCTGAACAAAATATGTTGAACAATTATTGGAATCTTGTGTTGTTGGAGAATAAATGTTTGAATTGAACATGTCAGAGTGTAAACGGAGAGAGGTCATTTTTAAAGGCATAGTGGGGTAGGGACGTGTGAGCTATGGTTAGCTCTCTAGCTAAGGGTGTATTTTCAAAACTTGACTGGAATGAGTTCAAAACCATCACTTATGGAAAAAATAGGGATAACATAGAATTGTGGCAGGGAATGTGACTTACAAATACAAAATGTTTAAAAAAAACCTCAGAAAACTATTAATCTATAGGACTTCCTGGTAAGGGACCTCATTTCCCATGGTCCTTTTTTATTCCCTTGCTTGTACTCCAGATATAGCATAGTTCTTAGAGTTTCTTACCTAACCCTCTCATTGGGCTTCTGTAAGGGAAGCAGCTTGTAGCGGTACCACAGGCTGGCGGTTTGGTAAGGAAATGGCATAGAAACAATAGAAACAGGGAGGCAGATGAGATTGGAAATAAATCTCATTGGAGAGGTGGCATTGCTGTGAGAGAAAGAAGCTGAGAACACAATCTTCAGTTCAGAACATAGGAAAAGTTTTAACTGTTAATATCTTCTACAGTGAAGACCCATCAGAAATTAATTAGAGAGACCACAATGAGATCACGGCCTCATTGTGACAGACACTGTATGAACAATATAGTAAGAGAGTGTCCCTCCTTTGAAGAGTTTACAATCTAACCAGACAAGACAGACAAAATAAGGATTGTTGTTCCCCGTTTTACAGATGGGGCACTGAGCTACATAGAGATCAAGTAACTTGACTAAGGACATGCAGGAAGTCGGTGGCAGAGCCAAATAACTGACCTCAGATCTTCGGCATCCTATGCTCATGTTTTCATGACACGACCTCACTTTTCCAAGTGAGTTGGACACTGTGGGTTGGCCTCTATGCCATCCCTTTTGTCAAAAAGAAACTAAAACCACATATGATTTAATAGTATTTATAGAGAATCACTTGTTGGGGGGGCGGATACTACTTTTAAAAATAAATTAAATAGAAGAATTATTTGGCCAGATGGTGCAGTGAACTTAAGATTTTCCTTGTGGTTGCACCATCTGGCTATTTTTTTAAATATCTTAACTTAGTATATTTATATATCTTTCCATCAATTTTAAATTTAAAATTGAAGTAGTTGAATCTAGAAGGGAAATGTTCTTGTCAGATGAAGGGAGTTTACAGCGACTCACTGGCTCCAGGGTTGACTCAACATGTTTATATTCCTCTTTTTTCTAAATACTTATGAATGTAATGTCTCCAAAGCCCTTTTGGGTTAAATTTCTCATGCTTGTTCTTAGTTGCCAGCCATCAAAAAGCAAAGCAAGCAAGCAAAACAAACCCTTGAAACAAAACTAAAATGGTGAATAACATGGGGAAAATACCTACCCTATGCTGAGGTTTTTATCTTAAAAAGAAAAGTGCCTTAGAATCCATGAAGTCTACAAGGGATGTAGCTATTGCTAGCCATTTTACATAGAAAACACTACCATGATGGATGGCAATATAAAGTCCACAGATAAATAAGATAGCTGAAAAGTCAATTCTATGGAAAGTGGTAAAATTCCATTTAGATATGTACAATTTTTGAAAATATTAAACCTAAATAAATTGTTTTGTTCAAATGAATTTTTTCTTTAAAATGTTGCTTTGTTTATGCTCAAATCATTAAAAGAAACACTTTAAAAGCAAATTGCAACTGATAGTCCTTAGTCATCAGGTGTACCCTTGGCACATATGCATTGATTTTTAGTTAAAAGGAATGAAATTATAACTATTTTCTATTAATAATTTAAAGGTTCTTTGCAAAGGACCTGCAAAAGGGGGTTGAAACTCCTTTTGCTTCTTTATGCTGTACATAGAGGTGTGTGTTATTGTGTGCACCCCTTTGTGTCCAGATGTGGCATTGCTGGAGTTCTTCCTCTCAAGTGCTCCCTTGTCTGTCCTGCTCCCATCTCTCAGTCCAGTCCCCTTCTGGTATAAACAGAAAAGTCCCAAAACAGGACAATCCAAAGTCTAGTGGCCTCTCAGCCAAGCCTTTTCCCCCATCTGAGACTTTTTTGGGGGGCCTCTTTAAATTTTTCAAGCCTATACTTCCCTGTCTTGATCTGGGGAAAAGCTGGGGAACTCTGGTCCACCTTCTCCTCTGGGTTTCAGTCCAAGGACCCTGTTCCAGGCAGCTAAATATTCTTGCTTCAATCCCTTACCACTTCCTGGCTCTTATCCTTGTCCAGCTTGATAGCATCTTCCACAAGTCTGTGAATACCCCTATTCCCATCATGCATTGGTGGCATCTCATGGCTCAGTTTCCTCCCAGCCTCTCTGACAGTAGTTGAGCTATATTTCAAACAGTCCTTCTGGTTTCCCTTCTTAAAACAGGACTTCTGTGCACACACTTCCCATCACTCCTCCTGGAGCCTGGTTTGTGGTTCAGGCAGTCAATAACTCCCTCTTTCAAGCAGGAGCCTGGGTTGTATTTCAGACAGTCCCTTTTGTCGCTCACCTCTCAAACCTGGATTGCAACTTAGACCAGTTGTCAGGCCTTAGGAAGCTTCTACTTCAGCTGGGCCCTTCCTCATCTCCCCTCCCTCAATTAGTCCTCAGAGGTTTCAGCAAGCAGCCTTCTGCAGATAGTATCTCTTTCCGATGAGAGAGGAGGCAGTATACATGCTGTTCCCGTACCTACAACTCATTCCAATTGCCTAGGAGAGAGGGTAGACTTGCCCCACCTACTCTACAAGGCTTCTGGGCTTTAAAGAAACAGTAATAAGATTTCCTTCATGGGTGGTGGTGGTGTGTTAATATATTTGGGGAGAGTAGCCCCCAGCCCTGGAGAGCCTGGAGGGTGGCACGGCCCCAGCACAAGTCATGGCGCAAAGAAAGAGCCACAGATCAGGAAGCAGGAGAGGGCTTGGGGGGTGAGCATGGGCGGGCCCACACCTGTCTGTTTGGGGAGGCCAAGCCTTCTCTGGCTTATGATACCCGCTATCCATGTTCAGAACATGACTTCTTCACTGGACTTTTTCTTAAATCCCAGTATCTCTGAAATCCTTGTATATCATAGGCTCTCCAAAGATTAGGGTTGGAAGAGACCTCAGGAGGTCATCTAGCCCAACCCCTTTCTCAAAGCAGGGCCAACACCAACTAAATCAAGCTGGGCCTTAAAAACCTCTAAGGATGGAGATTCCACCACCTCCCTAGGTAACCCATTCCAGTGTTTCATCACCCTCCTAGTGAAATAGTGTTTCCTAATATCCAACCTAGACCTCCCCCACTGTAACTTGAGAAAATTGCTCCTTGTTCCGTCATCTGCCCGCACTGATAATCTGTATCAGACCTCCTAAGACTTAAAGGGCCATGTGACACAATGAGTGTGGGCAGCACTCTAACCCTCACCCCCCTTACCAGGACAGACTGCCCAATCACAGTACGAAGGCTTTTTTTATTATTAAAGACATTCAGGCCATGTCTACCCAGCTTATTAGAAGACTTTATGGAAAAGTAGAAAACTAGGTATGTTTATGACAGAATTATAGTAAAACCTGGTCGATTGAAATGGGATTTTTGTTCAGTTTTTGATTGTTTTTAATTTAACACCAATTTAATTCCCACACATGGGAGAAAAGCTCTTTTTGTTAAAGAGAGCCCCTCTGTCTCTTCAGTTCAAGTTGTTGATCCTCACAATCAAGGATTCCTAGGGTTAGGCTGGAGACGAATCACAGCTGGAGTGCTGGTTGGCAAATGGAAAAGCATTTAGTTTAGTGAGAAGTGAGGTCCCTTGTGCTAGAGTAGCCTAGAATTTAAAAGAAAATGTCAAGCTTTCTACAGATTTTTTTTTTTAGAACCATCTTATGGAATTTAATAGTAAATTATACTCCTTCCCCGACCCCCCACCCCCCAAACATGAAGATAAGATCTGAAATTCCTGATAAACTCTGGGGGACGGGGGGGGGGGGGGGGGGGAGGGGAAAACCCATGCCATTTTGCCTCCGTCTGACCCCGGAGTAAAAAAAAGGTTATCAGACTTACTTTCTATAGCAAAAAGAATCAAACAATGGCATAAGCCCCTCCTCCTTTCTCCTCCCCTTTCAGGTCACCTTTTTAGTATACCAAATTGTGGCGCTCCAAACATACAGAGCCACAGAAGAGGAAAAATCTCCAATTACATATAGTATAATCAGACACCTAAAGTAGAATGCCACATGTATTGGGATCAGGCCCTATCACTCTAATCATAGTTTGATAGAATTTTAGCAAATTCAGAGTATTAAGATTTTTTTCCCCACTTATAATTTGAATGTGTTATCAAAAGATTTAATTTAAATCTCAAGACATTGTAAGAAGTGAAAGCACTAATTATTCTGCATGATAAATAGATCCTCCTCAGAGCTGCTACCTGTTTTGGGGCCTGTCAGAAGTAATTAAGGAAAAGAAATTGTGCAAAAGACGAAGCAACACCCCAGATACTCATTGGGCGAACCTGGGAATACTCACCTGAAAGCACTGCATGTATTTTGCTCCTGCTCCTTTAATTACTCATAAGAGGACTCATCTTAGAATGGCCTCACCAGAAACTGTTTATCAGACCAGCATTTTGTCTATTTCTTAATTTATATAAACACAGGATGCAGTCCCAGAAAGCATTACTCTCTGAATTATTTACACACATGTGAGGAATAGCATTGTACATAATGAGATTTCTTGTGGAGGTATGTTTTTGCCAGATCAGGCCCCATATACACTAGGTTACAATATATATTCATTCACATACATACCTATCTTTATCTTGATGTTTAAACTATACACACTTCTATTGGATCTAATAAATGCTCTAACTCCATTAGTACTGCTATTAAAGGTTGTAATAATAGAAAATCAATGTAATTTATATGCTTCCATGTCTGAAGATTTCTGGATGACTAAACAGAAGACTCTAAAACTAAACAAACGAGCTAAATAATTACAAAATCCATATAGCTAGCAAACAATAAAACCTCCCACCATCTCTCTGAAATTAGAAGATCTTGAATCTCAGCCAAATGAATACACTGAGGTATTCCCGCACACAAAGAGGGAAAGGACATTTTCAGACTCAAGGGCCATCAATGGTAAAAGCACCGCCTCCTCCGTTAAGATTGTGAGAAGATGGTCAGCAGCTCCAGTAACAACATTCTAAGGCCTGGATCCTGCAAACACTTACACACTTGCTTAACTTTTAGGAGGTGCATAGTCCCATTAAAGTCAATGGGACTACCTACGTGTATGAAGTTAAATGTGTATCTGTATGACCAGGGCCTTAACTGTACTAATGAAACAGGGCACTGGGCAGACCTAAGATGTGTCACTTCTATGTTCTTTAAAGGTTTATCTACTACAGTAAACCAATTTAATTAAACATGTACTGCTGTTTGGAAACATAGCTGATGACATTGTCTGCTCACATCAGGTAAAGGATTGCATATTTCTGACAAAATGTAAGTCATTATAAAAATCAGCTAGATTTCTTACTGTAAATGGAAAATAGGCCTCCAGCTCTGCAAAAGTGTAGGCATTCAAGTAAGTCAGTGGAACTACTCACATGTGCAGATGCTATGTGCATAAATGTTTGTGTAATCAAAGCCTTACTTTTAAACTTAATAAAGCCTGATTTTTATAATGACTTACATTTTGGTATAATATGAAAGGTCAATATGAAACGGACTGTGTCTTTGATATTTGAATGTTAGCAAAACTCAAACTAAAATATATAATGTGTACAATGTTCATTTTCTTCTTTAGAAATGTACCACATTATACTGTACTTTATTTACATCCCCTTAATCGCAATTAGAGTTCATAATTCCAGTATGATTAGTCTCTGATTATCACAGAGAATAATAAATTAATGACATCACTTAATGGATAATCACACCCCCTAGCACTGTTTTGTTCCAAATGTAAATATTCTAGTATTGACTGCATAAAATATAGTAAAAACCATACAGATTGAAATCTTACCTGTGTTGTACACGGGCACAGGAGAAGGGAAGAAGGCACAAAGTTCCTCTTACTCCTTCCTCCTCCCATTATTAAAAAAAAATAGGCAGATTACACTCATGTCTTGTTTAGACTAAGATTTCAGATGTGATGTTAGTTAATGTATGTTAACTAACAAATCCTAAAAGGTCTAATGTAGACAAGCCACACTGTTTGAAATCCTCCCTCCCGCCCCCCTTAAAGTTAGTGGCAAAACTCCCATTTCACTTCACTGGGGCCAGGATTTCACCCATTGCTACATTATAAAATGGTCAGGTTAAAGCCTAGACCTCCCACCCCTCAACTTTAATTTGACCAATTTCACGTGCACACACAATCATTTCCCATCTTACAAATATAATCAGACAACTGATTAAACTGGGATTCACTCTCCCAACACTTTTGCTGCTTTGTCCCCAATAGATCTTCTGCTACTAAACCCACCACTGCTCCCCTACTCCTTCCAAAAATTAATAGGCAGCCCTCTGTGCTCCCCCTTTAACCTCTCCCCCACAGGTTCCAAGGTCCTTTGATCCTCTTATCCCTCTGTATGGGTGCTCCCCAGTCACAGACCCCTACCAGTTGCCTCCTTCAAATTACAGGTGGGTAAGGTCTTCTCTTCCTCATTCTCATTTTTCCCCCACAGCCCCACTGTGTGCTTTCAATGGAGAGAGAAGCAATTGAAAAAAGCTGTCAGAGCCACCGTCCTCTCCTTCCCCTAGCTGCATTCAATGATACTATGTACTGAAGGGGCTAGACACCGCCAGTCCTCCCATTTACCCACAATTGTTCTCTCCATTGTGCATCTGGGAAGAAGAGGAAGAGAAAGGCATGGTTTGTCTGCTCAAAGAAATAAAGGAGAAAGGATTTAATTGGTGGGGTCTAGCACCATTAGCCCTTCATTACCAGCCACTGTTGCTGATGGAAAAGGAGAGTTCACCATAGGAAAGTCCATGCAGGTTCCTCTGAAATGCCTTAAGTGGCTATCTAAATATGTTGTTTACATTTAATTTTATTTCCAACATCACATAGTTTTGAATCACTGCCAATCACTTCTTTCACTCCAGATAACTGTTTTACATTAGCCAGCTAACAGGAATTTCTTCACAGTAAGACTAATCTAAGCAACACACTGAAGTTTATTCATAATTCTCACTTTTTAAAATTACTTCTTACTCAGAATATCAGCACAAAATGATTTGGGGCTACATTTAATTAATCAATCAATGTATTTGCTATACCCTTGTGAATTAAGCTTGTAATTAATTATTTAGCTATAAGTAGTATTGCCAATCTCATGAGATCAAAAATAATGAAATTTTAAAAAAGAAAATATATTGTGTGGTTTTTTTGGTGTGTCTTTTTATTTTTCAACTCTCTCTATCCATTAAAATTAGTGTCGCTCACTCTGCTAGTTTAAGTGGGTTAGATGATTTCAGTGCCTGCTTCAGGAGCTCTCGTCCCCACATCTGCCTGTTCCCTAGCTAGCAATTAATCATGTCCCTCAGCCCTCCCATTAGTTCTTTCCTCATCCGGCACAACGCACCTTAGTTCAGTCCCTGCCATCAGCTCTATTCCCTCAGTTTAGCAGTCCCCTGGCTCCTTCTGGGATTCACTTATGAAATAATCACAAGAGTTGACAATGCCATGTAAGTCTACCTCAAAGGATATTTTTAGATTACGTTTTCTTTGTGTAACTTTCTTGAAGTTTACTGGATTTCATTAAGAGTGTGAAGTTTCTCAATTTTTAAAATTAAATGTAGGTTCCAATCAGAGATGGGCCCAAGTTGTACAGTTTAACATCTGAAATTTACCAAATGTTTGAGATATTGTGATCCGGGGCTTATCTTCAGAATTATCTTTATTTTCAGTTAAGATCTAATGTCATTGACAAACTGTTTCATGTGTATATTTCACCACATGTTTAACTCCCAATTGCTTCCACTAATATGTACAGAAATAATTCAAGGTGTTATGTTTTATCATGCATTTTTTATCAGACTGTTCCTTTTGTTAAAACCAGAAAGATCACACAACCACGTGCCCTGATGCTATCATAAATATTATTGTAATTTGCATTTAATTCACTGCTCCTAGACTTCAGGATTAGAAAATAAATCCTTGTTAAGATGAAAGAAATAATAATAATAATTAAGGAAAAGCAGAGAATATAGCATTCAAATAAAAGTACACTATTGTTGAGAATTAATAAACTAAAAGATTCAGATTTTTGACACAGACAACTTGAGAAAATAATTACAAGAAGCAGATGTTCAAGAAGAAAAATGGAGCATTAACATGGTGAATAGGTGCTTCTGTAGTTAAAGCACAGGACTGGCCCTCAAAAGACCTTTGTTCTCTCTCTGGCTATTATGCAAACATTCTTTGTAACATTTTGGAAGATGGCAAATATAAAACTGATAAAAAGAAATACTTATTTTCCACACAGCAAATAATTAAATTTTGGAACTCAGTATCACAGTTATAGAGGTTTAGACTTTAGTGGGATTCAGAAAGGGATTGGACATTTATAAGCATAGCAAAAAGATCCACATTTATCATAATTCTTGATACATTTTTGGAAGAGATATGAAATCTTATACTTTGGGAGTGAAGGCAATTTCTAACTATTAGAGATCAGAATAAGACCTAGTGAGGGGGGCAATTATCCCCCAGCTGCATACTGCGGGGTTCTTACGGCATTCTCTGAAGCAGCTAGTACTGGCCATGGTCAGAGACAGGTTTCTAGACTAGATGGACCCCTGGACTGATTCAGTATTGCAATTCCTATGTTCCTATCCTTTTACTGTACTTGATCAGCAATGGTTTAACTTTCAGAGGTGCAAAGCAACTCTAGTTGGGGTCAATAAGTGCTTTTGGTTCTCAGAGCCTCTGAAAGTCAGGTCCTAGTTGAGGAGCCCCAAATTAAGTCACTCAAAAGTGGAGTATATTTAAAAAAACATATAGTCATTAGTCTCTGAGTCTCACAGAAAAATAGGAAAATATCTACCTCCTAGAGATGTTATGAGAGAAAGCTAATGTTTGTAAAGCAGGTTGACAGAAGTGTTTATAAAACTGAAAGTACAAATATGCATATGAAGGCAGGCGCTAACTAGAGCTGGCCAGCAAACATAATTTTTCTCCTGTGAAAATTTTCAATTTTTAAGGGAAAAAAATGTATGGAATAAAGATAGATAGTAAAAAAACAAAACAAACAAACAAAACCCAACAACAACAACAACAAAAAACCCAAACATTTCAAGGGGTTGGGAAAATAATTCTGAAGAATTCCATTTTGGGAGAACTGAAAACATTTTTTTTCAGCCTACTCCCAGCTGCTCAGACAGCTGCCTCATAGGGCTGTCTGATTCTCCACCTGGATTGTTGGGCAGCCCCAGCAGGCAGCTGTTTGGGGAGCTCAGGAAGCACAGGCTGTCAAGAAATGAGATAGGAGGGAGACAGGCACCCTGGCTAGCTAGCCCAGTTTCTGTTGAAAGTTGGCAGAATCAACACATTGCTGCAAAAAGTTTTAATTCTGTAGCTTCAGCGTTCTCTGATGGAAAAGTGTTCCATCAGAAACATTTCAACCACTTCTAGTGCTAACATTTCCCAGCTCACTCTTTATGTTATAAAGTTAATGAGTGTTCACAGTTCAATCAAAATGGAGAATTTTTTCCTGGACAAATTTGTAAAAACATTTCCTTTAGACTACACATTCAGCTTCACTCAGATCCAAGCATTTACATGTTTGCAATAAAATTAATGTCCCAAAAAGTGTCTTAATTTCACCCCTGTGTCAGAACTATCCCACCTAATCTAGGACAAGAGCCCTCATCACAGATTCTCTAAGGATGAGTTAAAACTCAAAGTTTAAAGTCAGCAAATACTTTTGGTGTCCTTTGCAGGCTTTTTCTCCCTACTTGTAACGTGGTCGTTGATATCCAATGTGAGATGAAATTTGAAATGTTTCTTAGTTGGCAGGACAGTCTCTGTCTATAATGTAAAAAGAAAAGGAGTACTTGTGGCACCTTAGAGACTAACAAATTTATTTGAGCATAAGCTTTCATGAGCTACAGCTCAGTTCATCGGATGCATTCAGTGGAAAATAGAGTGGGGAGATTTATATCCACAGAGAACATGAAACAATGGGTGTTACCATACACACTGTAAGGAGAGTGTTACCAGCAGGAAAGTGTGCCGGGGGGCGGGGGACCTTTTGTAGTGATAATCAAGGTGGGCCATTTCCAGCAGTTGACAAGAACGTCTGAGGAACTGTGTGTGTGTGTGTGGGGGGGGGGAATAAACATGGGGAAATGACCCATCGACTCCCAGTTTTTATTCAAGCCTAAGTTAATTGTATCCCGTTTGCAAATTAATTCCAATTCAGCAGTCTCTCCTTGGAGTGCTGAATTGGAATTAATTTGCAAACTGGATACAAATAACTTAGGCTTGAATAAAGACTGGGAGTGGATGGGTCATTACACAAAGTAAAACTATTTCCCCATGTTTATTTCCCCCCCCCCCCATACACACACTCTGTTCCTCAGAGGTTCTTGTCAACTGCTGGAAATGGCCCATTCATCCCTATGTGGGATGTGCTATAGAGAAAGGCCTCCAGCAAGTGTAGCAATAGCTACAAACCTGTTATCACATGGTATAGAACATGCTGTTTTGGTCATCAAGAGGGAGAAATTTACGGGGGGAATGTGCAGCCACTGAGAAGGAATGCCTACCCTGTGTTACTATCTGCAGTTATCAGTTTATCAGTGACTAAATTAGATAATCCAAATGAAATACAGGAATGCTCAACTCACTGGATGGATTCTGACCCTGCAACCATTCATACTACTTTGAAGCCAGCATAAAAATGTTGATAATATTGCAAGGTTTCTGGCAGAAATATACATTATTGAACAAAAAAATTTTATTTTTTTCTTAATTAATGGATGGGAATGTAACAGCCTAGCTGTGGTTGTGCTATGGAATAAGTCCTCCAGGAAGTGTAGAGAAGCTATGCTTCTTGTATACTCTAGATGCAGTCTTTGGTTTCCCCACAGACAAACTTCTCACTGGTGAGGAAGCAAAGAAGCCCAGAGCAGGTCAGATGCAGACTGAAGCAGTGGTGCTGAAACAGTTTTTATAGTGGAGGTCCTGAAAGCCATTGAACAAAACTGCAAACCCAATATATGATGGAAACCACTTCAAGCCAGGGGGTGCTGCTGCACTCCCAGGACATCTAGTTCCAGCACCCCTGGACTGAAGCTACAAAGAGTAGTAGAAAGTTTGTTGCATAAATTCTGTTCATAACACCAGGTTTCTGTGGACACTGGTCTGCTCTTCAACAGGGATCCTAGAAATCAGTTTGTCACAGATAAGCTTTAGTTTTTACATTTTGTGAAAAAATAAAAACGTACATTAATGATTAACTAAATTTTACTGAAAGTACCAGTGTCACTTATTCAATGCACGCAACCACCCCCTCTTGTGGCTGGTTTTTGAATGTGCTTTAAATGTACAGGTTTCAGAGTAGCAGCCGTGTTTAGTCTGTATTCACAAAAAGAAAAGGAGTACTTGTGGCACCTTAGAGACCAACAAATTTATTTGAGCATAAGCTTTTGTGAGCGGAACGCCCGGTCAAAAAGGGACCCTGGTGGCCAGGTCACTAAAAGTCCAGTCGGCGGTGCAGCGAGGCTAAGTCAGGCTACCTGCCGTGGCTCTGCGCGGCTGCCAGAAGCAGCAGCATATCCCACCTCCAGCTCTTCATATAGGGGCAGTCAGAGGGCTCCGGAAACTGCCCCTGCCCCAAGCACCAGCTCTGCAGCTCCCATTGACCAGGAATCGGAGCCAATGGGAGCTGCGGGGGCGGCGCCTGAGGATGAAGCAGTGCACAAAGACACCTGGCCACGCCTCCATGTAGGAGCCAGAGGGGGGACGTGCTGGTGCTTCTGGAAGCTGCCTGAGGTAAGCGCCACCCGGAGCCTGCACCTCTGACCTCTCTCCCGTGCCCCAACCCTCTGCCAGCCTGGACAACCCTCCTGCACCCGAAACCCCACATCCCCATCTGCACAGCAGAGCACGCAACCCCAGCTGGAGCCCTCACCTCCCCCAGCACCCCAACCCCCTGCCCCAGCCCTGATCCTCCTCCCACCCTCCGAACCCTTTTGTCCCAGCCTGGAGCCCCCTCCTGCACCCCAAATCCCTCATCCCCAGCCCCACACCAGAGCCCGCATCTCAGCCAGAGTCTTCAACCCCCACACTCCAACCCCCTGCTCCAGCCTAGAGTCCCCTCCTGTACCCTGAACCCCTAATTTCTGGCCCCACCCTGGAACCTGCACTTGCAGCTCAGAGCATGTACCCCCTCCTACACTTCAACTCCCTGCCTCAGCCCGGAGCCCCCTCCCATACTTCAAACCCCTCGGCTCCAACCCCAAGTCCTTGTGCATTCCAAACCCCTCATCCCCAGCCCCACCCCAGGGTCTGCACCCAAACCCTCTGCCCCATCCAGAGCCCTTCCCCATACCCCAACCCCCTGCCTCAGCTCAGAGCTCCATACCATACTTTGAGCCTCACAACTCCACCCCCCCAGTCCTACTGTACCCCAAATCCCTCATCCCTGGCCCTACCCCAGAGCCTGCACCCCCACCCAGAGCCCTAACCCCCTCTTGCATCCCAACCCACTGCCTCAGCCCAGAGCCCCTTTCCTGAACTTCTCATTTCTGCCCCCATCTCAGAGCCCTCACCCCCTCCCGCACCCCAACCGCCTGAGCCAGCCGGTGAAAATGAGTGAGTGAGGGTGGGGAGAGCAAGCAATATAGAGAGACGTGATGGAGTGAGCAGGGTGGGCCTTGAAGAAGGTGCGGGACAGGCATGGGCTCTTGGAGGAGGGGCAGAGCAAGGGTGTTTGCTTTTGTGTGAGTAGAAAGTTGGCAACCTTGATACCACAGAGAGACACAAAGACAACTTAGAATTAAATATGAAGTATATTTAGCATTATATGAAGATAGGAAATGGGTGCCTCCCAGAACGTACAAAATATGGTTGAGAGAAGATTCTAAACTTGTGGTACATGTTACACAAACACTTCCACAAGCCTTAACAAAGAGGTTGGAAGAACATTGCAAAACACAATAGCAAATGGTATCATCCAGCGTATAGAAGAACCAATAGATTGGATTCACTCCTTAGTAATTGTACAGAAAAAAAGAAGCCATGTACATTTGTCTGTGCATGGATCCTAAGGAGTTGAACAAAAACATAAAAAGAGAAATTTTCACTTGCCCACAAGAAGGGAACTGTTACCCGAGATGGTAGGAGACAAATTCTTCAATAAATTAGATGCATCAGCTGGATTTTGGCAAGATCCTCTTGGACATGGAAAGCTCCAGGATCTGCACTTTCAAAACACCATTTGGCAGATACTGCTTCCTAAGACTGCCTTTTGGAATATATTCAACTCCAGAAGTATTTCAGTGTACAATGAGCCAGATGCTAGAGGGACTAGCCGGCATGAAAGCATACATTAATGACATAATAATTTGGTGCAGCATTGCCACAGAACATCGGGAATGACTAAGGAGAGTACTGGAAATTATGAGTGCTAATAACCTTAAACTGAATAAGGCCAAATGTCAATTTCACACAACTGAAATAACGTACTTGGGAAAGAGACTGACTTCCAGTGGAATCTTGCCCAACAAAACAAAGATTCAAGTAACACTGAACTTGACAAGACCTGAATATAAAAAAGGAATTCAAAGGCTGCTAGGCACATAGAAATGTGTCAGCAAATTCATACCTAACTTTACAGCTCGCACAACTCACCCAAGACATCTTCCCTACAAGGTCGCTGAATGGACATGTAGGCCAGAGAATGAAAGAGTTCAATGATCTTAAGCACATTCTGACATCAGCTCCAGTGTGGCATTTTTTTGACCCATTGAAAGAAGTCAAACTCTCCATAAGATGCCTTGAATGGAAGGGTGGTAGCAGTACTATTACAGAATCATGGAGCTGATTGGTTCCCAGTCTCTTGTATATTTAGGGCTACGATAGCTGCAGAGAAAATATATGCACAAATTAAAAAAGTGCCACCATGTCTGGCACATGGATGTACACGATGGATGACTTTCTTTATGATCATAGCTTCAAAGCAGAAACTTATCACAAACTTCTGACTGCAAAAACAGGGCTTGGAGAAGCATCACCAAGGATACAATGACAACTTTTGAAAATACAGAAGTATGATATGACCCTCAAATTTCAATTTGGATGTCACTTAGTAATGGCAGACACAATCTCTAGAACCTGTGTTCCATCTAACTGTTCACCCCTGATGATCTAGAACAATCATAAACATATGTGAACATAATAGTGTCATGTGAGGTATCTCCAGGAATATGAGATTATTTGGAGACAGAAACAGCCAAATATGAAATGCTGCAAGCAGTGATACAAATGATAAGTAAAGAAGGGAAATCAACACTTTCCACCTGGATATTCCCATTCTAAAAATAAGCTTTCAGTGGTCACAGGAGGGCTATTGAAGGGGACACAGGTCATGGTTACCACAGTGATGAGAAGGAAAATATTGGAAGAAACATACAAAGGATGCTTGGGAATGACCAAATGAAAAAAGAGACATAGAAAAGTTGTAGTTTGGCATTGTTGAATCATGACATTAAAGAAATAATAAGGAGCAGATATGGAACATGTCAGAAGTAGAAAAAGTCTCAGCAGAAAAAAAAACATATACTTCACATACAACTCACTTTTGCAAAGTTGGAACTGATATGTTCAACATGGGAAGACATGATCACCTGTTTATAATGGACTACTTTTCCAATTTCCCAGAAGTGGTCACATTTGAAGATACCATATCAGCAACAGTTATCTCTATTTTGCATTGTCTGGAATTCCAAGAGAAGTAATATCTTGCAACTGACCACAGCTCAAGAATAGGGAATTACTAGACTTTGTTAAAATGTACAACTTTCATCATGAGACATCAAGTCCCAGATATCCTCAAACCAATGGATTAACTGTATGTGGAGTATGTATAGTGAAGAATTTGTTCAAAAAACAATTGATGGAATAGAAGATCCATATTTAGCACTATGCAACTAAGGGGATACACTGCTGCAATGTGGAAAATCACCAGCTGAACTCCTGTAAAACAGACAAATAAATATTCAGTTACCGGATATGGGACAAAACACAAGATGATTAAGAAATCTGTGATAGTGAGGAAAAGACTGGACAGTACAACTGGACAAAATATTACAATAAAGGAGCAACAGCTCTTCCACAATTACAAAAAACAAAGACTGTAGAATTTGGCAAGATGGGCACTGGCCAGTCAAAGCTTCGGTGATCAAAGAGGAGTTACCTTGATCATATTCAGTGATCACAGATGAAGGCAAATATCTTTTGAAGGAAACATAAGCATCTGCTCAAGATGCCTGACAACTTGGCTGAGAAAGTGAAATAAGAACAGACACCATACAAGGTGAAAACAATTCACCAACTGACCCTGTTATTGACTGTGAGACTGAACAGTCTGCTACAGATGTTAGGGTTGTGTTGAAGCAGCCTGAAGAATTATTTCAGTTTTTGTGTTTGTAATAGTGTAACTCGGGGTTCTCAAACTGGGGGTCATGAGGTGATTACATGGGGGGTCGCGAGCTGTCAACCTCCACCCCAAATCCCGCTTTGCCTCCAGCATTTATAATGGTGTTAAATATATTAAAATGTGTTTTAGTTAAAAGGGGGGGTCACACTCAGAGGCTTGCTATGTAAAAGGGGTCATCAGTAAAAAAGTTTGATAGCCACTGGTCTAACTTAATAGTGTTTTAGTTAAGCCAGGAAATTTTAAAAGGGAAGGTTTCCTATAGACTTGAGTAAATCCTGTACCCTTCCTGTACACTCGAGATGTAGTCTTTGTTTTTTGTGACACATTTTCTGTTGGGGCAGAAACAAAGAAGCCCAGGACAAGGCAGTTGCAGGCTATAACTACACAGACTGTTAGGAAGTTTTGTTACCTCATTTTGGTACATATTTCATCTTCATAATAAAGGGTCTATCTTGATGCCTATCTGCTTGTTAGACAACTACTCTGCAGTGGTGAGACAAAAGTCCTGTGCATTGCTTTACATCCAATTTCATTTTCAAAATAAGCCTTAGGTTCGTCTTAAGTGTACAGGACTTTCACCAACACTGCTGCTCAGAGGTGGACATCACCCTGGATGTTTACAAGGGTTCTCTGTGGGGTTTCCTGAAAGTCATAACAAAAGTTGAATCTGCCCCCTTAAGGATAGAACTGTGTTTCAACTAACTTCCCAATGTACTAGCAGAAAACTTATCATACCCCTTACATTGACTTTAAAGACATTTCCAGCTGTAAGTAAGGATTTTCGAATTCTGTGCCTTTCTACTGACACTGCCTAGCAATTGTAAAAAAAAAAAAAAAAAAAAAAAAAAGTAATAACTTTACATTTCTATGAGCAGATTTGAACCAGTGACCTAGAGCTGAAATGATTCCTTGCCTATATATCCCATTTCCCATCCCCCTGACCCAGCCAGTTCATCAAAATATCTTGAAAGAACTATTGATTAAACTAGACTTTTTAATGAAGTTCAGAAACTTTTTTAAATTTCCTGAGCTGATATATCAGTCTTCACTCAATTACTTGAATAACATCATATCAATGATATGTCAGTTCAGAAAATTCAAAATGGCATCTTCTGTAAAACAACTGTACTTAAAAAACTCCAAACCTTAATTTTCTAACCAAAATACGTATTCATATAGCTCAACAAGTTATGTGTCTACTTAAATTAAGTATTACATTCTATTATATACATTACTGAATACTTTTGTTAAAGGGAAAAGGATTGAGGTAAAGATAAACTTCTCACTTAGATAGGAAATCTTAAATATCATAATTCAAAACAACAAACTGTATACTGACTTATGAGACTATAATGCTGATATTACATAAGACATCATGAA
Organism: Caretta caretta; assembly: GCF_965140235.1. Taxonomy (NCBI): domain Eukaryota; kingdom Metazoa; phylum Chordata; order Testudines; family Cheloniidae; genus Caretta; species Caretta caretta. Next base: position 42,086,991 of record NC_134208.1, read on the forward strand.
CAATGCTATGGAACATGGGAATCCTCCTCCCCACATCTTTCCCCCCTTCCCCTTCTTATATTTGAATAAAAATAAGCAAGTAACATAGGACACTTTTCACTGGATGAAAGATGTGAGGATTAGAGCTGCATCGTTTTTAGCTGTCGTCATTCTTCTAGTGACCCTGATGTGTCATGTACTCAACATCTAAACACAGAGCTGAAAGTTGGATTGTCCAAGGAACAATTTTCTCCAAAGCTCCAGAATGAAGATGGTTTTAAGTAGTTTTTAGAAGTGCCTATCATGAGAAATCCAGATATACAGTGATAAAATCAGAAAATTGCAGCCAACCAACATAAGAAATAAAATCTACAAGAGTGAAAATTTAGCAACAACTTTTTGTTCTTTTTGCAGAATGAAAATGGTCAGTTTAGAAAACATCAAACTAGCGTTCCTGCTCCTGACAAAATAATTTAGTTTATTAATAAGGTTTAATCACTGCCCTTTAAACAAAACATCATCCATGCTTTTTCTGCTGAATTGAAATTTCACCTCCCACGGAGAGTGAGCTGTAGCTCACGAAAGCTTATGCTCAAATAAATTGGTTAGTTTCTAAGGTGCCACAAGTCCTCCTTTTCTTTTTCCTAACAACTATGTGTACCTAACTTAATTTTCCCCAAACTACTCCTGAGCCATGAAAAATAAAACGAGAATATTGAATTTCAATTGTTTTGCCATTGTTATTTGCTTGGGAGCAATGTTTTTTGGTCTTTACTAGCTCTTACTCAATGGATGCTGGATATAGACACTTCACCAGCTTTCATAACTGAGCACTGAACAAAGAATTCTGAGAGTTTCAACAGTGTGTTTTGTTATAAAAAGCAGTGACCATCAAGAATGCTTTGCCCACATACAGCCAAAACATTAAAAATGGAGGTGGTTGAAATTTTTTTAAAAAAAATTGGGGAAAAATGGTAAAAATTTCAAAATCTTGCAGGGTTTGAAACTGATCCATTTTTTGTTCAAAAATATCACAATGATTATCAAAATGTATTGAAAAGTTTATTTTATTTATCTTTTTTTTTTAACTGAAAGCCATGATTTATAGCATTTTTTTGATCACCATAGTAAGGTAAAAAGCTGTGAGAAGGAAGAAAAAAACCCAAATACACAAAAGGCATTTTGTGAAAAAAGTAAAACAAAATTTCTATAACAATGAAAATTGTTCACTTTCTTTGAAAAAATTCACAGGAAAAAAATGTGACCAGCTTTCTTCATACACATTTGAATTTGCCCCACTTATCCTAAATATTGGGTTAGGTTTTTTGCCTTCTGTTATGCAGGAGATTAAACTAGATGTTCTTAACTGTCCCTCTTGGTCTTCAAATCTAAGAATTCTAACTTAGATTATACATCCTTGAGGCAGGGGCCTACCTCCTTAATTTATCTGTAAAACACCCTGTACACCTATGATATTATAGAAATAAAAATATAATTTGATAAGTCCAGTGTTTTTTATATTGGCCTTGTAGATATTAAACTCTTGTTTTCTCTCAACTCCTTGCTGATATAAGAGCATTAAGGATCCTGATGCAAGATTTTGAATGCTTTGGGGTGGCAATATAGTGAATACCTTGTGAAGTCAAGCATTCTCTCTCCTTTCCCTCATGATGTCTTATTTTGAGGAAGTGTTTCTCCAGTGAGTAAGGGTTGGCTGGATCAGATCCATGATTCCCCAATCCACAAATCAGTGTAGAAATGACATAACAATACCACAAAACCTGTTTTCAAAACATATGCGTATAAACTGATTTTTGATATGGCTTGGCTGTGTCTATAGTGACCAGAGCAACAGTTAGTACCTTTCTAGCAATCATACTAACCTACAATCTAGCAATCATAGCATCAAACAATCGTACTTAAGAGGGAAAAGATGCTAATATGCTTTCCCTGGTCATGTTATTCAGTGCCCTGTCCTCCTAGACTACGAGGAGATGAAGGCTGTGCCAAAGTCTCAGATTTGCCCCTTATCATGATCATTTGGCCATTCTTAATACACCGTTCCACAAGCTGCAGTAGTTTAAAAACTTTTTTACTAGTTCTCTTGATTTATCGGGTGGCAACAGAGAATAGTTAAAAGCATCCCAAGGTATTGCAAAGTACAGCAATATCATCATGTCTTTTTTAACTGTACTGTTCAATACTATCTTCTCATCAGTAGAGAACAACTCAAGTTACCCAGTGGTCGAGCTTTTTGCATCCAAAACTATTACTCTTTTATAAACTTTTAATATCCAAAGCTAATGGAGGTAGGGGGTGTCAAGGTTCCTCCCCCAGTCTGAACGCTAGGGTACAGATGTGGGGACCTGCATGAAAACCTCCTAAGCTTATCTTTACCAGCTTACGTCAAAACTTCCCCAAGGTACAAAATATTCCACCCTTTGTCCTTCGATTGGCCGCTACCACCACTAAACAAATACTGGTTACTGGGGAAGAGCTGTTTGGAAACGTCTTTCTCCCCAAATACTTCCCAAAACCTTGCACCCCACTTCCTGGGGAAGGTTTGGTAAAAATCCTCACCATTTGCATAGGTGACCACAGACCCAAACCCTTGGATCTGAGAACAATGAAAAAGCATTCAGTTTTCTTACAAGAAGACTTTTAATAGAAGTAAAGGAATCACCTCTGTAAAATCAGGATGGTAGATACCTTACAGGGTAATTAGATTCAAAACATAGAGAATCCCTCTAGGCAAAACCTTAAGTTACAAAAAAGACACACAGACAGAAATAGTCATTCTATTCAGCACAATTCTTTTCTCAGCCATTTAAAGAAATCATAATCTAACGCGTACCAAGCTAGATTACTTACTAAAAGTTCTAAGACTCCATTCCTGTTCTATCCCCGACAAAAGCAGCATACAAACAGACAGAGACCCTTTGTTTCTCTCCCTCCTCCCAGCTTTTGAAAGTATCTTGTCTCCTACTTGTATGTCTCCTACTTGTATAAGTAGGGGCATAGCGAGCAGATCGAGGGACGTGATCGTTCCCCTCTATTCGACATTGGTGAGGCCTCATCTGGAGTACTGTGTCCAGTTTTGGGCCTCACGCTTCAAGAAGGATGTGGATAAATTGGAGAGAGTCCAGCGAAGGGCAACAAAAATGATTAGGGGTCTGGAACACATGAGTTATGAGGAGAGGCTGAGGGAGCTGGGATTGTTTAGCCTGCAGAAGAGAAGAATGAGGGGGGATTTGATAGCTGCTTTCAACTACCTGAAAGGGGGTTCCAAAGAGGATGGCTCTAGACTGTTCTCAATGGTAGCAGATGACAGAACGAGGAGTAATGGTCTCAAGTTGCAGTGGGGGAGGTTTAGATTGGATATTAGGAAAAACTTTTTCACTAAGAGGGTGGTGAAACACTGGAATGCGTTACCTAGGGAGGTGGTAGAATCTCCTTCCTTAGAGGTTTTTAAGGTCAGGCTTGACAAAGCCCTGGCTGGGATGATTTAACTGGGATTTGGTCCTGCTTCGAGCAGGGGGTTGGACTAGATGACCTTCTGGGGTCCCTTCCAACCCTTATATTCTATGATTCTATGATTCCTCATTGGTCATTTTGGTCAGGTGCCAGCGAGGTTACCTTTAGCTTCTTAACCCTTTACAGGTGAGAGGATTTTTCCTCTGGCCAGGAGGGATTTTAAAGGGGTTTACCCTTCCCTTTATATTTATGACAGGGGGATATTTTTAATTCCTTTAGTACTTTCAGATGTTTCAGAAATTTCCAGGTAAACTGCACCTTATCTGCTGCTCAAGTATGGCTTAATTTACTTTGATTTCCAATTAACATTGCTGGCTGAATTGGTATGATGGACTAGCAGCAAAAGGGTTTATGTAAAAATTAATCTACACTGAGGTGGTGGGGAGAAGTTCACTCACTTAAAAACACCCTTTAATATTTCACCTCACATCTCCAACATTCTGTTCTTCATATGAGGTGAAAATGAGCACAAGTTTTGAAGCTGAAACTACAGATGGAGCATCTCAAATATACTATTTTCAAAGGCAGAAAACAATACAGTAGTAACTTCTAACCACAAATGAATATGTGGTGGATGTCTAGTCAATGTACAAAAATAATTACACACATATCACATGAATTTCTCTGCTTTGGTTTCTATATACTTAACATGGGGGTCATAATTAACATACCAACCTCACAAAGATGTTATGAAGATTAATTGATGCTTGTACCTGATTTGAAGGTAAAACATCTATCTAATGAAGTACTCAGTGATTTTCTTTGATCTTATATTTGTGCTTTGTACTTCTGGTCCACCATAAAAATATAAAGGTCTGACCATTCCATATATTATTCTAACTAAATATATGCTTATATTAAAATGTCATAGAATCACAGAATCATAGAATATCAGGGTTGGAAGGGACCCCTGAAGGTCATCTAGTCCAACCCCCTGCTCGAAGCAGGACCAATTCCCAGTTAAATCATCCCAGCCAGGGCTTTGTCAAGCCTGACCTTAAAAACCTCTAAGGAAGGAGATTCTACCACCTCCCTAGGTAATGCATTCCAGTGTTTCACCACCCTCTTAGTGAAAAAGTTTTTCCTAATATCCAATCTAAACCTCCCCCACTGCAGCTTGAGACCATTACTCCTCGTTCTGTCATCTGCTACCATTGAGAACAGTCTAGAGCCATCCTCTTTGGAACCCCCTTTCAGGTAGTTGAAAGCAGCTATCAAATCCCCCCTCATTCTTCTCTTCTGCAGGCTAAACAATCCCAGCTCCCTCAGCCTCTCCTCATAACTCATGTGTTCCAGACCCCTAATCATTTTTGTTGCCCTTCGCTGGACTCTCTCCAATTTATCCACATCCTTCTTGTAGTGTGGGGCCCAAAACTGGACACAGTACTCCAGATGAGGCCTCACCAATGTCGAATAGAGGGGAACGATCACGTCCCTCGATCTGCTCGCTATGCCCCTACTTATACATCCCAAAATGCCATTGGCCTTCTTGGCAACAAGGGCACACTGCTGACTCATATCCAGCTTCTCGTCCACTGTCACCCCTAGGTCCTTTTCCGCAGAACTGCTGCCTAGCCATTCGGTCCCTAGTCTGTAGCGGTGCATTGGGTTCTTCCGTCCTAAGTGCAGGACCCTGCACTTATCCTTATTGAACCTCATCAGATTTCTTTTGGCCCAATCCTCCAATTTGTCTAGGTCCTTCTGTATCCTATCCCTCCCGTCCAGCGTATCTACCACTCCTCCCAGTCTAGTATCATCCGCAAATTTGCTGAGAGTGCAATCCACACCATCCTCCAGATCATTTATGAAGATATTGAACAAAACCGGCCCCAGGACCGACCCTTGGGGCACTCCACTTGATACCGGCTGCCAACTAGACATGGAGCCATTGATCACTACCCGTTGAGCCCGACAATCTAGCCAGCTTTCTACCCACCTTATAGTGCATTCATCCAGCCCATACTTCCTTAACTTGCTGACAAGAATACTGTGGGAGACCGTGTCAAAAGCTTTGCTAAAGTCAAGAAACAATACATCCACTGCTTTCCCTTCATCCACAGAACCAGTAATCTCATCATAAAAGGCGATTAGATTAGTCAGGCATGACCTTCCCTTGGTGAATCCATGCTGGCTGTTCCTGATCACCTTCCTCTAATGCAAGTGCTTCAGGATTGATTCTTTGAGGACCTGCTCCATGATTTTTCCAGGGACTGAGGTGAGGCTGACTGGCCTGTAGTTCCCAGGATCCTCCTTCTTCCCTTTTTTAAAGATGGGCACTACATTAGCCTTTTTCCAGTCATCCGGGACTTCCCCGGTTCGCCACGAGTTTTCAAAGATAATGGCCAATGGCTCTGCAATCACAGCCGCCAATTCCTTCAGCACTCTCGGATGCAACTCGTCCGGCCCCATGGACTTGTGCACATCCAGCTTTTCTAAATAGTCCCTAACCACCTCTATCTCCACAGAGGGCTAGCCATCTCTTCCCCATTTTGTGATGCCCAGCGCAGCAGTCTGGGAGCTGACCTTGTTAGTGCATGCGTCTGCATGCAGAGAAGTGAGGAAAGCAATCTCAGCATTTTCATTTTTAAGTGATTTGTTGCAAAGGGTACTGAATGGACTCCACATTGAGGTATCTTAAAAACAACTACACATATAAGAGAAAGGTCGTTATTAACAAGACCTTTTCCTTTGTTCTCTAGAGGAGAATGATCTGTGGGATTGAGGAGATGTGATTGTAGACACACCAGTGGTGAGCTGGAGCCAGTTCGCACCAGTTCGCTAGAACCGGTTGTTAAATTTAGAAGCCCTTTTAGAACTGGTTGTTCCACGAGGGACAACCGGTTCTAAAAGGGCTTCTAAATTTAACTGGCCAAAAGTGGTGCCTTAGGCACCGGCTCCATGGGTGCTCCAGCCCTGGAGCACCCAAGGGGAAAATTTGGTGGGTGCAGAGCACCCACCGGCAGCTCCCTCCCCCGGCCCCAGCTCACCTCACCTCCGCTCCGCCTCCACCTCCTTTCCTGAATGCGCCGTCCCCCTCTGCTTCTCCACCCCACCCCCCGGCTTCCCACGAATCAGCTGTTCATGCGGGAAGCTGGGGCGGGCTGAGAAGCAAGCTGCACCTTCCCGCTCAGGCCCGCAGAGGCGGAGTGGAGGTGAGCTCGGGCGCGGGGGGAGGCAGGGCGCGAGGAGGGCCACCCGCACCTCAGCAGGTAACCGGGGGGGGGGGCGCACAGGGGAGACGCTCCCCACTCCAGCTCACCTCCGCCACTCTCGGCCTGAGCGGGAAGCCACGGCCTGCTTCTCAGTCCTCCCCGGCTTCCCGCTGAACAGCTGATTCACGGGAAGCAGGAGGGGGTGGGCACAGAGAAGCAGAGCGGGGCGGCGCGTTCAGGGGAGGAGGCAGAGCGGACATGAGGTGAGCTGGGGCTGGGGCCGGGCACAGGGAGCTGCCAGTGGGTGCTCTGCACCCACCAAATTTTCCCCGTGGGGGCTCCAGCCCCAGAGCACCCAGGCGCCTAAGGTGCCACTTTTGATGTGATCAGTATGGGGAGTGGCCGCTCCCCCTGCTCCCCCCCCAGCTATGCTCCCCCACCCCTAGGAGCCAGAGGGACCTGTCGGATGCTTCCTGGGAGCTTCCCCAGGTAAGCGCCGCCGGGACTCCCCACCTTGCCCCCCGGCAGGTGCCTCTGGCTCTTAGGGGTGGGGTGGGCACCCACTATGGTGGCCCATGAGACCCTCCTGCCCGGTTCTGGGGGCAGTCAGGGGACAGGGGAGCGGGATGGATGGGGCAGCGGTCCTGGGGGCGGGGGTGGGCAACGACCCCCTCGTGGGGTGAGGAGAGATCCCGTTGTTAAGATTTTGGCAGCTCATCACTGGACACATCAATTGACATATCTGTTCCTTAGTTTTCCTGTTTGTAAAATGAGGCAATCCCCACCCTCCAAAGAGAAAAAAATCAGAAAGCTTTTCCCCAAAAGGATGTTATGATGCTAATTTCATTAATATTGTAAAGCATTTTGAAACCATGGAATAGAAAATGCAAAGTAGTATTATTTAAAATGAGCCAGCAGCACTTAGAATTTCCTTTGAAACAGTAGCCAGCACAAGTAAATACTGCAATATCATGTATTGCACACAAGGGTTTGGTAAAGGTTTTTATTTTTTGTGAAGTGTTGGGAGAAAGAATTTGCAAACCTTGACTACATTCACATCAGTTCAGAGAGTCCAGCAAAAGGATTCTTGCACCACTTAAGCCCCATTAAATGTCTTGTGCAGTCCCTTTGCAGCACAATGAATTTTTAATCTTTGTGCATTTTCTATGTCCTTTGTATTCACCTCAATATGTTTTACAAACAACAAAAACAAACATGTGTGTATATCTGATGAGTACAATGGGTCAGGTAGTTAGTTGTGAAAATCAGTGTAGCTCCAGTGAAGTTAATGGAGTTACATTGACTTACATCAGCTGAGGATCAGTCCTGAATGTTTAATTAAGGCAGTTCTTGTTTGGGGTTGGAATTAAATTTGGGTTTCAGTGCAGACACTTTTGTATTTGAGAAGTACTGCTTCCTTCAGCTATGACCTTTCCACGAACCCAAAACACACTGATCATTTCTATATTTAACCGTCAGATTTACTTTTCTTTTTCCCTTTCCTCTGCATTTCTAAATAAAATTGGGAGATATATCACAGGAAGAACTAAGAAAACTTGTTTCCCAGTAAATTTTCCTCCTTGTCAAGAAAAAAGCACTACAGCTAAAGCTAGTACTGAATTTAACGCTGGAAACTTGGTCACAGTGTTGTATAGAAGATGGTACTATTGCAATATTTTCAGCTGTCACATCTGTTTGGATTCTATTCCTAGTCTTTTTTTTTTTTCTCCCTTGTGCAACTAATTTTATCCTGTGCCTCTTTCCCCAGCAGCAGGTCTAGATGCAAAAATATTCAAAATACAAGATTATGCACTGGAAACTAGGTTGGGGTTTGTATTTATGGCCAAATGTTCACTGCTGCACATAGATCAAGTAACTGAAATGTGTTTGGTGAGCTCCACAAGAGAACAGGAGGAAGGAATCTTCTTGGATTCTCCAAACTGCTGTAGCCCATGCAAGTGTTACAGTCCCCTGCTGGAGGAAGGAGCATGAGAATGGCCAGTGATACCACATATGCCCACCTACCTTGCCCCTGCCCCTTCCCCTTCCAATGCTGAGTGTATTGGGAACAATAAATACCCATCAAATACAGCTCCACAATATACGGGGTATGATATTGTGGGGCCTTGGTAGCCTCTCTCTCTCTCTCACGCGCGCGCACACACTGTCCCAGGCAGCACAACCATGTGACTCCTGTTGGAAACCTCCTCAGTGGTGAAAAAGGATTTGGCACTGTTGTGAATTTGGGAGTGGTAACATGCACCTAGCCAGCATGCTCTCTGGTGGCTGGGGTGTGACATAGCAGGCTCTTTCTGTTTAGTGCCCCCTGCTGACAGCCATTCCAGCCTTCAGGTGTTCTGCTTTTTCTTGCAACATGGCCTTCTGCTCAGGTCACAGAGAGTCCTACCCTTTTGGGAGTAAATCAGTAGTTAGGGTTGGCATCCATGCGGGTGTTACCCGGACAATCTGGTTTTTGGCTAATGAGTCCAGGTGCCATTTAGGGCTGCCAGGTACCTGATGTTCAACCTGAAAGTCCAGTTGAAAAGGGGACCTGGCAACCCTAAATGGCATCTGAACCAGAATCTGGTTACCTCAGGGCAAGGGGAGGTGCTGGGTCATTAACCCGCACCAGCCGCTGCACAGCAAGAGCCACCTCCTAGCTGCAGGCAGGCTCCTTGAGCCAATCAAGAGAGTAACAGAAGGAGAGAAATGAGTGATGGGGGTGGGCCTCGAGGGAAGAGGCAGGGCAGGAGCGGAACCTCAGGTGTCTGGTTACCATCAGTTAGAAAGATGGCAACCCTACAAATAGTCCAATAACTAACAGCCTTTCAACTTCATGTTGGACCTACAGTCTAAGTCTGGACTCACTGGGTGGACTGGTAGAGGAACCCATGTCTTTCCTCTCCACTGAGTTCCAGTCCAGGAACCCTTAAATAGGCAATCCAATTCTGGATATACAGACCCCTTTCTGCTTTCCTGAACCATTTGCTACATTGCTCTGTTGTGGGCCTTTGCTTCAGTCTCTTTCCAGGTTCACATTACATTGGCTCTGCCCTCTTTAAGCCTCTTCCACAAGCTCATTGCAGAGCTGCCACCGAGCTGGTTCTGTTTCAGGAGCATTTTTTCCCACTCCCTTGATGGTGCAGTCCCCGACTCAGCAAAAGTCTCCCTGCAGGGCCCTCCACCAGCATGAGGAATCCTGGGCAGACTCACTTCCTGCTGCTTTCCTTCCCAACTGCCTTGGAATCCCTGTTGCAGATGTACCATCCTTCTGGGAGGCTGTATCTGCCAGCCGTCCAGCTCAGCAGTCCAACTTCAGCTAGGCTTCTGTCACTGAATAAGAGCCAGAGATCTGCTCTCTCTCCCGGTCAAGTCCTACCTGAGACAGGATCAGGCCTTTTTAATGTCTCCCTATGGGTTTAACCCTTATGGCAGGTGTAGTGTTCAGGCCTGGTGTGGGGTTGATACACACCATCAGAGGAACATACAATTTATCCATCATAGCCTCTTTTTGGAAATTACAAGCAAACTAACTGTTCATTTTACACAGTATCTGATAATAAAGAACCCTCCATGAGTGCAAAACAGCTGTTTAGCTTCATAATATAGGTCATAATATACCGGCTGTTACTGTTGCCTCAAAAATCTGCTGCCTGACCTTTGTTTTTCTGCCACTGCTCACATTTAAACAGTAGGGCACTGGGTACATCTTTAAGTGATGTGTGAAAGACAACAGGCTGAATGAATCTGCTGCAGTTAAGAACTATAAAATCAATTCCAAATCCCAGTGGATGATACTGATGTTACAGGTTACTAACACCTCTCTCTTCTATGGCACTGGAATCTTATAGGATGGCTGTGAAAGTTAGATACTGCTTGAAACCAGATCCTTCACTGCATCACTACCCCGGAATAAGAAATGTAAATAAGACTGGGAGTAAGAGTAAAGAAAATAGGAAATGATTGCCTGGTTTTGAAGAAAATCATGTTTGAACTCAGGGCACTGAAAAATGGGTAAAAGTTGTTCATATTTATTTAAAGATTCTGCCCTCTTGTGATGGGGCTTACAGACCTCACACTAAGACTAAGGAAGTTGTGGAGCAGTATTGGGCTAGAAAGGTCCTGCCCCTCAGCCTCTTGCTTTAAATTCACTTAACTTGTTAAGTGAGGTATTACTTGCTTTTTACCTTTGTATTTCATTGTAACCAATTCTGACTTTTATGCCTCATTACTTGTAATAACTGCAAATCTATCTTTCTGTAGTTAATAAACTTTTTTATAGTTTTATCTAAACAGAAGTTTGGATTGAAGTGTTTGAGAAACTCCATCTGAGATAACAGGATTTTTTTACATCATTCTCTATAAAATGATGGTATTTATGTAAGCTTGTATTGTCCAGGAGAGTTCTAGGCAGTACAAGATACACATTTCTGGGGAAAATCTTGGGACAGGGTATTTGATATTGTTGCTCTGTAGTGTAATTCAAGCATGGCTGGCCGTAGCACTCATACAGTATAGCTGGAAGTAATTTATATGCTGGAGGCTGTGTGTGAGCAGATGAGGAATGGTTGCTCTCATAGCAAAGCAGCATAAAAGGCACCCCAGGTTGGAGAATTGAGGAGACACAGTTGTTCAACAGTCCAAACTGTACCTTGGGTAATATCACAGTGACTCCACATACTGGCCCTGGTTTACTGTGTGGTTACTCTATTTTTATATCATTGTAATTTAATTCTGATCAGTGAAGTTACAGAGATGTAAAACTGGTGTAGCACAGTGGTGAATTTGGCTCACTGTATTGAATAAATGTGATCTTGCTACATTTGTGAAAGCATAGAAGGGCTAACATAAAATTCTGGACTTCACATTATGAATACGGCTGAAGGGGCATGGAAGGGACCCTGTATAAACCCTCCCCACTCAACAACAGGATAGCATTGCAAAGTATCAGCAGCAGTGATGAGCCCTTCAAATTATATGTGAAAGAAATGAAAACAGGGTGGGCAATGTGGGCAATTGCCTTGGGTACCATGGTCAGGGGGGCACCGTGGTCAAGAGGCAAGGAGCAGGGCAGGCCTGGGGTGTGAGGTTCTGGAAAGCAGCTCAGGGCAATGTGGGAGGGAGAGAGACAGTGGGACCCACTGGCAATGGAGGGGTGGGTGGGGTGCTCAGTGGAGGCAGTGGTGGACAGGGGGGATAGGAGGATGGGTGGGGAGGCTGAGAAGTCAGCAGGGACCAGAGGAGGGGGACGGGGAGGGCCAGGGTGGCAGCGTGGTCCAGGGGAGATGGTGGGATGGGTGGGGAGCCTGGAGAGGAAACAGGGGCTGGGGCATCAAAATACAAGTTTGCCTAGGTTGCCATTTTCCCTAACGCAAGCCCTGACTGAAAATATGAAGGATGCTAAATACAAATGTTTAAAAATCATGTTTAAGAAAGCAAAAATCCTGACTTCTTTCAAACTACCTGCTCTTGCTGAGCTATAGTTGTTCTTAATAGATAAGTCATGAAAGTTTTAGGAACAGAATTTATAGTGGAAGACATAAAAAGTGGAATGTTATGATCAAGCATAATGGAGTCTATTTTAATACATATTTTAATGTTTTAATGCCATTCCCATTAAGATTCACAGTGTAGTGCCATTAAAAAATCCAGCACAGACAAATGCTGCTTTTCCCTGACTTGCAGCACCTTGCCCAAAATAAATGTAAAAATTTGAAGTACATTGACCTGTTTGATGTGAAGAATAATGTATTAGCACTTAAGACACACTGGGCCAAAATCAGACACAACATAAGAATACTTTTACAAAGCTGCACACACTTACACCGTGTCTGAATTTGGCTCTTTGTTTTCAAAGGTAGGATCAGATTGTCCAAGGTTTTGAAAATCCCTTTGTAAAATATGCGCAATGTCATGAAGGAAAAAACTTTATGATGGGATAAGGCTAAGGCAAGCTTAAAAAGCTACTTCTGTGCAAAAGTTTTTACTGAATAGGTTTGAATATATATATATTTGGAATGCAACTCTCTAGAGTCATTAGGCAAATTAAAACAATATGAATCTAAAAGTTTACTGTGTGTAATGTTAATAAAATTTTAAAGAGAACCAAAAGGCACATTTACCCAGCTTCATATTTATACACTGTAGATATATATTCTCTCTGTCTTCAGTTTTCTAGCTTAGCTATCTCACTTAGTGTTTTGCTATCATCATAAAGCTGCACTTTTTAGTAACTTTCTCTGCAATGTCAAGTTGTACACAAAGAGAGAAAGATAAGGGAATAATTGAGTGCTCAGTTTGGTGGCCAATCCAAAAATATCTGAAAAAAATCAGTTAGTTTTGAACCAAAACTGATCTTTAATTTTTTTTCGCAAAATGAAAAATTGAAACTAAATGTTTCAAATGTTAGCTCAGAAAAGACATTTTTGAACTAAAATGTTCAAATGACATTTGACACTTTCTATTTAGAAAAGTCATCTTGAGTCAACATTTTATTTTGAAAATGTCTATTTGAATTGACCTTTTAATTTGAAAATATTTCAAATAAAAAAAAAATTAAATGGTTTATTTTGATTTTTTTGAAAATGAACAATTTCAACATTTCCATAATGTATTGTTCTCAGGGAGGTTTTTTTCAGCCAAAACTCTTGCTGAATTCAGCCCAAATTCATGAATAACTCTGTTGCCCCCAAAATGCATTTTTCAGTAAATTTACTATTTGTCATAAAAATTTCGGCCATTCTTACTCTCTCTCTCTTTCTCTTATTGTATGTATATATGTCTCCTAAGTTTCTCTCTCCACAGCTCATTATTATTTGAATTTTACTTTATCACTAAACAGATAAAACTGCACAGATCTCACACCTACTGGATTTTTTAGTGCCATCCATGTGGAGACTCTTGGTAAGATTTTCAAACACCCACTGGGGGATTCAGCCTACAATATCCATTAATTTCTGTGGCTAAATCCCTTCCTCCCATATGCCTCCATACTGGCAGTGGGACCTCCTGTCCTCCAACTTCTGCTCCCTCTTAGCAAGTTCGCTAGGGAATCTTGTAGTCTCATTTAAAGGAAGTTCCCCAGCAGCACACATTCATTCCATTGATGTAAATAGAGTTGACTTTAAACTGTTGAAGTCTGTGAAGTTATTCCAGTTTTACATTGGTGTACATGAGCTCAGAATCAGATTGGAAGAAAATGAAGAGACAGGAAGTTAAGCCCATTGAAGGGAAAAGAAAGATTCCACAAAACAAAACCAGATCATCCCAGCAATAGGACAGTGATGTAAATATTGTAATGGGTCTTGTAACTGAGTCCTCCCCTTCACAAACTTGGCATACACTGATGGAGAAGTGTAGTCCAGGTTTCTTGTGCACTTGAAAAGATCACATTGTGTCCTCACCACCTTACTTTAATCAATCAATTTCCAACATGCAATAGTCTTATGAACTCATTCTGAAGGTGTTATGTGCCGTAAGGGACACAGTATGTGTGCCCGCTATTCATCATAGCAGTGAAGTATGATGTTTCTGATGTACTGCATGCATGTTAGTGAGTAGAAAATTATAAGGATCTCAATGTCAGAATCATCGTAAAGATCTAGTTTTTAAAACTATCCATTACCGTGTAGCACAAGGTCACAGTTCATCCACTTGCATGTGGTGTTATCCTTATCTCAGTAAGCGTACAAAGGCAGAAATAAATTAATGGCAATAAAGAATAAAATTAGTAAATTAAATAATAATAAATAATAATAATTTATTATTATAAGTGGTACTAACCTGTGGAGAGGAGGAAAGGGGTAGAGTGAGCCACTTCTCTGCTGTGCACGTGATACAGCAGCAATTTTCAACTTGTACATCAAAAAATATTTGAGTGGAACAGCAGGATGTACAGCACCAAATACATTAGACATGCGGATTTCCTGTATTTGCCCACTATGCACTGACAAGCTTTGTCTGCAGGCAAAACTGGCAGATGATAGGTCACAAAATGGAGATCTCTTTGTGAAACAGAGAGAGAATTGGGCAAAGCAGGATTATATTTAGTTATTTATTTATTTTTTTGGCCAATCTATTTGTAATGTGATGTTTTTCATTTCATCAGAACTTCTCTGACTTCTGAGTATCCCTTCACAAGCATAAAAACCACTTTGGTTCTCCAAGCACTATTTCAAAATTGTTCACCTCCTAATAAAATGCTTCTTCATGCACAATAAATCCCAGTTCAGAAATTCTTCCTGGGCAGGATCTACCACCCAGGGAAGTCAATGGGAGTCTTTCCATTAAGTTAAAAGGTCTTTGGATACAGCCCAATGTAAATACATAATGTTTTGATTCATCAGACAAAGGGAATTTCATACCAACTATTATCATATACAAAAGCTTCTTGCAAACAAAGATATCTAGTGTTGATCAATAGATGGCAAGCTTGCTACATCTAACTTTTGGAACATTTTATCCTGTTAGCATTTACTGTTTTATGCCATATTATAATTTAAGATATCTTTAAATTCATCCTATTTCGTGGATTATGGAAATAATTTATGTATAAGACTCTCCATATAGAAGATATATGTAATAGCCTTGAAGGTGCTACTGTAAAGAAATAAATTTGTCTTAATTAATATATGTGCTAACTTCCCATAGCTGTTTTTTTCCCCCAGTATATTTAAAATTACTACATCCTTTATTTCTTGAGAGCTTTTTTATTTTTATTTGCAACTTGCTAGTTGTATCAATGCTGTGTCTTCTCACTCTTTTGCATAGTTACAGTTCCTAAACACTTTTCTCCCTTTGCACACAGCTCACTATAGGAACTGCAACACACGGTTAATAACCAGAAGTATATACAATATTGAATACTGGAAACCACACAACAGAAATGAGAAAATGTTTCATTTATTATGTATCTCCCATTATTCTTTGATGAGCTGGGCATGTACCTTTTTCTAATAGCATAATAATCATATATTTATGTCCGGTGATGGGGGATAATGTGGGTAGGGAAAAAAGTAAGTAAATAAAACAGATAATAGGAACACAAGAGTATGCAATCAGAATTAAATCCTTAAAGCAGTGAATACACAGGACTGAAGGAGATGATTGGCAGCCTGAGAAATTACAAATTTTAATTGTCTGTGGCCAAATACAGGCTTCAGTCCAGTACTACTGTACTCAAGCCTGATAATCTAAGTAAAACTTTGAAACTTGATGGCATGATTCAGTCAAATATATGTACTGTAATTGATTGTGAATATACATATTCAACGTTAAATACGTGCATTTAAAACCAACTAGTATATTAGGTGACTAATACAGAAGCTCACATGAGGACTGATCCAAAGTCAATTAAAGTCAGTGGGAGTCTTTCAAGGACAGGATGGAAATAGGGAGGTTAGAGGGAATATAGAGCAATACACACACAAAACAAGTTTGAAATCCCATATTCTTAACAGAAAAGAGAGTGCACCACAAAAGCCTCCTAGGTTATCTGCTTTTTACTAATTAAAAAGCTTCCGAGAAGACCTGGGTGAGTTTGAAAAAGGTGGATTTTTTTAAAGGTTGCTTTCTTTCTCACTGTGGTACAAAACAAAACTGCCAACCCCATGGTACTGCAGCTGCACTGTAGCAATAATCAGTAGATCACAGGAAAACTGTCACTTCTACTGCAGAGGTTGAAATAGAAAAATACCATCCATGACCTTTTACTGATCTGTCTTTCTTGTTGCCGTCACCTTACCACTCTTCTGCACAACATGATTATCTAATCTATTATTTTTTCTTATTTAAAACTAATACAAATGGAATTTTGGGTCCTCTGTTTTCTGGCAACTTTCGGTTGCGATGGAGATGGACAAAAATTGATTAATTTGTCTAGGATCAATTTTATACCTATTTTTCTCTAGATAAGATACAAATAAAGGCAGCTGAAATTCAATAAATATATAAATTGTTTGCACAAAATACAATGCAATGTCTTCTGTTTTCTTTTCTGTCAGATTAGTCTATTAAATGTACATCATTTCATACAAAGGGCAAAATTATCTTGACAGCTTTTGAAAAGTTTTTTAAAACTAATTGACTTTCTTAAACAAAGACTGTAAAAGAGATTCAATTTTCCATATTTAAAACCTGTGCTTTTATTGTTCTTAATTTTATGTAACTTTTTATTGTTAAGAAAAATATAAGAGAAACAGGGGCAAACCATTGTCTGGTGTAAATCAACTTAGTTCTGTTGACTACAATGGAGATATATGCCAGCTAATTGGTGGAAAAATTATATCACAAAGCATAATTAGAGAAGTTTAGGAAATGCTGCATAAAGCTATAGATTGAAAGAAATAATCTTTTTCAAATCCCCCTTTTAAAAAATGTAGTTGCTATAGCAACTGGGTATTTCCTCCATACTGTACATTTCTTTACAGTACATCCAGAGCTTCATGTGACAAAACAATAATTTTCCAGTCTACAATTTACTGTGAAAAAAGTTTTTTCCATCCTTTGGGAGAATATGATTACAGTGGTGCTCACTAGAGCTTCTAAAAATTTGGGGTCTGTCAGCATTTCTGTTAAAAGCTCTTATTTTCAGTGGTGTATGACCTATCTGTAAAACTTCTTTGTAGGATGAAGCTTAGCACAGACGTCTCCTCCTGGAAAAAATCTTTTAAAACTTTTTTAATAAAACTAGAAAAAAATCTATTTCACAGCATAATTTATAGGAGAGTCCAGATATTAGTTGTATTTTTTACAAACTAGATATAGAGTTCAGTGTCCAGAAATGGAAAACAGAACGGGAAAATGATCTGACTGAGTTTTTTGAAAGAGAGGAGGCCTCTAAAATTTCAACTGAGCTCTTAACCTAAGTACAGTTAGAATTGCACATGACTTATATGGGTAAAATTTTTCAAAAACATCTAAGTGACTTAAGATCATAAATCTCATTTTCAAATGTGATTTAGATATTTAGGCCAGATATTTAGAAGTATTTAGGCATTGTTGTGCTCAGTGTTGAAATGTCTAAATGATTTAGGAGCCTAAAACTCATTTTCAGAAGTTATTTATGCACTTAGCCTAAATCTCATTGACTGTTAATGGGATTATGGTGCTGAGATGCCTAACTCTATTTTGAAGATTAGTTTTAGGCTCCTAAATTAGTTAGATGTTGCAAGGCTGAGCACAGAAATGCCCACATACCTTTAAAAATCTGGACCGTAGGGATAGATTTTCAAAGGTATTTAGTATTTAAATATGCAAATAGGTGCCTAATTGAATTTACAAAGGTGCCTAGATGAGTTAGGTGACACATTCACAATGCCTTGGTTGGGATTGAGGTGCTTAACTAGTTTAGGCATTGTTAACTGCCTTAGGACCAGATTTCTAAATGTATTGAAGCACCTTGTGGGATTTTCAAAAGAAGCGAAATGGATTAGGCACCTTACTCCCATTGAGTCAATTAAATTTAGCTTCACTATCTGTTTATGTGCTTTTGAAAATCCAACTAGGCACCTACTGGCAATTTAAGCTGCCTAAATATCTTTGAAAATCTGAACCTAAGTCACTTTTGCAAACCAGACTTAGGGTCCTAAGTCACTTACGTGCTTTCAAAAATGTACCCTTCGTTCTCTACTATCATTTTCTTGTATAAAGAGATAAAGTATGCTTGCATAACCAGAATTACTCTCCTGGTTACTATTTCAGTTTAAGAATACCCTCAATTGAATGATTAGAACTTTTAAAAGGAAATTTCAAGGCCTACAAATAGTTAGCAAGCATACCACTGATTATTCCTCATTAACGCCTTTCCTTAATCCACAGTTAAGTATTTCCCAGAATATGTGTCTTCTAAAGGAATATCTTTCCCCTATCTACCTCATACCAGGCTATTTCTGACCCAGAAGGCTTAATATAAAATAAATACAACACCCCACTACCATATATAAAATGAAATATTATGTAGATTGTAAGCTCTACAGGGCAGTGACCATCTTTTTTTTTCTGTGTTTGTACAGAGTCTAACACAATGGGGTTGTGGTCCATGCCTCTAGCTCCTACGTATTTCTTCAATACAAATAATTAATGATAAGGTTGTGCTCATTTACCTCGTGAATTATAGAAGGCTGCATGGTAAAAATGATAAAAAGCCAGGAAATGGAAAAGTTGCAATAGAAATGTTAATTCTGCTGTGCATGGTGGGTTGTTCATCCAGCATTTGGGTTCCAATCAGATTTTGAAGTTCATACTTCAGTGAGATGAATGGGATGTAGGAGAGTTTAGTTCCTGCCTTTGCTGCTGTTGTTTGGAAGGGAGATCATTCATTAGTGGTTCACATTGTGATGGCTTTGTATTTAAAATGGAAAAGGACATGCTTTTAAAAAAGTGAAGTCTTAGTTTTTCTAATATAGTAGTATGCAGCCAAATCTATGGAAAGATTTCACCATCAGAGGATTCACCTTCTACCCCTCTCTCCCTTCAGTTTTCTGATGTTAAGGTTGGTTTTGAAAGATTTTGTTTTGTGTTTCAGTGAGACATTTGCAAACGCTGACACAAGTTTTCCCCGCTGTAGCCCCTATTCCTGTCTGAGCTCCCGGTTAGGCCAGGAATGGAGAATATATAGTAATTGCTCAAAGGTGAAACTTTAACTGTAATTGCAATGATAGAGGACACTCCCAGGCATCACAATGATGGTTTTTCAATGAGACATGCAGCTCAGTTAGTACAGTTTCAAGCAAACTTGTGCTGCTTTGATATTCCCAGGAACATAAGAACGGCTATACTGGGTCAAACCAATGGTCCATCTAGCATAGTATCCTGCCCCCCCACTGTGGTCAGTGGCAGATGTTCTGGGGGAATGAACAGAACAGGACAATTTTCAAGTGATCCATCCCTGGTCGTCCAGTCCCAGTTTCTGGTCGTTAGAGGTTTAGGGACACCAAAAGCATGTGGTTGTATCCCTGACCATTTTGGCTAATATCTCATTCTTTTTTTAATCCAGTTATAGTTTTGGCCTTCACAACATCCCTTGGCAACACATTCCACCAATTGACTGTCTGCTGTGTAAAGAAGTAATTTCTTTTGTTTCTTTTAAACCTACTGCCTATTAATTTCATTAGCAACTCTTAGTTCTTATATTGTGTGAAGAGGTAAATAATACTTCCTTATTCACTTTCTCCTTACTATTCATGACTTTGTAGACCTCTATCATGTTCTCTACTTAGTCCTCTCTCTTCTAAGGTGAACAATCCCAGTATTTTTTATTTCTCTTTGTATGGAAGCTGTTCCATCCTCCTAATCATTTTTGTTACTCTTCTTTGAACTTTTCCTTTTTGAGATGGGGCAACAACAACTGCATGCAGTATTCAAGGTGTGGACACTCCGTGGATTTATACAGAGGCATTATGATATTTTCTGTTTAATATCTATCCTTTTCCTAATGGTCCCTAACATACTGTTAGCTTTTCTGACTGCCACTACATATTAAGTGATGTTTTCAGAGAACTATCCACAATAACTCCAAGATCTCTTTCTTGAGTGGTAACAGTTAATTTAGACCCCATCTTTTTATGTATAATTGGGATTATGTTTTCCAATGTGCATTACTTTGAATTCATGAACAATGAATTTCATCTGCCATTTTGTTGCCCATTCACTGAGTTTAATGAGATATCTTTGTAACTCTTCACAGTCAGTTTTGGATTTAAATGTCTTGAGTAATATTGTACCATTTGCAATTTTGCCAGCACACTGTTTACCGACTTTTTTCAGATAATTTATGAATATATTGAACAATACAGGTCCCAGTACAGATTTTTGGGGGACCCCACTATTTACCTCTCTGAATGAGTTATAAAACTGACAATTTATTCCTACCCTGTGTTTCCTATATTTTAATCAATTGTAGATCCATGAAAGGACCTTCCCTCTTAAACCATGACTGCTTACTTTGCTTAAGAGCCTTTGGTGAAGGACCTTGTCAAAGACTTTCTGAAAACCAAGTCTATATCCACTGGATCTCCCTTGTACACACACTTGTTGATACACTCAAAGAGTTTGAATAGATTAGTGATGCATGATTTCCCTTTACAAAAGCCATGTTGAATCTTCCTGAACATATTGTGTTTATCTAAATGTCTGATAATTGTCGTCTTTACTATAGTTTCAATTATTTTACTGGTACTGAAGTTAACCTTACTGGCCGGTAAGTGCCAGGATTGCTTCTGGAGCCTTTTTTAAAAATCAGCATTACATTAGCTATCCTCCAGTTATCTGGTTCAGAGGCTGATTTAAGCAATAGGTTTCATACCACTGTTAGTAGTTCTGCAGAATCATATCTGAATTCCTTCAGAATACTTGGTGAATACAATCTCACCCTGATGACTTATTATTATTTAATTTATCAATTTGGTCAAAACCTCCACCACTGACTAATAAGTCTGGGACAGTTCCTCAGCTTTGTCACCTAAAAAGAATGGCTGAGGTGCGGGGATCTCCTCTACAGTGAAGACCAATGAAAATAATTAATTTAGGTTCTCCATAATGGCCTTGTCTTCCTTGAGAGCTGCTTTAGCACCTTGATGGTCCAGTGACCCCACTGATTGTTTGGCAATATTTCTGCTTCTGATAGTCTCAACAACAAATTGCTGTTTGCTTTCCATGTCTTTAGCTAGTTGCTCTTCAAATTTTACTTTGGCCTTGTCTTGCCACAGTTTTTACTTCTTTCTATTTTCCTCAGTAGGATTTGATTTCCAATTTTTAAAGGATTTTTTTTTTGCCTCTAACTGCCTCTTTTACTCCATTGTCTAGCCACATGGTATTATTACCATTATTTGGATGTATACATTTAGTTTGAGCCTCTACTATGTTTTTTTAATCAGTCTCCATGAATTTGCAGGCTGTTTGTGGCTGTTCCTTTTAATTACTATTTAACCAGCTCCTTCATTGTTGTGTCATTCACTTTTTTAAGTTAAATGTTGCTGTGGTGGTTTCTTTGGCATTTCCCCCCCCCCCTACATGGATGTTAAATTTAATTACAGTATGGTCGCTGTTTTTGAACAGTTCAGCCAAATTCAACTCTTTGACTGGATCCTGTGCTCCACTCTAGGACTAAATCAAGAATTGCCTCTCCCCTGGTGGGTTCCAGGACTAGCTGCTCCAAGAAGCAGTCATTTATGGTGTCTAGAAATTTTACCTCTGCATCCCACCCTGAGGTGAAATATACCCAGTCAAAATGAGGATAGTTGAAATTCCACATTTTTACTCTGTTTTCTGCTTTTGTAACCACTCTAATCTCTCTATGCATTTTTACATTCAGTGTTTTCATCCTTGTCAGGTGGTTGGTAGTATATTCCTTCTGCTATTCTCTTATTCTCAAGCATGGAATTTCTATCTACAGAAATTCTATGGTACAATTTGATTCATTTAATATTTTTTACTTAATTTGACTTTCTTTCACATATAGTGCCTTTCCTCCACAGATGCAATCTATTCTGTTATTGGTATATATTTTGTATCCTGGTATTACTGTGTACCATTGATTTTCATCATTTCACTGTGTTTCCATGATGCCTATTACATCAATATCCTCATTTAATGTCAGGCAATCTAGTTCACCTATCTTAGTATTTAGACTTCTAGCATTTGTATATAAGTACTTGTACCTTTTCCCAATATTCAGTTGCTTGCCTTCACGTGTTATCTTTACATGGGACTCTTTTAGGTTTGACTGTTCCTAGCTCCTATCTTAGGGCCAAGCTGTGGCATTTTGTCTCTGACTGAGCAAGGGCTGCTGTAGAGCTGGATTGCCTTGTGAAGAGATCAGAACGTATTGCAGGAGAAGCTTAATAAAAAGAGGGACTTCTCAGTTAGGGAGTTCTCTAGTTACTGCTAAAGGCATGACTCTTTTGTGTTTATGTCCTCACACAACAACAGGTATTTGGGGAGGGATAGCTCAGTGGTTTGAGAATTGGCCTGCTAAACCCAGGGTTGTGAGTTCAATCCTTGAGGGGGCCATTTAGGGATCTGGGGCAAAAATTGGGGATTGGTCCTGCTTTTATTTGGTGTGAGGGATAGCTCAGTGGTTTGAGCACTGGCCTGCTAAACCTAGGATTGTGAATTCAATCCTTGAGGGGGCCATTTAGGGATCTGGGGCAAAAATTGGGGATTGGTCCTGCTTTGAGCAGGGTGTTGGACTAGATGACCTCTTGAGGTCCCTTCCAACCCTGATGCTCTATTTTACCTTTTGCTCACGAGTGCTGATGCCTTCTGATCTTGTTTGCATTTATAATTGGTATTGGGCTGACTGATATGAATGGCTCAGTTCATCTCACTTGCATTTTTGCTACTGCAGTATATCACAGAGAGTCTGCCTCAGAGAAGTGGGATGATTGTAGTGTTTTCCCTCAAAAATGATAGTGTGATCCAGTGGCTGGAGCACTCATCATGGAGTCAAGAGATCAGGACTTTATTCCTGGGTTTAGTAGTGACCATTAAGAAGTCACTTATCCTCTCTTCGGTTCATTTCCCTCTTCTGTAAAATGAGCATAATGATGTTTACCTTTCTTTGGAAAGTGCTTTAATTCTGGCGATGAAAACTGCTACATAAGACCAAACAATAATTATTTGAGAATGCTACTCCTTTTTGCTACCTTACTTATAATGATTTGTATCACAATTCTGTTAGCTTACAAGTCATTTTAGTAATTTACAAACTTCCTCATGAAAAAGTGAGACCCGTTGTCTCATTCGGTGGTAATGTTGCCAAGTGGAAGTCTTCAGCAATTTCCTAATGTGCAAGACAGACAGTGTATTTGTTGGCCAGTGAGGTCATAGCTCCAGGATTGCCAGGATGGAAATTGATGTCCTCTTTATCCACAAAAGGGCATTAGGTCAAGCTTCTTTTCATTGCTCTATCACGGATCATCAATCCCAGAGTTGTGCAGAAATGGGAATCTATGTCCCGTGAAAAATTTTGCACATTTAAAAAAAAATCTGTATCAGAATAAAATGTCAAATATGCAAAAATGCAGACAGGCATTCTCAAAAAAATCGTTTTGAAAGAACCAAAATGAAATGTTTCAAAAATGTAATGGTCTGAGCTCTTGGGACTCATTGGCTATGTGGTAGTCTTCATGGAAGCCTGGGGAGCAACACAGCTTGTACTGTTAATCTGTTGTGCATTGTCTCCTGGCTGTCTGAGAGTCAAGCAATATTTTTGTTTGGATATGAGACAGCTGACTTTAGTTCAGCTTGGCCCAGGAAATGACCATAGCTTGGGGACAGTTCTTCAGAGCACTTCCAAGTCACATATGCACCCCTACCTTTCATGCTGTCACTTGTGAGACAAGTCTAGAACTTGGGAGTACTCTGAGTTATTCTTTTAGCCAGGAAGTCTGAGAGAAAACAGGTTTTTTTATGTGACCATATTTCAGTAATCCATATTGTCACTATCTTTCTATTATTTCTGTGTGCTCCTACTTAATGTTTCCAGAAATGGATGCAGAATTTGCCATAAAATGCAGCTGTCTGCGTGCTTCTTTGTACAGAGCCAACTCTCTGCAATTTTCACTGGCAGTGTTATTTTAATTACTCTTCTAACGTTGTACAGTGTCACAGATGCTTACCAATGACAAATTTAGAAAATAATAAAATAAATTCATTTTCAGAACATGGCAGTAGTGACAATGTTCTAAATTACATCTAATGCCTATTCAGTGGTTTATGTGAAATAAGTCTGTGGTCTCAGTCCAGTTCCCTGTTGGACTGGTCACATGACAAAACCCAACCTCATCTTTGGCACTAATCCTTACGGCCAGTGTCAATAGAGACCCCAGTGACTAAATTTGTTTGGAGTTGAAGACTGAACTAGCCTCATACATAGTGGTCTTTCTAACAGAGGACTGAAGGATGTTGATAGAGCAGTGCAAGGATATTTGGCTTATGCTTTTCTTTGCTATATTGGGTCTATGGATAAAGAGAACCTCAGTTTCTCACATTGTCAGCCTGACATGTTCCTCAAGTTATAGATATCTTAAACACTGAAAACAAGGTAAGTTCATACAACAAAAAGAAATTATAATAACATTGATCACACTTCACCTAAAGCGGGGAGTAGGGAGAATATTGTCCAGACTTGCAAGAGGAAGACAGTTGTGCTTTATGGTGGCGGGGGGCAGGGAACAAGGTCAGAAACTGCTGCAAATGGTGGGTGGTGGTCAGCTTTGCAGTGCTGACTCACCCCCTGGGAATATGAGGATGGAAGGCTATAATGGGGCAAGCCCTGGTATTGGAAACCCATTTCTCCATACAGCAGGCAAGGTAGCACCCACCCTCCATGTGGGGTTTGAACCTGCTGTGAGCATTGCGCTAGTCGCTCCTTTTTAGGGGGGTTGGGAAGGAATTTTCCTGTCACCATCATATTAGCTTCGGTGGAGTGGGGTTTTTTCGCCTTCCCCACAGTGAGTGTCAGGAAAAACCTGTTATGGTGAGCACAAAAGGTGGTAAGCTATATGTCACAACTTATTTTGTAAGTGTGCGGCAGATGTCCAGTGCAGGTACTCCATAGGGAAGGCATCCATTGACCAGATAAATGGCCTGGTAAAGGACTTAAAAAGGAGGTGCTGGTTAAAGGAATGGAATGATGGGTGGGTTGGGGCTCCTATGGTTGGACTGGACAGGGGGAGCCAAACCCCCTTTCTTATTACCCACCTTAACTCTCCAACGAGGGATGGGTGAATGGTAAGTTCCCGGCAATGGATTTTCTGGAGGGACCTGGATGGGAAAAGAGGGGGAGCTGGGGGAAGCCCTCTGGGTAATTACGGAATAAACAGGGGGTTACCTGCACTGTACACTTTTATCTGCTGGGTAGTGCCAGACATCTAATAATAAAGTTGCGGTCTGATTAAATCCATATCAAGTGTCTCCTGTCCTTTCGGTATAGCTGGACAAAAACCATTGCATTTTAAACGATTTTCACAGGATAAGTAAGCTGCATGATTCGCAGTGACTTTAATGAACATTAAGCCATTAAAACTCCACACATAACTACAAATCTAGGCATATGGTTGTGTCTTGGAATAATAAACCCCAGAGAAATGCAAAATAAAATTCTATACTGTGTTGTGCCTAACTATTACAATTTAACATGTGCCTGATTCAAACTCCACTGAAGTCAATTAGAGTTTAATCCTAGAGAAAGTGTTAAAAGGCAGGTTCTTATCCTGCACTCTGGATTTGGTAGTTTTTGACATCTTAAGTAAAATCCCAATAGAAACTGAAAGAGTGATCAGAGAAAATGCCTGAATCTGTATGGATACATTTTTTGCTAGACCACACACTTAATGCATATCAATTAATTCTATAGTATAATTACAGAAATGATTTGATGAATATTTTATCATGTTTCCCAAAAAAGTGAAGAATTTAGAAAGTGAAAAAGACCACGAGTTAAACACTCTTAAAAGATACTAAATGTGATATATAATACTGCCTTCTCACTCCTTTTTAGTCTTTCTTTCTTACTATTTATGATACAGTGGAACTTGATTTAGTACAGTCTTACTATTTAGCAAAAAATGCCTTTAGCTACATGAGAATACCTAACAAAATACAAGATTCATTTCTGATTATAAGATCATACTAGAGCAGGGGTGGGCAAACTACGGCCCGCAGGCTGCTTGTGGCCCGCGGGGGCTTGCCGCACTCCACCCGGCGCTCCGGCCGGGGCAGAGGGACTGCGGGTTTGCTGCTCTTCGCACAGGGCTCCGATGGAGCGGGACAGGGGGCTTGCCACGCTCCACCAGGCGCTCCTCAGTGATGAGCAGTCATTTTCAGCACCATCTTCAGGGAAGATTCTGCACACAAAACGCCACATTCCTCAGGTATGACCTCACCACCCCTATGCAGCAGCATGCCAAGTCCCCTTCCTGTTTCCTATGGCCCCACCCTCAAGAGCCTTTATTGGAAGGAAACCACCCAGGGCTGTAGCTGCTCCCGTCTGGGTTCCTCTGCACTTGGCACAGCTGTCTTGGTATCACACTGCCAGCAGGGCCTGTAGGAGTCCCTGGTACCACCCCGTGAAGCCCCCGTGTGCCATCCCTCATGAGTCCTTTCACCACACAGCAGTAAAATCCCTTATTATATACAAACTTTTAATGAACACAACCGTGCAAACAGAACTCCAAGTACAACAGTAAGAACTTTTTTGAGGGGAGGCTGGGGCATAAAGTTACAGGTGAGTTTATTCTTATGCCTATTCTTGTCCACATGGATTCTGGGATAGAACGCCATGGATCAAAATTGTCAGGGGCACTGATGCCCGACAAATCCAGGCTAGAGAAAGGGGGCCCAGTTTTTTCACAGTGCATGCCATCTTGTAAAACAGCAGTTTGAAATAAGGGCAGCAGTTAGGATTTTCTTTTCCCTTTCAAAAATGAGCGCTGCAAAAAAAAAAAAAAAAAGAAAAGTGGACAATGATTGTCAAGTTTTCAACAAAGAATGGAATACAAAATATTTTTTCACAAATGTGAACTCGAAGGCTGTATGCCTGATTTGTCAGGAGAGTATCGCGGTGTTCAAGGAGTACAACTTGAATTGCCATTTTTCAGTGAAAGATCCTAATTATGGCAGCAGTTTAACAACTGAGGAAAGGGAAAGAAAAGCTGAGCAACTCGGCACAAACTTAAAAACTCAGCAAAATATTTATGTGCGACAGTCTGCAATTCAGGAAGCCACTACAAAGGCAAGTTATGTTCTGGCGTTTAAAATCACTAAACAAAATAAGCCTTTTGCTGAAGGGGAGTTTTTGAAAGAATGCATGGTTGATGTTTCTGGCATGCTGTGCCCAGAATACCAAAACAAATTTGAGAACATTATTTTGTCGCGAAGAACTGTTACTTGCTGTGTAGAAGTGATTGATGAACATTTGGCTTCTGAGTTGAACAAGAAAGCACAGAGCTTTACACTGTGTTCATTAGCTCTCAATGACAGCACTGACATTAAGGACACAGCACAGTTACTGATTTTTGTCAGAGGAATTGATGACAAATTTGAAATCACAGAGGAATTTTTATCAATGGAATCAATGAAAGGCACAACTAAGGGATCGGATTTATACGAGAGGGTGTCTGGGTGCCTTGTACATCTGAAGCTCCCCTGGAGTAAACTGGCCAATGTAACCACAGATGGATCACCAAATTTAACAGGGAAAAACGTAGGACTTTAAAAAGAATTCAGGACAAAGTAAAAGAAGACGACACTGATAAAGAGGTGATATTTTTGCATTGGATTATACATCAGGAGGTCCTCTGCAAAAATGTCCTGGACATTGATCATGTTGTTCGCACAGTAGTGAAAATAGTGAACTACATAAGAGCGAGGGGACTTAATCATCGGCAATTCATTTCCCTTCTTGAAGACACTGACGCCAAACACCAGGACTTACTTTATCATACAAATGTCCACTGGCTCAGCCTAGGAAAGGTATTGCAGCGAGTGTGGGAGCTCAGAGATGAAATTCACACTTTTCTGGAGATGCAGAGGAAAGAAAATAATTTTCCTGAATTAAAGAATTCCAACTGGGTGTGCAACCTCGCTTTTGGTGTGGATATCTTGGCACATTTAAATGAACTTAATGTGAACCTGCAAGGAAAGAATGTGTTTGTACACAAATTGTATTCTAGTGTGACAGCTTTCAAAGCCAAGTTAGTCTTGTTTTCAAAACAAATTAAGGACAAAGTGTTCACTCACTTTCCAACACTGAAATACTTGGAAGTGTCACCAGAGCAGAGAGAAAAGTACAGCAAACTTTTGAATGACTTGCACGGAGAATTTTCTTGTCAATTCTCTGACTTTGAGAAGACAGAGAAGACACTGGAGCTGGTGTCATGCCCACTGTCATTTGACTACAAGACAGCTCCACAAGAATTACAACTGGAGCTCATTGATCTCCAGTGTGATTCCACCTTGAAGGAAAAGTACAGTTCAGAAAAACTGGATCAGTTTTATGCCTCTTTGAGTGAAACAAAGTTCCCAAATATATGCAAGGTGGCACAGAAAATCCTTGTTTTGTTTGGCTTCACCTGTGTGTGCGAACAAACATTTTCCCTGCTGAATTACAACAAATCTCGCTACAGATCCCAGTTAACTGATCAGCATGTCAGCTCAGAATTGTGGATTTCCACAACAAAAATGACACCGGACTTTGATGTCATTGTAAAAAAGGGTGACCAGCTGCACTGTTCACATTAATCAAAGAGGGTGTGGAAAGGGGTTAAGTTTGCTTTAATTATTGTAATACATTATTATGATGGTATATTTATAAGAAGAAGTAAGGTTTTATGTTTATTTCCACTAAAATGTATCTTTATTAAATAGAGTTTATTTGAATATCTCTGAATTTTTAATTTCATGAGCGTTCATGGCCCGCCCTGAGGCAGTCAGGGGGCAGGAAGTGGTAGGGGGCAGGGGCCAGGCTGTTTGGGGAGGCACAGCCTTCTCTACCCGGCCATGCATATAGTTTCGCAATGCCGATATGTCCCTCAGGCCAAAAAGTTTGCCCACCCCTGTACTAGCGGCAGTGTGAAGATGCCAAAGAGCACGTTGTACTGTATAGCCAAAGGAAAATAATTGAAAAAAATAGTGAAATAATAGTTACTCCACCTCATACACCGTGCATAGAGCTGAAAGGTGATAACATTGGTATACCACTACCCATGGGGCTACACTCTCACCTGTTGACAGGGTCCCTACTCTTCCAAAAGCAGAGGGCAGGTTCCCACTACTTGCCCTGGCCTGGGAGATCAATGCTTCCCCATAAGTCCTCCTTTTCATCCCCATTAATCTAGCACAGAGCTGGGATGGTCAGCAAAATTTTAATTAAACTCAGCCTTTGCAGAATAGGTGACAGTGCTTAATATACTATGTGTTTTCAGGCATATTTTCTTTTCTTCTAGTTATTTGGTAAATACTGAATGTCCTTGAAGAAAAATCTGCTGTTTATATTGTAGAAATGTAGTGAAAAGCAGGGAATTTTTTAAAAGATATTCAGCATTGAGTGCATAGCTGGGATAGAGAACTGCTAATTGTATAATGTAGTACAGTAAACCCAGATTAATTCTCTTAATAAATGCCTTAAAATAGGATTTAAAAAGTGGATCAAACAGGAGGGGGAGCTCATGAGTTTTGGTGATTGTTATTAGGAGTTATTTCATGTGCAGACATCCAGTATATTTGCAGACTTGATACTCTGCAGGCATAAATGCAGGTGCAAAGATGCATGTGTATATATTCCAGGAAGACCTCAACACTTGGTTTAGGACCATATAAATCCAGTTCAATCTCAGATTATTACAGAACTTTAATAATTCAAACTAATAATTGGGATATCATTTGCACAGTAATGAGTTTTACAAAGAATGTCTAGAACAAAAATGCAGTGATAGAGATATTTAGCTGCCAGTAAACATTTTCCCATCCAAAAGAGGGTCAGCTAATAACAACTGGGTGTTCACAGATGCAAATCTACTTCAAATTTTCAAATTTCAAAAGAACAGTCTTGGAAATGACAATTTACAGTCTTTTAGGCAGCATGGTTATCAGATTTAACTAAAAGTAACTTAGTAATTAATTTTTAAATTACTTGGTAGCTTTAAGTATAATTACCAAGTAATTTATATCAACATGTAATTATTGCATATTTTATTCACCAGAGTAATTGCTACTAAAATTTAACTAGCAATCTACCAATAGATTATGTTAAAAACAAAATGGCCCCAACATGATATATGCGGTATTTTTTTGTTTGTCAATGCATGTGACTATTCATATGTTAATACATTGTAAATTTGGAAAGCAAGTCAACATATGTATAACTATTTATTATGTTAGAGTAGCAAGTAGTCAGGCACATTGTTTGGTACATAATAGTCCACCTGTAGCTTTCTGACCAAGATCAAACCTTTTAAAAATTCAGATAGACCGCTCAGATCCTTGAATGCAGTGCGGCTACTCATATGAGTAAGAAGAGCAGTATTTGGCAAGTCTGATCTTGGAAACACTAATGCACATACTTAATTTGTCTCTTTCACCAACAGAAGTTGGCCCACTAAAAGATATTACCTCACCTACCTTGTCTCTCTGATACACTTAACTTTAGGCCAGTGGTTCCCAAACTTGTTCCGCCGTTTGTGCAGGGAAAGCTCCTGCCGGGCTGGGCCAGTTTGTTTACCTGCCGCATCCACAGGTTCGGCCGATCGCGGCTCCCACTGGCCGCGGTTCGCTGCTCCAGGCCAATGGGAGCTGCTGGAAGTGGCGCGGGCCGAGGGCCTTTCCCTGCACAAGCGGCGGAACAAGTTTGGGAACCACTGCTTTAGGCAAGTGACTAGACCCACTGAAGTGTGTGTTTGCAGCATCATGTTTTTGATGACCCAAGGAACATCCGTGTGCTGCAGGAAGTAAAGTTGTCAAAGTGGTGAATAGATATGTCTTGATGATGATTTTTAACAATGGCCCTCAGCCCTGTAGCATTACAGTTAGTCAGCTAATTTATTGTAGATATCATGATAGAACTGGGTTTTCAAGAGGTTATTGGCTGTGAAGAGGTTGATGGCCTTTGGGATCTGCTCAAGAGGGAAACTTTGCATAAGCAGTCGTGTGGAAAAAAGCAAAAGCATTGGCTGTGAGAGAAGTGAAAAACTGCATGTCAAGATTTTCGTCATTGATTGAGTGGAGGAAACAAGAGCATGCAATAACAAGAATGAAGGGTGGGTAAATATGGAGAATCAGATTCAAAGGTGAGAAGCTGGAACTTAATTTGGTGGAGGACGAACCTGGTGAAAACAGGAAGGATGGTCTTGTTGTTAAGATGCTGAACTGGTCACCTGAAACCGTATGTGCCTAAAGCTGCATACTCCTCCAATAAGGCTGTATAAATAATCTGAGTTTATTGTTGTGATTTATGTACAACCTGCAACTTTTCTCATATCCTTATATGTATCATATAGCACTTTGTACTACTGCACACAGTATACGCGGTGTGCTCGAGTCGTAACTTACACTGGAGTTTGCTTGGGTAAAAATTGAAGAAGAGACCTTGGGATTGGTCCCCTAGGGTTTAGACATGGAAAAGATTGCTTTACAAGATGCAGGCGATCGTTACCACTAATCTTCTTTCACATTAGCTTTATTTTATATTAGGGCTGTCAAACGATTAAAAAAATTAATCATGATTAATTGCAATTAATCGACAGCCCTATTTTATATCTGACTTTTTTGATGACAGAGTTGAAATGTCAATAATATCACTAATCTATCCGTATCTTCATTTCCATTGAGTTTTAAAATATAATGTTGTCTCCCATCACTGCCTGATGAAAACACAAAATTAAATGAGGTCAATTGAAGGTCATTTTGATGAATTGGAAAATATGTTTCTACTATACATATAGTTCATTGATGGTCCCTAGAATCTAATATACACAAAATATAGACACGTTTTTGGAAGAAAGCAATTTCTAGATAACATATATATGTTATATTGTAACCATTTGTTCAATTTTTTACCGAACAAATGTGTGTGATTAATGATTTCTGTTTTTGTAAGGGTCATGGGTTTGGTTATATAATCTCATTTATTTTTACCATGCACTGACCTCTTGTTAACAGATATTTACTCTATGCATTTTTACCAACTTCAACATATTCTTATTTTCTTAATATTGAAAATCATTAATAAACACACTGTTTGTTTGCTTGCTTGTTTTTGTTTTTGGTTGTTTGACCTAACATTTCCCTAATTAAAAAAAAAGTTGGATTTTGAGTGTAAAATTTACTGGGCAAAATCCTGCCTCCACTGATGTAAATAAGAGTTTTGCCACTGATTTCAGTAGGGTTGACTGGAGGACAATGATTCTGTTTTGGAGCAATTTTTGAGGTTTTGAAATTTGGTTTAATTACACACAGGAACAAAGCCAGAACATACACATATGTGTCTGTGTGTCACTTTCTAGCTCAGTGGTGAGGGTGCTAACTTACAAGGTGGGAAACCTGGCTTCAAATTCGTGCTATGCTAGAATCAGACTTGGGTTTTCATCCCAGGTGACTCTGAATCATATAGAACACAGACCTGAATCTGCATCACACATCACTAGGCCAAAGAGTTGAAAAGAGCCTCCCTCAAACTCCCGATGAAAATTTGTAGAAACTGACACATCTCTGTGAAGCATATAGGCATTGATGAACTTTCATTTGATTGAATATGTTCTAGTCTTAATCTCTAGCCGAGCTGTTTGGATAGCTCTTCGTTGCCATCTTACTCTCAGCCTGCACATATCTATCAGTTATATGCATCTGTCTAGCAGGTATTTGACTACAAGCAGAAGAAAGCTAATGGCCAAGCTGACAACTAATTAAAGGATATGTGTAGGAATAGAGAATTTCATTAGCTGACCTGCAAGCAAAAGTGAATTAGATTATATAACAATGCTGCTCAGGTTGAAAAATAGAGACATATGTAATTATGTGTCCATATTTTTTCTTGAAGCGGCAGCAGGTGGGAAATAATCATATAGGTAGATCTCTCAAATTGCCAAAGTCCAAATATGTCACGGAATATGTGACAAAGATCCAAAACAAGGATCAAAAATACATTATTAATGTAGGCAGGTGATTTATAGCAGGGGACTTATTTCTTAAATGTAAATCATTTTATAACCTTAATTTCATGGGTTTTTTTACAATAGACATGAATGGACAAAAAATGTGTATGAATTATAGGTAACATAAGTAAAAATCACACCCATAGTCTAAATAATTGTTAGCAAGTCTTTAGGCGGCCTAAGTTAACTCACATTGCAAGTTACAATGCAGCAGCATACTGATACTGACCACCAGAAAGCTTCAAAGGTGAGTTTAAGGCCCATTGGACATAATCAGTTTTACTAACATGCCAGAATTACACAAACATATAGGCCTAATGACTGTTTAGTGCCACTATAAAAATCATTGTTTCATAATAACACATTCCACATTTCCTTTCTGTGATAAAAATGGAATGAGTATAACTGCATAGGGGTTGTACATTGGATTTGCAAAAAAGCCACTGAGGGGTAGAAATTCCAATTGTCTTGCAGGAATATTTCTTTGAATATTACCGACATGGTAATCTGTACCTGTTTTAGTATTCTTGTTTTCTGAATATAACATATTTTACAGCAGGGGTGGGCAAACTTTTTGGGACGAGGGCTACATCTGGGTGGGGAAATTGTATGCAGGGCCGGGGCAGGGGGTTGGGGGTGAGGGAGGGAGTTCAGGGTGTGGGAGGGGGTGTGGTGTGCAGGGCAAGGGACTGGGGTAGAGGAGGGATGCGGGATGTATGAGGGGGCTCAGGGAAGGGGGTTGGGATGCAGGAGGGGTGCGGGGTGTGACAGGGGGCTCAGGACAGGGAGTTGAGGTGCATGGGGGTGCAGGGTGTAGCAGGGGGCTCAGGGCAGGGAGTTGGGGTGCAGGAGGGGTATGAGTGCATGCAGGGAGTTGGGGGGTGGGGTGCAGGAGGGGTTTGGGCTCCGGCCCAGCGTTGCTTACCTAAAGGGGCTCCGGGGTGGCTGCGGTGCGCACCAGGGCCAGGGCAGGCTACCTGCATGCCTCCCTGGACCCACGCCATGCCGCTCAGGGAAGCGGCCAGAACCACGTTCCTGCATGGCTCCTGGGGGGCGGGGGTGGGCAGCTCCCATTGGCTGTGGTTCCCCATTCCCTGTTAATCGGTCTCATATAATTGTGGGCCATTGAGAAGCTATTGAAGGATTGGAGAAAACACATAATGGGCCTATGACAGGGTATATAAACTCTAAACTAGCATGGAAGGGGTTAAGGAGCTGCTTTGGGCTGGAGTGACCCTGCCCACCCGCACCAGCAAATCATGCCAGGACAGAGTAGGAGTGAAACAGAGGGAAACTCCACTCTGATGGGGACAACCCTGGGAAGGGAAAAAAAGCTGTTGAGCTCCTCCAGCCCCCACGGGAGGGCTGACAACCGGAAGAAACTCTGCCCTCACAAAAGGATGCTATGAATCCCCTTGAGCTAAAAGGGGAGAGACTGAGGCATGCGCTGGACACCCAGTGAACTCTGAAGTGGACAGGGCCCTCTGAAGTAAGATGTTGGTTTTAGTTCATGTGAGTTTTGACAAACCTTTGAATCATAGAATCATAGAATATTAGGGTTGGAAGGGACCCCAGAAGGTCATCTAGTCCAACCCCCTGCTCGAAGCAGGACCAATTCCCAGTTAAATCATCCCAGCCAGGGCTTTGTCAAGCCTGACCTTAAAAACCTCTAAGGAAGGAGATTCTACCACCTCCCTAGGTAACGCATTCCAGTGTTTCACCACCCTCTTAGTGAAAAAGTTTTTCCTAATATCCAATCTAAACCTCCCCCACTGCAGCTTGAGACCATTACTCCTCGTTCTGTCATCTGCTACCATTGAGAACAGTCTAGAGCCATCCTCTTTGGAACCCCCTTTCAGGTAGTTGAAAGCAGCTATCAAATCCCCCCTCATTCTTCTCTTCTGCAGGCTAAACAATCCCAGCTCCCTCAGCCTCTCCTCATAACTCATGTGTTCCAGTCCACTAATCATTTTTGTTGCCCTTCGCTGGACTCTCTCCAATTTATCCACATCCTTCTTGAAGTGTGGGGCCCAAAACTGGACACAGTACTCCAGACGAGGCCTCACCAATGTCGAATAGAGGGGAACGATCACGTCCCTCGATCTGCTCGCTATGCCCCTACTTATACATCCCAAAATGCCATTGGCCTTCTTGGCAACAAGGGCACACTGCTGACTCATATCCAGCTTCTCGTCCACTGTCACCCCTAGGTCCTTTTCCGCAGAACTGCTGCCTAGCCATTCGGTCCCTAGTCTGTAGAGGTGCATTGGGTTCTTCCGTCCTAAGTGCAGGACCCTGCACTTATCCTTATTGAACCTCATCAGATTTCTTTTGGCCCAATCCTCCAATTTGTCTAGGTCCTTCTGTATCCTATCCCTCCCCTCCAGCATATCTACCACTCCTCCCAGTTTAGTATCATCCGCAAATTTGCTGAGAGTGCAATCCACACCATCCTCCAGATCATTTATGAAGATATTGAACAAAACCGGCCCCAGGACCGACCCTTGGGGCACTCCACTTGATACCAGCTGCCAACTAGACATGGAGCCATTGATCACTACCCGTTGAGCCCGACAATCTAGCCAGCTTTCTACCCACCTTATAGTGCATTCATCCAGCCCATACTTCCTTAACTTGCTGACAAGAATACTGTGGGAGACCATGTCAAAAGCTTTGCTAAAGTCAAGAAACAATACATCCACTGCTTTCCCTTCATCCACAGAACCAGTAATCTCATCATAAAAGGCGATTAGATTAGTCAGGCATGACCTTCCCTTGGTGAATCCATGCTGGCTGTTCCTGATCACTTTCCTCTCATGCAAGTGCTTCAGGATTGATTCTTTGAGGACCTGCTCCATGATTTTTCCAGGGACTGAGGTGAGGCTGACTGGCCTGTAGTTCCCAGGATCCTCCTTCTTCCCTTTTTTAAAGATTGGCACTACATTAGCCTTTTTCCAGTCATCCGGGACTTCCCCCGTTCGCCACGAGTTCGCCGTTTGCCTCTTTCAGTTCATGTGATTTTGCACTCTTCATGTTTTGCTTCAAGATTTGTGGATTTTTTAAATCCAGTTTGGGGAAGGGGAAACTCCAAATCAAAATGAGTTTTGCAGAGCTATCTGAATTATATAAGGATTTGTAACAGTCCATAAGAGCTTATTTTCACCAAAAGACTTCTCCTGTAGCCGGGTGTCACATGTTTAGTCATAAATATAACACACACAAAAATAGTCTTAAAAATATCAATTGCTAACAAAAGACAGCAAAATTTTCCTCTGAATCTCAAGTAAAAGTTTATGGGCCCCAAAAGCTCAGCCATTCATAGTATCATACCTCAAAATTAAAATATCAGTTTCACATAGTTTCTGGTCCAACCTTTTCAAAGCTCTAAATGCAAATGATGCCTCTCAACAAAAAAACAAACAAAAGGTTAAGAAAGCAAAATAGCAATTATTGGTTTGCAGGGACTTCATACAACAGATGACAGACTGAATCATTTGGTCCTTTTCCACAATTTCCTCACTAGATTCCAGAGGACTGGAAGATATAGCACCAATGTATAAAATATAGCACCAATCTATAAAAAAAGGGGAAAAGGACAATCTGGAAAATTACGGACCAGTCAGCTTAATTTCAGTACCCAGAAAGATAATGGAGCAAATTATCAAGCAATCAATTTGCAAACACCTAGAAGATAAGGGGATGATAAGTAATAGTCAATATGGATTTGTCAAGAACAAACAGTGTCAAACTAACCTAATAACTTTCTTTGACAGGGTAACAAATATTGTGGATAGGAGAGAAGAGGTAGATGTGGTATATAAAAGTAAGGCTTTTGATACTGTCTTGCATGAGCTTCTGATAAACTAGGGAAATACAGCCAAGATAGGGCTACTAAAAGGTGGGTGCATAACTGGTTCCCAGAGAGTAGTTATCAGTGGTACACAATCAAGCTGGAAGGGCATAGAATTATAAAAACATACAATCATAGCACTGGAAGGTACCTCGAGAGGTCATCTAGTCCAGTCCCCTGCACTCATGGCAGAACTAAGTATTATCTCGACCATTCCTGAGAGGTATTTGTCTAACCTGCTCTTTAACATCTCCAGAGATGGAGATTCCACAACCTCACTAGGCAATTTATTCCAGTGCTTAACCACCCTGACAGTTAGGATTTTTTTCCTAATGTCCAATTTAAACCTCGTTCGTTGCAATTTAAGCCCATTGCTTCTTGTCCTAGCCTCAGAGGTTAAGGAGAACATTTTTTCTCTCTCCTCCTTGTAACCTTTTAGGTACTTGAAAACTGTTATGTCCCCTCCCAGTCTTCTCTTTTCCAGACTAACAAAATCCAATTTTTTCAATCTTCCCTCATAGGTCATGTTTTCTAGAGCTTTAATCATTTCTGTTGCACTTCTCTGGACTTTCTCCAATTTGTCCACATCTTTCCTGAAATGTGGCACCCAGAACTGTACACAGTATTCCAGTTGAGGCCTATCAGGGCAGAGTAGAGTGAAGAATTACTTCTAGTACGTTGCTTACAACAGTCCTGCTAATACATCCCAGAATAGTGCAATAGTGTTACACTACTGATTCATACTTAGCTTGTGGTCCACTATGACCTCCAGATCCCTTTCCACAGTACTCATTCCTAGGCGGTCATTTCCCATTTTGTATGTGTACAACTGATTGTTCCTTCCTAAATGGAGTACTTTGCATTTGCCCTTATTGAATTTCATCCTATTTACTTCCGACCATTTCTCCAGTTTGTCCAGGTCGTTTTGAATTTTAATCCTATCCTCAAAAGCACTTGCAACACCTCCCAGCTTGGGATCGTCTGCAAACTTTATAAATGTACTCTCTATGCTAATATCTAAAGCATTGATGAATATACAAGATACTGAACAGAACCGGACCCAGAACTGATCCCTGTGGGACCCCACTTGATATGGAGAGGTGCTTAATGACTTCTTTGTTTAAGTTTTCACCAAGAAGGTTGGTAGCAATTCTATATGCAAATCAAGTTTGTAGCCAAGGCACCAAAATTGTTAAGACATATGCATGTCCTTAGCTTGACTTCACTGGGACTGTATCCATTAGTAATGTTAAGCAAATGAGTGAATCTTTTCAGGGTCAAGGTAGAAATTAATAAAAGATCACTGCATACAGGATGAAAAATCCAAAGTAACTCAATGGCAATGATATAAAGTCGAACTTTATTCTTAGTTGTTGTTTGTGTACTCTAATCACATGCTAAAACTAATTTTAATGAGTATTCTACAGATAGAGAAATATGCAGCCAAAAATATGACCACATTTGTTCTGTTTCTCATTTATGTATTCATTTTGATTCAAGAATTTATAATTGAGTAATTTAAAGGGTAATCTTTCAAAATCAGAATGCCCTGAATTTCTGTTGAAGTTAATGGGAGCTAAGATTAAAGCAATCAGAACCTTAAAAGGTGTGTTCAGCACACCAGTTGATATAAATATGTTTAGGGTTTCCTTTGCCAATGTTGATGTATAGCATAGTTAACTTGCTCATGAAAGTATGATGGAATGTACTTGTAAGTTATTGTGCCCGTGATTGGGGACAACCAGAATTAAAAGCATGAGACACCATAACTAGAGGTAAACTGCTATTATTAATTATTTGTATTATAGTAGAGCCTAGAGACCCATGAGACTGGGGTCTCAGTTCACTTGATATATAGACACAGTTCTTGCCCCAAAGAACTAAATAAATCAGATTAAAAGGTCAAAGAAAGGATTATTGTCCACATCTAACAGAGGAGGAACTAAAGCACAGAAAATCAAGCAACTTGTCCAAAGTCACTCAGGAAGTCTTTGGCTGAGTTAGGAACTGAACCCATTGCTTCTCAGGCTGACGCCACTATAAAACCATTCTTCCTCTCTAAAAGATAAGACACACTTGTGTTGTACTAATTCTAACAGCAGGTTGGCTAAGAGCATTGTTTTACCCGCTTCAACAATATATTTATTTTGGGAAACTATTAAACTGTGAAGAGGCACCTACCCCAACTCTGATGACTAAGTTACTGAATGACTAGATGCTGTTGCTGGGAGTTGTAACAGGTTTATACCCTGTGTGGATCATGCACAGAGGGGAATGTGTAGCACACACTGAAGAGTGAGTTACACACACTCCCTACATAATACAAGGGATGGAATGGGTCTGGCTTGCAGACAGGGGCTGTAGATAGCTGTGTCCTCCAGATCCTACCAGAAATGTCCATACTACAGAGAGGGCCCATGATTAAGAAGGAATAGTTGGAACAGGAACAGGAGTTAAAGCCACTGAGTCCACTGCCCTGATAAGTCCTCCTGGATATTTCTGCCAGTGGGCAAGGCAGGGCTCTTGCCTGGTGAAGGGAGGACTCATTCTATGGCATCTTTGACCACATAAGGAATGGGAAAGACTGTCCACGTGCCCCAGAGGTGAGAGAAAACATGAGGACAACCTCTTTCTGGGTTTTCACTTCTATAGACTGACCACTGGGTGATGGAATGAGGCTGATTGTGGTTCTCCGGGGAAAGAACAGTCATCAGTTGAAGCTTTGTCTGAGGAATCACTGCTGCATTATGTCCATAGTCTGACTCATTCAATTGCCTCTTCTCTGTCCACTCAAGGTTTTCATCTGTTTGCTGTTAGAGGGCTTATCTCCTCACCTTCCTATTCCCTGGTCCTTCTCGGGTGAACAGAGTGCAGCAATACCTGAAGTCTGAAGGTGCAAACAATTCAATGTTTATTGGGGTGAACTTCCAGCAAGAAATGATTCCAATTTCCTTCCTCAGTGTCCCTCTTCCCAGCTCTGATGCCACAGAGCCTTGCCTGTGTCCCTGTTCCCATTCCCTCCCCTTAGTGAAACATGATTCCAATTCCTCCCGCACCCCCCTCATTTCCTGATTGACTGCAGACTATATAGTAAAACTTGAGTTCTCCTTAGCTATACCTTAACCCAGGGCTTGGCAACCTTTGGCACGCGGCCCGCCAAGGTAAGCCCCCTGGTGGGCCAGACCGGTTTGTTTACCTGCTGCATCTGCAGGTTCAGCCAATCGCAGCTCCCACTGGCTGCGGTTCGCCGCTCCAGGCCAATGGGGGC
Organism: Caretta caretta; assembly: GCF_965140235.1. Taxonomy (NCBI): domain Eukaryota; kingdom Metazoa; phylum Chordata; order Testudines; family Cheloniidae; genus Caretta; species Caretta caretta. Next base: position 42,127,422 of record NC_134208.1, read on the forward strand.
TGTGGGAAGCTGTGACCAGCACATCCCTCGGCCCACACCGCTCCCTGCCTTAACCATGCATTTTACTGAAATTTAACTAACCAATCCTAACATATTGTAACATAATTATCTAACCAATTATATCCCACCACCTTAATTGGTTTATACCCAACAAAATTAATTATACAGGAGACAGAAACAATTACAGAACCAGACAGAGATTATGCAGACAAACAATAGGGAAGTGGGGACTACAGTGATAGAACAACAAAGAAATGAAGATTTTACACCCCAGCTATTGATAAGTGAGTTCTTGCCAGACAGGATGCTATTAAACTAAATTTCTTTAAATCACCTAGGCTTTTCCTTTTTGCTGGAGGTGATAGATTGGATCACCTTTTTAACAGCCCAAAACTGCCTTATTTCAGTGTGAGGTGATGACGTGACCATTCGCTTCCCAGCTTATAGGTGCCCCTGCTGTTTAGCCAAAGGCCTTAACCTAAGAACAAGGCCTTAGACTATCATAGTGAGAGAAGGCCTATAAACAGGAAGACTGATTTTGATTCTTGTTTTGTACCTCTATAACTAGCTAAGTGATAAGAATACACCGAAATTCTTAAAGTCTAGGCCTTTGCAGACAGGCCTGAATATCTATATCCTAACACTCCACCCCCCCCGCCCTTTTTTTTTTCTTTTTCTTTTGGGATTCTCCTGCCCAGGTATCCCTGGAAAAGCATAGGACATATGGCAACACATTTCCTGATAGGGCCAGGCATCAAGGTGGAAGGTGTCGACATTTAATTTGTTCCACTGCCCCTTGCATAGTATAGTGCTCTGCACCTTGCTTTTATCCTTTTTCACGTCAAGACCCAGGCAATAGGCCCTTTCCCATCCTTCAGGCCCAGCTTTCTCTTTCAGGACCCTCTGTATTAATGATTTCAACATCAAGCTATGTTACTTATGCTACGGTCAGCACTATGGTTGTTCTAAGAATGTTTCATGTTCTGATGCCACTACAGCCTACAACAACTCCCAGTCCTTTTCACACTCCACAGCTCTTCATATCAATTACATGGATATCCTTAAAATGTTGGAGGTAGGGAAAAAGCCTCTTCCTTCCTTTAGCATTAAATGTACAAACAGATTAAAGACAGTTCAATGCACATGTGGGTTTGTGTAATTCCCCAGAAACTCATTTTTAACATCCTTACTAATTTGGCGCAGTACATTATAATCTGTTTGCAGTATACTGGCAGGCAGTAAAGCAGAGAACAATAACTCACCATCTGTTTTTTCCCATCCACCTGATGGTCCTGCCACAAAAACAAACATACACAAAAAACTCCTAGCACTTATTTTCCTTGATCTATGCTTTGCACACTAGATAAGACAATCTCAGGGAAGTATAACTTTATTTACAAGTTTATATACTGACTTTTTTTTTTTTACACAATGTTGACCTACAGTTACGAATAGAGAAAAAATAATACAATAACACATTATCCTCTATATGTATTGTATACATAAACAGAACAGATACAATGAGACTCATCAAGTTTTATTAATACCTCAGACATGTAGGGACAATTTCTTTTCTCACTTATACCAGGCAATGCCACTGATGTCATTCTAACTGAGAGCAAAATTTGGCCTAAAGTCAATCATAATAATATAAACTCTGTTCAAAAGTGTTAGTATGCCAGTATGGAAGAATGAATGAGTAGCAAAGAATAGCATATGGATGAGTATATGTAGGTGGGTTAAAAAGAGGAGGACATGGACTGGAAATAGGCAAGGGAAGAAAGGAAGAGATAATATGGCATTTTAAAAGTCCATGGACTAGAGTTTGGACCTGCAGAGCCTGGGTCAGCTGATGTTCTCACAATGCCATGCTGAGCTACTTCCAGGGAGCATGTAGGTGCTGCAGGAAGTATCATCCAAGGGGGACACAGTGACTGTACTATGTGGCCTTCTGATTGGCTAAACACCCTATTTAACCCTGGGGGTTGCACCAGGAAGGTGTATGGGCAACTACACAAACTTTGGTCTGCTGTGACACAGACATTGTTTTGTATCCTGATCTCCGGTCTCTGATCCCAGCTTGACTTTGACCTGGACTCTTGCATTCTTTCTCTGGCTTGGTATTATGTCTGGTCTCCAACTCCAGCCTGAATCAGACTCTGGTTTCAGCCTGGTACTACCTCTAGTCTCTGGCCTCTGACACCAGCTGGATTCTGACCCTGATTTCTACCCCCTCCCTCAGGCTCAGCTCGGAGCCATCTCCTACACTCCAAACCCCTCGGGCCCACCCCCCAGCTCAGAGCCCACCTCCTCCCCCGCACCCCAGCCCGGTGAAAGTGAGTGAGGGTGGGGGACAGCGAGCGATGGAAAGAGGGGGGATGGAGTGAGCGGGGGGGGGGAGCTTGGAGAAGGGGGGGGCAGGGTGCGGGGCAAGGGTGTTTGGGTTTGTGTGATTAGACAGTTGGCAACCCTTTTTGACTCTGACCCTGTCGCTTGCTTACTAAACCTGGTCTTGAGTTTCCTCGGACTCCTGCTCAGCAACTACCTTCTTTGTTGTGCAGACCCCAGTCCAGTTGTGACTGCTAGCCCAGACTGCCTATGCTCCAGTCCCTTACAGGTATACTGTAAACTCAGCTCAGTCAGATGTTTGTTTGCACTTGACAGTAACATGTTTATCATCATCATCGCAGCATCGTATAACACTTTTATTTCATATACTAGTTAATGTGTGTTTCAATACTTAGACTTCAGTACTGGAAATACTGTTCATTATGAGACAATGAGCAACCAGTACAGCCTGAAGATTGCTTTGTAAACAAGCAAATCATCTTTTAGCATTCTAAGCTTTCCTTTAGCAAATGAAAAGGCATAATCAGAGCTGCTAAACACCTTAATAAATGAAGCAGCTTTCCTGCAAAAAGAACTTTAATTATCTTTTATTTGACAGGGACATATTGGAAACAAGAAAGGGCAACAGAAATCTGGGTGAAAATTTAGGTGTGCAGGCAGAGTGCAAAAGCAGATAATCTTTAATTCATTTGTGATGATTCTCAACAGTGTACTTAAGTGAATTCCTATTTGGTATTGATTTTAAGACATACATGATTTCTCAGAGGAGAAAGAAACCTTGACTGTAACAGGGCCTAAAGTTTCTAGAAGAAAAGTCAAACTTTTTAAACCTGGAACTTTATTTATATAAGAGGCATGATATTCATGAGACAAACCGTTCTAGAAAAATGTCTCTGTGCGAACAGTGGTAGAATGGATTAAACAAACCTGACAATTTAGAGTAAATGTACAGACTGAGCTATTTTCATCAGCATGGAAGAAAAGGCTAGGATTTATAGTGTAATTTATGCAATTTTTACAGTTTATAATTTATGCAATGTTTCTTTAAACATTAAAGAAATATCTTCATAAAACTTAGGGTAGGGCTGGCTGGAAAACAAAAATATTGTTTCATGTACATTTTTGAGGTTTCAGAATTTTTTTTCTTCCTCATCAGCTATCCTGTCATGAGTCTTTTTCTCATTCCCTCAGGTTTTAACCAGAAATTCCATCCTGGGCCTGAGAAACCATCTCAACAAAAGTTTTATCATCACTGATACGTTCCTGAAAAATGTTTTTTGTTCCAATAAATTCACAGTTTTGAAAAAAAGGTTTAATTAAAAATTTCCTCCCACTTTACTAACTATGCTTCTGCTTAGACACAAAGTCAACGGACAAATTCATGACTGATGCAACTGCACTGTTAATTTCATAATGGCCAAAATTTGCCTTAAGTATGCCTATGCAACCCCTTTGGCAAGGTCAGATTACATTAGTCACGTACTTATGCTAATACATCACATTATTTCTACAGCAAACTCTCTCTTTGTACTTGACTATTTCTCAGCAATCAAGTGTATGATGTAAAAATCTTCCAATCACCCTTAGGAAATGAACAGAGGCCCCAACTTCATGGGTGCTCCGGGGCTGGAGCACCATGGGGAAAAAAATAGTGGGTGCTCAACACCCACAGGCAGCCACTTGGATGAGCCCCTCCCACCTGCTGGCAGGCCCCATTCATCAGCTCCTCCCCTTCCCTCCCATTGCCTTCCACTCGCCACGATCAGCTGTTCAGTGGCATACAAGAAGCGCTGGGGGAGGAGAAGGAGGAGCAGGGGCAGGAAGAGGTGGTGTCAGGGGGCAGAGTGGGGGTGGGAACAGTTAGGGTGGGGGTAAGAAGAGGCGGGGGTGGGGCAGGGGCTGGAAGAGGCAGGCTGGGGCGAGGTCTTGGGGGAAGGCGTGGAGTGGGGGCAGGGCCTGGGGCACAGCAGGGCTCGAGCATTTCCTGGGAACTGGGAAAGTCGGCACCTCTGGAAATGAATATGCCTCCATACCTATATATTTTTATACTGTTACATTTGTTTAAGAGAAACATTACTTACGGATAAATGTTAAAATGGTTCATCCATGTAGGGTACCTTAGAATACAGATGTGACCAAAGGGCTGAACGGGTGAGCTGCATATTTTTGTATCTTCCCAGTCTCTGAAGAGAAGTATTCATTCCCAGAAGTATTGTAGCTGAAAATTATCACATCTATGCCAGATATGTACTGATCACAGAGCTTGCTGAAACACACCAGATGTGTTCATCATCAGATCCTTTAATGCTCTGTCAGGTATGGATGAGGTTAACTTTAAATAGGGTATTTTACAGGCAAATCGCCACCTACTGGCAGAACAGTCTAATACAGTTTAGCTTTCCATTACAAAAATGATTTATCTGGAGAGAGTAAGCAGGGTAGGAAGCTTCTGGTTTACAGATAGTAACCTCATTTATAAATTGCTAATCCCCATAGTGTCTACTTTCCTAGATACAATGGACTTGATCCTGCACTACTAAAATCATTGGAAGCTTTGTTATTGATTTCAGTAGGCACAGAATCAGTCCTTAAAACGTTATTCCTGGAAATATTGTCTTCCAGCTCTAATACTTTCAAGATGTGTCTACCTCTTTCCATTTGAATCACACTGACCTGATTCAGGTTGCCTGTGGATAAATCATATTTAGGGTGGGAGAACAGGAAATACTAGCAGGCACTTTAATTCATTTTATACCCCATGAAGGAGTAACCAGGATCCTTACAGGGATTGTGCCTGTGTTGTTGACCCTATCAGCTGGAGAGACAGTTGATTTGATATTGAATGACCCCACTTAAAATATGGAGTGATTCTTCCTCTTTTGACCATATCCAGTCAACTACTTTAGAAGCTGAGAGTGGAATGGCAGGCAACAAGCAAAGCCAGTCTGCTGTGAAGAAAATCCAAGCAAAACAGAAATATACATATATTATACAATGCTGCAACAGAGCCCTAATATATAGCACTTAGATATATTTTAGATTTACAACTTAAAGTTTAGTGTTGGCATGCTGAGTATAGTAATATAAACTCTGTACATAGTCTTGTTTTAATTTGTAATAACAAATCTAAATCATGTACAAATAAGTTATAGTGTACTGTAAACTTAAAGAATAATCTGTTGCCCCTTAATTACCGATGAGGTGTGTATAATTGAACACCAGCATTACTTGGCCACTTTCAAATTCTCCTCCCTGCTATTACGCAAAATGCACGGTCCACACCCAGTTAGTTATTGAGCTTAATGAATTTTAAAGCTTTACTGATAATTTTCAAGACAATATTTCATCACCTTAATCAAGCATAAAGCATAAGTAAAACAGATAGAGCAGGATAGGATAGCAATCAGTTACCCAGTCCAGGAGCACAGATAGACTGTTTTTGTCATATCAGGTCCTTACTGGTGTAGCTGTGTAGATCCCGTGTTGCTCTACTTATGGTCAGTAATTAGCACTCTTTTTATACCTTGACTATATTTGGTATATTTCATGCTATATACCTGCTGCATTTTCATAATCACACACAACACTTTTCCTGATTGGATTACATTTTCTTAGCACACCTTGGTCACACATTCTTCCACCCATATTGTTATCATCCTAGCCATGTTCCTTTTTTTTGTTATATTTAGCTGTTCTTGTAGCCTTGTCCTTATTGTCACCAGTTTTGGTGTGGTGTAACTGTCCTGGGTGGTTTTCTCATTGTAGCAAGCCTACTTTCACCCCCTCTTTTTAGTTATTTTCCAACACTTTGATGCTCTAACACTGTTGTGTACACACTCATGCACAACTTGTGACTGAGAAAATAATATATTACAGGTTTATCACTATGCTGGTGCCTCCAACACAAGCTGTACTAGATGGTGATTCTTAATCCATAATGCTGAAATATGTACAATCTACAGTTGGGCTACTTGAATCGTCACAGAAAAGCTGCAATGAAATTCTAAAAAGAGAAACTGGTAAAAACAACCACCAGATAAAAATATTCCACATATAATCCAGTGCTGAAAAGTAAAGGTCATTCAGTATGGTAGCCATAAAGAATTGTGTGGTTGGCTTATTTATTTCATTTTAAAGAGGAGATGCTGCCAATCTTATTTTGCACTTTTACACATTTTTGAGTTATTACAAAGAAATATACATATGCAAATTCTATTTTCCCCAGTTGGCAGAACAACATGCATAATGCATTGTCAGCTTTACATCCAATTAATACCATCATTTATAATCTATTGGAAATAGACAATGCTAACAAGTTATTATACTTTGAACTAACAATTCACTGCCTGAGGTATAACTGAAATGATCAAAAAATACTAACTAGCATTCTGTAATGAAGCATTGTGTAGAATACAATTGCTTTGAGATGGAAAAATGTCAGCTAGTCTATTCATGATAGGACTTGGCAACAAGTAGAATTCTGAAGATTGCTGCAAACTGCAGATCAGGGGCCCAATCCTTCTCCTATTGCAATTAATGACAAAACTACTGTTGACTGAACTGGTATAGGACCATCCAATCACAGGAGAAAATCCTAAAGGCTAAATTCTGGTGCCATTGCAGATTATGGCAGTTTTATCATATCATTAGACTACCACTGACTAAGGTACTACCTGGAACTACCCCTCTGTATTATGAGTTTGAACTGGTTTATTGAACTTCAGATAGACCTTTAGACCCACAATTGTTTAGAGGCTTATAAGTAGGTATAGGCAATTTGTTTTGTAACTCAATCTTTCAACTAGTGAACACAGATGATAATATTCTCAGAAACTTTGATTTAAAAGCACTCCCTACAGATAGCTTGAACTTTGCCATCACACCACCAACGCCCTTCTTCTAATTCATGAATGAATTTGAGTAAAAGACAGAGAACATCTGAATGAGTCAACTGGAAGTGTAGGAAAGCCCATTGTTCTAAAAGACCTGTGGCAATGCTAAGGTTCTTGCTGAGCTTAACTCTTAATAGCACAGTGTAGAACATATAGAACAAGCCGCAACCCTCACTCAAGTAGTAAATGGAGACTTTCTTCTCATTACACCTAATTATCTTAAATTCATCAGGGCTACTTACTTGAGTACGGGCTGCAGAATTGGTCCTCCTCAAAATTTAGCAATAGATTTAAGAGGCATTTTACTATGTACCTAGATGAAAGAAAGTCACAGATCAATGTAAGTCCATGAAGAAGAGTTTAAAAACAGCATCAATATTAACAGGTGTGACAGGGTTGGGCCAGATGGCTACAGGAGAGTGATCCTATTGGGATCCAGGAAGTGAGTGGGTGGATGGAAGCCCGCCCACTGCTAAAGGACCCCCCATCAGCCTAAGGGGAGGATCCACAGGGGACCTGGAAGCCAAGTGTATAGAAGGCAGATATATTAGCCTCAGATTAAGCAGGTCCCTTTTCCCTGGGTAAGGTAACAGGGGAGTTTCCAGAACAATCAGGAACTTGCTGGAACCAATTAAGGCAGGCAGGCTAATTAGGACACCTGGAGCTAGCATTCCCCACCTCCAACCGGAAGCCTAAGGTGTACCATATTAATTCTCTAAAGCCCTTTTATTCCAGAGAATTAAAGGTTTGTCAGTTTACAGCCCAGGGAGGAGACGACGCTGAGTGGCCTGAAGGTGTCTACTACGAACGGAAAAGTGCTGGTGGTGTGGAAGAGGTGAACCTCTCCATGACCCTTGGGCGTATGCAGCGACAGCAGATCCAGGAGCTGTGCACTAGCTACGCGCCAACGTTCTCAGCCACCCCAGGACTGACTGAACGGGCATACCACTCCATTGACACAGGTAATGCTCACCCAATTAGGGTCCAACCTTACCGGGTGTCTCCTCAAGCTAAAACTGCTATAGAACGGGAGATCCAGGATATGTTACAGATGGGGGTAATCCGCCCCTCTGAAAGTGCATGGGCATCTCCAGTGGTTCTAGTTCCCAAACCAGATGGGGAAATACGTTTTTGCATGGACTACCGTAAGCTAAATGCTGTAACTCGCCCAGACAACTAACCAATGCCACGCACAGATGAACTATTAGAGAAACTGGGACGGGCCCAGTTCATCTCTACCTTGGACTTAACCAAGGGGTACTGGCAGGTACCGCTAGATGAATCTGCCAAGGAAAGGTCAGCCTTCATCACACATCTCGGGCTGTATGAATTTAATGTACTCCCTTTCGGGCTGCGAAATGCACCCGCCACTTTCCAAAGACTTGTAGATGGTCTCCTAGCGGGATTAGGAGAATATGCAGTCGCCTACCTTGATGACATGGCCATATTTTCGGATTCCTGGGCAGACCACCTGGAACATCTACAAAAAGTCCTTGAGCGCATAAGGGAGGCAGGACTAACTGTTAAGGCTAAGAAGTGTCAAATAGGCCTAAACAGAGTGACTTACCTTGGACACCAGGTGGGTCAAGGAACTATCAGCCCCCTACAGGCCAAAGTGGATGCTATCCAAAAGTGGCCTGTCCCAAAGTCAAAGAAACAGGTTCAATCCTTCTTAGGCTTGGCCGGTTATTACAGACGATTTGTACCGCACTACAGCCAAATCGCTGCCCCACTGACAGACCTAACCAAAAAGAAACAGCCAAATGCTGTTCAGTGGACCGGAAAGTGTCAGAAGGCCTTTAACAAGCTTAAAGCGACACTCATGTCTGACCCTGTACTAAGGGCCCCAGATGCTGTTCAGTGGACCGGAAAGTGTCAGAAGGCCTTTAACAAGCTTAAAGCGACACTCATGTCTGACCCTGTACTAAGGGCCCCAGACTTTGACAAACCGTTCCTAGTAACCACAGATGCGTCCGAGCGTGGTGTGGGAGCAGTTTTAATGCAGAAAGGACCTGATCAAGAATTCCACCCTGTAGTGTTTCTCAGCAAAAAACTGTCTGAGAGGGAAAGCAACTGGTCAGTCACTGAAAAAGAATGTTACGCCATTGTCTACGCTCTGGAAAAGCTACGCCCATATGTTTGGGGACGGCGTTTCAACCTGCAAACCGACCATGCTGCACTGAAGTGGCTTCACACCGTCAAGGAAACTAACAAAAAACTTCTTCGGTGGAGTTTAGCTCTCCAAGATTTTGATTTTGACGTCCAACACATCTCAGGAGCTTCTAACAAAGTGGCTGATGCACTCTCCCGTGAAAGTTTCCCAGAATCAACTGGTTAAAATCGTCCTTGAGATGTGGAAAATATTGTTAGTCTTTATGTACTTGGTAGTATATTTAGAGATGCATGTGTCTTATTAACTCTGTTTTTCCTAGAGCTCCAGGAAGAAATCCCAGCCAGTGTTTCACCCTAGCTGAGATTTGGGGGGCGTGTCATAAATATAAAGGGAAGGGTAAACCCCTTTGAAATCCCTCCTGGCCAGGGGAAAGCTCCTCTCACCTGTAAAGGGTTAAGAAGCTAAAGGTAACCTCGCTGGCACCTGACCAAAATGACCAATGAGGAGACAAGATACTTTCAAAAGCTGGGAGGAGGGAGAGAAACAAAGGGTCTGTGTCTGTCTGTATGCTGGGTCTTGGCCGGGGATAGACCAGGAATGGAGTCTTAGAACTTTTAGTAAGTAATCTAGCTAGGTATGTGTTAGATTATGATTTCTTTAAATGGCTGAGAAAAGAATTGTGCTGAATAGAATAACTATTTCTGTCTATGTATCTTTTTTGTAACTTAAGGTTTTGCCTAGAGGGGTTCTCTATGTTTTTGAATCTAATTACCCTGTAAGATATCTACCATCCTGATTTTACAGGGGGGATTTCTTTATTTCTATTTACTTCTATTTTTTTTATTAAAAGACTTCTTGTAAAAACCTGAATGCTTTTTCATTGTTCTCAGATCCAAGGGTTTGGGTCTGTGGTCACCTATGCAAATTGGTGAGGCTTTTTTTATCCAACATTTCCCAGGAAAGGGGGGGTGCAAGTGTTGGGAGGATTGTTCATTGTTCTTAAGATCCAAGGGTCTGGGTCTGTAGTCACCTAGGCAAATTGGTGAGGCTTTTTACCAAACCTTGTCCAGGAAGTGGGGTGCAAGGTTTTGGGAAGTATTTTGGGGGGAAGGACGCGTCCAAACAGCTCTTCCCCAGTAACCAGTATTAGTTTGGTGGTGGTAGCGGCCAGTCCAAGGACAAAGGGTGTAATATTTTGTACCTTGGGGAAGTTTTGACCTAAGCTGGTAAAGATAAGCTTAGGAGGTTTTTCATGCAGGTCCCCACATCTGTACCCTAGAGTTCAGAGTGGGGGAGGAACCTTGACACACGCTAAAGAGGACACCTGATTTAAAAGGACGTCACTTCAGTCAGTGAGGGGTGTGCAAGGAGTGGAGAGTGAGAGGGCATGCTGCTGGAGGTCTTAGGAGTACAAACACTATCTGGCATCCGGAGGAAGGTCCTGTGGTCAGGATAAAGAAGGTGTTGGGAGGAGGCCATGGGGAAATAGCTGTCCCACAGCTGTTACAAGAAACACAGTAGACAGCTGTGATCCACAGGGCCCTGGGCTGGAACCCGGAGTAGAGGGTGGACCCGGGTTTCCCCCATCCCTCTTCCCCCTCTTGGATATAAGAGGAATTGTCCTGGACTGTGGGTCCCACCAGAGGGGAAGGTCCCTGGCCTGTCCCCTGACCCACTAGGTGGATCAGCAGAGACTGCGGGGATTGTTCTCCTTCTTTTTCCCCATGCTGGCCAGTGATGAGGTTAGCTGAGTGAATGGCAGGTTTGAGCCTCTAGCAAAAGTGGCCAAACTGAGGGCTGCCATGAATCTCTGAGGCGAGAAAATCCGCCAATAATGGCAGGACCCACCAAGGCAGAGGAGGAACTTTGTCACACAGACTAGCAACAATTTGTATCCATGGAACTGGAGACAGGAAAAAAGCAGGTAACAGTTGTCTTAGTCTGTCACACACTAGCTAATTTGTTGACTACCAAGGTAAAAGACATCAAAGGGAAACAAAATAACTACAAAGGAATAAAAACATCCACTGAAAAGTATTTTTAATAGAAAATGCAAGTTTAACTCACCCCTTTATCCTTTTGAAGTTGGCAAATTGGTTATTTTGCAATGTATTGGTCAGTGTCTTTAAGATTAACCATTAAACATGAAGTTCCTGTCATCTCTACATGGACGTTAAAGATCTCATATCACTTTTGCTAAAAGAATGTGTTTGCCTCAGTATTATGGCCAAAGCTTCTCCCGCCACTCTCTTTTGTGTAGCATGCTCTGTAATTGTTGGCTACCATCATAAATCTTTTCTGTTTATTAATTTTTAAAAAGTCTACATGCATGAAAATGTTATCTCTTCTACTGGCCATAAACCCAAGATGGATAATATGCAGTCTCAAACCAGTGACAGATTTAAGATTTAGGGAATTTTATACTACTGGAAAGGGGAGTTCCTACAGTTGTCCAATGTGACACATGACTTATTTCTGGCACTGGAATGCTGTAAAATATCATAGCTAAAATCATGTATAGAAAACTATTTTAAGCAATTCATGGAGGTCTGTAGTTATTTATCTCCCTTTTGAGGCAGGCATAGTTAGATTCCTGTTTCACATGCCTATTGAATAGCATAGCTTACTGGTGTAATTTACACTGCCTTACCATTTATGGCTATTTACACCTATTTTCCAAACCATTTACACCACCATTTATATCACCACCAATTTTTTTTTCATATGCTTTGGAGATGGTAGTAAAAATACAGAACAAAGCTCTTGATCAAGCAAAGATAAAAGGCTAACTGAATTTGGGCATCTGCTGCGAAACAACTACATGTTTTTGTGAGCATGCCTAAAGGATATGCAAGCAGGTAAGAAATTAAAATGTAATTGTGGGGGTAGAAGAAAATGGGAACCACTAAATTATGTATTTCATGATGCTCTTGGACATCTATTATATATTACAGAACATGAAAAATTGTTTAAATATATTTTTTCATCACAAATTAACCTGACATTTTCGTGGTTGTGCTCATTAAGCAGAGGGAATGTTGGAAGTGAAGTTATGTTTCAAGAAAGATATGTAGACACACAGAAAGATGACAACTGGAAATGTATAGCTATTACAGCCGAAGACAGGGTCATCTCATCCATCCCTTGCTTTGGAAGGATTTTCCTGACGTATTTTCTAGTGTTTTGTGCAGTTTTATTCTAAGTAACTTAATGTGTAGGTTCTACCACTTCCCTCTGAAGATTTTTCCATATTCTAATAGAATCACCACAGGGATGTAGCTTTCTGATACTGAGCCTATATTTTCTTTCCTTACTTTCATCCCATTATGACTAATTATGTTGAAGTCTTGTGGAGAAAACAACTAGAATACAGTAGACAATCTTCCAAAGACACAGATACTATTCTCTCTGTATTCTCCAATGGGCCAGAACTGGATGGGAAGGATGCAAGAGGAGAAGGGGATTTTAAGATTCCACTACCGTCCTGTATTGTTTCTTCATTCTAGTTTCTGAATCTTGTCCTTATTATTAGTGAACAGTTACCATCTAACATCTTCTATTGGTGCCTATGTGGAATAAGATGGTGATCTTAGTTCAGTTACTAATAGAAAAGTGGCATCTCAGCCAAAGGGACAGACACCAAAGGGGACACACTGAAAGTTAGTGTGCCAACTCTGAAGTCTCTTCTATCCTCTCCTCCCTGAGAGGATGCAGGTGGTAGTACTGGGTGAAGGCTCATCTTCCACAAGATTCTTCTCATGTAAGGTGCCACAGAATTCTGTTCCATCCCCCCCGCCCATTCAGTGTGAATATGAAGCTGCCACAGGAGATTTGGTGGTTTCTGGAGAATGTCAGCAGCCAGAGAGTCCTCCCCTTTCCTGTGATATTTGGGTGCATAACTACAAAGCCTCATTTCCATATACAACTCAGAGAAGAAAGGCAGATAGAGAAAAGTCTGAGAAGAAGCACACTGGCTTTGTTTAGGACCTGCACTGCACTCTGAGAGCTAACAAACTGATGGAGTGGCAAAGAGAGTGAGTTTTACGAGTGGAGCTCCTCTGTTGAGAATTCTCCACTGAGAATGAGTATCCACAAATTATTTATACTATCATCCAATTTCTGACCTTGAAAGAACTTAGACTGATTTTTCTCTCCAACTTCCCCCAAACAAGGAATGCAATGCTGAAATCACAAGATAAGTTACAAGAACATGCACCAGTAATTGGAGCTGGATTCTCCAAAACAAATAATGGTCTGGATGCTTGAAGAGGCCAGAATCATGATAATGAAGATCTAATTCAACCCAGAATCATAATTTGTATGTGTTTTTCGAGTACATCACATTTAATCAAAGAAACTACAGCATTTGCTCAAGAAACTCCCTGAAAAAGCACAAGAACAAATCCGCACAGACACACCCCAAAACCCTGACCAGGGGTATTCTATATGCTACCCAAGATCCATAAGCCTGGAAATCCTGGATGCCCCATCATCTCAGGCATTGGCACCCTGACAGCAGGATTGTCTGGCTATGTAGACTCCCTCCTCAGGCACTATGCTACCAGCACTCCCAGCTATCGTGGAGAAACCACTAACTTCCTGAGGAAACTACAATCCATCGGAGATCTTCCTGAAAACACCATCCTAGCCACTATAGAGTAGAAGCCCTCTACACCAACATTCCACATAAAGATGGACTACAATCTGCCAGGAACAGTATCCCCGATAATGTCACGGCAAACCTGGTGGCTGAACTTTGTGACTTTGTCCTCACCCATAACTATTTCACATTTGGGGACAATGTATACCTTCAAATCAGCGGCACTGCCATGGATACCCACATGGCCCCATCGTATGCCAACATTTTTATGGCTGACTTAGAACAATGCTTCCTCAGCTCTCGTCCCCTAATGCCCCTACTCTACTTGCGCTACATTGATGACATCTTCATCATCTGGACCCATAGAAAAGAAGGAATTCCACCATGATTTCAACAATTTCCATCCCACCATCAACCTCAGCCTGGATCAGTCCACACAAGAGATCCACTTCCTGGACACTACAGTACTAATAAACGATGGTCACATAAACACCACCCTATACGGGAAACCTGCTAACCTCTATTCCTACCTACATGCCTCCAGCTTTCACCCTGACCACACCACACGATCCATCGTCTACAGCCAAGCTCTGCGATACAACCGCATTTGCTCCAACCCCTCAGACAGAGACAAACACCTACAAGATCTCTATCAAACATTCTTACAACTACAGTACCCACCTGCTGAAGTGAAGAAACAGATATGAGAGAGCCAGAGGAGTACCCAGAAGTTACCTACTACAGGACAGGCCCAACAAAGAAAATAACAGAACACCACTAACCATCACCTTCAGCCCCCAACTAAAACCTCTCCAATGCGTCATCAAGGATCTAGAACCTATCCTGAAGGATGACCCATCACTCTCACAGATCTTGGGAGACAGTCCAGTCCTTGCTTCAGACAGCCCCCCAACCTGAAGCAAATATTCACCAGCAACCACACACCACACAACAGAACCACTAACCCAGGAACCTATCCTTGCAACAAAGCCCACTGCCAACTGTGTCCACATATCTATTCAGGGGACACCATCATAGGGCCTAATCACATCGGCCACACTATCAGAGGCTCGTTCACCTGCACATCTACCAATGTGATATATGCCATCATGTGCCAGCAATGCCCTTCTGCCATGTATACTGGCCAAACTGGACAGTCTCTACGTAAAAGAATAAATGGACACAGATCTGACGTCAAGAATTATAACATTTAAAAGCCAATCTGAGAACACTTCAATCTCTTTGGACACTCAATTACAGACCTAAAAGTGGCAATTCTTCAACAAAAAAACTTCAGAAACAAACTCGAACAAGAGACTGCTGAATTGGAATTAAATTGCAAACTAAATACAATTAATTTAGGCTTGAATAAAGACTGGGAGTGGATGGGTCATTACACAAAGTAAAACTATTCCCCCCCCCCCCCCCCCGCTGTTCCTCAGATGTTTTTGTCAACTGCTGGAAATGGCCCACCTTGATTATCACTACAAAAGATCCCTCTCCCCACCCCTGCTCTCCTGCTGGTAATAGCTCACCTTACCTGATCACTCTCCTTACAGTGTGTATGGTAACACCCATTGTGTATATAAATCTCCCCACTGTATTTTCCACTGAATGCATCCGATGAACTGAGCTGTAGCTCATGAAAGCTTATGCTCAAATAAATTTGTTAGTCTCTAAAGTGCCACAAGTCTTCCTTTTCTTTTTGTACATTTAATCAAGTCCAGCTAGGAATAGCAATATTTTTAAAACCTCCTCTTCACTGATAGTTCTAGCCAAACTTCTGCATTCTACAGATATGGCATACATGCTCTGAAGTCCTTTTCCCCATTATCTGTGAATAATTTTAATTCCATATTTGACCCTCACTGCAGCTATTATAGAACACATATATTTAAATTGCATTAATATGCCATCCAAAAGACCAGGTGTTCTTTTAATTGACTCATTAGTGCTCTGAAACAAAGCCTTTTTTGTTGTTGCTGTTGTACACACAGCCAAAGTGAGAGAACCCACCCATGTCACATGATTTCACCAGCACAGCTTAAGTGGCCAATCCATGCTTGTGCCTGCTTTAAAACACATGTCTTGCTGTTATGGCATGTGAGCCACTGACCCTGCAATCATTTGGATCTTCTCTACACACAGGTGGGAATTCCATTCTCTCAATCTATTCAGTGCTTACAAATGATAGTTTTGCTGGGACCATCTATTTTCTTTTGCCCAAAACATTGCAAATTCCTTGGCAAAATCCCAGAATAAACATGGCCTAATATGAGTGCTTAGTGGACCCAACAGTACAAAATTATCAGAAATGATGTTATTTTGGTGTTTAATCTGATTTGTGCATCACCGTACATTGGATGATTATACTAAGTGTCACAAAGGAGAAGCTGGACTTCAGTCACAGCATAAATTTAACTGTCAAATTTATAATCCAAGAGATGAGAAGTAGAGATGGTCAGGTATTCCAGTGCAATACCTTAGGGTTATATGATGATGAACAGAGGCAATGAATCTTTACTCACCACACACACACGGAGGCCTGGCACTCTATTACCCTTCCAGTGTTAGTCTTCAGGAGGTGGCCGGGCAACATATTCTTTCCAGCTCAGGCCTCATTCCCCTTCAGCAAATCACCTCAGATAGTCTACTCATTATTGTAGTGCGGAGTGTCTTTCCAATTTTGAACTTAGAAGTACTAGTGGAGGAGCTGCTCAGCTCTGCTGCAACAAAACAGAGGAGCCAGTTACCTGTCTTACCTCTCAAGATGACTAAGACTCAAGCCTACATTGAAAGGCAGATGATCGCACTGGAAGAGGATAGCAAACCCGTGGCCTCCTTGATACCCAGCAGAAATAGACGACTAGGGCCTGATTACAGGTGACAATGCATTTTGGGAGACACCAACAGATTTTATTTAGCTACAACACTGAAATCAGAGGTATTAGAATTTTTTCCCATAAAAATGGCATACCGTATGGTATATGGAGAATATAATTTCCCTCCCATACTTTATCTCTATAAACTTTAATCTATAATTGCATGATTTGGTATAAAATCAGATTGTAATCTTAATGCCTGTCACCTCATGGCTTAATGCCTGTAATGTCATGCCTAGCACATGTTTGTTTTTTTTCCAGAGTCTGTGTTGTACGCTACACATATAACTTCAAAACCCTGGCCTTTTTTTCCTAATGTCCAATATAAACTGCAATTGTTGCAATTTAAGCCCATTGCTTCTTGTCCTATCCTCACAGGTTAAAGAGAACAATTTTTCTCCCTCTTCCTTGTAACAACCTTTCATGTACTTGAAGAATGTTATGATGTCCCCTCTCAGTCTTCTCTTCTTCATACTAAACAAATCCATTTTTTTTTCAATCTTCCCTCATAGGTCATGTTTTTTAATCATTTTTGTTGCTCTTTTCTGGGTTTTATCCAATTTGTCCACATCTTTCCTGAAATGTGGCACTCAGAACTGACACAGTATTCTAGTGGAGGCCTAATCAGCGCAAAGTAGAGCAGAAGAATTAATTTGCGTGTTCTGCTTACAACACTCCTGCTAATACATCCCACAATTATGGTTTTTGGGGGTTTTTTTTGCACTGTTGACTCATATTTAGCTTCTGATTCACTATTACCCCCAGATCCCTTTCTGAAGTACTCCTTCCCAGGCAGTCATTTCCTATTTTGCAACTGATTGTTCCTTCTTAAGTGGAGTACTTTGCATTTGTCCTTATTGAATTTCATCCTATTTACTTCAGACAATTTCACCAGTTTGTCCAGATCATTCTCAATTTGCATCCTATTCTCCAAAGCACTTGCAACCCCTCCCAGCTTGGTGTCATCCACAAACTTTATAAGTCTATTCTCTATGCTATTATCTAAACCATTGGTGAAGATATTGAACAGACCCGGACCCAGAACTGATCCCTGTGGGACATCACTTAATATGCCCTTCCAGCTTGACTGTGAAACACTTATAACTACTCTCTGGGAATGGTTTTCCAACCAGTTCTGCACCCACCTCATAGTATCTCGATCTAGGTTGTATTTCCCTAGTTTGTTTATGAGAAGGTCATGCGAGATAATAACAAAAACCTTACTAAAGTCAAGATCTGGTACATGTACCACTTCTCCCCATCTACAAGGCTTGATACACAATCAAATAAAGCTTTTAGATGTGTTTGATACAACTTGTTCTTGACAAATCCATGCTGACTGTTACTTATCTTATTATCTTCTATGTGTTTGCAAATTGTTTGCTTAATTATTTGCTTCATTATCTTTCCAGGTACTGTATTTAAGCTGACTGGTTTGTAGTTTCCCGGGTTGTCTATATTTCCCTTTTTATAGATTGGCATTATATTGTCCATTTCCAGTCCTCTGGAATCTCTCTGGTCTTCCATGAGTTTCATGAATTGTTTACAAAGAGATCACAAATGTGTATATGTTTTGAGATTGTCCAAAGATATTTTAGTAATATATTTCAGCCTATGGATTGCTCAAAAACTGGACATAGCAAGAATTTATTGGAGAATTTATCACCTATGTGATTTGTCATTTAACTCATATGTAATTTCTTCTCTACAAAAAAAAAGAAAAGAAAAGCTATATCTGGAGAAAAAATGGTTGTGATTGTCTCAAGGAGTAGGTGGATGAGCTTTTTAGTGAAGAAAGAAATGTAACAGGAGAGAAACGGGTGAAAAGAACTTCAGAACATTTAAAAACATTCGTGTTTGTCGAACGAAGAAGAACATTATATTCTATCTACATCTATTTTTAAAATATCTAGATTCCTTCCTGACAGAATAAGTGAAAGTGACAAAATATTGTGTCACAAAATATTAGTATGACATCAGTGAGCAGATCCTCCAGAGATTTTGCCAACAACAAAAAAAGGGAAGTGAGTGCCAGATATTTCCAATATTTAAAATGTTTAAAAAAATGAGAGACGCTTTTTAAAAATGATGACAAAGCAGTTAGAGATACAGTATGCTCTGTGTTCTTTTAAAGTTCAACTTTAATTAAAAATAAAATGCTAAACCTCTTAGTACCAAACTTTAAAATGCACCACCCACAACGTAGCCTGGGAGGTGGGGTGGAGAGACTTTGCCTGGGCCAGCAGGGGAAAGAAAACCCTTAGCCCCTTTTAAGGAGTACACCCACCATTCACCTCTTTATAGTCCGGAGGAGGAGAGATGGGGAAGGCTCTGAGCTGACTGGTGGAACACAAATCCCTTACCTAGTTGGCTGGCTTGTCTGGAGACTGAGTTAGATACAGAGATGGGTATCTCTAAATTTTAATAAATGGTGAGGCTTGTGGGAGGAGGGCTGGGGAATACAAGACAATTACTCTGTATGAAGTACAAGCTTAGCATCTTCAGTTTCACCCCTGTAATGATCTTGAAGTTCATTAAATAACAAACCAGTGAATGAGAAAGGAATAAAACTTTAATAAAACAAACTGGAGAGCTTCTCTGATGAAGTGCTGCACACCCTCGCCTCCAGGACACATCTCCAATTCCTATGTTCATAATACTGTCTCTTGTAAATTATAATAATCTACAAACATATCTCCATCTTCTCTCTTAAATAAAAACAAATTATTTATTTTATATATAAACAGCTAACAACAATCTAATAACAAATGCATTAAATTCTCTATCCATGTAGTACATTTCCATAAACCCAATGTGTCAACTACCTAGAGAGAAGAGATTACCAGCACATCACTCTTGAGTGAGTCTTTACCACTCACTTTCCTTAAATACCACTTCTCCAGGCAGGTTAGCAAGTTTCTATGAGTCTTTCAGGACATTTAATCTCCTGCTCTGATAGTTTCAGGGTCAGCCTTTCATTAGAATCTGAGTTGTTCTCTTGTTCCTTGACAGTTTATCCTTTGTGTGTTGATGATAAAGGATCGGTCAGATGGGAAATGCCAGAATCCACTGTGAATGTGTTGGAACTTTCTGGGACTATATGTAGATCCCTTTGATTATGTTGAAATGTGTCCCTCTGGTCTGTTTGGACTACATCAGACCATGGATACAGCTGTTCCTTAATAGTACCTCTTTGGCCCCCATAGTAGGGGTGTCATTTCTTAGTCACATTATCACTTGGGTTAAGAGATGGGAGATCACGGGGCCTGTTGTCAAAACAATATTTCTGCTTCCACTTATGGTTTTCTTTCATCTTTCATCTGGTTGCATTGTTATGAGATTTCAGCAAATTCTCAGTAACTGGTCAATTAGATCTGATCCTTCTTCCCATTAGCAGCGGAGCTGGAGAAAAGCCATTCTCCAGAGGTGTACTTTAGTAAACTAGTAAAACTTTATACAAATCACCCCACTGTCAAAAGTCTTTTTCATAAGGTTCTTTACTGTCTGTTAGACCTTTCCGCACGTCTATTTGATTGGGGGTTATTGTAATTTGATGTTTTGTGAGCAAAACCCCAAATTGCATAAAATCTGTACTGGAAAATTGTGGCCCATTATCACTAAAGACTTAATATGGAATTCCATGTCTGGAGAAGATTCCCTTCATGCTGGTCATACTGACTTACTATTAGTACCGTGCAATGTGCAAATTTCTGGATACAGAGAATAATAATCTGAGACTATTAAATAATCCTTTGATTGTCAGGTATATAAATCGGTGCCTACCTTCTCATAAGGCCTTTGTGGAACTGGATCAGGTCTCAGTGGCTCTGCCTGTTGATGTAGCTTGTATTTCAAGCAGTTTCCTACCACTTTAGTAATGTCATGACTGATCTGCGGCCAATACAGCACCTCTCATGTTCATCTTCTGTAGCATTTCTTTTTGGAGGCTGATTGGAATTACAACCATACTGCCCTTGAAAATCACTCTATCACAGTGAGTTCATGTCTGCAGTCCAGTAGTTTCTTATACTTGGACAGCAACTGTTTACTTTTTCAGGCCACCCTTTAACTATCATTTCTTTAAATCAGCATTCTTCTACCTATTATTCATCTTTTTCCATTTCCTCTCTAATTTGTTGTAGTTTTTTGTTAGCTATAGGAATTGATTTTACAATCAGATCTACATAGGCTTGCATCTCTGTCTCTAAAGTATCCTCTGCTTTTGTGGCAGCACTGCTCTGGAAAGTACATCAGCAGTGAACATGAATTTACTTGGTGTGTAGGTGACAATCAAATCACACTGTTGCAGCTTTATCATCATTCTTTGAATCCTTATGGTACAGTCATGTAGCAGTTTGCTAAATAATGCTATCAGGGACTTGTGGTGTGTTTCAACTTCCACGGTCTGTCCATAAATATACTGATTGAATCTGTCACAGTCAAACACTATTCCTAAAAGCTCCTTCTTGGTCTGTGTGTATCTGGTTTCTGCCTCAATCGGTGATTTGGATGCGTATGCCACTAGTTGCCAACAATCCTCATGCTTCTGTAAAATCACTGCACCTAACCCAGGCTGTGAAACATCTCCTTAAATTTTAATTGGCCTTCCTGGTGCATAGAATTTCAACACTGGTTCTTGTATTAGGTGTTGCTTTAAACCTTCCCATGATTCCTCCTGTTGTGCAACCCAATATCATTCATTTTTATTCTTTAAGAGTTTTCTCAAAGCCACCGCTTTGGTAGATAAGGTATGAATTTTCCAAGATAATTAACCATTCTCAGTAGCCGTTGGACATCTTTTTTTGACTGGGAATGTGGCATCATTTCAATGGTTGTAATCTTTCTCTTATCAGGTTTTACACCTTCATTGGAATTAATGTCCTCAACAAAAGTCAGTTATGTAACCCCCAAAACACTTTTCTCCGTCTGAGGTTTGCAGCTCTAGTTGCATCCAGGACTTCCCATAGTCTACAATCATACTTCTTTTTGTTGAGCCCCAGATGATGATGTCATCCATTGAGGTGTCAACACCATTAATATGTTCATAGATCTTATGTATGGTTTTGTGGTACACTTCTGATGCTGAAGTTATGCCAAAGGATAAACATAAGAATCTGTATCTTCCAAATGGGGTATTAAATGTGCATAGCTTTGCGCTTTCTTCAGTTAATTTTAACTGCCAAAAGTCTGAGGATGCATCCAATTTACTGAAATATTGAGCATTTACTAGTTGAGCCATAATCTCTTCTTTGGTTGGTAGTTGGAAATATTCTCTTTTTATAGCCTATTATGTTGGTTCATATTAAAGAAGTTCTGTATTAAAATCACAAATGAGTTTGTTTCCCCATAGTTTAAATTCCAGTATATTACTAATTAAGAGGTCTCTTGGTTTTTGGTACTGTTTCTCTCCCTCTATGTGTGAAACTTGCAAGCTGCTAATTGTGTTAATACATTCTAAGACAGAGTCTGTTCTCAAAGCAATTCTTTGTAACAATAACTACTCACACAGAGACTCAAAGCAATACTCTGTAACAACAGAAACAGCACCCAGAGACTCCCCACCCTTTTGTTGTATTCATCTCACTTTGTTAACAATTGTGATTAAAATAGAGATAGAGCATGTATGTGGATGGATGCTTGGTGTGGATAATAACTGAATGATCAGGGAGATGCCAGCCTAAGAATCCCTGAAGAAGGCGTCAAGTGGAAATAACCAGAGGACCCCCGGAGGGCAGACTGGAATCCACCCAACAGCCTCAAGAATGGGAGAACCAAAGAACAAGATAACATCTGGCAGCACAGAGCCGTCAGGAATGTGCCATCTGCTGATTGATTCAGCAACAGCATGATGAAGCAATTCCCATAGACTGGCATAGGAAGAATTCCTATAAAAATGGACTCTAGAAAGCGAGAACTTTGGAGTCTGATTCTGCAAACCAACTTCCAGGAGCATCAGATGAGCATCTGACAAGGCCCTGCTCCCGCCTCATGTCCAGGCCACCTGGCCAGTGGCTTGGCATGAGCAACCCTAAGGCTGGTAACTATGATAACAACCTTGCAGAACCTGTGTGTGTGTGTGTGTGTGTGTATGAATGAATGTGTGAATAAATATGAAATTGAATGGAATGTTATAGCTATAACTAACTGCTTACTATGATTCTTTCTGTATTCACAATAAATGTGGCATTTTGCCTTTTCCCCTTTAATCAGATCCTGCTGATTTTTATTTTATTGGTATAACATGTTGAGGTCTCTGGGATATTAATATATGCATAGCTGGCTGTTTCTTTTCTCCACAATGACAAGGGAGCTCACCCATTCTGTTAACTCCTCATTTTTTTGTATTACTTGTATTGCTTCCATCCTTGCAAGCTCAGCCTTGAGTTTATCACGGAGTACAAATGACACCTTTCTACATGGATGGATAACTGGAAGGACCTGCTTGTTTATCTGATTCTATGTTCACCCTCCAAGCAACCCAACCCTTGAAACAGGTCATGATATTCCTGAAAGAGTGTCTCATAGCCAGATTCAGTATCATCTTGTAGTGAGAGCACCCTTTTTACCAGACTGAGTTTTTCACATGCAGCCAAGCCTAAAATTGGTGTCACTTCCTTTGGCACAACAATGAATGGGGACCTATACGCAGTGTTTTTATGGTTGATGCTAGCAACATACCTCCCCTTCACTGGTATATTTGTTCCAGAATAATCAGTTTTGTTTATTTTTGTTGGTTCCAATTTTGGACCGATTTTCAGTATCTCATAATCTTGTTCAGAAAGAACATTAACCTAGGCTTCTGTGTCCAGGTTCAGTGGAATAATTGTTCCATTCACTGTCATAGTCAGTATCCAGTCCCTCTCATCAGGCTTGCTAGATCCCAGTACGTCTATGAAAAACTTCTCAATCAGATTGTCTTTAACTGAATGCTCTTGACTTTTCTGCATTTCAGATCTGCAATATTTGAAAAATGATTATTTTCCCCACATTTATGACAGAATTTCCCAAAGGCAACACACTGAGGCCATGCTGTGATCCACACCTTCCACATGACCATCTGTACCCAGTCTTCCCCCTAGCAGTGGTTTTTATAGCAAGTGGTTCCACTCTTTATTTGACTTATTCTAGTTATATTCTTTTGTACTTAGTAAATGGATAACCCCTTCTGGTGAATTCAGCTCTTTGGCTTGTGCTTTCACAGTTTCTGCTGCCCTGCCTGTTTGGAGAGCTTTTTCTGAAGTTAAGTTTTCTTCAGGGAGAAGTATCTCTCTTAACACATTGTCTTTAATGCCACAAATGATTCAATATCTTACCAGAGACTCTGTCAGCTCACCAAAGTCACAGGTTTTACTGAGTTTCCTTTATTCTGGAACATATTGGTCTGTGGTCTCATTTTTTTTGCATGCATGTAAAAATGTGTACCTCTCAAAGGGGAAAGACTGGGTATGGATGGCCATTCCTTTTTGGCATGCAATGTTCCTCAAATTTAGCCAGTATTTTACCTAACTTCATGCTTTCACCTTCTTCAAGATTAAGTTGTTATAAATATTCAATACTTCTTCCCCAAAAACATGCAAAAAGATTGATGATTTCACTTTATCATTTTTCTCCTATGGCACTAAATACAATTCAAATCTCTGTCTGAGTGTTTTCCAGTTCTCTGAAGTATTGTCTGAAAATAGCAAAATGGATGGAGATTGAAATACATCCATTTTTGGCTTTTTTCCCTTTTCTTAAGCTAATCAAACTACTGTTGTGCTCACCAAATACATACAAAAGCCTCTGTGGCTGGTACTCCACGTGCTTCTTTGGTGCCTCCCTTTGTCTCTGCTTTCAATTGCAAACACAGGAGTTATCTTCAAAATGACTGCAGTTTCCTTCTCATTCAGCACTTCCGATACCATGTAACGATGTTATGATTCATTAAATAACATACCAGTGAATGAGAAAGGAATAAAGCTTTAATAAAACAAACTGGAGAGCTTCTCGGGTGAACTACTGCACACAGCAATGCAGTGTTCCCAACCCCCGCCTCCATGACACATCTCCAAATTCCTATGTTCATAATAATCTCCCTTTTGACGGGTCATCTTTAAATTATAATCTTCTACAAACATATCTCTACAACACTCTAGGAGAAGCCCTCATGAAAAGAACAAGTTAAAAATTACTTACAAGTCCCCAGAGCCTGATGAAATGCATCCTAGAATATTCAATTTATTTGAGCATAAGCTTTTGTGAGCTACAGCTCACTTCATCGGATGCATACTGTGGAAAGTACAGAAGATCTTTTTATACACACAAACCATGAAAAAATGGGTGTTTACCATTACAAAAGGTTTACTCTCCCCCCACCCCACTCTCCTGCTGGTAATAGCTTATCTAAAGTGATCACTCTCCTTACAATGTGTATGATAATCAAGTTGGGCCATTTCCAGCACAAATCCAGGTTTTCTCCCCACCCCCTCCACAAACCCACTCTCCTGTTGGTAATAGCTTATTTAAAGTGATCACACTTTATCTTATGCTCAAATAAATTGGTTAGTCTCTAAGGTGCCACAAGTACTCCTTTTCTTTTTGCGAATACAAACTAACACGGCTATTACTCTGAAACCTAGAATATTCAAGGAGCTGACTGAGGAGATATCTGAGCCATTAGCCATTACCTTTGAAAAGTCATGGAAGATGGGAGAGATTCCAGATGACTGGAAAAGAGCAAATATAGTGACAATCTATAAAAAGGGAAATAAGGATAACCTGGGGAATTACAGATCAGTCAGCTTAACTTCTGTTCCTGGAAAGATAATGGAGCAAATAATTAAACAATTAATTAGCAAAATCTAGAAGATAATAAGGTGATAAGTAACAGTCAGCAAGGATTTGTTGAGAACAAATCATGTCAAACCAACCTGATAGCTTTCTTTGACAGGGTAACAAGCCTTGTTGATGTAGGGAACTGGTACATGTGGCATATCTTGATGTTAGTCAGGTTTTTAATATTATCTCACATGACCTTCTCATAAACAAACTAGGGAAATACAACCTAGATAGAGATACTATAAGATGGGTGCAGAACTTGTTGGAAATCCATTTCCAGAAAGTAGTTATCAGTGTTTCACAGTCAAGCTGGAAAAGCATATCGAGTGGTGTTTTACAGAGATCAGTTCTGGGTCCGGGTCTGTTCAATATCTTCATCAATGGTTTAGATAATAACATAGGTGGTAGACTTATAAAGTTTGTGGATGACACCAACCTGGTAGGGGTTCGAGTGCATTGGACAGGAGGACTAAAATTCAAAATGATCTGGATAAACTGGAGAAATTTGAATAAACTGAAGTAAATAGAATGAAATTCAATAAGGACAAATGCAAAGTACTCCACTTGGGAAGGAACAATCGGTTGCACACACACAAAATGGGAAATGACTGCTTAGGAAGGAGTACTGTGGAAAGGGATCTGGGGGTCATAATGAATCAGAAGCTAAATATGAGTCAGCAGTGTAACACTGTTGCAAAAAAAAAAAAGCCAACATAATTCAGGGATGTATTAGCAGGAATATTATAAAGAAGAATATTTTAAGAAATAAATCTTCCACGCTACTCTGCAATGATTAGGCCTCCACTAGAATATTGTGTCCAGTTCTGGGTGCCACATTTCAGGAAAGATGTGGACAAATTGGATAAAGCACAGAAAAGAGCAACAAAAATGATTAAAGGTCTAGAAAACATGACCTATGCGGGAAGATTGAAAAAAATGGGTTTGTTTAGTATGAAGAAGAGAAGACATTAAGGGCAAATTAAGAGATGGAGGCTTTCTTGAGTGTTGGACAATACCTGAATCAGTCAACAGGTTTTCCTTGAAGGGAGGATTGGATGGCAAAATCTGACATGGAAGCTGATTCCGATATATTGTGCTAAGAAAGGCAATTCTGAAGTAAAAAAATAGGCAGTGATCCATGTTGGTAACTGCTAGTTGGTCGGCTTGCCTAAGCTCCTTAATTTTCACGTGGCACTGCTGTGGGTCCCTGTTATGGCCTCTGTCCATCATGCCCTTGGAGATTTTTTTCAAATATTTTGGCATTTTGTCTTTTGGAACGGAGTTCTGATAGCACAAATTCATCTCCCCATACAGCAAACGGATCCAGTACCTCCTGTTCGGTCCATGCTGGAGCTCTTCTGTGATTCTGGGACTGTCACCTCTGCTGATGAACTCTGCATGGTCACCTCTGCTGATGAGCTCGCCATGCTGGCCAAACAGGAAATGAAATTCAAAAGTTCCCAGTGCTTTTCCTGTGTACCTGGCTAGTGCATCTGAGTTGCAAGTGCTGTCCAGAGTGGTCACAATGGAGCACTCTGGGATAGCTCCCAGAGACCAATACCATCAAATTCGACCCGGCGATGTTGATTTCAGCGCTAATCCCCTCCTCGGGGAGGAGTACAGAAATCTATTTTAAGAGCCCTTTAAGTCGACAAAAATGGTTTCGTCCTGTGGACGGGTGCAGGGTTAAATCGATCTAACGCTGCTAAATTTGACCTAAACTCATACTGTAGACCAGAGCTCAGAGTACAAGGTGGGTGGAATTTGGGAGTTGATGCTGGGAGCTAGCATAGAGCCCATTCGAGTGCTGCTAGGCATCTGTAATCTTGGTTCTTGATCAATTTTGCCTTACATCAAAGGAACTTGACCATACAGGGTGGGTATGGAGGAATTTGCTCATCTCTTGAGGGCAGGGGTGAGCATTCTCTGAATTTGACACTACAATCCATGTTGTCATGGGTACACCATGGACTGGCAATTATAGTATAATTTCAGTTGTTTATTGAGCAGAACATTTTGCATGTGGATATGGGGTTACCAGAACCCTGACAGCGGGTTTTAGTTATGCTAGTAGGAGGGTGAACCCTATAAGGGCTAATAAGGAGTCAGCAAGGGAGGATTTAGATAGGGCTTTGGAGTTTAAGGATCTGTAAGAGTGATGGAGAGGAAAAGATCTGACACCCAAAAAGCAATAAACAGGTGGCGAGGTGAATTATAGTACTATGCAAGTGCAGGAAGGATGATTTGCCTAGTCAAAGCAATTCAGACTGGCCTAGTGTGGAGGCTGCTGGTGCCAAGCCATTCCTTCTTCTCAGGGAAGGGAGTTACCTCAGAGTTTTCAGTTCATGGCAAATCAAAGAGCATGTATTTATAAGATTACATTGGTGAACTGGGATCCCATTTGTTCAAGCTTGGAGTGGCTACATCCAAAGCACAGCTTGGAACAGAAGTCCAATGGGTTATGCCTATCAATGCTGGTATCAGAATAAATACAAGGTATAGAGGCATCTGCTGGGGAGGATAATTCAATGTTTAATATGTGCTAAACTCTTCCTGTTCATCCCTTTCTTCAGAATCATATGAACAGGTCATAGGTGTTGGTGACTGAATATATGGGCTTAATATTGTGAATTAAAAGTGGCAAGTTCCCCTGGAAGTTCACTGTTGGGCCCCA
Source organism: Caretta caretta (assembly GCF_965140235.1). Classification (NCBI taxonomy): domain Eukaryota; kingdom Metazoa; phylum Chordata; order Testudines; family Cheloniidae; genus Caretta; species Caretta caretta. The sequence goes on from NC_134208.1 coordinate 42,155,749, forward strand.
GTGGTAAGAAGGCTCTGAACTGACATGGATTCAGGGGCATACTCTGGTGTCAGTGGATGGCCCTATTATCTTCATTGGCCAGGGACCACTCTGACTAGGAAATAGATTTGATTCTGGATGCTGTTAGGTAAGGAATGTTTCACAACCTGGGAATTTGGTATGGGTTCAGGAATGCAAGCAGACATATTGCTGGCACTGCCTACTGGCAGGTGCACAGTGCAAATTCTATAGGAAAGTTTGTTCCCTGATAAATCAGGGGTGGAAGCAGATTCAGAGAAGGCACCTCCTAAAGAAGGTGGAGAATTGGGCTGGGGCTCCTAATGTGTGGTACAGCCAGGAGACAGCCTTCTGTTCACCACCATGAGGGAGGGAGATGGAGTCTCAGCAATAGTGCTGGGACCTGATTAATGAGGTGAGTGACTGTTGATGTCCATCTACCAGATGGAAGGGATTACACTAGGAAGGATGACCTACACTGGATGAGTTACTGATTGATAGTTCCCATATGTGCTATATATTAAAGATGTAGCCTAGTTAAGCCATATTCCTTATGTCTTGCCTTTTTTCTTACAGTAACTACTATCCTGTTCATTTAGTTATACCTTTAGATTCTATGGCCTATGTTACCATAGGGCTGTCCCTATACAGGCACACTAGGAATGGAGAGAGCTCAGAGACCCTGACTGACATTGCCAGAGTGGCTATAAATTAGTCATTTTTGCTGTCAGTCCTCTGGCTGGAATGTCAGCCAGCTCTTATCATTCCAGAGGGGACACATCTGGGCAAGTCCTAGCATTTCTGACACTGGCATGCAATAGCAGGGCTGCTGTAGGGCGTGTGATGCTGACGACAGCTACATTTTACAAAGGGGTGACGAGTGCTGCGGACCAGCAGGATCCTCTAGAAATGCAGCCATAATAGCCTTTTCCATAGTTGCTGAGCACACTCTTCTCCACCTTGAGCTACTCTTGCTTTCAAGGGCTAAAATGTATCCCTGTCATTTTATAGACTAAAATTCTAGTCTTATATAGAAATAAGAACATAAGTGAAGCCAATTGTTGACAGATAGTTGATTACGCATAAAGCACAATTGGAAAATACTACTGCATATCTAGGGTGTGATCTGACCCCTACAGTGTATCTTCCTGAACCATTTTGACCCCCTTTACTGACACCTTTTATAGCACAATTATCTATCTAACATGCTGTAGTTCCTTCTACACTGTATTTCTCCCTAAATAATTTATTAGGAGAAAAAATCCTGAGGAATGGCCTTGAAATACAAAGCTACCCACTTAGGAAGGCATTTACAGTGGTGGATTAGCCACTGGGCTAACGGGGCCTGTGCCCAGGGGCCCCAGCCAATTGGGGGCCCCCCAGAAAAATGGACGCCCCCGGCACTTTGACCCACTCCACCTGACCGGCGCTCCTTCCACGGAGCAGGGCAAGCCCCCATCCCCAGACAACACTCCCCAGAAGGAGTGCCAGTCAAGTCCCAGTGCCCTGACCTTGCTCCTCGGCAAGCCCCGCACCCCACCCCATTTCCCAGCTGGAGAATGGAGGGGGGACTGCAGGTGGAAGAGATGGGGACGGGCCCCCACTTGCTATGGCCCAGGGCCCCACAAACCCCAAATCCGCCTCTGGGCATTTAGTGTATCATCTAGTAAAATGTATACTGTCAGTAGAGAGTAATGATGGCATAATCCCACTGTCATTTACCAAATACTTGTGCTTGCTGCTCCTCTGTATAGCTTTACTACTCTTGTGCCATTTAGAAAATGTCTATGAGAGTAATTGGTAGACAGAATGATATAAACTGATAACCTCTAAATATACTTGAAAATCCTATTAGAACCAGTGTGACAGATGACAGGGCTCTTGAATTCAATGTCTGCCTCTTAGTGTATATTATTGACCCTATCTTAGTTGATTCTTTTTACACAGGGGTGGGGCAGGGAATCAGTACGTATCATGTTCCACATGAAATCTAACGTACACCAGACCTGGAAACAATAGTTCTTTATAGCTTGCATATACTTCTTAATATGTGGGAACTGAAGATAGTGAAAAGTAGTCTCCAAAGATTTAAACTCAGTTGAATAAATCCTTCAAACAAGTGAGTCCTAGCCTGGTGCAGGGGGGTGAGGGCTCTGTCTGGGGCTGGGGATGAGAGGTTTGGGGTGTGGGAGGGGCTCAGGGCTAGGGCAGAGGGTTAGGGTGCGGGGGAGGGGGGGTGAGGGCTCTGGATGGGAGTGCAGGATCTGGGGATGAGGCGTTTGGGGTGCAGGCAGGCTGCCCTGGGGCCGGGACCAGAGAGGACTCCCCCCCCCCCCAGCCCTCTCCCCGCCGGCAGCAGTGAGCTCTGGGGGAGGGCCCCCCTCTCACCCCCGACAGCACACTCACCCCCATCACTGTCAATGCATGTGCTCCTAGGGCGCATCTCAGGTCCAGGAAGCCCCCTCACCTGCCCTGCGGTGGGTGCTGGGGGGGGGGGTGCCATCAGATGTGCGCCTCCTCCCCTGCTGCTGCCCCTCACTGGGGGGTGGGGGGTGGGGCTGCCCTTTGCCCAGCGTGGGGCAGGAGTGGTGACTGTGGGTGGGTGGCCCCTGTGCTAGTGGAGGGTCCTGCCAGAAAAGGGAAGGGTCTGAGGCAGAAGGGCAGGGTCAGGGCAGCCTGCCCTGCCAGTAGCGGGAGGGGGGCGCTAGGACCCTGCAGCAGCGGTTGGTGCAGGGAGCCAGCAGAGCGGAGGCGGCATGGAGTGGACTCCGGGGGCACTCAGGGCAGCTGCGGGGCGGGGGGAGCAGGTGGGCCCGTGGGAGAGACCCGGCCCCAAACATTGGTGGAGCCGGGCCCCCAGGCCCTGAATATTGCTGGAGCACAGGCAATTCAGTCTTTGCCATTGCTCCGTAACTATCAAAGGATCGAATATGTCATCTGTGATGATATGTGATGTGATGTGATGTGATGATTGATTATGATGTTGAGAACTTTTTTCTAGGACACAGATTTAGCCTTGTTTCTTAAGTTACCAAATGGCTCCTTATAATTTTAATGGATGGTAATAATTTGAGCTGGTCAGGAATTTTCTATTCACATTTTTTTTCCTATGGAAAATGCAGCTTCTGCAAAGTCAGTAATTTCTGCAGGAAAATTTCATTTTTGCCTGCCCCGCCCCCTTTTCCTTTCTCCCACCCCCTCCCCCTATTTTTGATAGGAAAATATCAAAGTGAAATATTTTGGTTTGAGTCTGGTTGTCCAAATAGTGTGCTGAACCAAAGTGAACTGTTTTGTTTTTCAATATTGAAACAAAACATTTTGAAGTTTCCTAATCAATAATATTTTGAGTTTTTTATTCAACAAAAATTTTGTCCTGATTTGTGAGAAAAACAAATTTTGAAATATTGGAATTTCTCACAGGATGGAGATTTCCGCTTTTAACATGCTCTAGTTGGTCACTATGGACCTGGGCTGGATATCAATTAGCAGTATAGAGCTGAGAAACCCCAGCACTGCATAGCATTTTGACATCTCCAGTTCTTTTTCTGCCTTCAAAGTCTCCACTGCCTTTAGTTAAGCTCTCCCTAGATTTAAGAACTGGTGAGTTTTATTTCTTAACTAGCAGGCTCACTTAGGTCTGAATTCTGAGAGATGCTGAGCACAACTCCCAAACAGAGCTGCAAACACTAGGTCCTTCTCAGGAGCGACCTAGCTGGGTTCAACCACTCTTTCACAGCTCTCATGGTGTTGAGAGAATGTTTTCTTTAAATGTAGTAAACAAACAAAACATAAACATGAAGGTTGTATTTATGATAGGAGGTAGTAGAAAATTCCCACTGAGCCCTGTATCTTTAAAATACAAATGATTTCTGCTAATAACTAGGGCTACTACAAAATGCCAACATCAAAACTAAGTTTGACAAACAGCCCTGACTTATTAAGGTTGGGAGTTTATTATTAATTCTGAAGTTTTATAAGAGAACATTGAATTGAATATAATTTGTTCAAAGGCTGAGGTTGTATTTATGATGCTTCTGCTCAAAAGCAATAGAAAATAAAATAAAAATAGGAGGAAAAACAGGACTAAGTGTCTGATTCATATCTTAAAATCTCTGTGATGAATTGCAAAACTTTAATCATTTTCATCATGAAGTACAGTAAATCTGGTCCCTGTTTTATTTGTTTGTGATTCCCCAGTCTTCTCTAGATGGCTAGATATAAATTATTCTGGTCTATTTTTGTTACTTGGAACATGAAGAGAAATGTTTTCCCCTCTTCAGAGAAGAGGATAAAGCTATTATTTCTGTTAGTTATTTGGAAAGAAACAGAATGTGCTCAGTGTTTTATAGAACTTAGGAGAGAATACATCCCTGCTGCAAGGAGCTTAGCATCTTAAAAAAATAAGCCATAGACAACAATTCAGATACTTTATGCACTGGGTTAACCATACGGGGGGGTAAACATACAGTCATGGTACAATTTTAAAATAATAGCTATTATTGCTGGTTTAAAAATGGCAGTTACTTTTGGGGTAAAATAAGCAAAAGCCCAAAACTGACAATTTTCACTCTTCTAAAACCATTTTTAGTTTTGCCAATGTTATTTACCAAAAAAAAAAAAACAAACAAACAAACAAAAACCCAACCAAACAAGGGGAAAGTTGACTGTATTGAAAAGAAAAAATAGCCAATTTGAGTTTTTGTTGAAAGACAGGAAAATTGCATTCAAAATGAATATTTTCTGTGAAAATGTTTGTTTTAACTGAAAAGCCATTTTTGTTAAACATTTTGACAAAATTATTTCAACTAGATCTAATGATTTTCTCAGATATACACTAACATGGATGGTACAATTCTTTACTTACCTTGAAAGGATAAGGCTAGGGTAGAACCACTTATTTATCTCTCATACATTTTCTGGTAATATAATACAAGTTATGTTGCCCGTTTCACCTTCAAGGTGCTGTACAAATATCAACAAATTAGGCCCCAATCCTGAAGTAGGTGCCGTGCAGCTGGAGCCTGTTCTTGCACAACAGCCATATTGATTTCAGTGGAGTTCAGGTGGTTTAAAGGATCCACCCATGCTGAGCTCATTGGAGGACTGGGGATTAATTTCCTAATGATTATACAGCACTTTTCAAATGAAAAGATCAACTAATACCCTCAGACCAGGTAGCCAGTTGTTACATAGCACTCTCACATTAGAAAGGAACGGCTCATTAATCCTTTCTGTCCCATCAGGGACCACAGACAGGCAGGTCTATGGTATCAGAAGAGGCTCATAGATCTAACTGAACCAATATGAAGATTTAGTTTTCTTACACTGCCAAAGTAATGCAGCAGGAAGACATGCAGTGGCCCAGTCTCAAAAGCAGATGATTAAACTGTATATGCAAATCCCACATTTGGACAAACAGATACTGAGTCACCCAAAAGGTCATTTCTATATACACTTTGGAGGTAAATTTTTAAAGTTGTACTTTCCATCTTATTCACACATTTTTAGTTTTCACTTTTGAAATTCCACGTTTGGATTTATGCATTAGTTTCTGGAACTGCATTCTGGAGCAAAAGAACAAATGGAAAAGGACATGTACTACCAAGTTGTGATATATGACTGTGGATAAAATGTTTCTGTGAATAACGAAGTCCAAGTTGGGTGAATCAGTTCTATGAACGCGCCTTTTTCAGCATGCCAGCAGCTGAGACGGTACATATCTGTCAAAGACAAAACATTTGAATTTAATTGCACATAAATCTACATCTTCGTTTTCTTTAAAGAATATTTGAAAATTTTACTGTCTTTCTAAACTTATCTGACCTTGTTCCAGAGCTTCATGCAAACCCATAAGCCTGCAGTGACATTTTTCCGAAAGATATTTATCTATGTCTATCGATACAGATAGTTTTCAGAGTAACAGCCGTGTTAGTCTGTATTCGCAAAAAGAAAAGGAGTACTTGTGGCACCTTAGAGACTAACCAATTTATTTGAGCATGAGCTTTCGATAGTGATGATGTTTACAATGGATTGTATGTGATCAGATATATCTGTAGATCTATCTGATCACATACAATCTATTGTAAACAGCATCTCTGCTGCATTTCCTATCTGGCCAAGAAAAGTATATGCCTGTTGTGATTCCATTTTCTCCTTAATATACTATGTTTACTATTCTCCTACCCAAGGTTTTCCTGGTTAAGAAAGTCACCTGCTTGAGTGAGTGAAGAGCCACTGGTGAGAGTATATGCCTTCCTCATCCCATAGTAACTGTATTTCTGTACCTTATACAATATAAATAGAAATAACCCAGACAGATACAGGTTTCAGAGGGGTAGCTGTGTTAGTCTGTATCAGCAAAAACAACGAGGAGTCCTTGTGGCACCTTAGAGACTAACAAATGTATCTGGGCATAAGCTTTCGTGGGCTGTAATTCAATTTACACTTCTGGAATGAATGGCTGAATTTTGGAGAGCAGTTACTCAGGAAAGGACTTAGGGTAATGGTGGATAGACAACTGAATAGGAGCTCCTAGTGCAATGTAATGGCTAAAAGACTAAATGCAAGCCTTTGATTGATAGGCAGGGGAATCTCAAATGGAAATAGGGAGGAGTTATTTCCACTGTGCATGGCATTAATCACAGCATTACTGAAATGCTGCACCCAGTTTTGGTGTCCACACTTTAAAAAAGATGTTGACAAATTGGAAAGGCTTCAGAAAAGCCTTTCAATAACTATTTTAAGTCTGAAAAACCTGCCATGTAGAGACTAAAGAAGCTAAATCTATTTAGCTTTGCAAAGAGAAGGTAAAGAAGTGACTTGATCATGATCTCTAGTTACCTCCATAGGAAGAAAATTTCTGATACTAGAGCGATATTTAATTCATCAGACAAAAGCATCACAAGATCTAATGGCTGGAAGATAAAGTTAGACAAATTCAGATGAGAAATAAAGTGCTATTTTTTTAACAGTGAGGAAAATTAACCACTGGATCAACTTACCTAGTTGCCTAGTTACCCATCACACCATCCCTTTCATAAACTTATCAGGCTCACTTCTGAAGCTAGTTAGGTATTTTGCTCCCACTGCCCCCCTTGGAAGGCTGTTCTGGAACTTCACTCTTCTGATGGTTAGAAACCTTTGTCTAATTTTGAGCCTGAACTTGTTGGTGGCCAGTTTATAGCCGTTTGTTATTGTGTCCACATTGGTGCTTATATACCTCCTCTACCTCCCTGGTATTTATCCCTCTGATGTATTTATAGAAAGCAATCATATCTCCCCTAAGCCTTCTTTTGGTAAGGCTAAACAAGCCAAGTTCCTTGCATCGCCTCTCATAAAGCAGGTTTTCCATTCCACAAATCATCCTAATAGCCTTTCTCTGTATCTGTTCCAGTTTGAATTCACCTTTCTTAATCATGGAAGACCAGAACTGCACACAGTATTCCAGATGAGGGCTCACCAGTGCCTTGTATAATGGTATTAACACTTACCTGTCTCTAATGGAAATACCTCGCTTGATGCATCCTTGGACTGCATTAGCCTTTTTCATAGCCACATCACATTGCCAGTCTGTAGTCATCCTGTGATCAACCAATACAGCCAGGTCTTTCTCCTCCTCTGTTGCTTACAAGTGATATATTCAAAGCTTATAGCAAAAATTCTAGTTAGTCCCTACATTCATGACCGTGAACTTTGAGCTATTAAATTTCATCCCATTTCTAGTACTCCAGTTTTCAAGGTCATCCAGATCTTCTTGTATGATATTCTGGTCCTCCTCTGTATTAGCTATACCTCCCAACTTTCTGTCATCCACAAATGTTATTAGCACACTCTCACTTTTTGTCCAATGTTAGTAATAAAAATGTTAAATAAGATTGGTCCCAAGACCATTCTCTGAGGAACACCACTAGTAACCTCCTTCCAGCCTGACAGTTCACCTTTCAGTATGACCTATTACAGTCTCTCCTTTAACCAGTTCCTCATCCATCTTTCTTTTCTCATATTAATAGCCATTTTCTCCAATTTAACTAATAATTTCCCATGTGGAACTGTATCAAATGCTGTCAAGGTTCCTCTCCCACTCTGAACTCTAGGGTACAGATCTCTAGGGTCCACATCTCTGGGGACCTGCATGAAAACCTCCTAAGCTTATCTTTACCAGCTTACGTCAAAACTTCCCCAAGGTACAAATTAATTTTATCCTTTGCCCCTGGATTTCCACTGCCACCACCAAACTCTAATGGGTTTACTGGGAAACGTAGTTTGGACACGTCTTTCCCCCTAAAATCCTCCCAACCCTTGCACCCCACTTCCTGGGGAAGGTTTGGTAAAAATCCTCACCATTTGCATAGGTGACCACAGACCCAAACCCTTGGATCTGAGAACAATGAAAAAGCATTCAGTTTTCTTACAAGAAGACTTTTAATAGAAGTAAAGGAATCACCCCTGTAAAATCAGGATGGTAGGTACCTTACAGGGTAATTAGATTCAAAACATAGAGAATCCCCCTAGGCAAAACCTTAAGTTACAAAAAAGGTACACAGACAGGAATAGTCATTCTATTCAGCACAGTTCTTTCCTCAGCCATTTAAAGAAATCATAATCTAGCACATACCTAGCTAGATTACTTACTAAAAGTTCTAAGACTCCATTCCTGTTCTATCCCCGGCAAAAGCAGCATACAGACAGACCCAGAACCTTTGTTTCTCTCCCTCCTCCCAGCTTTTGAAAGTATCTTGTCTCCTCATTGGTCATTTTGGTCAGGTGCCAGCGAGGTTACCTTTAGCTTCTTAACCCTTTACAGGTGAGAGGAGCTTTCCCCTGGCCAGGAGGGATTTCAAAGGGGTTTACCCTTCCCTTTATATTTATGACACGCCCCCCAAATCTCAGCTAGGGTGAAACACTGGCTGGGATTTCTTCCTGGAGCTCTAGGAAAAACAGAGTTAATAAGATACATGCACCTCTAAATATACTACCAAGTACATAAAGACTAACAATATTTTCCACATCTCAAGGACGATTTTAACTAGTTAATTCTGGGAAACTTTCACGGGAGAGTGCATCAGCCACATTGTTAGAAGCTTCTGAGATGTGTTGGATGTCGAAATCAAAATCTTGGAGAGCTAAACTCCACCGAATAAGTTTTTTGTTATTTCCCATGGTGGAATGAAGCCACTGTAGTACAGCATGGTCTGTTTGCAGGTGGAAACGCCGTCCCCAAACATATGGGCGTAGCTTTTCCAGGGTGTAGACAATGTCTAGGAAAGTCTAGGACAGTCTAGGAAAAATCATCTCACCTGTAAAGGGTTAAGAAGCTAAAGGTAACCTTGCTGGCACCTGACCAAAATGACCAATGAGGAGATAAGATACTTTCAAAAGCTGGGAGGAGGGAGAGAAACAAATCATAGAATCATAGAATTATAGAATATCAGGGTTGGAAGGGACCCCAGAAGGTCATCTAGTCCAACCCCCTGCTCGAAGCAGGACCAATTCCCAGTTAAATCATCCCAGCCAGGGCTTTGTCAAGCCTGACCTTAAAAACCTCTAAGGAAGGAGATTCTACCACCTCCCTAGGTAACGCATTCCAGTGTTTCACCACCCTCTTAGTGAAAAAGTTTTTCCTAATATCCAATCTAAACCTCCCCCACTGCAACTTGAGACCATTACTCCTCGTTCTGTCATCTGCTACCATTGAGAACAGTCTAGAGCCATCCTCTTTGGAACCCCCTTTCAGGTAGTTGAAAGCAGCTATCAAATCCCCCCTCATTCTTCTCTTCTGCAGGCTAAACAATCCCAGCTCCCTCAGCCTCTCCTCATAACTCATGTGTTCCAGACCCCTAATCATTTTTGTTGCCCTTCGCTGGACTCTCTCCAATTTATCCACATTCTTCTTGAAGTGTGGGACCCAAAACTGGACACAGTACTCCAGATGAGGCCTCACCAATGTCGAATAGAGGGGAACGATCACGTCCTTCAATCTGCTCGCTATGCCCCTACTTATACATCCCAAAATGCCATTGGCCTTCTTGGCAACAAGGGCACACTGCTGACTCATATCCAGCTTCTCGTCCACTGTCACCCCTAGGTCCTTTTCCGCAGAACTGCTGCCTAGCCATTCGGTCCCTAGTCTGTAGAGGTGCATTGGGTTCTTCCGTCCTAAGTGCAGGACCCTGCACTTATCCTTATTGAACCTCATCAGATTTCTTTTGGCCCAATCCTCCAATTTGTCTAGGTCCTTCTGTATCCTATCCCTCCCCTCCAGCGTATCTACCATTCCTCCCAGTTTAGTATCATCCGCAAATTTGCTGAGAGTGCAATCCACACCATCCTCCAGATCATTTATGAAGATATTGAACAAAACCGGCCCCAGGACCGACCCTTGGGGCACTCCACTTGATACCGGCTGCCAACTAGACATGGAGCCATTGATAAAAGACACAAAGCATCTCTGTGTGTCTGTCAGCTGCTTTTGCCGGGGATAGACCAGGAATGGAGTCTTAGAACTTTTACTAAGTAATCTAGCTAGGTATGTATTAGATTATGATTTCTTTAAATGGCTGAGAAAAGAACTGTGCTGAATAGATTGACTATTCCTGTCTGTGTACCTTTTTTGTAACTTAAGGTTTTGCCTAGAGGGATTCTCTATGCTTTGAATCTAATTACCCTGTGAGGTATCTACCATCCTGATTTTACAGAGGTGATTCCTTTACTTCTATTAAAAGTCTTCTTGTAAGAAAACTGAATGCTTTTTCATTGTTCTCAGATCCAAGGGTTTGGGTCTGTGGTCACCTATGCAAATGGTGAGGATTTTTACCAAACCTTCCCCAGGAAGTGGGGTGCAAGGGTTGGGAGGATTGGGGGGGGAAAGATGTGTCCAAATTACGTTTCCCAGTAAAACCAGTTAAAGTTTGGTGGTGGCAGTGGAAATCCAGGGGCAAAGGATAAAATTAATTTGTACCTTGGGGAAGTTTTAACCTAAGCTGGTGAAAGTAAACTTAAGAGGTTTTCATGCAGGTCCCCACATCTGTACCTTAGAGTTCAGAGTGGGGAAGGAAACTTGACAACTGCATTAAACTGGTTTGAGTTTGACCTCCACCTCAGATGTGGTAATCTCTACCTTCATATCCTCATTGACATTAGCCCCCTGCCATTTTCCCTAAGCTTTTCATTAGCCTCATTAAAAACTGAGGTAAACTATTTGTTTAGCTGTTGGGCCATGCCTAGGTAATCTTTAATCTTCTCACCATACTCAGTGTTTAGCAGTCCTACTTCTTCAGTCTTTAGTTTTCTTCTTATTTACATGGCTATAGAACCTTTTACCATTGGTTTTAATTCCCTTTGCTACATTCAGCTCTGCTTGGCTTTCGGCAGTTCTCACTTTGTTCCTACACTTTCTGACCTCCAAGAGGTAGCTTTCCTTGCTGATCCCTGACATCTTCCATTTCTTGTAGGGATTCTGCTTTCACTTAGTCACCTGTTGAGATGCTTGCTGGTCTGCAGATTGGTCTGCAACCCTTCCCTACAAATTTTTCCCCTTGCTTGCAATGCAGGCTTCAGGTAGCTTCTGCAAGTTTGACTTGAAGTAATTTCAAGCCTCCTCCACATTCAGATCCTTGAGTTCTTCAGTCCAGTCCACCCTCCTAACTATCAAAATTAAGGGAATTAGTTATCTCTTTTGAAATCAGATCTATTTTGTTGCAGATCTATTTTCATTTATCCCTCCATTTAGTTTGAGCTGAACTAGCTCATGATCACTCGAACCAAGGTTGTCCTCCAAAACCAGTTCTTCTGTGAGGTCCCCACTACTCACCGATATCATATCTAAAATGGCATCACTTCTTGTTGGTTCAGCAACTATTTGTTGAAGAAATCTGTCATGTATCATGTCCAGGAAAATCTAGGCCCTACAATTATTAGTAGCACTTGTCCTCCAATCTATATCTGGGAAGTTAAAGTCTCCCATAATCACACAATTCCCAGTAGCATTTATATCATTAAAAAATTAAAGAGGTTTCTACCTATATTCAAATTGGATCGAAGTGGTCTGTAGCACACCCTCAAACACTATATCAGGGGAATCTCTTGTAGCTTTCTTCCCCAAAGTGATTTTGGTCCAGATTCTGTCGTATGCATTCCATCACTTCTAATTTCTTTATAATCTACATCATCATTGATATACAATGCTTCTCCACCCCCCTTTGTCTTTATTTCTGTCTTTCCTGAATAGCACATACCCTTCAGTACCTGTACTCCAGTCATGACTTCTATACCACCATCTTTCCATTATCCCTATAATATCTGGTTTCACTTTCTGCACCAGTAGTTCTAGTTCCTCCATTTTGTTACCCAGGCTCCTTGCATTGGTGTACAAATATCTTAATTGTTGCTGCGTGGCTGTGCCCACATTCCTCGCCCAATTGGGTACAGTCATTCTACTGCTGCTCTCACCTATCTGACTGGTATCAGCACTATCCTTCCTCTTAATGTCCATTATCCTATGCACTGTTGTTCCTTTCCCCATTCCTGTATCCATCCTTCCTTGATTTTCCTCCCTTTCAATGTTAAAATCAGGCTGGAGATTAAATGAGCATCTTCCAACCATCTCCCCTGAGTTCCTAGTTTAAAACTCATTTAATGAGTTGTGCCAACCTCCATCCCAGAAATCTATTTCCCTCCCTACTCAGGTGGAGTGCATCCCATGGAACTGTCCTCTGTCCATGAATGCTTCCCAGTGGTCAAACATCCCAAAGCCCTCCTTATAGCATCACTGCTTGAGCCACCTGTTTATCATAATTATCTTGTCTCACCTTCATTCTCCTCACCTTCATAATCCTACTGAAGATCATCTGAGCCTCCATTTCCTTCAGAGTCTTCCCTAGCCTGGTATAGTCTGCCATGATATGTTCCAGTGAGAATCCAGAGGTGTCATTTGTTCCCACACAAAGGACAATCAGTGGATTCTTTCCTTCTCCCACTAGGATCCTCTTCAGCCTCATGTCCACACCCCATATCTTAGCTCCCGGGAGACAGCACACCCTCCTGTTCTCCAGATCAGACATTTCTGTTCTTCTTAGTAGGGAGTCCACAATCACTTAGACCTGCCTTTTCCTGGTGATGGTATGATTCTTCAGCCTTCCTCCTGTTCTTTTTGGCTGTGAGTCCTCTTGTCTTTTATTCTCCCTTGCAATCTTCTGCAAGTCATCCTGTATCCTGCTCGGGCTCTGAACTTAGGGTATCACCATTGGTTCTTCCCCTCTTCTTACAGGACTAGCCACTCTTCCCTTCTTCCTTCCCCTCCCTTATTCAATTACAACCTGCTGGGCCCCTTCTTCATTTCCAACTCAGCAAACCTGCTCCTGAGCTCTATTTCTCCTTTACTAGCTGATCTTTTCCTCTCTCTAGTTCTCAGAGTCACATGCTTTCACTGACCATTTTGCTCATGCAGCAGTCTCCCCTCTGAGTTCTTCAGTCCAGCTTCCATCTGAAAGTCTTGACTTTTTGCTTCAGCCCTCTCTTGCCTTTGCTCCATCACCTGCTCGAACTTTGAAACTCAACCATAGTTTCCACCTGCATCTCCAAGCCTCAGATCTTCTCTTCCATCAGCTCTATCAGGCGACATTTCTGTCTGGCAGACACGCTTTAAGAAAATAATTCCCAATATGTTTGTAATTTTGAATTTGTCCTCATACATACACAACACAATATTAATGATCAGTATGATATTAGCTTCTATACATGACACCTTTTAGATACAGGTTATGACATTAGAGAGTTGGGGGTATGCTCAACTGGTTAGGCCAGCTGAAGCTTACCACCAGGTAACAGTGAGTCCTTGCCCTCTTGCACTGCGATGCTGTTACGATCAGACTATGATACTGACATTTCCATGGCATTTAGAGTGTTTGTACTACCATGAAAGTAGATATTTCCATATGATTTTTCATCTCAGTCCTCACTTTTATTGATTCACATAATGTCAAAACACCATAGATATATCTGAGTAGCATTACAACATTTCTGAATTGTGTTTCACTGTTGTTCAGGGTCTTAATAACCCCCTTGTTGAGTTTGGTGGAGGAACTCAGACCCACTCACTTTCTGGGGTCCAGGTTAGGGATCAGGTATAAAATAGTTGGTGCCAATTTCTCCCAACTCATTAATGTTTCATATATTAAAAGGACAGAAGAGAACATTGTAATCATCTAGTCTGACTTCTTGTGTAAAACAGGCCATAAAATTCACTCAAAAGAATTCCTAGATCATATCTTTTAGAAAAAAAAACCATCCAATCTTGATTTAAAAATTGTCTGTGATGGAGAATCTTCCACAACCCTTGGTAGATTGTTCCAATGGTTATTTACTCTCACTATTAAAAATGTATGGCTTATATCCCATTTGAATTTGTCTAGCTTCAACTTCCAGCCAAAGGATCATGGATTGATTAAATCTAAAAATTATTAAATATTTGTTCCCTGTGTAGGTACTTATAGACTGTAATCAGGTCATCCTTTAACCTTCTCTTTGTTAAGCTAAATAAATTGAGCTCCTTAAGTCTATCACTATAAAACATGTTTTCTAATTCTTTAATCGTTCTCATGGCTCTTCTCTGAACCCTCTTAAATTTATTAACAGCCATCTTGAATTGTGGACACAGAACTGGACACAGTATTCCATCAGCAACTGCACCAGTGCCAAATATAGAAGTAGAAGTAAAATAACTTCTCTACTCGTACTTGAGATTTCCCTGTTTATGCATCTAAGGATTGTATTAGCTCTTTTGATCACAGCATTGCACTGAGAGCCCATGTTCAGCTGATTATCCACCACAGCCCTCAAATCTTTTTCAGAGTCATTACTTCCCAGTATAGATTCCCCCTTCCTGTAAGTATGGACTATAGTCTTTCTTCCTAGATATATACATTTATATTTAGCTCTATTAAAACACATAGTTTGCTTGTATCCAGTTTACCAAGTGATCCCTGAAATCTGTATTAATAATCTATCCTCTTCATTATTTACCACTCCCATAATTTGTGTGTCATGCACAAACTTTATCAGTGATGTTGTTGTGTTTTCTTTGAGGTCATTGATAAATATGTTAAATAGCACAGGGCCAAAAACAGGCCCCTGCGGAACCCCACTAGAATCATCCATTTGATGATGATTCTCTGTTTACAATTATATTTTAAGACCTATCAGTTAACCAGCTTTTAATTCATTTAATGTGTGCCATGTTAATTTTATATAGTTCTAATAATTAATTGTACATAGTTTAGTTTTTTAGTCAAATTGTTGCGTTGTACCAAGTCAAATGCCTTAAAGCACTACATCAGTTCTATTACCTTTATCAGACAAACTTGTAATCTCATCAAATAAAGATACTAAGTCAGTTCAACAGGACCTATTTTCCAAAACCCGCTGTTGATTGGCATAAATTATATTACCCTTCATTAATTCTTTAGTAATTGAATCCCGTATTAGCTGCTGCATAACCTTGCTGGGGATTGGTCAGATTGACAGATTTATTATTTTTCAGATCATCCTATTTGCCCTTTTTAAATATTGGCACAACATTAGCTTTCTTCCTCGGTGTTCCAAGATTTATTGAAAGTCAGCAGTTTCCTTGGCCTGCTTTCTGCTGTGCTCTTCTGAAGACTATTCCTCTGGTTCTCACCCTGTGGTTCTCTCCTCCAGAGGGACTGGTTTCCTGAGCAGCTTCTCACTGATCTGTTCCTGATAGCCCCTGCTCTCAGTGGCTACTCAGCCTCTCTGGCACTCGCTAAGCTATATTCCAAACTGTCTTTACAGTTTGCCTTCTTAAGACAGGAGTTCTCCCAGCTCTCCTCCATGCAGCTGGGGCTGTGGGTTTAAGTGGCTAACTTGATACCCTGGACAGGAATTCCCCCTAGCTCACCTCCATGGAGCTAGAGGTTGTTGTTTAGGCCAGCTGTAGGGCTTTAGCAAGCTTTGCCTTCAGCTGGGTCTTTTTTCCCCCAATTACTTTTCAGGCTAGGAGGGTTCAGCAGGCAGACCTTCTCCAGATGGTATTTCCCTGCTATGAGGGAAGAGGCACCATATATGTTAGACCCTTTTTCCCAGCTCATCCCCCAACTGACTGGGTTAGAGAGGAGCCTTGCCCCACCCACTCTGCAAGGCTCCTAGCCCTGGTCCCTTAAAAAGTCAATAACATAATTCCTACCAAACATTATTTATTCCTGGGATCATTTCCTCTCTCCTGATATTTCCCTGGTCTTTGTATACCAGACCTCCCAAAATCTTAAAGGTGCTGAGCCCTACCCTTAAGGGGCAGATTACCTCATCACACATGACCATGAGAAAAATGCTGAGAGAGAGCCTTTTTTAGTTTGAGTGCTGGCTGGAAAGAGGCTTGTAACTGCAAGTAAGAAAACTGCCACTTATTGTTTGATTCCTGCTGCATTCAGGGAAACATGATTGTATGTACATTCTCTGTAAGTGAACAAGGACTGCATCAAAGACTTTCCTGACTCTATCAACAGTTTTTCCTCCTAATGAAAACAAGCTGCAAGATCCCAAATTGGCCAACTGCTTGGGCTATAAAGTGGAAATAGTGTTCTGAATGAAATATCAATTGGTCCCAATATTAGTTTGTGTGAATAATCATTAAAAAAGCCAAATTTGGGGAAAAAAAAAGCCAACGGAATATGGTGTACATCCCTGTTAGAAAGTATGATAAACACAGCAATAAACCAGCAGAACAAAATTGCAAAACTATTTCAGGTTAGGAAAGCTAAGTACAATTTTTCCAAAACAGCAACTTTTGAATTAATTGGGAAAGAAACAAAACATATCAAATGGTAAAGCCTGCCCCATGTGTTTGAGTGCAGAATGATCCTAAATATTTAGGCACCAAAAATAGAGGGCCTGATTCTGATCTTACTTCTGCCACATTCATTCAGTATGAACATGAGCAGGATCAGACCCAGAATAAATAACTGATGCATGACCCAAGGATTAGCTGTGGAAATATCTGCAATTACAGTATCAGTAGATTTGCTATTTATTTTGTTTGAGCTGAAGATTATAGATTTATATAACATGCATATGGATAATACTTGAATTTCTTTTTCTGTCAGTCAGTCTGTTGACTTATCTCTTATATTAATACCCATTAACATGCTCCATAGTTAGTGGTCCTTAATATGTTCTATCTTCTTTTCAAAGTTTAGTTAACTAGGCTATTGCATTGACACTGAGAATTCTTTAAGCAGATCCTGGATAAGGAATGCAAAAAGCATTCATAAATAATGGATCAGGAGACCATTGATTTACAACAAAATAAATGACAGAACTAGGCGTATATTTACTCCTAAATTTGTAATAGAATGTATTAATAATAGATAGTATACTAGATTAAGAATGGATTACATGAATAATGTAACAGTGTATTAGAAAGAAGTACAATAAGATTTAGAACTGGAATTTCCACATGTGTAGAGACTAAGAATCTGTAGAACTGGAGATAAGGATTCCAAGGAATTTGTAATGTCATATAACAGGCATTGCTGATAGCATTAATTCATAGATTTGATGCTCCCTGTGCCCTCTGTATACTGTATTCAGTTTTAACTTCAATTTTATACTGATTTTAATTTCTAGATTGGTGTCTAGTCCTGTGAGATGCTGAGCTCCCAAACTTCCATTCAACTCACTGGGGTTGTAGGAACTCATCATCTATCTGAATCAGGCCTCTGGGTCAAATTCACTTTACTTGCCTAAAAACCAGTGGCTTAGATTGCCACCCTTACTCACATTGGGAAACACAGACTAGTCCCACTGAAGTCAATGTAACAGCTGCACAGAATTACCAAGGTTTATGAAGGTGAAGGGTTGAAATGAATTGGATAGGGATGTGTGAGGATAAATCCACTCTCCCAATCTGGAGCCGGGGCATGGGGTCGTAATTCAGCACCATGTCCCCATACTCTATCCCAAAGTTGTTATGAGCTGGAACTGCAGCTGCAACCCAAAAATATGTGTTTCTATATGGCCAAATGTAAAGCCATACATCTAGGAACAAAGAAAGCAGATGATATTTATAGGACTGGGGACTCTATCCTGGGAAGCAGTGACTCTGAAAAGGATCCAGATGGGGGAGAGGAGTGGAGGGTCACAGTGGATAATCAGGTGAACATGATACTCCTAAAGCAATAATGTGATCAAAAGAGCTAATGTGATACCATTAATGATGGATGCATTCAATGAAGAATCTCAAGAAGGAGTAGAGGGATTATTTTATCGCCTAGTTCTGTGTTTGGCACTGGTGGGACTTCTATTGTGTCTAGTTCTGGTGCCCACATAAATTGGAGAGGGTTCAGAATACAAGCACAGGAATGATCAGAGGATTAGAAAACATGTCTTATAGTGATAGATTCAAGGAGCGCAGTCTATTTATCTTAACAAATAGAAGGTTTATGGGGTGCCTTGATCAGTCTATCATGCCTACACGGGGAACAGAAATTTGATAACAGAGGGCTGTTCAGACTGAAAGTATAACCAGATCGAATGGTTGAAGTAAAACACATTCACTCTAGAAATAAGGCATACATTTTTAAGAGTGACGATAATTTACCATTAGAACAACTTACCACTGGAAATTTTTAAATCAAGATTGGATGGGTTTTTTTCTGAAAAGGTATGCTCTAGCTCA
The DNA here is from genome assembly GCF_965140235.1 of Caretta caretta. Classification (NCBI taxonomy): domain Eukaryota; kingdom Metazoa; phylum Chordata; order Testudines; family Cheloniidae; genus Caretta; species Caretta caretta. Next base: position 42,174,434 of record NC_134208.1, read on the forward strand.
ACAGGAACTTATAAAAACTCAGAGGAATTCTTTGGCTTGTGCTGCACAGGACATCATCCCAGATGATCACAGTGTAATTTGTGTTGATTTTAAGTTCACTTGCACAAAATTATGTATCCCTTGGCCTACTGTGAGTATGCAGGGATTGCAGTTCCATTGGGCAGTCACTCCAGCAAATTTCATCCTTACACAATACAATGTGTTGCTCTTGGGTAGAATAGTGACATCCAAGCCTCAGCAAGTTAAAATATAAGTGACAGTTCATGAACGATAATATAAGCTGGCAATTTGTGTGGCAGATATGACTAACACAGGCATATTGCTGATACTATTGTATCAACTTTACAAATATATTTCTGCATCTCTGTGAGGCAGGGATTATACATTGTCTGGTTGAGAAGGGTGACAGAGCTCTAAATGTTAGGCAAAAAAATAGATGAGGGTTTCTCATTTGGAGAACTGACATGAACCTTTTACCAAAGGGGCAAACCAAAAGGTTTGAAGTTTTTTGACCTAAAGGTCCCCCCGTATGGATGATGGGAAACTGATGGTAAGCATTTATATCTTTTATTATATGTTTTCTTTGTAATGCTTTTATCCTAAAATAAATGTACTTTACTGTGGGTAAGGCTGTCTTGGCTCTGGTAAACCACTGTCATTGTCGCTGGAGAAAGAGAGCAAAATTGTAGGTACTGAGCTAGCTCAGACCTGTTGGGATAATGAGATTGAATTGCAAGGATCTGCAGCCTAAACCTCAAGAGGGGGATGTGGAGGCAGAGGGAGGTGGGTCCTTGCCCAGAGAAATGTGACCACTACAGGCCTGAGGCGTACAGGGGGCACATCTCTTGAGCAGACCATAGTGTGGATCAGAGATGCAGTTACTCTCAAACTGTGACAATTTGTATACTACTATCTTATTGATTTATAGACATTTGATAGAAATGGCTTCATTTTTTTTTTGATAGGGCAGAGAAGTTTTACTAGATAAAGGACAAAGAAAAAAATGTCTGTTAAAATGAGCAAAGGAGTTATTGTTTACTCACCAAACCCACTCACCCACAACCCAGGAAGAAATGTAGGCAGGAAATATTAGCCTGTTCCTCCTAAAAGAAAAGCATTGTGAACACAATAAATGGCAAATGAGCATGAAATATTTGATACAGTGAAATGGAAGTGCCTTTATTTATTCATTTATTTTGGTGATATTCTAAGATGTTTGTAATATTACTGAAATACTGAAACCTGCTGCAGGGACCCACAACTTTGGTGTGGCAGGAGCAAAGTGAATACTTTTATCCCCTTGCGGCTCCTCTTTTCTGTTCTCACCTCATCTTTAGTGAGTACATTTCCCCCCTGATGTTTCCCCATTGGTTCTACTTCCCACTGAGCACAGTGGTACAACTGTATAAGGAACTTTTATCTACTAGCTACTGCTAGCACTCCTCTTTCCATCCCTCTTTTGAGTTACATCTATTCTTTCTCTATTCCTTCTCCTTATTTCTTCTCAACCTCCCTCTTTCTCTCTCATTCCCCTCCCTATTGCCTTGTTTCCTTTCCAGAAGAATATGCAGTAAACATTCAGGATGGTGAAGACAAGACTGGGCCAGTAGTGAACTACTTTAATTGCTTACTCAATATGATTTCCCTGAGTTTCCATTGAATTAATCCAAGTTAAATAACAAATATTGCAGAAAACACAAGACCCATTCTAGTGACAATGACTAATGGCAGATGCAGTTCAGAGAAGAATAGGTGGGAAAGAAATATTATATGGTGGGGATGTTTCCTTCTGTGTTCTGGTGCCATATACTGAGCACAAAATCCAATCTGCTCTGTTACACAAGTGTAATTTCACTGAAGTGAACATTGTCACTGAGTGTAAAACAGGTGTGAGATGAGAAACAAATGATATGCATTAAATGGGTGTGAAAAATAAGCCAAACAGAGGACCTGGTAAAGTTAATTCACATTGACAAAGCACCAATTCACTTCTACAGTTCTACAATATCGCCTGAACTTACACACAAAGTGGGTGGAAAAGAAAAGAGGATGTAGCAGGAAAAGCAACGAGGTGAAGAGTTTAAGAAAGAGAAGAACCCTCTCCATAGTAGCTTTTAGACATTAGTTGTTTCTTCTGTTATACACACATGCATACATCTGACTATTTGGCATGTAAATCACACTCATGTTGCTCACTTACTGAATACCATTTGCATCCTTTCTAACCAACTTACACCCAAAACATTGCTTCAGAATTTGGAACTTAATTGTGATATCCAAACCTATCTAGGATGAAAGTTAGTCCATCCTCCTGCTTATTTAAACACACAGTCAACTAGAGCTAGTCAGAGAGCATAAAAATTGTCTTAATTAAATTTAATGAATTTCAGCAGTATTCTTCAAATACTCTATTTGCCAAATAGTGTTGAACCAGTTATAGCACTGATTGAATTCCACCAAAGGAAAGTACTTAGCAAATGAATTAGTTGATGAAAGACTGGTGTGCCATCACTCAGGAAACAAATTCACCAAATATTATTGAACCAGACCTGTACTCAGAGAATTTCTATAAAGGCAATTTTTTATCAAAGTTAAAGATTAAACACATTAAAATAAAACTAGAGAGGCATAAATTATCTTAAGGAGAGAGGCAGATAATATAGTAGGGCTGGATGGCCCTGATTCTTTTCTATCTTACACTGGTGTGAGTCAGGAGTAACTGTACTAAAATCCATGGAGTTAGTTACACTGGTGCAGCAGTTCTCAATCTGTTGCATGTGTATCCCTGAAAGTCTGTAGTCTGTAGTCAGGTGGCATGAAGGTTGGTTTATAGTACAGTAACTGAATAAAAATCCCTTTCTCAGGTTTAGACGTGGTGTGCTATTTCTTAAATGGCAAGAAATACTCTACTAGTGTAAAACCACTATTGGATTAGAATCAGGCCAAAGATATAATAGGAACCTGGTATATGAACAGGTCTTTTATAAAACAGAACAGTAATTAGCACATTTGTATGGCAAATCATATTGATGTACTTTACTATGTGCAGATGTTTACTTATGGAGGAAAGGAAGACATATTCCCCTCCCGCTCAATACTACCCCCAACATTTTCAGCTAAAGAGGAGGACACTATTGTGTCTCTCATTGACTTTGGGGGAGTTATTCCTGACATATACCAGCACGAGTAAGATCAGACTCACATTTATAGGATATTTAAGTACACTTTGCGTGTGCATATGTATAATGGAGGCATCAATATTGCCTTCATATTTAAGGCTCTGTTGAGCTGAGATTTGCACTCACACATATAATTCTAAATATTCATGCATTTGGCTGTTTGGAAAATGCCAACACTAACAGATTTCAATTTGCCACTGAAAGTTTAGATGAAATAGAGATGGAGATGTCAATAAACATCATTCTCTGGTTCAAGAGTTGTAAAAATGGGAATGTATGACCATTATTACATTTGCTTAGGAGTTTATTTTAAGAGCTGAGATAAATGCTGTTGGATGCCTAGGTCTTCCAGGTGTGAATAATATGCAGCATGTGCGCTCACACTTATTAAACCATGTCACCAAGTATCTCAGTAAAGTCTGCAGTGCTGAACTAGAGGGTAATGAGAAGGCTATGTAGTGTCTGCTGAAATATGAGTTGTACCTAGACAATTTACTGGATTAATGAACTAATTGAACATATATTTTGTGCCACACCCTTGTCAGTTCAAGTATTGTAAGTAACATTTATCCTTGTATATAAAGTCTGCTGCAGTTTCCACGGTATGCATCCGATGAAGTGAGCTGTAGCTCGCGAAAGCTCATGCTCAAATAAATTGGTTAGTGTCTAAGGTGCCACAAGTACTCCTTTTCTTTTTGCGAATACAGACAAACACGGCTGCTACTCTGAAACCAAATACATTGTTATTAATAAAACTGTCTTCTCCAGATTGTGAAATAATTCAGGTCAGTATGAATAACTCAGATTGGAATGTTTTTATGTGTTCATACATTATAGAATCGATCCTGCCAAAAGGTAAAGGGAAAAGGATGTAGGCACCTGGTAGGATTTCAAACAAGTGCTGAAAAGAGCACTAAGAATAGGGTTAACTAGTGAGTTGTCCTCTGTACAACAGCTTCAACTGGATATGGCCTGGTAGCTAGACAAGGTGTACTGCTGCTAATTGGATAATGTGTAAGTTACATGTCCTTACAGAGGACACACATTGCTGCTGATTAAACAAGAAGTAAAGTACACCCAGTAGGGCACTGCAACAGTCCTGGGGCTACGATGGAGTGATGCATGGAATGATGTATGGCTGGGAGGGTTCCACTTCCTTGTCTATGGTTTCCTCATGGATGGCCATCTTGCAGGTGGACCCCACAATATAGATATACACATCTCTGGAAGCAAATAAGAATATGTTGGGGCAGGGTTCATAGTCATCCCAGTCAATGAAAATCCTGTTTTGGCTTCTGTAGTTATTGACTGGACGAAGCATCACATGAATAGCTAGTGTACTTGAGCTGTTCTTTTACTACAGTGAGTTTTCTGCCCATCTCCTATGGTACTAATACATTTCACTGATACAGTTTCATGGAAATTACAATTCAGCTTCAGTCAACTTTATTACAATAAAGTAAACAAGTCCTGCCAACTGTAAATATAGTACCATAAAGTATTTAGGATATGTTTCATAGTAGCACTATGTTTGTTCCATTCTAATTTAATGGCAGGTTGTTACATATTGTGAGGCCATTTTTTCAGCAATTTTACTTCTGTTTTGTGGGCTTGCGCATGGATTTCCCAGCCCATAATATAAAACAGTCAGCCCTTCTCTCCAGGACTGCCTTTATGAAAATGTATACAGAGTCCAAACAAAACAAAACCAGCAGTAGCGAAACAAAGACAGGAACTACAGCCATTCTCCACACACAGACCTATAGAAAAGGCTTTGGTCCACACCCAGCTTTTTCCCCTCTGCTACCACCCACGCAGCCCTTTTATATTTGGATTACTTCATCTAAGAGGCCAGCATGAATTGGCTACTGCGTTAACCCTTTAGGGTCAGAGCTGTGACATGTTACTATTGCTTTTCTCACTTTTTTTCAGTGAAGCCTTATTATTTCACTCAGTTTGAGGAAGTTTCTTTTGCCTCCACATTTTGGAGGGTGGAGTAGAAAATATCTTGGTTTCAATCTCCCTTCTCTCACATTGCATACAGACTCATTTTTCTCTGGGATCTCAGTGTGCCATGTATCTCCCAATTTCTATTTTTAAATTGTGGTGATCGATTTGTTTTGAAGGTCTGGATATACTCACTGCTGGAGTGCCTCCTTCTGGGCATGTCTGGGAATTAGCTCTGCCAGGCCAACACCCCTTTCTGTGGTTGTACTCCGTCTCTCTCTCTGTGTGTCTTGCTCTCTTGGGACTTAAATGTTCTTAACCTCATGGCTTGGCCCTCTGGCCAGGTCACCGTAGTCCTCCCCTTCCAGGGTGTCAAAAACCTTTCAGGACCCACTGTTCCAGGCAGTCCGTCCTCTCATTGCTCCTTAAAGGAGTTACTGCCCAGTGGCTGATAAGGGAACAGAGGTCTGATCTCACACAGTGGGTGCCATCCAGGACCCCTACAACAAGCAGTCAGGGTCTGCACAGTCCCAAACCTTACTTCTGTATTCCTGGGCTACTTCCTACCTTATCTTTTCTCACCCTGAGAGTGACTGCAGTTTCTCTCTCTGCAGCCCCCTTCTTCTCTCAGTTACTGGGCTTTATACAGGCCCCACCTATTTCTATCCAGATTATCTTCCTCTAATAAATCCTCGTTGCCCCCTGGCTCCTCCTCCATGTGCAGCCTGTGCAGTTAATTGGCCCATCTAGCCAACTTAACCCTTTCAGACCTTGTGTGGGGTGGATACCACATCAAAGTCTTCTTGAGTTACATAAACTGTTCTGTACTATCTTCCAGCAGAAAAGTGAGTACTAGAATAAACTCATTGGTATTGCCTGAAAATAAAACACCATTTAAATAATAAATGAGGGACAGACTACACTGCTGTCCAATGTAATTTCAAAACACTGTATCACTATCGTAACTATTGAAGGGCCCAAATATACTTTTCATTTTACTGAAAAAAAAACAACATGAAGCATTTGGACCCCCCCCCCCCCCCCCGATTTCAGTTGTGCTCTGTTCAGTGAACTAATTTTGATCAAAGTGTTGGGGCTGGGTGGGATAAAGACCCTAATCCAGGGTGTCATGAGTTCCCACCTCCATAAATCAGCATAAGCCTCCCATGGTGAACCTGATATGAGATGATGTTATAGGGTAAATTGTTAAGAGAAATTGTATGAAGGGGAAATTTTGTGGTATGAATATGTTGTGGGTGCACATGAGACAGAGACTTTTGGACTCCTGGATGCAGGGGTGAAAGTAAGATAAATTACTTACCGGTATGGGGGCCCTGCTCTGGGCCCCCGGAAGGGGTGGGGCCTCAGGCAGAAGGGGCAGGGCTGGTGGTCAGGGGCTGCGGGTAGGGACAAAAGGGGCAGTGACATTACAGCGCTTTAATGTGGGCTGTATAGCGGCTGGTACCGGTGACCACTTCTTACCGGTATGCCGTACTGGCCCACTTTCACCCTCTGCCTGTTTGGAACTTTGGGAGATTTGAATTAAAAAAACAGTCTATCTGCTCCTAAGGAGAGAGTCATCAGGATTACAGAGAGGGTCAGCAAGCTAAACTGTGAGCGTGAGAGGAAGCACTGCTGGGATTTTACATGTTTAGGCTCCATCTAGTGCAGTAAAATGTCGATGGGGTTACTGTAAGCGATTTTATGTCTGTTATGTTTAATCTGTTTAAACAAAATTTAATGGTTTGTCAAGACCAGAGGTTGGAGTCATAGTCAGCCAGTGGGGTCTGAAGAGGCCTACAGAGCCCACAAAACAGATTGAAGGGAAAAAGCTACTATCATCTAATATTTACAGGCAAGTGTCTTGAGAAGGCTGTACTAACAATCCAGACACCGGTATTGAACAAGGTGTGTGCCCAGGAATGGCAGATCACTAGAAAGTCCCAAGCACTTACTTTGGGGATACTTCCCTCTCATCCACTCCCATACTTCTGTGTGTGTGTGACATCAGAATCTGCCCCTTACTTTACTCCCTTTTTTCAGTTCTGTGTTGAGGAAAGTTCAATACAGATATTTTAAATATATATATTGAGCTTTTGCTAAAGAGTTTATGAAATCCTGCTTCAGAAAGCATGGGCGGCAGGTATCAAAGGCAAGGGAAGGCTCAGCCTACCCAAACTACCTGTGTGGTGCCGCCCACACTCCACCCCTAGGACCCCTCCTGCTTCCCACCGCACTCTGCTGTGGCTATTGGCTAGGGTCCAGGCCAGTGGCGCCGGAACTGGGGTGTGTGTGTGTGTGTGTGTGTGTGTCAGGGGGCCATAGCCTTTCCCTCCCACTTTTTGAAAGTGGACGGGCCTTCTGCTTTTCGCCAGGGCAGATGCCACCCCTTCCCCTCCTCTTCACCCTGAGGCCCCACTCCCCAGCCAGAGCCTGGCTGGTGAGTGGGGCAGCTGTGGGAAGCCATGGTGGATCCTCCACCTGCCTGGGGGGGCTGAGAGCAGTCCCCGCCCCATGTCCCTGCCACTCGGGCTCCACACCAGCCTAGGGCAGGAGGAGAGTCCGCGACTCCACGTCCGCTCCCCACAGCTACCCTTCCTCCCACAGGGGAGGGCCTCGGAGCCACAGCCCAGACGTGGTGAGAGCCGTGCGGGCAGCTGTGAGGAGTCGCGGACCCTCCACCTGCTCCAGGTGGGCGGGAAGCCTGGGGAGTGGGGTCATGGGCCGGGTGCTGCTTGGGACCCCTGCAGCACAGGCAGGTGGACGGCCTGCCACAACTCCCCACAGTTGCCCACCTGGCTCTTATCACAGCCGAGCTGCTGCTCCTAGCCTTCCCCCCAACACAGCTGGAGCTGCGTCAGGGAGAGCAGCACAGACAGCTGTGGGTAAACTGGGTAGGGGGCTGCCTGCCTTCGCCTCCATCTCGGGCGGGGGCTCCCCCACTTTTGGGAGGGCTCCAGCATCCTTGCTCTCACTGTCTGCCCACCCAGGGCTGGGGGCCATGCTGCCTGCCCACCTGGTGCTCTGAGGCGGGGGTGGGGGCCATGCTGCCTGCCTGCCCACCAGGACCTCTGGGGCTTCAGAGACAGGCTCTGGGCTTCGGAGTGGTGGGGCCCTGAGCAGAAGGGGTGGGCAAGCTGAGAGCTATCCTCCCCAAGCCCACAGTTCACCTGCTGCCCATGTCAGAAAGTAAATGATAATGTTTCCTGCAGGTTTGTGAAACATATCTGCAGGATAGAAAAAATAAATGGTAATGAAAATCTAACAAATAATAGCAATATTGCATGACATTCTACATCAATAATTTTTCATTTGGACAAATTTGCAGCATTTGCAAACATATCCAGTTTCAGTGCCTAGATGTTTGAGAACTGAAACCGGGAAGAATTGCAAAATTGCACTTCCACTTGCCTGGAAGAACCTGTTATATTTGACTTTTTTGGAGGTGAATTGTAATACTTGCTTAAAGAAATGAAGAGATTTATTGGGACAATTCAACTAATAACTCCAGTGCACTCAGGCAGGACTCAAACTCACCATTCCATCGGATACAGCAACATAATATAAAAACAAAAAAAATTAGCACGAAGATAAATATACAGCACCAGTTACTGGTGGAGGTGCTGTCTACACTAATCATTACAGTTTTTTTATTTTGATTTTCCTCTCTCAGAATCTTTATTCTCCATGTGTGTTTAACTCTTCTCCTACACTTATCATTTATGTAGCTATTTGCCCCATTCGTGTCTTCTCTGATAAACAGTTTGCAACTGTCTGTTGACCAGTTTCATTAATTCAATGGTATTGCATTTTAAAGGTATAAAGTGCTTCTCTCAAGCAGAATGATCCCTTAGAAACACAATTTATTAATATGAAAAAAACCCATCCAGCAGGTATCCTAGCCTCCATAGAAATACAACATATCTAAGCCAGACAATCAGAATCTTGGAATCATTGGACTGGAAGGGACCTTGAGAGGTCATCTAGTCCAGTCCCCTGCACTCATGGCAGGACTAAGTATTATCTAGACTATCCCTGACAGGTGTTTGACTAACCTGCTCTTAAAAATTTCCAGTGATGAAGATTCCACAATCTCCCTGGGCAATGTATTCCAGTGCTTAACCACCCTGACAGTTAGAAAGTTTTTTTCTAATGTCCAACCTAAACCGCCTTTGCAGCAGTTTAAACCCCTTCCTTCTTGTCCTATCCTCAGAGGTTAAGAAAATTTTTTTCTCCCTCTTCCTTGTAACAAACTTTTATGTACTTGAAAACTGTTATCATGTCACCTCTTAGTCTTCTCTTTTCCAGATTAAACAAACCCCATTTTTCAATCTTCCCTCATAGGTCACGTTTTCTAGAACTTTAATAATTTTTGTTGCTCTTCTCTGGACTTTCTCCAATTTGTCCACATCTTTCCTGAAATGTGGCACCCAGAACTGGACACAATACTCCCATCGAGGCCTAATTAGCACAGAGCAGAGTGGAAGAATTACTTCTTGTATCTTGCTTACAACACCCCTGTCAATACATCCCAGAATAATGTTTCCTTTTTTTTTTTTTTGCACTGCTGCCTTGTATTTAGCTTTTGATCCACTATGACCCCAGATCCCTTTCCACAGTACTCCTTCCTAGGCAGTCATTTCTCATTTTGCATATGTGAAAGTGATTGTTCCTTCCTAAATGGAGTACTTTGCATTTGTCCTTATTGAATTTCATCCTATTTACTTCAGACCATTTCTCCAGTTTGTCCAGATCATTTGGAATTTTAATCTTATCCTCCAAACCACTTGCAACCCCTCCCAGCTTGGTATCATCTGTAAACTTTATAAATGTACTCTCTATGCCATTATCTAAATCACTGATGAAGATGTTGAACAGAACCAGACCCAGAACTGATCTCTGTGGGATACCACTCGATATGCCCTTCCAGCTTGACTATGAACTGCTGATAACTACTCTCTGGCAACATTCGTAGAGTACTTTGATAATCCCAGACTAAGAAAATAACTAAGTTTCCCTAAAATCCTTCTTTCCAATGCCAACAGCATTTCAGAGAAATAGCCCTCAACAAAATTCCAGAGAAATAGATGGACACTCCATGAATCCAAATAAGATTTTTCTGTGTCACTCATCATTATATATCATGTGTATTTTGCATACATTAATTAAATTTACCTCACTATACCCTCATCAGGCAGGGCAGTATTATTTTTCCAATATTACTGCTGAGAAAAGTAATGCTGAAAGAGGTTAGGTAACTTGCCCAAGGACATCTCTAATGGCAGTGCTAGGAACAGAAACCAGATCTGATTCACAATTCAGTGCCTTAACTAAATGACCATAAATATTAAATGGAGTTCTTTATATTAAACATATATTGAGTATAATCCTGGCCCCAGTGAAGGAATAGCAGCTCCACAACTGACTTCAATTGGGCTAGGATGTGTTAGTGTTGCATGGTATCTTTTGAAGGTATAAATTCATATGGGCATTTCATATAAATGGAGATAAGTAAAATAAATAGATTTCTCATAGTAGATGATAATAAAGTGAATACACTGTAGAGCTAAAAGTACCAAGTACATTTACATTTTTCTGCCCACAGCTGAAAATGCAGTTTTGACTCTTTTTTCAACTTTAATAAATGAAAAATTGATAGTGTTAAGTTGATTGTTATTCCAAACACTATTGTCCTTGTTGATTTTAGCAAGAACTCTATTCTCCTGTCAAGATCAGTTTATATTTAAGTGTGTCATAAGATCTAGTGACAAGTACAGACAGAGTTTAAAATATGAGCAGCATAATATAGTTTAAGCAACCAGTGACCTTGATTGAAGACTTGTCATTTTATCTGTTTATTAATTTCCTTCCCTGTTATCATTTCAAGTTTAAAGCAAATCAGGAACTGTTATTTCAGCCATCACAAGATCTTCAGAAATAAAAAAAAAACATTTATCCATAGCCACTCTTTAGAATGGATGCTTTTAGGTTAAATATTAGCGTGAATTACTAGATCTAAATGTACAATTCAGTAGCAAAATCGCTATGAGTGAACTGTGCTAGGGTTTCCTTACCATCTGTCATAAACCCCTTTAAAATCCCTCCTGGCCAGAGGAAAAACCCTTTCACCTGTAAAGGGTTAAGAAGCTAGGATAACCTCGCTGGCACCTGACCAAAATGACCAATGAGGAGACAAGATACTTTCAAAAGCTGGAGGGGGAGAAACAAAGGCTCTCTTTGTCTGTCTGTGTGATGCTTTTGCCGGGGACAGAACAGGAACGGAGTCTTAGTAAGTAATCTAGCTAGATATGCGTTAAATTCTGTTTTCTTTAAATGGCTGAGAAAATAAGCTGTGCTGAATGGAATGTAGATTCCTGTTTTTGTGTCTTTTTGTAATTTAAGGTTTTGCCTAGAGGGATTCTCTATGTTTTGAATCTAATTACCCTGTAAGGTGTTTACCATCCTGATTTTACAGAGGTGATTCTTTTTACTATTTCTTCTATTAAAATTCTTCTTTTAAGAAACTGAATGCTTTTTCATTCTTCTTAAGATCCAAGGGTTTGGGTCTGTGTTCACCTGTGCAAATTGGTGAGGATTTTTATCAAGCCTTCCCCAGGAAAGGGGGTGTAGGGTTTGGGGAGGATTTTGGGGGGAAAGACATTTCCAAGCGGCCTCTTTCCCGGTTATATATCTGTTAGACGCTTGGTGGTGGCAGCGATAAAGTCCAAGGGCAAAAGGTAAAATAGTTTGTACCTTGGGGAAGTTTTAACCTAAGCTGGTAAAAATAAGCTTAGGAGGTTTTCATGCAGGTCCCCACATCTGTACCTAGAGTTCAGAGTGGGGAAGGAACTTTGACACCAGCCATCTTTTCTTTTAAGTGATTTGTGTGCTTATGACAGATGCTGGATTGACAGAACTGGGATATTATACTCTGTTTATCTACTGAACACAGCAAATACAACCCAGGCAGTGTCCGTACACAACCATTGTGTCTCTGCTCTACTATGAGGGACCACACCTATGTCTGTGAGTATGTTTGAGTCTCCAACCCATTCAATTTCTGATTTTTCTACAAAAACTGACACCTAGGCTATCAGTTCTGACAGCGTTTTCTGTAATATTGACACCTCTCCAATAGGAATTGAACAAGATATAACTGATTTGTTTAACATAAGCCAGCAAGAAGTTGATAAATTGTGGGTACTACTCCTCTGGGCTGTGCAACACATTGTGCAACACAATTATCTATAGCTAGCGCTGGGGCCTCCACTCAGATAGGCTTGGACTTTCGTGGTTGCCCTGTGAATATGAAAGATTTGAGTTTGGCAAATCTTGCCCCCAGTAGCATGACATGGGGTTATAATCACTGAAATTACATCCTGCTGAGTGTTCTTCTGCAACTTCTAACATCATGGTAGGGGATTATCTGGTCTAATGATTCCAGTAGTTCTTTGCCAACTTTCCAAAATACTGATAATTAGCTAGAGGGGATAGCTTAGTAGTTGCCAAGCATCCAGGGGTACTTCCCTGGAACTACAGCCCTAAATCGTAGAAGAGCTGACTCTATCCTTTATTCTTATCAAGTAGGTAAACCAAGTTCCATGAATTTTAATGCATAGAGTTGTTTTGGCTAAGATACTGTATTCTTAGCATTAAAGACCACTTGGCACTTAAAAAAAAAAGTACAGATCAACCCTGATGCCTTTTTCCAAAAATTGCAACTCCAGTATATTACTATTCATTATGTCACCCACCAGGTATCCAGAAGGGTGACTAGAGGCAGGTGAACTGATTCTTTTCTGTTTTATAAATGCTTTAGTTTTATTTGGGATAGGAGGCACTGTGTAAATGTAGTCTGATACCTACAATGGGTACAACTGGGAAACTAATTTCTGATTGGGGTAACTCATAAAGGGGCATGATACATAGTGGAAATAGAAATGAAGTGTCACACCAGCATGAATCAGAAACAAAGAAAAGGGAACTTGCTGTACCAAGTGATGACAGAGAGCGTTGCCTGTTAAGACAAGTGTGACAGCAGACTGTGATATTCATTGATGTACACTTTTTGAAAGTTTTAGCACTGACAGCTGCTGTTGTTTCATAAAAACTTCCAAAATAATCATCTAAAATCTCCATTATTTTACTCTGTTTCATCATCTGATTTATCATAAACACAACTTTGCACAAGCCTTTGTATCATGTTTCAGACTGAACCTTAAAATTGAATGAAACTTTCCTTGTGTATCAATAATAATCAAAATGAAGGCTAAAGAAACACTCTCTCTCTTTCAGATGCCTCAGAGAATTTCCTAGCCCATAGGCTGCCTTTCCAGATGCAGCCTCTGTTTTGCCTAATTCTTATTATGCAAGCACAATGCAATGAATATGTATTGCTTTTTAATGAGCACAGTGAAGGTCCCAGGGCGGGAAACTCATTCCTGAACTATGCAAGGTGCATTTAAGAGGGTGACACTTTATAGTCTCTTCAAATTGAACTTTTAAAAAATTCCTGCCTAAAGTAGATTAAAAGGAGGGGGAGGGTGCCTTCAGCTAACAAATATGTTAGATCACCTAAGTCAGTGAGAGCTTATGGGATCCCAGTGGGTATTGCAAGATTCTGTAACATGTTACACAGTTTCTATAGAACTTTTAAGACCCAATTTTGGATTGATTTACACTTCATGTAGCCTGATTGATATCAATGGGATTATATGGGGTATAAATCAGTGCAGAGTTTGGTCTGTACTATTCTTCAGTCTGCAGTGAGAATGTCCCCTGCTTGTCATACCTTTCAGTGGCTGCCACTGTAAACTGGAACTGAATTACTTTTTTACTAAGTTACAGCTGACACACCACACACAGAAGTGATCTGGCAATTTGTTCCATCTATCAGACATAATATGGTCTGTATGGGTAGCAACACTGGTTTAAAATGTCTTCCTGAGGTGACACTATGTAGCAACTGGTAGTACGGCCACAACATGAAAACATAGAAAGATAGAGGGAAAAAAACCCTTCATGTTCTCTGGTGCAGATGTGGAAGCATGAGTACTAGCAGAGTTGGCCAGGGAAATTCTGCCTGTCTATTTCTTCCATCTCCATTGACTTCAATAGAATTGCTCCACATTTTCACCAGTGTTAGAGAGAACAGAATTTGATCTATTGATTTACATTTAATGGACTGAGGTCCAAATTGTCAAAGGTGTTTAGGCACCTAGCTCCCATTGGGAGTTAGATACCTAAATGCCTTTAATGATCTGGGCCGGAATCCCAATTATCTTACTTATCTGATTGCTCATACCAACTTGCCTTTTAATATTGCTGGGATTGTGTCTTTTGTTACCTTTAAGCAGAAACAAATCCTTGGATGTCTGAGATAGAGGAGGTTTTGTGTGTCTACTCTGAACTTTGTAATGAGTCTTGTGTGAGTGGATTTGGTGGGAAGGGGGAAGGATCCTAAATGTGTGAGAGGAATCTGAGAGACGCTGCATACTTTTGTTGCATATGTTTGTTAAGCATCTCAGACCACACCTGGTATTTGTCTATTTCATGAAGCTTGAGCAGATACAGACTGAACTGAGTGCTCATGCAGTTAATAAAAAAATACTGTGTCCTCCCTCTTGACATACTGTATCAGAGTCCCAAGTTCTTATGAAACATTACAACTTCTACGTGATTTTGCAGACCACAGAGGTCTGGAGAGTTCAGGTAAGTTTCTGATTATTTATCCAAATCAAATTGACCCTTATTTTTGCCTATCCCTATGTTTTTGATGTCCTTCTCCTTTTTATTTACATATGGGGTTTCATATGGACTAAGTTTTGTGGCTCTTCTTTTAGTATATTTATTTTCTACTCCTATTAAACCACTATTTTTTAAAAATTCTGATTGTGCAGATATGATGTTGAGTGTGGAACAGACTTGATTAGATAAATGACTGATTCAGGAATTAATGTGTAATTCTACATTTCCCTGTATTGCAATTGGACTGACTTTAAAGTCCCAAAACTGTATGTTACAGGTGGGTGTCTATACTTGAATATTTCCACTGGTGGTATTTCTATCTTGAAAAATACCGTCCTTGGAATTTTGCTCAACAACAAAAGAGTTAATATCATTGTGCCAAAAAGCAGATGCTATGCACCTTTCTTTACTAAGGGATACAGAGATTTTTTCTTTGCTGATCTGAATAATAATTAAAATGAGCAGAGTTTAAATGAATAGAAAGAATGCATTATTTACATATCAGAATATCTGATTTTTAATGATGTTGCGAGGGCTTTAATAGAGCAGAATGCAACAGGTGACAGTAAATATTAACCTTGACAAATATTATAGCACTGCAAAACCAGCAAGGGTTTTTTTGCTATGAGTATGTTCTCACAAGTGGTGTCTGAAGTTATATTACAAAAATAATATATGTCATGTCATGTTATCTGCAATTAGTCCATGTCATCTTAGGAAAAACTTAGAGGGGAAAGAGTCATTGCATGAAGTGTTTTTAGAATTCACAGGAAAATTAATGAATAACTAATTTATCAGATAGTTCTTGTTTTTAAACCTCACGTATCTTTGTTTGCTGTTCATGTTATTTTCACATTTTGCTGTACAAAGTTTGGATAGAATACCTGTGGTTCCTAAAAACAGGTCCTTAACTCCTCCCCCACTGAGTGACATCCCATCTTTTGTAGGTTACCTGTGGTTTTATTAAAACTTAAAAACAAAACACACAACTAAACACATCAGAACTCATCAAAGAGCAAGTTGTGCTTCTATCCAGCTAAATTTACCACGTCCCCCCATGACCTTTACGGTCCAGTTTTCCAGAAAGTTATCAACCATGTTAACTGACTAGACCACCTCCACTTACTAATTTCTACAATACTGTACTAGTTCAATGCCTCCTTATCAGAGTTATCTCCCAAAGGGGACAATATTCCCATAAACTATGCAGATACACCACTGGATTCTACAACACAGTAACAAATATGCATCTTTTATTACTATTATGTTATTTATTTAACTGTTATAGGGCTTGCTTAGCAGCAATGCTTTAGTTAATATTGCAAAGCAGTTTTCATTAGAACACTGTATTTTCAAACTCAAATCTATATGACATTTTTAAGCAGAGATTTATTTTCTACACTTGGTTCCTGCTTGAGGGTAAAATGAATGGGGAAGTTTGAGCGAAATCTCTTTAGCCATATTTGAGATATAGAAGGGTGAAAAGTGAATAGATCCTTATGGCCTGGATCCAAACCACCAGGCCAGCATATGGAACAGATTTGTTGTTAACACTGATGGGTGATCTTCTATTGGCCATGGACAAAGACCACTCATATGGCTGAATCTCTGCAGCATCGGATATGGTTGACCATAGAATCCTGCTGTCTTGCCTTAGAGATAAGACATTGGTTGGGACGATCATACTGAAATAGCTTCAGTAACTGCACTCAGTCTACACTTAAACTAGTCAATATCTAAATCTTGTTAGTCTACAGGGACATTACTCTGATTGGTTGCCTTCCTCCTGGGGAAGGGGTACCAAGCAGAGCTGCTTCTTCCTCTTTTCCCCTCACCACGTGGAATAGGCAGAACTCCCTCGACGTGGGATAGCTCCTGAAACATGAAATATGTTCCCAAATCAGCTTTCCAGCACCTTCCATCCTCTCCAACTCCCAGCTACAATTAGGTTCCTGAATGCCCCCTGCCCAGGGAAGAGAGACTCACCGATACCCTCCAGTTCAGTTTGTCTGTAGAGACTCCAGATTACCCTAACCCTTCCTTGTGCTCACTTAGCACCAGAGTGTGTGTGTGTGGGGGGGGGGGTAAAGGAGGGAGGAAGGTGAGGTACAGGAGCTGCTGGAGATAAATCTGAGGCCCAGTGTTAAGGGAAAGAAGAACAGCAGAATCTGAAAGTGGGGATGAAGGGGAAATTTAAAGATTAGTATTTAGTGGGGAGAAAACCTCCTGCAGGGCACAGTAGTATTTTGCAGTGTTTTCAGGGTCAGAAGTGTTTGATTTGGGGAGAAAAAAAGATGAGGGAGTTGGGAAAAGAGACAGGGATTTGAAATGGGGAAAGTGAGAAAACAGCAATCTCTCCCTCCAAAAACCACTCCCCACTTCCCCCAAATATCTCCCCCACTCCCTATTCCATTTCCTCTCTTTTTTTTTTATTATAATTTGAGAGAGGTAAGCACATGAATAAAAACAGCAGCCTCTCACCCAAAAGGAAAAGAGACAGGACCTCTGCAGGACCCATCTGATTTACGTAAACAGAAATAGGAGTGCTTGGTGAGGGTATGGGGGCTTTCCAGCTCTTCATGTGTGGGTACCAGTGATATAGGAAGTATAAGGCAGCTCCCCTCTCACTGGGTTGAGAGGAGTCTTGGAGAGGAAAGATAACCTGTAGACAGTTCAACTTGCATCAGATTGGTAACTTAGAGAATGTTTATTGTAGTGTTCATAAAGTAGAAATTATTATTAATTATTATTAACAGTAGTAATAGTAAATAGCAATAATAATATGTATTAATCTACTATAATTTAGTAGCACTTCAACCAGGTTTGGACCCTACTGTGCTAGGACAGGCAATGTACAACTACATTGTAAATTAAGTATTATTGCAAAGATATTTACCCAAAGTGGGGTTGATCTACCTTTGTGCATTGTAAATACAAATTGATGCCCAATCGAG
Source organism: Caretta caretta (assembly GCF_965140235.1). Taxonomy (NCBI): domain Eukaryota; kingdom Metazoa; phylum Chordata; order Testudines; family Cheloniidae; genus Caretta; species Caretta caretta. Next base: position 42,192,261 of record NC_134208.1, read on the forward strand.
CAAATATTTCCACACATGCTTAACTTTGAGACTACTCACAGTGCATCAAGTTACCTCTTTGCTGGACCCAGCCCTTAAACAATATATCTCTATACTGTATTCTGTGTCTGTACACTATAGCATATGAGCAGGTACACTAGATAAGTCTATACTAATGTGAAAAAAAAAACTATCACTGGTTAAATTATGAAAAAAATATAAATAACTGATACAATAACTGCTAGAATAAATTAATTTCAAATACTGGATTTGACTATGGAAGCAGGGGGTGGGGAGAATTAAATACATTGTTTGTAAATATTATATGATCTGCTCTTTAAACAAACCATTAAAGCTACAGGAATGTTATTATGTATTTAAGCAAAAAAGGACCAACTTACTCTAAGTTTAAGCAAAAACATTGGCAGACAGTCAGCCATTGTTTCTGTGTTTATATGAAAGCAGTACTTCAGAGATCTCTTTAAATTCCCATGGCTTCTGACTATACTTATAAGATTCACTCATGCTTACAGATATTCAGTGCTCGAAGCAGAACAGTGGGAGACAAGCTTGATTCTTATTCCTTATTTAACTTGAAGTAGGAGCTGACAGCAACCTTTTACATATATTCTTGTGTGAAGCAAGCACTGAAGCCTAAAGTTCTTTTAGCTTCTAGTGACAGCTCTTTGCTGTGTCTGCACAGCATCCCTCATGCTATGTTAACACACAGTTTGACAGAAGGCCTACAGTTTAATTGTGTTGTCTTCAGTCTTACTGGTTCAGCTCTTCTGCTCATCATCTGTACAGTTCAGTATTCACTGCAATGCCGCCTTCTACTATTTGCAGTTATGGACTAGATTCAAATGTTGCCATTTTCTTCATGATACCACCAAATTATTGCAGTTATTTAACCTCTGTAGGAAAAATAATTACAATAATATGCAATAGTGTAACCTGATTTTCTTCCTGTCAGCCAGCCTAAAGAGGGTCACAGGAACGATTTCTGCATTTGGTCAACCTTCTGTATTTCTGCTAATAAGTTGGGCTGCAGAAGCTCATTAACTGAGGCCGTCCAAAGAGAGACAAAATGGAGTGGAAACTTTCTTAGAAAAACTTCCAGCATGTCAGCGCAGAACTTTTTTCATTATAGGAAAGCACCCAAAATGATATTTTGGGCCTGTAGGCGCATGTTTCTAATTGAACGACATTACTTGCATCAAGCAATGTTTCTGTCAGTCAGTCTGTGAGCACTAAAGGACATAACAAAAGAGGAATGATCACATCTTGCCTGAAGCACAGATAGCACCCCTCAAATACTAAAATAACACCTTGTATTTCCATATGACACTGTTCAATTAAAAGAATTGTAAACATTTATTTTAAAAAAATTAGTGATAAGGCTGCCATGACTTATCCCTTTCATTTCTCTTCTTTGCTGATCCCCTCACTGTTCTCTTTAGTCTTTGTTCTCTTCTCTTTCCCTTCCAGATGTGGTAGCATCTTTCATTGCATGATGCTATAACATTAGGCAACTGGTAGACTACTAGTGATCTGGGATAAAGGTATAGCAGTGATTTGATACAGCAAAAACAGGTATGATTAAATACGGTACAGGTAGCCTGGCATAGAAGTTGCTTTCTATTGATTTTTGCTGATTAAGTGCTTAGTACTAATAATGACAAAAAATAGACAGTACATTCCCTTCCCCATATTCATTTTCCCTCTGCTTCCTTAAAGAGCTTTCCTCCTCCACTGAAAGGCCCCATCCCCCCTTGTGTAATAAATTCAACATACTTTGAGGACTCCTTTGTACTGTCATATTTTGCTACTCTCCCCTGCCTCCTTTGCATTGGAGATTGCTGCCTTATAGTTAGTAGTTCTGTCCTCTATCGTCCACTACAGCTCACAGGAAACAGCAGGAGATGATGAACATGAATCCACTTTGGTTGAATGCTTTCTTCTCCCCAACACTATAACTTATTTTTATTTGGATTATGGTTTCAGGGAACAGGAATCCATTCTACTATACACTGTACAAAGGTTTATTAGAAAGACAGTTCCTACCGGAAAAGGCCTCCACTCTAGGTTTGTTAAATACAGGCTAGAATTGATCCAGGAATATTATATGGTGCTTTTTCAGTTTTCTGATTATAAGTGTATGCAGCAGAGAACAAGGAAATGGCGCCACGCATTCATTGTTGATTTCTAATTTGAAGCAATTCTGTCAGATAGATTAAGCTTAAAATATAGGTCTTGTATAAACATGATTTTCTAGGATCAGTGGAAATGTCTCCATTAATTTTTCTTTGTTTGAAATCCAAGGGAAAAATATTTAAACAATCCCCTGCAGTGTTTGGAATCTGGCATTGTAGTATTTTGCTAGGGCATATGAGAATCAGGAACTGAGCCTCACTATAAACAAGGAAACTGCCTAGTATATCCTCATTTTCCAAGATGGCTGCAAATAATAAATCAACAGTAAATATAGTAGAAATTAAACCTGATTTTAAAAATCCTTTCAGTTGTTCTAATGTGGTGCTAGTAACACAGAGTAGTGAAATTTTGTTTGAAAAATGGGGGATAAAAACTGACTATAGTGAAATAAACAGGTCATGCAAAATACATGTTGGGTGTGAATTAGTCCAAACGTGTTTAATTGGTAAAGTGGTATCCCAGTAGCTTGCACTGATTTGGCATTCAGTAGATGCACAGACTGACTGTAACTAACATACCATTTTCAGACCAACTTGTGTCCCTGCTGAATTTGGCACTGTGACTTTTACGAGGGTCATACCCACTTGCACCAGATCTGAATTTGGCCTATGTTTATTAAAGTGGCAGTGTGTCTCCTTTGAATAAATTATAGTAACTTCCCTAGCACCTGTAGCTGTTTGTTAAAATTTCCTTTCCCAGGCACTAACCTTCCACTTGCTTTGCTGAATTGCTTGTTTGCAATGAGGGAAAGAATCCCTCTCTGAGTGCCTCAGCTGCAGTTAGTAATGAAAATGGGAACAGTGTGTGTGTGTGTGTGTGTGTGTGTGTGTGTGTGTGTCTCTCTCTCTCTCTCTCTCTCTCTCTCTCTCTCTCTCTCTGTGTGTGTGTGTGTGTGTGTGTGTGTGTTGTGATGATTGTAGATTGCAATCCGAACAGTTTAATCTGATTTTGATGCTTCTCAGCCAGGCAGTGGCATTTGCTATATGAGCTGAAGTGGCAGGTGATTCTTGTTGTGCAAGAGGAGTCTGTTGTGAGTTCTCTGTGTTTCTTCACCTCCTGCTCCACCATGTCTCATACTGCATCTAGCCCTGTGTTGTGTTCTAAAGCTTTAGAGCAGTGATACTCAATAGGCAGCCCATGGGCCAAATGTGGCCACCAAGGCTTCCCGTGTGGCCCACCAGTTCATCTTAAAAAAATGAGGCAGCTCCTGATCCCTCACAGCACAGCCCATGTGGGGAAAATGACCTGGATGCACAGAGCACCTGGCATCGCTGCTCACCCCCACCAAAATGTTCCTCCACACCCCCTAGGGGGTCATGGGGCCAGCCCCAGTCCTGCTGCATGGGGCCGGACAGAGCCCCGAGGAGGGTGTGGAAGAACATTTGTGGGTGAGCTGCTCTGTGCATCCAGGTAGGTTTCCCACATGTGCTGTGTGACAGTTGGCCCAGCTAGATGCACACACAGCCACAAGGAGCAGAGCTGCCTCCACTTTGCCAACTAGGGACTGAGTACAAGGCTAGGCCCTGCAGCAGCTGCACCCCTCAGACACAGCCCCTCTCTACACTCCTACCTACACCGTCTCTGCATATACCCCCTCGTTACCTCCTGCCTGCACCCTGAGGAACACCTCTGCTGGTATCCTGAGGTACATGTCTGCCTGCACACAGCCCTTACTTACATCTGCCTGCACCCTGAGGTACATACCTCCCTGTGCCCTGAGCTACACCCCTGTCTGCACACAGACCTTGCTACCCCCTCCCTGAACCCTGAGTGGTTTTCAAACTTTTTCAGCTGAGCCCTCACTTTGAGTTCTAAGTTTTGGTTGTGCCCCCCCAACCCAGACAGACTGGGTGGCCAACTGAAGTGAGTCAAAGGGTGGAGGTGGCACTCCCCCTCCGGGCCCTGCTGCAAGGTGTTGTCCCCCAAAATATAGAAGTCACACTACGCCTATGCCTGCACAAGTTGCCTCAGGGGACTGGCAGCCTGAACCCCACCTCCTCAGGCTTGACTCAAAGAAAGGGCACCAAAATACAAGTTCGGCCAGGGCACCATTTTCCCTACGGCTGGCCGTGGACACCACCCATTTTTTCATTAGTGACAGAAATGGAAAAAATGAATGCAAGTTAGGAGTAAACTTCACAAAGTCAACAGCAAACACTGAGATTTAACCCAAATTGGACGTGGATTTTCTTTTTATTATGCCACATCATTTAAATTCCAAACCTTTGTGTTTAATATGCTAAATCACTGTATACATCTGTATGGTCGTCAATATGAGGCGCCATTTTGAATCAAAGCACAACATGGTCTATCTTCCTGGCAGTGTTTGCGAGACATGACAAAACTGAAAATCTGAAGTCTTCATATCCTACTTAAAATGTCACGCTCACAACATCAGCGATTGTAAGGGAAAAAACAACAGCTGTTTCTCTTTGGATAATGTGGGTACTAGCTAAAAAAAAAAAGGCCTATCCTGGATGCTGTGCTTGTGAAGGAGTGCACACTGGAAATCCTGGAGGATCTTTTTGCCAGAGGTAAAAACAAAGATGACATTGTGAACTGTGTGAAACAAGTTCTCCTGTCTGATTCCACAGCAGTGAAAAGATTAGAAGTAATTTATGTGAAATGTTTGTGAGCACTACTTTCCGATTTAAAAAATGCAAGATATATGTCTCTTGCAGTGGATGAATCAAGCAATTTAGATGACACGGCCCAGCTATCGCTATATGTTAGATTTTATGATGGGGAAATTTTCGAGGAAGAATTTTTGTGCTTAATTCCATTGGAAACCTGCACCACAGGAGAGATCTTTTTTGAAAAGGCAAAAGGTTTTTTGAAAAAAAGAAGAAACAAAGAGAAAGGTTTAGATCTGCAGAAAGTAAACTTGCTTGTTACAGATGGAGATCCCTCCATGACAGGGAAAGAGAAGAGCTTCGATTCACTTTTGGCAGTGATATACCCTTCATTAAATACATCTTACTGCATCACTCAACAGACTGTCCTATGTAGTAAATTGTCTGGGGACTTGAAAAGAAACGGGTATTGTGATGAGATTAGTGAATTACATGCGGTCAACATTTTGTTTGCAACATCATCATTTTAAAGCTCTTTTACAAGACATTTCAGCCAAATACAGTGACCTGTTGCAACACAATGACATTTGCTGGTTAAGTAAAGGGTGCATGTTAAAGAGGACTTGTGCTCTTCAAAAAGAAATAATAGAATTTATTTCAAACCACAAGACCAACAAGGCTTGTGAGTTCCTGGAATTTATGAATGATGTCCCTGATATGTCACAGGTAGCTTTTCTGTGTGATATTACTGGTCACTTGAATTCCCCCAACTTGCAGCTCCAAGGCTGTGCAAACAGTGATGGGAATCTGTTTCAAAAAGTGTGTACCTTTCAGAAGAATCTTGAAATCTTTCAAACAGATTTAACAGAAAAGATGTAGCACTTTCCCACATTACATGTTGTTGCTATAGATGAAACTTCAGTGAAAATGATGCAAGAATTCCTAAACAATCTGATTGAAAATTTTAAAATATGATTTGAGAATTTAAAAATTTCAAAGGATTTGTTTTTATTTGTTCATGGGTTGTTTGTTGACTCTGCCGATGGATCTTTCCCTTCTGAAGCAAAGAACATTCACGATTCAATTGATGAAGATTCCTTTCAATTAGAAACAAAGTTCAGATGGCTTGAAGGCAAAATTCAGAGAAATGGGACTTTGTTATTTCTGGAGTCAATAGGCTGACCAGTTTCAGAATAGCCAGAATCTAGCCATCTATCTTTTAATGATATTCAGATCAATGTACCTCTGTGACTGTAGGTTTTCTACCATGAACATTATAAAAACCAACACTGCAATCCCTTTACAGATGAGCATCTTCACCAGTGCATTCACCTTGCCCTGACCTCCTACAAACCACTCTTCAGAAAACTTGACAGAGATCGTCAATGTCACCTCTCCCCTTAGATATTGCCGCAAATGCTGGTAATAATGTTGATTTATAAACTTTGTTAAAAGATAGAAACACTAATACTTATGTTGCAATCAAGGTCTTTATTTATTGGCAACTTAATTTTTTTTTGTCAGTCTTCTGTGCAAATGGCCTACGTTTGTCATAAAATTCTCAAATCGGCCTGCAGGTAGATGTAACTGAGTATCACTGCTTTAGAACTCAGTGCTGCCCAGTGACCGAAGAATCTTATATCCTCTTAACTGTTAAATGGCTTGGTGTACATAAAGAGATGAGAAAAAGCCAAACCTACAAGAGGAAATATTCAAACTGGAAGTCCTCTATGTGCTGTCCAATTCATACTAATATCGAGGAAATGTAAATGCGGTCATTCCCTAAGGGAAAAACCTCTGAGGTCAAAACAAGCCTGCTTTATCCAATACAGAAATGTATTGTCTTTCTGAGGCTTCATATTATTTTTAATGTTTTTCAAGGTAGGAAGTTTCCACACTCCCTGCCACCTGCCTGTAAGGCTCCAGTGTCACAGTTAAGACTAAATAGAAAAGAGCTCCCTTCAGAGTCCAAAGTTTCTCCGTATTTGGCTTCTGAGCATCATGTACAAAAGAATAGCACAAGTGTATATCGACAAAATCACAAAGGCTAAGTCACAAAATGACTTACATCTAGCAAGAGAAATACAAGGAAATAAGATGACATTCTATAAATAGATTACGAGCAAGTGGAAGTGTAGGTTCTCTATTTAGCAGGGAAGAAGAGCTCATAACTGATGACATCAAGAATGCTGAGGTGTTTAGTTCCTATTTTGCTTCAGTCTTCACTAAAAACTAACAACAAGGGAGAAGGAATGCAAGCCAAAACTCAGAAAGAACAGTAAAAGAATATTTAGATAAGTGAGATATATTCAAGTCAGGAAGACTTGATGAAATTCATCTGAGGGTACTTAAAGAGCTAGCTGAAGCAATCTCAGAATCATTAGCATTTTGAGAACTCATTGAGGCTGGGTGAGGTCCCAGAGGATTGGAAAAGGGCAAACATAATACCATTCTTTTTTTTAAAAAAAAAGAGAACAAAGAGGACCCATGGAATTAAAGACAGGTCCGCCAAACTTCAATAGCTGGAAGGATACTGGAACAAATTATTGAACAATCATGTTGTGAGCACCTAAATGATAAGAGGATTAAAAAGAATAGCCAACATGGATTTGTCAAGAACAAATCAAGCCAAACCAGCCTAATTTCTTTCTTGGAGAGGGTTATTGGCCTACTAGGTAGAGGGGAAACAGCAGATGTGATATATCTTGATTTTAATTAGGCTTTTGACATAGTCCCGCAGGACTTTCTCATAATTAAACTAGAGAAATACAGTCTAGATTAAATTATTTTAAGGTAAGTGCACAACTGGTTGAAAGACTGTACTCAAAGAGTAATTATCAGTGGTTCACTGTCAAACTGGGAAGGTGTATCTAGTGGGTTCTTTCAGAGGTCAGAACTAAATCTGGTACTATTCACTACTTTCATTAATTACTTGGTAATGGAGTAGAGATCATGTTTATAAAATTTTCAGATGACATCAGGCTTGGAGAGGCTGTATGTACTTTGGAGGACAGAATTAGAATTCAAAACTACTTTGACAAATTGGAAAACTAGTTTAAATTCAGGAATATGAAATTCAGTAAAAGGAAAAATAAAAGGAAAAATCAAATGCACAACTACAAAAGGGGAACAACTGGCTACATAGTAATATTGCTGAAAAGAATCCAGGGGTTATAATGAGTCACAAATTGAATATGAGTCAGCAATGTGATGCAGTTGCAAAAAAGAGTAATATTTTGGGGTGTATTCACAGGAGTGTTTTATGTAAGACAAGGGAGGTAAATAGTTCTCCTCCGCTTGGCACTGGTGAGGCTTTGCTCTATGTTCAGTTTTGGATGCCATACTTTAAGAAAGATATGGACAAATTGGAGAGAGTCCAGAGGAGAGCTACAAAAATTATAAAAGGTTTAGAAAAAAAGGAGCTACGAGGAACAGTTAAAAAAATACTGGGCATGTTTAGTCTTGAAAAAAGAAGACTGAGCGGGGACCTGATCATATTAAGTGTTGAAGACAACAGGAGTACGGTACGGTAAGATAAACACTTGGGTGAGCTATATTTATAGGATGCTTTCATGGTAAGTATGTACCTACAGGAGTAATATCCTAATTTATTTTTTAAAATCAACATAGCTTTACACAATATCAGTGCTTAGACAAAGTTATGCCCCCATTTATTTTGCACATGGGTATTCTTACGTGGCTGTAACAATGTTTACTACTTGGAGATTAAAATGTGTTCAATTATTACATATATAATATTATTTCATATATAAACCTATATGGTTCATGACCTATTATGGGAGAAAGACACAAACGTGTAAAAATCTATGTAAACTAATTATCCTTCAATTATTGCATTTGACTGCTTAATTCTGGCATAAGTCCATACCAAATTGCTTCTCAACAAACAGAAGGTAGAAATTGTACTACTTGATATTCACCTTTATCTAAATCACATCATTGGAAATTAACCTTAAAATATCTCAAACCTTCAGCAACAGAAATAAAAAAAAGTTTTATACCCTTAGGCTAAACTCTCATTTTATACTACACAATGTAACTGCTGGTGCTTGGAAACTCCACCTAGCTTTTTCCTTCTTGAGTCCATTGTTCTTCTTGGTATTTGTCTCCAGGGTCTGCTGTCCAGTCATAATCCTACAGTCCAGAGCTCCAATACTGAATATCATACTGGGTAGCTCTAAGGATGCCCAAAGGGGAAAAATCCTCCCCTCCTGTCTACCCCCCAGTGCTGTACGTTCTCCACAGTAGCCATTATTGCACTAGCAGGGTTCCCATTGCAGAGAATGGAAGGCTCTGCATAGCATCAGCTTCTTTTGCCCTGGCCTATCCATGCCTTTCCACTAAATCTGATCAGAAACAAATTGTAGAAACAGTGTCACATAGAAAAATGCTGGTTTGACAAAACTCTGGGGTGTGTGTGTGTGTGTGAAATTATCATATCAATTTACACTGAAAAAAAATCAAAACAAAATATTTATTATGTTGGAAAATTTCATTGCAGAAAAGAATTTGTAATTTTCATTCAAAATCACTTTTTTATTTGTATTATTTTTATACATTAGCTCATGACATGTCAGTAGTGGTAATGCATTATCACATATCAAGTCAGATCATATTATGACATGATATGTCACATTATGTACTATTAGTAATGATGTATATGACAATGACAATGTAATAGTTAAAATATCCTATTTTCATTTTTATGTTAGTTTTAAAATCACTAAGGGCAGCTGCTACTTCGTTCTAATTGAAACATTTTATCTTATTTCTTGTTCAAAGTATCTGCTGTTTGTGCTCTAATGAAACTGTTTGTCACTTTGAACAAGAAGATATGCACTCAGTATATTAATTAGAAGAGCAACTACTTTCAATATCCCCGGAACCAGTTTTCTAGGATATTGAATACAGTGGCTCTTCTAATTAGTGCACTAAGTGCTTATTTTATTTTTTTCCTAAATGAAATTTTGTGAAATGAGTATTTTTTGGAATTTCCATTCCATGGGAAATTCCAAAACCATCTGATTTCATTCCAATTTCAATGAAAACAAATGTCAAAATTTCCCAACTATTGGAAATTTCAAGTTTTGACCAGCTATCCTTGCTACCACGTATCTGACCATGTCACCACCCCTCATGACTCTTCCATCAGCTAAACCCCACCCTGTGCAGCAGAGCAATCCTAATTCTACTGCCAGGAGAGACTCTGATTGTAGGTGTGAGTGTTAGAGTTACTCTTTAGGACCCCTTTTGAGCTGACCATCGTATGACATTGCATTTCCTCAAAACAATTCATTTAAGTCCTCCACTGTATGTGGTCTTACGGCTGCTTCAGGTACTTGCTCCTGCCTCACACTTTGACCTGGATGCAGATAATATCTTGATTCCTGTCTCAAACAGAAATTTACTGCATGGTCTCTCCCTTTGCTTATCTGGTCTTTTATTTCTTCCCTGAACAGAAATTCCTTCAGCTTCACACACGCCTGCACATCAGTTAGATTGGCCCCCAGAGCTTGAAGCTTGATGCTGAATTTTTCTGTACACCATTACATTTAGTGTGTTTTTTTTCTTTTATTACCCAATTTGATTCTGCCCAGTGGTTTGATGTCTTGTACCAAGGGTATATTAACACAAGCCCAACTCTGAGATTCAGTTGCTCCACAGTGACTCCTGGCAGCAGCCAGCTGGATGACCTTGTTGCTTCTATGTAGCTAAAAGTTTGAGTTATTTCAGAGATTGTGTCCCATGAGGTGGGAATCAACATTTGATTTGGGATATGAAGCAGATATTTAGTAATAAACTTTTACTTGACAGCTGTTCAGAAGCTATCAAGAAAATTTATATTCCAGGATGAAGTAGTAATTCTTGAAGAAGAAACATGACAACTAGATGAAATGCAGCCAGATTGCGTGAAGATTTCAGACCAGTATGTATTCAATGCCAACACAGATGAGTTTACAGTTTGACGTTGTGATCTGATCCTTCCTAATTTACAATTTAGAACTTCTACTTCTCATAAGACACATTTTCAGGCTCCTTATGCACTAAGATATAGGTTTAAGTAATGAAAATAGAATCAAAAACTTCCTGCTCAAATTGCATAATGTGTGCAACCTTTGGACCAAATCCTTTAGTTCTTATAGAGTGGGATAAAAGTTGGATCAGTGCAGAATTAAGTTGGGTGTTAGGCTTAGACCCAGATGCTGATCTACTCCCTTCTCCCCACACAGGGCATCAGTTGCAGTCTCAGTGTCACCTCACTACCTCTCTTTTTGCAGTTACAGTAATGGTACAATGCAATGGGGTTATGACACCTCAGCAAAGAAGCACCAGTGCATGAAACCAGGTAAATATTAGAGTCTTTGACAATTTCAGGAAGAGTAGGGAATTGCCCAAATTTCATTACATAAAATTTCCCCTTTCACCCACGTTGTGCACTGATTGGTTGCTCCTCTCCCTCCTCGAGTTTGCTGTGCTTTGGTGGCACCATAAGAATAACTTTTGACATCCTTTCAGAACAAAGGTACTATTACAGAATATTTGCTTAATTGGAACCCTGGCCACATCTGCTAATGATTGGAAAAAGCAGCTGCTTGCTCTTGAGTAAGGCAGGCAGACACATGAGAGTGGTGTCTTCAAATATGTCACCAGATGCTTCCTGAGACACACATGGCAATTTCCTGCAATATCCTAGCCAAATCTTATTGAATTAAGTTAAATCTTATTGAATTAAGTTTCTGTATTTTTGGAGTTCATTGTATTAAAATGCAAATGTATATGTGTTATTATGAGATTGAATGTAACTTCTTGAGGGAGGGGATATAGCTAATGTAAGCACTGGGAAGTGTTATGAGCTTCAAAGGATTCTGAAACAATATGCTAGACAAACAAAATTAACTAGGATAGGCAGGAAATACTTGAGAAAAGGGAAAAGCAACTTCTTACCTCTAGACCTATCCTTTTGAAGCTGTGGCATGAGGAGAAACCCACTGTCTGCTGTTCACCTGTTACATGAGGACAAGATCAGAGGCCCGATGAATTTATTTAGATGGAATATATGGGATAAAGGTGTTAAGATAATCCATTTACTGTCCAACATTAAACAGTGTTAAACAAGGTCCAGGATTTGGTATACAGAGACTGCATGCCATTAAACATCTTTTAAACCTTTTATTACAGAGAAAGGAAAAAAAAAAGTAAAGCAGTTAAAACACTTGAAATGTAAAGTATTAAGTAAGGCTTTCATTTTAACAACATCCCCTTTTCCCTTTAGCTGGGGGGAGTTTTTAGAAGGGAAAAAATCATATTTGACAGTCTCTTACATGGTGATAACTGTCCTTCTAGGGAAAAGAGAAAAAGTTGGTTGAGATGGGCTGGAGTTGCTGATACTGTTGAAGTCTGATCCTTTCATCCCAGGTGGTGTTTGGGATTCAGTTGAAGCTAGCAGAGGTGGTAATATTATCTGGATCCTAGTCTGGTCAGAACATCTCTCAAGATCCAGATAAAGGCTTGGGGTCCCAGGAGATGGTGGGGGTGGCAGCCATGATGAAGCTCATTCCAGTAGCCATTTTTTCTTCACAAACCTCTTTCTTTATGGAGTCACAAAGGGAATGGTGGCTTTTTATAGAGACCCATCACTAAGTATCTGTGGGTCTTCAACATAAAATGAACTTCAACAGCGAAATCCCTAGTGGACTTCAGATAGTTTATGGAATATTTACCTTTTTGGGAAAAAAAGACTCTGCTTGGGGTAGGGTTTTGATTTTGGTCAGGTTTGATTGAGCACAAGGGTGCTTCAGAGTTGTTTCATCATTATGGAGAAAAGACGTTTTCAAAAAGGAGCAATTTGCAGCATTTCCTAAAGATGATATGGTTTCTCCCGATCTCCTCTGGATGTTTGTTCCATAGCCAGATCCCCTTGACTTAGAATTCTTCATTTCCAGCTCTCACATGGTTTCTCTTGGGCTTTGTGATCTGCATCATCCCAGAGGAATGCAATTGTCATAGCAGTTCATTGATTGAAATTCAGTCTTTAATGGAGCTGGGGCTTGATCCATTAATTGCTTTGAAAATTAGGACCAACACCTTAAACGGGCATCAGAAGCCAGTGGTGGGACTTGAGCAGATGTCTGATGTATTCATGGTAGCCTGACCCATACAGAAGGTGGCCATGACTTCTGGAATTTGTGCATCATCTTCACATTTCACTTTAGATGCAGTGAATTATAGCAATCCATTGTAGAGTTGCATGGATCACTGTGGCCAAGTACTCGTCTGGGAGGAAGGATGATGATTACTAAAAAGCTGGAGATGAGAGAAGACATTTTTAGATACTGATGCTCCTGGCCATCCAAACTTATTGAGTAGTCAGACAAAACTCCCAGGCTTCATGCCACTCTGACAAATGGGAGCTAAATGTCCTCAGTGGAAGGTGGAGACAACATTTCAGCTAGTTTTTCAATGTGTTTCCCCTTTTTGACTAGCATAAGTTCAGTCTTGCCTGGGTTTAGCCTAACCCAGCAGTTCTTCAGAAGAACATAAGAATGGCCATACTGGGTCAGACCAATGGCCCATCTAGCCCAGTAGCCAATCTTTCAACAGTAGCCAGTGCCAGATGCTTCAGAGGGAATGAACAGAACAGGACAATTATGAGTAATCCATCCCTGATCGTCCAGTTCCATCTTCTGACTGTGAGAGGTACAGGGACACCTAGAGCATGGGGTCATGTCCCTGGCCATCTTGGCTAACAGCCATTGAGGGACCTATCTTCCATGAACTTACCTAATTCTTTTTTTAACCCAATTATACTTTTGGCTTGCACAACATCCATGGCAATGAGTTCCACAGGTTGACTAATCAAAAAATCAATTTTCTGTAGGCATTCAGATTCTTTGGAAGTTGTGTTGTCTGCATCAGTTGAGAATGAGATATATAGTTGAGTGTCATCAGCATCCTGTTCACAGCTAAGCCTATACTGTCTAATATTTCTCCCAGTGGTCTCATGTAGATATTGAAGAGAAGTGGGGATAGCATGGATCCTTCCAGGCCCCTGCAGGTGTAGGCTTTCAGAGAGGAGAAGCAGTTACTCATTATTACTCTGGGCTCTGCTGGAGAGGAATGTTTGGAGCTAGTCTAGTGCTGGGTTATTTACTCTTTCTATGTTATGTAGATATGTTAGCAATACCTTGTAGTCCACTGTGTCAAAGGCTGCAGAGAGATTCAGCAGTGTGAGCATGGAGATTTTGCCTGTGTCTATGGCCATGAGGAGGTAATCTTTTAGTGCCATCTGTGTGCTGTGCCCTAGTCTGGACTCTGATTGTGAGGCATCCAGGATATTGGTGGATGTGACATGTTGTTGAAGTTTCATGGTTGCTACTTTTTAAATTATTTTGCTAGAGGTTGAAGTTGGGTTGGCAATCGGCAAGATCTTCAGGGTTCAGTGTTTTCTGCTTGAGGACTGGGCAAACTATTACATTTTTCAAGAAGCTTTCTAAGTATGAGTCTTGAGGGACAAATCTATTAGTAGTGGGCATAGTTGTTCCTTGCTGGATTTTCTCAGATAGGAGGGACATAGGTCTATTCCATTGGCTGTCGTTCTACTATTTTTTCAGAGTTTCTTGAGCATCGGCCTGCGTGATGGGGCCAAACTCAGCCAGGGATGGTGAATAATATGATTTAGAGAAGTGAAACTTTCTTTCCCTATTAGCTCTCTCTATATTCAATTCAATGTATTAGCAAAATTTGCTTACAGCTCTTCATAGCTGTTGATGCTTGGGTCTGGTGTCTTAGGTCTGCAATCTGGGTTGATGAGCCTGGGAGTTTCATCTGTGGTAGATCCCCTGTGAATGATGATAATTTTCTCAGAAAGTGGGCTGTAGTGAGCAGCTTGAGTTCAAGGCATGGACATCAGGTGTTGTGGTAACTCACTGCTACCTTTGCATTGTACTTTGGTGGTTTTTTGTCCTAGGATAAGCTGAAAACTTAGAGAGTTCAAGAATCTTAGGGGGCAGACCAGCTTTGGTTGTTTATTACCCTGATGTGAAGGGAAGGTTCTGATCTTTCTCTGGCGAAGGTGTAGTTTAATTATTATTTTTTATCTGAGGATATAATCTATGCCGTATTCTCTGATGGTATGGTGACAGGTGTGATAAGTATGATGAATTGCATAAACAATGCTCTGTTCATTTCCTTATGTTTTAATTAATAAAGAAGTTTCCAACATTATACTTCTAAGCAAAACCATATGTCAATGGTTCTGAGACCATCTGGGCCACATTCTGTGTAGAGGTGATATAAATAATGATGGAAATTACACCTCACTGTGGTAAGTGGGTACCAATTATACATGAAGAACCTAATTCTCATTTCATTTACACTAGTGGTAATCCTGAGTAATTCCATTATTTTGAATAGAGTTACATTGTGCAACTCAGTTTAGAATCTAGTCTTAGAAAGCACTGTAGCAGAAAAAGAAATGAACAGCAGAATCTGTAACTGTAATCAATGTGTACAGTACCCAGATCTAGGATTTTTATATCTGTCCATCTGTAATATATGAGTTGTAATCTTACAAATTTCATTGCATTGAAATAGAAGTTCTGAAGTTTTCCATCAGGAAGTCTAGTGACATTTCAAAATTGCAGGTGATTTATGACATAAATACATGACCCTTCTCATTTCAGTGTCATTTTCTTTCTGTAGGAATCCTATGAGACTTTTCAGTCTCAAAAATAAGAATTCAATAGTACTGTATGTCACTGACAGAACAAGAGAGAATGTACCAGCAAGACAAACAGCATTTTAATTTTCACTGAGCTGAAATTGAAACTGTCAGTTTGTGGCATTCCAAAATTTACAGTCTGGGCAGGCACACTGCAAAACTTTGAAGGAATTTGTGCTAGTCCCTCTAGGATTAAACTAAAATATAAATGTGACCACATTATTATTCCTAGTGACATTTAATTAAAAATAGCAACATTTGTGTATTACTCTTTAATAGTACAAACTGTGCTGATAGATGGTTTTATTTGAAATTTTTACTTATCTCAGGTCTTAGGTTCATGTTATGCCAACTAGAAAATTTGGTTTAAAAGAGTTCAGATGAGCATCCAAAAATCCAGGAGCAATATCACACCAAAAAAAAAAAAAAAAAACACTTGTCATGGTATTTAACTGCTTCTGTTTCCATGTCCAATGGCAACCAGGATATACAGGTGCAGAAGCAATGCGAAAAAGATAACATTAACCACGCTGTAAAGATTTCTGAAAAGAAACAGACAGTGTCTATAGACCAAACCTACTGCTTTCCTTGTATTTGGCTTTCTTGGTAACAAAAATAACAATAGTGGAACATAAATCTAAGCCTTATCAGTTTGGCTGTACCTAGGTTTTCCCTGCACGACTTCTGTTGTCTTAGTTTCTACTTCTTTCTCTCCCTGAAGCTGGGCCCCCAACTCCTCTTATATGCTGGTTTGGAGTTAACAAGATGTACGTGCCAATACAACTCAACAATAATTACTCTGCAGTATCTAGCAGGATTCAGGCTTCTGACAAGATGACCCAACTGAAGAACCCTGCTTCCCTGTGGAGGGTTCAATCGTGTTACACAAACTTTTCCAGTGTGTTGAGGCAGATGTTTAATTTGAGTTTGGTTAGAGTATTTGATTAGCAGGAAGATCTAAGTTAGTTGTAGTTTTATCTGAACCTATGTGCTCATTCCTAAGAGTATTGCTGTGCTATCACTCTTCCAGTAATTATATTTGACAGTATGCTCACAGGTACAGAGTAATGTATATGTTACTTTCTTACATAAATGACATACATTTCCAGCTTGAACATTTCTTTAAAGTGGGAAAATATTTGGATGTTAATAAAGCAGACACATTTGCAGATGACTTTGAGATCACTTCATTATTATTCAATACATAGCCTCTGATTCTCTTGTAAACAGAGGAAAAGATTAAAAGCAATTTTAAAGGAATGATAAAGCTTAGAAAAAAATATTATTTTTATAATTTATAAACTCAAGTCACTGTTGGAATTAATTTATTTTGCCTGAAGTGTACTGAAACAATCTACATTTATTTCTGTTTCTTGAAAGCATTTATTGAAATGCCTGGTACAGTTTCTTTAGCAGTCTAGTACTAAAGCAGTTGTGCAGGGTTTTCTCTGTCTTTGTTTTTTAGCTGAAAGGAAAATAATACATTTTAGACAACACATCTTAGTATGGCCAAAAGAATACTAGCTTCTAGCACTATTCTGAGTGAGTTCAAGACTTCAGATATCTGTAGTTATGTACGCACACATATTTCATTCATATTACTGCATTTTATTCCAGGGTTATCCATCAGGCAATTTCCGATAATTTCCAGTTGACAGTTTTTCTGTGCTTTACCAAATAGAAGAACTACTTTTTGTGTCATAATTTAGCCATTCAGGCATATTTTTTACGCTCATTTTATGTTATCATTATAGTTTAAGGGTTTCAAAGTTGTCTTATTCCAGAAAATCTCAGAAGTCTAAAAATTCAAAAATTGGTGTTAGGGCTAGGAAAAATTAAGGGTGAAATCCACCCCATGATGAAAGGCTAAGTGTGCTCGCTCTGTGTGTGGAAGGGGCTGCAGCGTGAACAACCTTCTACCCAGGCTTCTGCATACCTGGGAATGAGCGACTGGGAATGGATCATTTGATGATTACCTGTTCATTCCCTCTGGGACACCTGGCATTGGCCACTGTCAGAAGACAGGATACTGGTCTAGATGGACCTGTCGTCTGACCCAGTATGAATGTTCTTATGTTCTTATACCTCTATGCCAAAGAAAGTTGCATCTCACCAGCTCTGAAAAGGTCATCTTGAATGGAGCTAATAATGGAAAGGTGGAGGCCTCTGTTGATCTGGTGATGACAAACTCTCACAAAGAGGGGTGTGGAATTGCAGTGGTCACTATTCCTTTCCATAGCTGGTATAACATACACTGAGCCCCAGAGCCTGCCCACTGCTTGGGTGGAATGAATTCCATTGACCTCAGGGACCTCTGCTGAGTTCCCCAAACAAACTCCAGTAGCTTAAATTGCACTGGAAAGGGTAATTTTCACACAAAGAATCCTGTCACTGGAATTAGCGTAAATTTTTTCCTTTGAAAAAAAAAATAAGAGGCATGGTCAGATGTTTTTACATTGCTTTTAATGAGTTATTTTAATGTTTGTACAATGTTTTGAAGACACAAGTATCTTTTCCATAATTGCTCTTAAATTTAATCCTGCATGTAGTTATAGTTTCTCTCTGAGCTCCTATGCTTACAACTTTCTGTAATGTTTAATGATTAGATACCTTTGTCCTCTCTGACTTCCAGCCACCTCCTCTTTGTGATCCTGCTGTCATTATTCATATGTCAAAGTATATAATTCAATGAGGTTTTGCCCCTACATTGCAAGAGTAGGGCCCACCTTACAACACTCCGCTGAATCAATGGGCTGCTCTGCTATAAGCCAGCAGAACTCAGCCCATAATGGTGAATTCTATCCTCAGTTACACACGTGCAACCACATTTACCTTTATTAGGATACTAGTGTATTAACTTAGGGCAGAATTAGATTAACTGTGCCAGCAGCAAATTTTGGCACTTTAAGTGGCATTAGCCAAAGTCAGAGTAAAGTTTGAAGCCTGGATTCTGCCACTCTTACATGTGCTAAGAAGTCCTTCACTGTGCATGTAGTCTCAATAGCAGACTCAAGCCCTCCGTTAATTATACAAGCCATATCTAAGTGAATTTCATGAGCAAGATCTATGTTATCAGCAGCATATGGATGGTTAAAAAGGCAAGGAAGAGAAACTGGAAAGAAATTGTCAAATCCTACATTTTGATAAAATTCCTATTTGTACCAGCACATTTATTTTTATTTGTGTTGGAACAAAAAAAAAAAAGAAAGGAATTGTCTTTTTACAACAGGAGAACTGGAGAAGTATGGGGAATAGGTGAATGGCAAAGAAAATATAACAGAAAATGAAGAGAAATGGAGCAGAGATGGGGGACGGAAGAGATGGAAAGTAGTCAACTTTTAAATAACTAAAATTAATTCAATATTTACAGAAATTAAAGTAAATGCACTACTGTATATACATAACATGCATGAGCTATTGATCCGGGCACAGAACGAAGAAGCAGGAACTTCTTCTGAATCATAGCCCGGCCTATGACACCAACTCACCTCTGTGGATTTTGGCAAATCACTTTGGGTGAAATTCACTCCACCTGCACAAAGCCTGAGTATTTAGATTATACTTGAATGGAGTGTGGAAGGTTTTAGACATCCAAAAACCTCCCCTTGATTGTAACTTCAGCTTCTGGGCTGGAATAGTGACCACGGACCTTTTGTTGCAGTGTTTTAGGGCCAGTTGAATCAAATAACTGCCACTGAATCACCATACCTCATTTTAGCCTTCCTCCACAGCCTTAGGGGGATCAGTGTGGTGACCCTTCCTGTGATGTATAAGGAGTGACCAGGCATTCCTGCTACAGTTTTCCATAGATCCAATAGGCAGGATGTAATTGGTGTGCAGGTCCTTGTGCTGTCCTTCTGCACCTCAGGTATAATTCATCCTGTATTTTCTTGCCTCAGTTTTTCGTCCAAAAAGTAATAACAGTTTATGTAAAATCCATCTCACTTTAGTTATGTGAGCAGAATAAGACATAACCTACCAGTTCTTTCACTAAAAGAAACCCCTCTTCCTGGTCCCTGTAGCTAAAACCTCTCAGCTACTATAACTGCTTTCTCTCTAGCATTCCTGATTCCATTTCAGACCCTTCCAGTCTGTTCAGAAGAGCACCGGAACAAAAATATTTTTTCTTGACTACTACACATGTCATTTTCCTCTTTGGATCCTTCTACTAGCTTCCTCTCACCTTCCATATCTAGTTTGTCTGCACCTTCAAAACTAGATAATTTTGTTCCTTCCCTCATTTATACACTCATTTTTTCCACTCCTGCATTGTTCACTCTGTTCCAATAACTTATGAGCATACCTCTTTGTCTTCTTCTTTCACTCTAACCTTAATGACATCCTCCTTGCTGCTATCCATACTTGGAAATCCCGTTAGCCCAGCATCCAGGTAATTGGCTTCTCTCCTTACAAAGAAATCCCTCCTCAAATTACCCTTTTCCTCCCAAATGCCAACCCACATAAGCAGTGACACTGTCATCCATCAGTTATAAAACTACTTTGAGATCCTCTGAAGGCAGGTACTTAAGTATGATATATTGTCCCTCACAGTTTCAGTTACAGAGCAAGACTCACTAATCTGAGTCTAAATCTGAGGATCTACTGAATAACTGAAGAGCATATTGGGTCACAAGGGACTGATTTTACTGATATCAACTATGTTGCCATTTATAGCTTCTTTTTTTTACTGCCAAGTCCTCATACAATTTGATTTCCTTTAGTTCCATACATCTGATATGTTTTTTTATTGGATGTGGGACAGAACATTCGGTAATAGAGAGTATGAAACCCTGGGGGTTTGCTTGTGAAAGGGTTAAATGGGTAATAGAGGATTTTATATAGATAAAAACATATGTCCTAAGAAGAAATAGGAAAGCAGAAACCAACTGCAACATGTGCTCTACAGGGACTCCTAGTTTCTCCTTTCCTTTGTCAACTCTCCTTATCTCAAAATAATAGAGACTTTGGTATTTTAAAAGGAAGAGCGCATTGGTGGTCCTCTCTTATATCTGGGAGAGATTGCAGCGTTTTCTGCGATTAGTGAGACTCCATTTTAAATCAGATGGAAGGGGTTGATTGGCCAGAACCTAGTGGTGGTGGTGTGCTACAGCATTATAAAACCTTGTTCTAATGCTGAGAAACTCTCTCCAGTTCCACAGCTCAGCTAAAAGTTTGCAGCAGTTCTAAGACATTTAGTCTCATTTCAGAGTTTAAGATTGTCCTGGGGGTGTACATAGATCTGGGGGGGTGAACATTAACTTAGATGTCTGGTTTACCTCAGCTTGCTCTAGTGTAGGAGATTAGTTTAGCTCTGAGGTTTGCTCTAGTTTAAAGACCTTACTCCAGTCATGAGAGCTGGAAGATTCTGAAGGGCTGTAGTTGGATCCCTTTTCTCCCCTTGGTAAGGGGATTTATAAAAAAAGGAATTCTAGACCTTATGAAGGGCTATTCATAGATTCATAGATTCATAGATATTTAGGCCAGAAGGGACCATTATGATCATCTAGTCTGACCTCCTGCACAATGCAGGCCACAGAATTTCACCCACCACTCCTATTGTAATTTGGTAATTCAAGGAAACATGTTTCCCATGGGATTTTAAAGTAAAAATAATTATTTTTTCTACATTTTTAAGGAACTCCTGACTTTTCTGTTCTCCCTTCCTTCAATGAACTTATGAGCTTATTACCCACCATATGCACGCAACAGTGTGACAACATCCCAAACTCTGAACCAATTCTATTTTAGGTATTTCTAGCTTACCATTTCCTAATGGAGTCCTTGGTCTCCTGTCATTATGATAATTATAGATTGAATGGAAGAGTTCCCACTATCTGACTGACTGCTTGTAGCAGATAATAATTCTTGAAATATGCCTGCTGCATAGAAAGTGATTGATGGTGTCATTATGTGCTGCTATTAAGTCAAAGTGAAAGGAATAAATATGCAGACTAACAGCAATATCAAACTTGGTTTACAGCATCTTTTGTGGATCAATGAGTAGTCTGTTAGTGGTGCTTTTGCATGGGCTGTGGGTGAAGCTTCCCCTGGGGGAGGCTAGCTCCCTGTCCTACCTACTCCACCCTCAGCCCCGCCCCCACTCCACTTCCACTCTGCACCAAGCCCTGCCCCCACTCTGCCCCAGATCCCTCTGCCACTCCCCATTGCCATTCGCCGCATCCCTCCTCTCCTCTCCACTCCCCCTCTCTTTGAGGCCACCACTGCTCATGCTCTCTGCGTCCCTCCTCGCCTCCATCTCCTTCCTTAGAGGTTTTTAAGGTCAGGCTTGACAAAGCCCTGGCTGGGATGATTTAACTGGGAATTGGTCCTGCTTCGAGCAGGGGGTTGGACTAGATGACCTTCTGGGGTCCCTTCCAACCCTGATATTCTATGATTCTATGATTCTATGAGACGCCCACTGCCCGCAGGGATGCGGTGAGTGGCAGGTGGAGGGGCATTGTGGGGGGGGGTCGAGGAGAGGAGGGATGTGATGAGTGGTGGGGGGGCCTGGTGGAGGAGAGGAGGATGGGGTGAGCGGAGGGGACCTCCAGAGAGTGGAGGTGGAGTGGAGGAGAGGAGGAGGAGGAGGAGAGGACTCACCGGGCAGTGGTGGGCACTGGGGGCCTTGGGGAAGGGGTGGAGAAGGGATGGGGAAGAGGTGGAGCGCAGGTGGGGCCACTAAGGCCAAGACGTCCGGCAGTGGGTTGGTGGCATCTGTGCTACACCTCCTGTCATAAATATAAAGGGAAGGGTAAACCCCTTTAAAATCCCTCCTCGCCAGAGGAAAACTCCTCTCACCTGTAAAGGGTTAAGAAGCTAAAGGTAACCTCGCTGGCACCTGACCAAAATGACCAATGAGGAGACAAGATACTTTCAAAAGCTGGGAGGCGGGAGAGAAACAAAGGGTCTGTGTCTCTCTGTCTATATGCTGCTTTTGGTTGGGATAGACCAGGAATGGAGTCTTAGAACTTTTAGTAAGTAATCTAGCTAGGTATGCGTTAGGTTATGATTTCTTTAAATGGCTGAGAATAGAATTGTGCTGAATAGAATGACTATTTCTGTCTGTGTGTCTTTTTTGTAACTTAAGGTTTTGCCTAGGGGGATTCTCTATGTTTTGAATCTAATTACCCTGTAAGGTACCTACCATCCTGATTTTACAGGGGTGATTCCTTTACTCCTATTTACTTCTATTTCTATTAAAAAGTCTTCTTGTAAGAAAACTGAATGCTTTTTCATTGTTCTCAAATCCAAGGGTTTGGGTCTGTGGTCACCTATGCAAATTGGTGAGGATTTTTACCAAACCTTTCCTAGGAAGTGGGGTGCAAGGGTTGGGAGGCTTTTGGGGGGAAAGGCGTGTCCAAACTACGTTTCCCAGTAAACCGAGTTAGAGTTTGGTGGTGGCAGTGGGTATTCCAAGGACAAAAGATAAAATTAATTTGTATCTTGGGGAAGTTTTAACCTAAGCTGGTAAAAGTAAACTTAGGAGGTTTTCATGCAGGTCCCCACATCTGTACCTTGAGTTCAGAGTGGGGGAGGAACCTTGACACCGCCCCTGGCCTATTATACCTGGCACCCATGGTGCTTAGCTATATCTTCTGCCCTGAATTCCTCATAAATGGTTATCAGTTTTTTAGGAAGTCTTTTTTTCTTGCTCATTAGTATTTTGTAACTAACACTCAAAAGGCACTGAGATGAATTCTGCTTTAGCGATGAGTTCTTACATAAGATAAAAATGTGATGTTTGAAGTATGAAGCCATGCATGATATTATTCAACTTCTTTGTTAAACTATGAAAATCACAAAAGATGGTTCTTAAAACCATGTGCATAACCTGTACCCAGAGAAAATTAAAAAAGTGGAGATTTATAAATTTCCAATTACATATTTGATATGTTATTGTTGATCATTAGCAAAGATGTATGTATGCCTGTGTTTATAGTGTACATTTGTGCATGTAATAAATCAGAGTCTTGAACATACTGAAATATTGTTTAGGTTATTTTCCATTACAGTGGACAGGAGAGGATTTTGGCTGAAGATTAATGTCTCAGATATATGCTGGCAGAATGTTCCAGGTACCTCCAGGTAATAGGTGAAATGGAAGATCAGAGGAAAATGTGCTGAAATGGTGGCACCTTATGCAGATTTTTACTGACCTTGCCAGAACAATTCACTTTAACACAGGTTATTGTGCTGCTTTTGAAATCTGACATGTTGAAATTACTAAGCAGAAGATAACGATTTGAATATACAGTGTGAAGGTTTCTCTTTTGGTCTTCTTTTTCTTCATCTTTAAATTGATTTACCTTCTTCCATCCCCAAAATTGTTTAATAGTCCTTAAACTATTATTTAATAGTCCTACCTAAGCTCTATAGCAGAAGTTCTCAAACTGTGATCTGGGGACCACTGTTGGTCCACAAGCTCCATTCAGATGGTCCGCGGATAGTTCCCTCTCAGGTGCACGCCTGGGCAGCTGCACACAAGAGAATGAAGGGCTACCCACCTATTTAGTGGCTGCCGGGGAGAGTTGGCCCTCCTTCCCAGCCTCACCTCTGTGGCTGCTGTGGTGGACTAGAGACTCCACTCCTTCCCAGCTTCCGGGACTGCTGTGGTAGGGGAGAGAGGGAGAGACCCTCCTTCTTCCCAGCTCTTGCTCAGGGGCTGCTGCAGCGGAGGAGAGAGGGCACATCCCTCGCATTAGAAAGGTAAGACTACTGATATTAAAATATGAGTTGTGTGCTTTTATTTGTAGAACAAAAAATATTAATTATTATTACATTTTTTATAGAGAGCTTTTATCCAAAGTGCTTTACAATAGTTAGCTAATGGTACAAACAACATTTGGAAAGATCATTAAGTGGTCCGCCGAGACCCTCAGCAATTTTCAAGTGGTCAGCGAAAAAAAGGTTTGAGAACCACTGCTTTATATTGATTTGCAAACCAGAAAAGATACAAGTTGCATGTAGGGGCTCGATCAGATAGATGCCCTCTGAGCACACCTACCAGATCAGACCCCCTCAGGCAAGTTCACACAAAACGGATAGGGAGAGGGAAGAAGGCCCTCCCTTATAGTCTTTACCCTAGTGGATAGGGTACTTTCCCAGGATAGCGGAGACTCTGATTCAAATGTCTCCTCTTCCTCAGAAGAAACAAAGAGACTGGATCAGGAGTCTGCCACCTCTCACGAGAGCACCCTAACCATTTATAAAGCCCATCTAACTCTTTCGCTGGTCCAAGTAAAATTAAAGTATTCCATTGTTTAATTAAAGTGGAATAACTTCAATAGGAGGAAGCTCCACATACAAAATCTCTTCTACTGAAATTCTTCCACTTTAATTCATAGAATCATAGAATCATAGAATATCAGGGTTGGAAGGGACCCCAGAAGGTCATCTAGTCCAACCCCCTGCTCAAAGCAGGACCAATTCCCAGTTAAATCATCCCAGCCAGGGCTTTGTCAAGTCTGACCTTAAAAACCTCTAAGGAAGGAGATTCTACCACCTCCCTAGGTAACGCATTCCAGTGTTTCACCACCCTCTTAGTGAAAAAGTTTTTCCTAATATCCAATCTAAACCTCCCCCACTGCAACTTGAGACCATTACTCCTCGTTCTGTCATCTGCTACCATTGAGAACAGTCTAGAGCCATCCTCTTTGGAACCCCCTTTCAGGTAGTTGAAAGCAGCTATCAAATCCTCTCTCATTATTCTCTTCTGCAGGCTAAACAATCCCAGCTCCCTCAGCCTCTCCTCATAACTCATGTGTTCCAGTCCCCTAATCATTTTTGTTGCCCTTCGCTGGACTCTCTCCA
This sequence comes from Caretta caretta, assembly GCF_965140235.1. Lineage (NCBI taxonomy): Eukaryota > Metazoa > Chordata > Testudines > Cheloniidae > Caretta > Caretta caretta. The sequence goes on from NC_134208.1 coordinate 42,217,578, forward strand.
ATTTATCCACATCCTTCTTGAAGTGTGGGGCCCAAAACTGGACACAGTACTCCAGATGAGGCCTCACCAATGTCGAATAGAGGGGAACGATCACGTCCCTCGATCTGCTCGCTATGCCCCTACTTATACATCCCAAAATGCCATTGGCCTTCTTGGCAACAAGGGCACACTGCTGACTCATATCCAGCTTCTCGTCCACTGTCACCCCTAGGTCCTTTTCCGCAGAACTGCTGCCTAGCCATTCGGTCCCTAGTCTGTAGCTGTGCATTGGGTTCTTCCGTCCTAAGTGCAGGACCCTGCACTTATCCTTATTGAACCTCATCAGATTTCTTTTGGCCCAATCCTCCAATTTGTCTAGGTCTTTCTGTATCCTATCCCTCCCCTCCAGCGTATCTACCACTCCTCCCAGTTTAGTATCATCCGCAAATTTGCTGAGAGTGCAATCCACACCATCCTCCAGATCATTTATGAAGATATTGAACAAAACCGGCCCCAGGACCGACCCTTGGGGTACTCCACTTGATACCGGCTGCCAACTAGATATGGAGCCATTGATCACTACCCGTTGAGCCCGACAATCTAGCCAGCTTTCTACCCACCTTGTAGTGCATTCATCCAGCCCATACTTCCTTAACTTGCTGACAAGAATACTGTGGGAGACCGTGTCAAAAGCTTTGCTAAAGTCAAGAAACAATACATCCACTGCTTTCCCTTCATCCACAGAACCAGTAATCTCACCATAAAAGGCGATTAGATTAGTCAGGCATGACCTTCCCTTGGTGAATCCATGCTGGCTGTTCCTGATCACTTTCCTCTCATGCAAGTGCTTCAGGATTGATTCTTTGAGGACCTGCTCCATGATTTTTCCAGGGACTGAAGTGAGGCTGACTGGCCTGTAGTTCCCAGGATCCTCCTTCTTCCCTTTTTTAAAGATTGGCACTACATTAGCCTTTTTCCAGTCATCCGGGACTTCCCCGGTTCGCCACGAGTTTTCAAAGATAATGGCCAATGGCTCTGCAATCACAGCCGCCAATTCCTTCAGCACTCTCGGATGCAACTCGTCCGGCCCCATGGACTTGTGCACATCCAGCTTTTCTAAATAGTCCCTAACCACCTCTATCTCCACAGAGGGCTGGCCATCTCTTCCCCATTTTGTGATGCCCAGCGTAGCAGTCTGGGAGCTGACCTTGTTAGTGAAAACAGAGGCAAAAAAAGCATTGAGTACATTAGCTTTTTCCACATCCTCTGTCACTAGTTTGCCTCCCTCATTCAGTAAGGGGCCCACACATTCCTTGGCTTTCTTCTTGTTGCCAACATACCTGAAGAAACCCTTCTTGTTACTCTTGACATCTCTGGCTAGCTGCAGCTCCAGGTGCGATTTGGCCCTCCTGATTTCATTCCTACATGCCCGAGCAATATTTTTATACTCTTCCCTGGTCATATGTCCAACCTTCCACTTCTTGTAAGCTTCTTTTTTATGTTTAAGATCCGCTAAGATTTCACCATTAAGCCAAGCTGGTCGCCTGCCATATTTACTATTCTTTCGACATTAAACAATGGAATACTTAAATACTACTTGGGCCAGAGAAAGAGTTACACTGAGTCTATAGCTTACTTGTTAGGGCACTCCTTTAAGAGGTGGTAGCTCTGTGTTCAGCTAAATCCCTTCTTCCACAGGGGGAGACTTGAACTGGCAGTTGCCCATATCCTAGGTGAGTATCCTAACCTCTTGGCTGAAGATAATAAAGGAGCAGCTCTTCCTGCTCCTCTTTCCTCTGCCCCCGGCTGTTTTGTTTCAGGTCCCTCATGCTACTTAGATAGCTAAGTTCTATCTTAGCCCAGTTCGTGATCACTAGCTAAGATAGGTGCCTCCATGTGTCCGAGACTTAAGGGTACGTCCACACTACCAACGTTGTGCACTACCAACCCATGTGGCTGTGTAGTCACGGCATGAGTCTTGGGAGAGAGCTCTCCCAGCAGTGTAAAAAAACCACCCCTCTGAGGGGAGTACCAATCAGCGCTGGTGCACAGTCTACACTGCCACTTTACAGCACTGAAACTTGCAGTGCTCAGGAGGGTGTTTTTTCACACCCCTGAGTGAGAAAGATTCAGTGCTGTAAAGTGGCAGTGTAGACAGCCTATGATGCCTATCTCTGTGAGAGGGGTGGGGCTTGTCACACATACCCCTCTGATTGGTGTCTCCCTTTGGCTAGTTTAGGTGGCTCCCCACCAAGTGAGCTGTGTTTTGTGGATCTCATTATAAGGTGCCTATCTCTCTCCATTCATTGTATGGGGAGCCTAGACATCTAACTCAGGCTTTGTGGACTGCAGTGTTGTTCATGTGATTTTTCCAGGGGCTGCATTATAAAGTCTAGGTCCCTTTGCGGACCTGGGCCAAAAGCACTAACTCTCATTCAACTTACTCACATGGCCAGATGCATTAACTTCACTCCAAGTGTTACTAGAATTCTCAAAGTAGTTTTCTTTAGAGTTCTGGGAAAGAACTCATGGAAGTTGTTCACAATGCCAAGAGCGAGGTCAAGAAACACAGAAGAAAGATAGCAAATGTAAAATTTAGATGGCTAGGCAGAAGATTTAAGTCATGTATGGAACCATATAGGCAAGGAAAATTTGGGATTCTGCCTCTTGTTTTATTCATGTATTCATTCATAGGCATAGTTCAGTCAAAGGAGCATGATTTGGCCCTAAGCATTTTCACTCCTTCTCCAAACTGACACTCATTTTAAAAAGAAAAGGAGTACTAGTGGCACCTTAGAGACTAACCAACTTATTTGAGCATAAGCTTTCGTGAGCTACAGCTCACTTCATCGGATGCTACTCATTTTAAATAAACTCTAAACAGCTCAGATGTTGCCTTCAATATTAATGTGGACAAATAACAATACTCTACTGATGTGGTCTGCAATTTTTTTTCTCCCGGTGGATTATTTTATGTTTGCAGTGCTTCAATAAGACCCTTTCTATTCCTTATGTTTACTGACAAGTTTTTAAAATTTCTGAAATGTCATTTACAAATATGAATATAGGCTTGCTTATTGGAAAAGGCAAGTCAAAATAATTGAGATCATTGCCGTTGGGAAATTTTGTAGCCCAACACACCCTGCCATTTCCTCCAGTTTCACCCACTATAAATTTCGCTATTGTTTTTCTTATTTTTTAAAAGTTTCTTATTCTTCTAAAGTTTAGTTTTTTTAAAATTCTAACAGCTATCATGATTATGGGGGTTCTTACTTCTACAGCTGCCCAAGACCATTTCTATCCTATGGATAATTTACATGGAAAACCATTAAGAATATAGACTTCATACTTTTGGGGTCCCAATAACCATGGAAAATTGTCAATTATTTCCCTTCCGATAGGACTTTCCTTTTCTATGTGTACTGAAAAGATAAAAGTGGAATGGGGATACCAATATACGTCCCCTTTGGATGCTATGGTTCACCACATAAAATTACATAAGAATAGCCATAGTAGGTTAGAATGATCCATCTAGCCCAGTGTCCTGTCTTCCAACAGTGGCCAGTGCCAAATGCTTCAGAGGGAATTAAAAGAACAGGATAATTTATCATTTGATCTATTTCCTGTCATCCAATGTCAGGATGGAAGTCAGAGGTTTAGGGACATCCACAGCCTGGGATTGCATCCCTGACCATCTTGCCTTTTAGCCATTGATCGAGCTATCCTCCATGAACTTATCTAATTCTTTTTTGAAGCCACTAATACTTTTGGTCTTCACAACATTACCTGGCAACGAGTTCCATAGGTTGACTGAGCATTGTTTCAGGAAATACTTCCTTATGTTTGATTTAAACCTGCTGCCTATTAATTTCATTGAGTGACTCCTGGGTTCTTGTGTTTTGTGAAGGGGTAAAAATATTCCCTTATTCATTTGCTATACTACATTTGTGATTTTATAGACCACTAGCATATCGCCCCATTGTCATCTCTTTTCTAAACTGAACAGTCCCAGATCTTTTTAATCTCTCCTCACATGGAAGCTTTTCCATATCACTAATCATTTTTGTTGCCCTTCTCTTTACTTTTTCAAATTCTAATATATCTTTTTTTTTTTTGAGATGGGGCAACCAGAACTGCATACAGAATTAAAGGTGCAGTGTACCATTTATATATATATATATATATATATATATATATATAGTGGCATTATGATATTTTCTGTCTTATTATCTATCATTTTCCTAATTATTCCTAACATTCTGTTAGCTTTTTAACTGCTGCTGCTCACTGAGCAGATGTTTTCAGAGAACTACCCACAATGATTCCAAGATCTCTTTCTTGAGTGGTGACAGCTAATTTAGAACCCATCATTTTGTATTTATAATTGGAGTTTTGTTTTCCAATGTTCATTACTTGGCATTTAGCAACACTGAATTTCATCTGACATTTTGTTATCTAAACAAGCCTTTCAAAAGGCGAACCTGTGCATGTAAATTCATAACTTTGCTAGACACTAAAAATCATGGTATTAATAAAGACACTGTATTTATGGTTTATTGCAACAATCTGTAACCTACTAATCCTTCTTTTTGTACACGGTGTTAATGGGCCACTTCACCATGAATGGTGCCTTAGAATATGTGCTAACTACTTATTCTAAACTATCTGTTCAATCTTGTATTTAGCTGACACACTTAGTACCTTTCCCAGACCTTAAGAAGAGCTCTCTGTAGCTGAAAAGCTTGTCCATTAAAAAGAAAAGGTGTATTTGTGGCACCTTAGAGACTAACAAATTTATTTGAGCATAAGCTTTCTTGAGCTACAGCTCACTTCATCCGGATGCCACAAGTACTCCTTTTCTTTTTGCGAATACAGACTAACATGGCTGCTACTCGAAAACCGTCCATTAAAAGGTATTACCTCACGTACCTTGTCTGACTAATATCTTGGGACCTACATGACTACAAAAACACAGCATACATTTTGTAGTCCAGTCACCCAGTTTTGTGAGATCCCTTTATAACTCTTTACAGTCAGCGTTGGACTTAATGATCTTGAGTAATTTTGTTTGATCTGAAAATTTTACCACCTCACTTTTTACCCTTTTTCCCAAAGTATTTATGGATCTGTTGAACAACACTGTTCCCAGTACAGATATTGGGGGATCCCGGTATTTACCTCTCTTCCATTCTGAAAATTGACCATTTATTCCTACCCCTTGTCTTCTATATTTTAGCTAGATACTGCTCCATGAGAGGACCTTCCCTCTTATCCCATGACTGCCTGTTTGCTTAAGAGACTTTGTGAGGGACTTGTCAAAGGCTTTCCGAAAGTCCAAGTACACTATATCCACTGGATCACTCTTGTCCACATGTTTGTTGACCCCCTCAAAGAATTGGTGAAGCATGATTTCTCTTTACAAAAGTTTGTTGACTCTTCTCCAACATGTTGTGTTCATCTCTGATAATTGTGTTCTTTACAACAGTTTCAAGTGATTTGCCTAGTACTGAAGTTAGACTTACTGGCCTGTAATTGCCAGGATTGCCTCTGGAGCCTTTTTAAAAATCTTTCCAGAAGCTGATTTAAATGATAGGTTACATATCACAGCTAGTAATTCTGTAATTTCATATTTGAGTTTCTTCAGATCTCTTGGGTGAATACCATTTTGTCCCGGTAATTTATAACTGTTTAATTTATCAATTTTTTCCCAAACCTCCTCTATCGATGCCTCAATCTGGGACAGTTCTTCAAATCTGTCACCTAAAAAGAATGGCTCTGGTGTACGAATTTCCCTCACATCCTCTGCAGTGAAGACTGATGCAAAGAATACATTTAGCCTCTCTACAATAGCCTTGTTTTCCTGGAGTGCTCCTTTATCACCCCAATTATCCAGTGGCCCCTCTGATTGTTTGGCATGCTCCTTGCCTTTGATGTACTTTAAAAATTACTGTTAGTTTTTGTATCTTTTCTAGTTGGTCTTCAAATTCTTTTTTGGCTTGACTAATTATACTTTTATATTTGAATTGCCAGATTTTATGTTCCTTTCTATTTTCTTCACCAGGATTTGACTTCCAATTTTTAAAAGATGTCTTTTTGTCTCTAACCACCTCTTTTGGGGGGGAGGGATAGCTCAGTGGTTTGAGCATTGGCCTGCTAAACCCAGGGTTGTGAGTTCAATCCTTGAGGGGGGCATTTAGGGATATGGGGCAAAAATTGGGGATTTGTCCTGCTTTGAGCAGGGGGTTGGACTAGATGACCTCCTGAGGTCCCTTTCAATCCTGATATTCTATGATACTCTATTGTTTAGCCTTGGTGGCGTTTTTTTGATACTCTTACTGTTACGTTTAGTTTCCATAAAGATGTTGATGTCTGTCCTCTTCTACTTTACTGACGTACTTCAACATGCATAAAAACATAAAATTACATACTTGATCAGAATTGCTGGTTCATCTAGTCTGGCAACAGTCATTGATATCTGATGTTTTAGAGGATGGCAAAATAAACTAAACTTCATCTATCCAGTTTTGCAAAGTTCTCTTGCTTAAAGAATCTGATCTTCTCAACTTGAGATACCTTAGTTCCTCCTGCCTAATGTGTGTTGGGGAAGAGTTTCAAAGGCACAGGTGGCACTTAGATACCTAACTGATAATTGAAAATTAATGGGAGTTTGATGCCTGAATGCCATTTGTGCTTTTTAACATATACCGTGCTGTGAATAACTTAGCCCTGGTCTACACTACGAGTTTAGGTCGAATTTAGCAGCATTAGATCGATTTAACCCTGCACCCGTCACACAAAAAGCCATTTTTGTCGACTTAATGGGCTCTTAAAATAGATTTCTGTACTCCTCCCCGACAAGGGGATTACCGCTGAAATAGACATTGAATTTGGGGTAGTGTGGACGCAATTCGACGATATTGGCCTCCGGGAGCTATTCCAGAGTGCTCCATTGTGACCGCTCTGGACAGCACTCTCAACTCAGATTCACTGGCCAGGTAGACAGGAAAAGCCCCACGAACTTTTGAATTTCATTTCCTGTTTGGCCAGCTTGGCAACCTGATCAGGACAGGTGACCGTGCAGATCTCATCAGCAGAGGTGACCATGGAGTCCCAGAATTGCAAAAGAGCTCCAGCATGGACCGAATGGGAGGTACTGGATCTGATCGCTGTATGGGGAGATGAATCCGTGCTACCAGAACTCCATTCCAAAAGATGAAATGCCAAAATATTTGAAAAAATCTCCAAGGGCATGAAGGACAGAGGCTATAACAGGGACCTGCAGCAGTGCCGTGTGAAACTTAAGGAGCTCAGCCAAGCCTATCAAAAAAACAAAGAGGCAAACGCCTGCTAAGGGTCAGAGCCCCAGACATGCCGCTTCTATGATGAGCTGCATGCAATTCTAGGGGGTGCCCCTACAACTACCCCACACCTGTACGTGGACTCCTGCAAGGGAGTCTCATGCAACAGGGATGAGGATTTTGGGGATGAGGAAGATAGCGCACACCGTGCAAGTGGAGAAACCATTCTCCATGACAGCCAAGAACTGTTTATCACCCTGGAGCCACCTTCCAACCCTGGATACCCTTCCAACGTGGGCTCCTGGACCTTGAAGGCAAGGAAGGCACCTCTGGTGAGTGTACCTTTGTAAATATAATACATAGTTTAAAAGCAACCATGTTTAATGATTAATTTGCCCTGAAGACTTGGGAGGCCAGTACAGCTACTGGAAAAGTCTGTTAACGTGTCTGGGGATGGAGCAGAAATCATCCAGGGACACCTCAATGCAGCTCTCCTGGAGGTACTCCAAAAGCCTTTGCAAAAGGTTTCTGGGGAGGGCAACCTTATTGCATCCTCCATGGTAGGACACTTTACCATGCCAGGCCAGTAGCACATAGTCTGGAATCATTGCATAAGAAAGCATGGCAGCATGTGGTCCTGGTGTTTGCTGGCATTCAAGCAACATCCGTTCTTTATCTCTCTGTGTTATCCTCAGGAGAGTGATATCATTCATGGTCACCTGGTTGAAATAGGGGAATTTTATTAAGGGGACATTTAGAGGTGACCGTTCCTGCTGGGCTGTTTGCCTGTGGCTGAAAAGAAATCATCCCTGCTGTTAGCCATACGGTGGGGGTAGGGGTGAAGCGATCATCCCAGAGAATTGGGTGTGGGGGCGTTTAGCTGGGTTTGTGCTGCACATTAACCCGAAAACATCAGCCCCTCCTTTTAAATGGCCAATGTGTCCTTTTCAATTTTACTCTCCCTTTTTTTTTCCTCCCGCAGCTGCAAATTTTTCAGTGCTCCCACAGATAAGAAGGCGAAAAAAACGCACTCACGATGAAATGTTCTCTGAGCTCATGCAGTCGTCCTGCACTGAAAGAGCCCAGAAGAATCTGTGGAGGCAGACAATGTCAGAGTCCAGGAAAGCACAAAATGAACGCAAGGACAGAAGGGATGGAGCAACAGAGAGGTGGCGGCCGCGTAATGAGAGGAGGCAGGATGCAATGCTGAGGCTACTGGAGGATCAAACTGATATGCTCTGGCAATGGTTGAGGCGCAGGAAAGACACAGACGACCACTGCAGCCCCTGTGTAATCAACCGCCCTCCTCCCCAAGTTCCATAGCCTCCTCACCCAGATGCCCAAGAATGGGGGGGGCCCCCTCCGGGCACCCAACCACTCCACCCCTGAGGACTGCCCAAGCAACAGAAGGCTGGCATTCAATAAGTTTTGAAGTGCAGTGCGGCCTTGTCCTTCCCTCCTCTCCTCTTCCCCCATGCCTCCTGGGCTACTGTGGCAGTTATCCCCCTATTTTTGTGATTAATTAATAAAGAATGTATGAGTTTGAAACAACAATGACTTTATTGTCTCTGCAAGTGGTGATCGAAGGGGAGTGAGGAGGGCTGTTGGCTTACAGGGAAGTAGATTGAACCAAGCATGGGGGGTTTGATCAAGGAGAAACAAACAGAACTGTCACACCGTGGCGTGGTCAGCCATGAAACTGGTTTTCAAAGCTTCTCTGATGTGCAGTGCGCCCTGTTGTGCTCTTCTAACCGTCCCGGTGTCTGGCTGCGTGTAATCAGTGGCCAGGCGATTTGCCTCAACTCCCACCCCGCCATAATGTCTCCCGCTTACTCTCACAGATATTGTGGAGCACACAGCAAGCAGTAATAACAATGGGAATATGGCTTCTTGGATCACAGCAGCTCCCACAGTAGATTTGCCCACTCCAAATTGATTCCCGACTGACCGGTAGCTGTCTGGCGTTGCAAGCTTCCATAGGGCTATCGCCACTCGCTTGTGAATTGCGAGGGCTACTCTCATCTTGGTATTCTTGCACTTCAGGGCAGGGGAAAGCGAATCACAAACTTCCATGAAAGTGTCCTTACCCATGCAAAAATTTTGCAGCCACTGGGAATCATCCCAGACCTGCAACACTATGTGGTTCCACCAGTCTGTGCTTGTTTCCCGGGCCCAGAATCAGCATTCCATGGCATGAGCCTGCCCCATGGCCACCAGAATGGCCAAATTGCCGGGGACTGAGCTTTGAGAGAAGTCTGTGTCCATGTCCTCATTACTCTCATCACCACGCTGCTGTCGCTTCCTCACCTGTTTTTGCAGGTTCTGGTTCTGCACATACTGCACGATAATGCGCGAGGTGTTTACAATGCTCATAACTGCTGTGGTGATCTGAGCGGGTGCCATGCTTGCCGTGGTATGGCGTCTGCAAGACAGCAGAGTTGCAGGGAAAGCAATGGTTGGATGGCCAGTTTTGCAGACCTACTGCACCGTCTGCTGCCAGGACACAACAGCTGAGTGGGCTGCATGCTTGCCGTGGTATGGCGAGACAAGAGCAGCTGAGCAGTGGATGACAACGGTCATATGGAGGACCTGTGAGACCACCAGGAGAGCAGGAGAGCAGAAGCGGTCATTCAGTGACAATGGTTAGCAGCCCTACTGCACTGTCTGCTGAAAGCAGTATGGCGCCCGCATGGAAAAAAGGCGCAAAATGATTGTTTGCCGTTGTTTTCATGGAGGAAGGGGTGACTGACGACATGTACTCAAAACCACCCGCGACAATGTTTTTGCCCCATCAGGCATTGGGAGATCAACCCAAAATTCCAATGGGCGGCGGAGACTGCGGGAACTGTGGGATAGCTACCCAGAGTGCAATGCTCCAAAGTCGACGCTAGCCTTGGTACTGTGGACACCTCTGCCAACTTAATGCACTTAGTGGGGACACACACAATTGACTGTGTAAAATCACTTTCTATAAATTTGACCTAATTTCATAGTGTAGACATACCCTTACTAAAACACCTAATTTTAACTTCCAGGATCCCTCTCCTGCATACGCTTATATCACTAGTGCTAATGGGCAGCACTACTATCGATTTCCCATCTGGTGTTATCTTTGATGCATGCCTCTCTCTAGGTCCTCACATTCAGGCTATGCCTAACCTTGCAGATTCTTTCTGCATAACATCTCTAAGTTATAGCCTTTTTTACCATTAACCCAGTTAAAACTCTTGTCCAGACTCCCATCATCTTGTATCTCAGTTTCTGCAACATTTTTTTTGGGGGGGGGCCTTAACCCAATCTTCCCCCCTCCTGTCCATTCAGAAGATTACTTCACTATCACATCAAACATGAGCGTGTCCTCACTTTCAAGGCCCTTTTATGGCCATCCCCTCTCTACCTGTCATCCATCATTCACTATAGGAAAATCAAATTCCACCTCCAAGCAGTCTATGATGTCAGCCTCTGTCACCCACCTGATAAATTTTCCACTAAGTACCTTCATGTTTTCTTCCATGCTGCTCCTCAATATGGAAGTTTCATCTAGTGCTACTTACAGTGAATCCTTAATTTAGTGGCATTAGTATCTCCACTACCTTGTCATGTCTTTGTGGCTAAATCATTCTGAGTTTAAGGAAGTTCTTCAGTGCTATCTTTTAAGCACATTTTGTCTTTAGTGTCCTTTTCTTTTTGTCATTTGAAAATTGGGGGGTCCTAATTTTACCTTACCATATCATTTCTCTCTCTATATTCTATTACACTTGCTAGCCACATAAATATTAACATATCACTATAGCAAGGACATTGGCTAATAGTATACTCACTTGGGGTTTTATTTCAAATGGCACAATAACTTGCAGTGAAGCGTGTAATGTTGGTTGTGAGATTTCATGATGGAGATTAAATTAGCTTGTTGTCACCACCAGTCCTGTAGTTCCAGCTGGATGATTAATACTGCTAGTGGTGGTGGACACATTTATGTATAAAAGACATCATCTGTATGCCTGATTCTCATCTCACACTAGTTTTATACCAGTGTTACTCCATTAACGTCAGTGACCTTACTCCTGATTTATGCCAGCATGAGATGAGAGTCACACATGTAGTCTTCAAATAGAGTAATGGAATGTTTTTAACTTCTGGGACCATTGGAAACAGTAAGCTGATAAATGTATATATATGTATAATGTGGTGAAATATAAATGTTCATGTGTATATATGTATATGCATGTTAAAATGTTTATATATATATATATATATATATATATATATGTATATATATGTTAAAATAAGTGCAGATATATGTATTCATTAATGTATAAGAGAGAGATAAAATCAGAGAGGCACTATGGGCCATAAGGTAGAAGAAAAGGGTGGTATTTAGGAGACCTGAGTTTTATTCCTAGATCTTTAAGTGCCTCACTTTGTGACCTTTGATGGCACCTGTGAAAGCAGGCCACTTATTGGGTACCTAAATATGGATTTAGCCTGACTTTAGTCACCTGAGTTGGCCTAAACTTTTGCAACTTTCTGCTTCCCTATCTTCAGAATACAAATAATTATGCTTACCCACCTTAATAATCAGCTAACCTGAGATCTGTCCAAGATTCAGTAATGGAAGTTTTTGTTTTAATTCTCACTGTAGTTAGGTCTTGTTGTTTTCTTTTGAGATTTTATAGCAGGTATATATAAAAAGAAAAGGAGTACTTGTGGCACCTTAGAGACTAACCAATTTATTTGAGCATAAGCTTTCGTGAGCTACAGCTCACTTCATTGGATGCATACTGTGGAAAGTGTAGAAGATCTTTTTATACACACAAAGCATGAAAAAATACCTCCCCCCACCCCACTCTCCTGCTGGTAATAGCTTATCTAAAGTGATCACTCTCCTTACAATGTGTATGATATCAAGTTGGGCCATTTCCAGCACAAATCCAGGGTTTAACAAGAACGTCGGGGGGGGGGGGGAAATAGGAAAAAACAAGGGGAAATAGGTTACCTAGCATAATGACTTAGCCACTCCCAGTCTCTATTCAAGCCTAAGTTAATTGTATCCAATTTGCAAATGAATTCCAATTCAACAGTCTCTCGCTGGAGTCTGGTTTTGAAGTTTTTTTGTTGTAATATCACAACTTTCATGTCTGTAATCGCGTGACCAAAGAGATTGAAGTGTTCTCCAACTGGTTTATGAATGTTATAATTCTTGACATCTGATTTGTGTCCATTTATTCTTTCACGTAGAGACTGTCCAGTTTGGCCAATGTACATGGCAGAGGGGCATTGCTGGCACATGATGGCATATATCACATTGGTAGATGTGCAGGTGAACAAGCCTCTGATAGTGTGGCTGATGTTATTAGTCCCTGTGATGGTGTCCCCTGAATAGATATGTGGGCACAGTTGGCAACAGACAGCCCCCCCTTGCCTACAGACAGCCCCCCAACCTGAAGCAAATACTCACCAGCAACTACATACCACACAACAGAACCACTAACCCAGGAACGTATCCTTGCAACAAAGCCCATTGCCAACTGTGCCCACAGAAAAATATAATGAAAAATAAATAATGAAAAATAAATAAGATGGAAAGGAAAGTGCTTTTAATAATTTGTTTAATTGACAAGTGTTGTGTAACTCATAGAAGCTCATCTCATCATTCTGAGGATCACTAAGTCAGTGTGCACATACACCTGTGTGCATGTCTCAATTGTTTTTTTCATTTTTCCTCTACACATCCTTGCTATTTTAAACAAACCATTGTATGGACCAAATATTGCTTTGGTTAAATTCATGTAATCTACTCAGATGTAACTAAGGGATGGCCTGGTTTTAATAGGTGTATGGGAGTTTCAGAATTCAAATTCAGGAGCAATATGAATAGTGTTAGAAGTTACATGTATGTAAACTGGTTATAAAGTAAGTGATAACCTATTAAAACTTGGACTAATTTGGCATTTAGTGGGTGTTAAGAACAAGTGTAATTCATATGCTGAGAGGGAGAATGGCAATGTATCAGACAGAATAAACAACTAACAGGAGGTTAAATAAAGCAGAACTCCTAATGTATCCTACCCACCAGCAAGTGTTTTTTGTTTTGTTTTTCTGTACCTCTCTTCTTGCACTTTGGCATGTCAGTTACACTTGTTTTATATACCTACTGAATCATTCCCCATGTGACCAATGCTGTCCTGCTGCCTTAGCGTCACAGATAGGCCCAGCTGTTTCAAACTGCATAAAGTTGAGCATTGCGACTTGACGGGAGTGCTTGTGATGTGCTGGAATATTCTGCAGATATCCACTTGCCATTTCCTGTACAGTCATCTATTAAAAATGAAATTTCAGAGCCCATTTCCCACGCCCCCTAGAATTTTGGGGAGGAGGTGATATGAAGGTTGGAGGAGTTGGATATATATTCACATATATATGGGCCGTCATGTATTTATATTGTGTTTTGCATTTTAATTTATATGACAAGTGTCAGGAAAAAAAATGAATGGAAGCATCTCAAGACCTTTTTATATGTGAATAAATAAATCAAATGATGGGCCAGCTCAGCTATTTCAAAAACAACTAGGTCAAGTGAGTTCATATTCCTTCCCCAGTCATTCACCCATTCATAAATTGTTTGAATTAATATATACATATTCTTTCATAAGGAATCTTTGCTTAACTTATTTAGGAAGTGAACACATGCGGAATGTCAACCAGGGAGTAAATGTTCAGGCCACAACACTACAAAGGGTTGTGTATCTGGGCACTCCTGTGGAGACCATTGACTTCAGTAGGACTCCATGTCGTTGTAACAGATTGCCTGTGTGCATGTGATTGCAGAATCAGAGCACTAGCTGAAAGCTTCAATATATTCCTAGATATGTCAATAATGTCTTTAAATTAATATTTTAAAAGCCTTTAGCAGTTCTTGGTCTTTTTACTGGGAGCTGTAACATAACTATCATGAGTAACTAAAAAGAAAATTTTAAATTAAAATTAAAAGTAATTGTAATGAAGAATATTCATACAGACAGAGGGTTTAAATGTTGCTTATCTGCAGCACCTTTACACTTTAATTAGTATTTTAGAAGTTTAATTGGTAACTGTTACAATTCTTAATTTAGCATTTGGAATCAAAAATTAAATGATAAAGCCAGTTCTGGGTAAGCATTGCTGAAACTGGGGATAGAATGAACAGGAATACAAATTCTCAAAATACCAAAGGGCTGCCAGCTGTGGGTTTCTTCAGGGTCAAAGGAAGTATAACTCTGGGGATGGGGAGATATTTTTGCATTCTTAGAATATGTTAAGGTTTTATTAAACATGTGAATTCAGATGAAGTAAAGAATCATGATGTACCAATATGATTTGGTACTAAAATGTGTACCTTAAGGACTTAAAAGTTATGGTAGAGTTGTATTGTCTATTCCATGGAGCTACACCCAAAGGAGAGCTCTGGTCTGAGGGAAACCTTACCCCCGCAGATCCCTGGGAATCTGACAGGTTTGGAGTTGGGACTTGAGGCCTTTCCTAAAGGGATCTGCCAAATCTTGTGCCCACAATAGTATCATCAGGGAAAATCTCCATGAGGGGATTCTCATAGCAATTTCCTACTCACAGACATCACTTGGTCAGTCACCATATGTTTTCATGCCATCTTATTTCCTGGACCTTATCCTCGGTCTCCAAAATGTGGATTTTTTATGAAAAGAAACATAAGATATTTGTCATCTGGTAAAGAATAACATCAGAGAAATCTGCCACTTCTAAAAAATTGCTGTAGATTTATATCCTATCTACTGGTTCAGGTTACATGCTTTTAAGGCTTTGTTCAAAATAATGAGTTGACAGTGCAGACAGTTCTAGTCTTCTGCTCATTACCTTAAGAGAACTTTCAACCAATGTTTTAATTGTTTTCTCAGAACAATACTTTGATTACTCAGAGGCCAGGAGCTTTGCAAATATCAGTATTTTTGCTGGATAAGAAATATGGAAAATTTCACTTTAGAGTTAGAAATGAAAGTGATGAACGATCACTCTTGTGACTGTAGAAGAATATATCAGCAGAATACTAAGGAACATCAAGGTAATTCAAATAAGATGGATCACTTAAAATGAAGTTTAAGAAATAGTTCACAGGGAGTCTGGATGACATGATGAGCTTTGAGGATTACTTAGTTGACACATTAGTGAGATCTTAAATCACCTTTATTTTAAATATTTTAGAATGGAAGTATTTCAACAAGAGAAAAAAGAGCTGTTTTCTGTCCATTCAGATTTATTAATAATATTTGCTAAACATTATACAAAGAGCTTGCAATAATAATCAGAAAACTGACTGTAAGATGTAATGAATATTGAATCAGAATGGGGTACTCAGAGGTGAAAATATCATGTTCCACTAAAATATGGAAGAAAAAGATGAAAACATCAGAAGTGCATAAATACTGTGTGTAGCTTATCTTTTTCAGTCATTTGATGCATGCCATTGCAAACTAAGTATCTAAGGTGAAAAGTTTGGATTGGTGGTTGGGGAGCCTTTAGATCAATTTAATTAACACCAAGTCTATTTTTACTTCAATCTTACGGATTTTTTTACATTGGCAATAAGCAAAACATAACCCAAAGAGCAGAAACTTTTGAAGTTCCAAGAAGATGTAGAACTGAAACAGGATAACAAAGCATGGTAAAATGTAGCTCTATATCCCACTGAAAATCAGAATATTAAACAAATAAGTTAAAGATATTAGGTGAGATCCTCAGCAGATGTAAATCAGTTCCTTCCATTGAACTATGCCAATTTATAGCATCTGAGGGCCTGTCCCAGATGAAATACTAATGGAATGGCCATTTAAAAAAAATAGAGAGATAAGGATCGTTTATGCTTAAAATAGAATGGAAACCTACCAATGGTACGGCTCTACCTTACAGTTCCAACAAAAAATGTAGAAGTGGAGCAGCAGACTTTGTCCAATCAATGATGACTGTGATTTTTAGCTATATGGTGGGACCTAGTGTCATGCTGTGGATTGAACAAGCCTAAATAGATAATGATGGAACATAATGAATACTGGAAATTACGTATCTCCCTATGCAGATTAATTGGAATGCAAGTTTCATGTCATGCACAACAAGTGGTAAACTTTTTTTGACTGAACCTCTAATCTGTCAAACAGGACACCCTTTAAGGAGTCACTTAAAAAAAAAAGCCCTGTTAAGATCACAAGTTGGGACTTTTGTTTATAATTCTCCTTATCTTTCTACCCAGAGAGAAAAAATATTCCTTTTCAGTGGTATTTGTGGCAAGCTGACAATATCACATGCAAAGAATAAGCTCTCCTAAATGTTTCTCTTCCTGCTTGCTCAACTGGATGATATTTGCTTAAAGTTGGGAAACAGTTTGAGTTAGCATTATAAAAGAAGAAGCCAAAAAAAAAAAATAGGGAGAGAATTGTTGATGAAGGATCAGAAGAAAACAATTATGCCTTAATGTTTAGGTTCTAAATAATTAAACTAATGCCCCAGGCAGTAATCCATTAGTCTGTAGCAGAAGGGATAGCTATAGTTGCAAGAGTATTAACAGAAAAAAAGAATTCTAGAGGGAAAAAGCGGGCTGGAGAGTATTCAATAGCCTTACTCAGTTTGACTTTTGGACTGGAACAGATCTGAGGCAGCCCTTTCAACTTGGGATACTATAAAAATCTTTCCTCTTTCCCCATCACACAAATAATGATTAAACCCGGTTCTGTTTCTGAAAACTCGTCATGCACTCTTGATAATGCTCTTATTTCTCAGTGGACCCTCTGGTATTTTTGGCTTAAAGAAGTGGAATCTAAAAAGGTTTTTGCTCAGAGATTGAGGGTTAAATCATGCCTCTCCCATTTCAAACAGAAGAATAAAAATTTAGATCGATATATTTCAAATTGTGAAATTTCTTCACTTCTACATGACTTATTCCCACATAGCATCAAATGGAGAAAATGTTTGTGGTTTTTTTTCTAAAGAAAAGCCAGAAATATTAAAAACATTTTGGGCAGATCCAGAGCCCATAACTTTACAAAATAAAGGACTAAAATCTTTTTTTTTAAGTGCTAACCATTTGCCAGCTGTATCCCAACATAAAAAATACTAAAGCTTCTATGATATGTCTTATCTCTTTGTCTCTGTTTTTACAAAGACTCTGTGTGTGATGGGGCGCACTTGTCCCGCACTGGTACTGCAAGGGTTAATGCCACCCTCTGGGCCAAGGAGGCCATGCCCCCATGGTCCTGCTGGGCATACTCCAGCTGGAAACTAGGTATAAAAGGGAGCAGCTCAGCTCATTCAGGGCTGTCTGATGGAGGGGAAGGACCTTGGGTGCTCGTCGGAGCTGGAGATCCTGAGAGTGAAGGTCTGTGGCCAGCAGATTCGCAGGGCATCATCCGTGCTGAGGAACCCGGAGACCCTGATACTCCATGGACTGCGGCATCAGGAAACATGGTAGCAAGTGACCCAGGAAGGATGAGTGAGTGGTATCTCCCACCCGAGTGAGGTCAGTGTGTTTTGGTGGGATTCCCCGCTGACCTAGTGGCAGACCATTCCGCCACTGTTAGGGCCCTGGGTTGGGGGCTGGTGAAGTAGGGTGGGCCCAGGTGCCCCCAACCAGCCTGCTACCCCCAACCTGGTGGCAGTCCTCCGGGTACTGGCCATGAGGCCACACTGCCCTGCGTCTGGAGGCTGTGATATTGCTACTGGCTGCTAGGACACACTGCTCTGTGTCTGGATGCTGTTATATTGACTTCGGCCACTAGGCAGTGCTGACCTGAATGCAAGGGCTGCTGTCATTGACTCTGACTGCTAGGCCAAACAGCCCTCCCGAACTGGGAAATCATACTGACTCTGGCCACTAGGACACACAGCCCCCACAGCGGAGACTGCTATACTGACTCTTTCCATTGGGCCATACAGCCCTGAGAGAGGGCAACTGTACTGACTCTTGCCACTAGGCCATACTGCTTGGCTGAGTCAGGAAAGCCATTTTGATTCAGGCCATTGGGCCCCACTGCCCTGTGGGAAGAGGCTGTCACCCTGACTCTGGCCATTGGGCCACACAACCTTGAGAGAGGGAGCAGCCATATTTATTTTTACTATTAGTCCTCATCACCCCAAGACAGAGGGTTATCATAAAGACATGACCGTGGGGAAGTAATTAAAGAGGAGATGGGGTGCACTTGCCCCGTGACACTCTGCATCAATGAAATAACATATTATGAACATTTCATATAAGAATCCGGTAATTTTTCAATTGAAGAGCAGATTGTAAAAGCAGGCATTATGTAGGCTGCTCCTTGGCATAAAAACATTTTGCTGCTTAGTAGCAACTTGAGTAAAACACAAACCTATTTTTCATTGTAAGACTGACTGGAAAATTGGTTTTATGAATACAGTCAGTTGTGATTGGCTGTCTAAATTAGTTCTAGCTAGTACTAAATATTTTGGCAATCATATTTTCTCAGGCAAAACTATTGCTACCATCAATGCATTGCCTTTATGGAACAGGAGAAGCTGTGGCATTAGTAGACTTTTCAGTGGGTATGATATTGTAATCGTGTTACTGTGCTGGCTGCATCTGTGTGTGTGGCACATTAAAATATAGCCCCTAAAGCGTGTGGCTAGATCCTCCCCGAGGAAAAGGACCCCTGACCTAGGAAGTAATCTGGAGTGGATGGTCTGTGGAGGGGTACCTCCTGCCCAAGGAAAGTGAAAGTGTTGATGGAGTCAGCATCACCAGCAGCTGGGGCTGAGCAGCTTCTGTCACCTCTTCTAGTCATAAATTCATGTTCTCTTATTACTGAGCTCATACTGGTATCTTCATTGCAGGGACACTGCCTTCTGTGCACAGAACTGCACAGAGGTTTTTGGGGCAAAAATCTAAAACTGAGCCACCACTCTTAAAAAATTTGGGCAGGCCGGAGATGGGGAAGGTGCTGGAGAAGTAAGCCACCCTGTGCACCAAGTCTCAACACGCTGTGGTGCCCTCCTCCTCAGTCCCATCCTGGGTGGCCCTGGCTATGCTAACCTACAAGGAGACTGCGAGGCCACACAATAGCATCGACAAATGCTCTAATTGAGTCAGAACTGTAATATTTGGTCCATATTTACTCTCATTGCTTTGAATGGGGATTGGAAAGAGAAAAGGATGAGTAAGGTTAGCGAGCCATAGCACCACTTTGAGAACTCTTTCATATGAGCTCTAATTTGGGGTTCTCAGTCAGACCACATTGTTATGAATATCTTAACTTCTTCCTAAACTTATAAGGGATACCTTTATAGAAGGACTGAGACAAAACCTCCCTTTCTCCAAGTGCAATATTAGCTTTCTTGAATTAATTGGGGCTAGATTCCCATTACCTTTGTATGGGTGGACAGAATAGGAATGCAAGGGGTCACATTTCACCCTACCCTCCCAAGAAGTCTTCCAGGGAAGTCCGTATTACCCCTATGCAGAGCTTCCTGTAGTTTGTACATTCTGCATTTTCTTTTTCTTTTTTTTTTTAACATTTACTTAGTGTTCCTAACACACTCTTCATAGACACATTCAAAATACCATGTTTTAAGATACAAATGGTTAAAGAAAAGAAAAACGTGTCATATAAAAAACCCTATTGAACCCACAATCTTGGAAGAAAGCTTTGTATTTCACCCTGGAGGTCAACAAATGCGGGTGTTATCAGACCAGGGTGAAGTTAATTCCAAAGGGCCTAAGAATATCCTTCCTGGACTGTAAAGATATTGGGATAAGTAACATGGAGCCCCACTCCACAGATCAGCAGCCGTGCTATGAAAACTGGCCCTGCCCCCTGAGTCCTGATTGGCAAAGGCATGAGCAAACAGGAGAAGCTGGCCTCTCTGCCCTCACAGATTTCTGGTTGGTTCAAGAGATGGCAGAAAATCCCACTCCTACTTCCTGCTGCCATCTATATTGCAGCTGGAGAAGGGATTGTGAGAGTGGACATGCAGTAGATGATGCTGATGGGACACAGTGAACCAGGAGTTTGGGCTGGAGGACAGACCCCAGGGGCAGCCTAAGTTTCCCTGTGAGCATGTACCTCACCACACTGCATGTTTGGATCAACCAGAGTCCAAAGAGAAGATTGACTGTTTGCCAATAAAGCTGATATGTTTATTATTGGTTCAGGTGTTGGAGTGGTTTCTGAGTAAATTCCAGCTTCCCAAAGACTGTAGGAGAGGTATCTACTACAAGGGAAGGGCCACAAGGTTGGAAGTAACTACCAGTAAAGGGGAGCCCCCAGAACAATTAGCTAGAGTGTTGTGATATTTTGTAAAGACAGATGTCTTATTAGATACCCAAGACACACATTATAAAGAGCTTTATAGATTAAAACCCTATAAATATTTAAGTGACCCCAGGAATGAATTGGAAGCCAGTGCAGTGTCCGATTCATACATGGCCCAATGCTCCATGAGCAAAACTTTGTAAGAAGCCAGCCACCACATTCTGAAGTATAAAGTTTTGAATGGTTTTCAAATATAGGCCCACTCAGTAGAGTGCCTTGTAGCAATCTAATATGGAGGTAACAGTCATGATAAGTGTGCTGAGGTCTGCGTCTGATAGGAAAGGTCACAAGCCCCTACTCATGTGGTGACCGGAAATGGGAAGAGGGAGTGGAAGGTGGAAAGCACTGTTAGCTAGTTGCTGCTGTCAGGACTGTCTCTAGGCACCAGCAAATCAAGCACGTGCTTGCACCGCTTTTTTCGCTTGGGTGGCATTCCGGCCCCCCTTTTTTTTATTTGGCTTGGGCAGTTGCGCTCTCGGAGCTTGGGGAGGCAAATTTTTTGCTTGCGGCAGCAAAAAACCTAGAGCTGGCCCTGGCTGCTGTCCAAACATAAAGTAATAAAAGATGCAGTAGGAATCTGAGACTGCAAATCCCAGTGACAAAAGGCAGGCATGCTCCCTCAGACAAATGAACAAATATCACCTCTGTCACATCTTCTATTTGCTTCTCCCCAATGGACCATCACCACTTCTCACTTATCTGGATTGAATTGCACCCAGATAGCTCTCATCCCAACCCCAATCTTGGCTAAACTCCGAGGAAATCAAACAGCCGCATCATCTGGGCCAAATGAAATACACACAGAGAGTCAAGTATCGTTAACAAACAGCTGGCACTTACAGCCAAACCATTTTAATGTCTCTCTTAGTGACCATGTATACACTTTAATGTTGTTCACCCTTCATCTTTGTGCTGTAGTTGTTACTCTTGTCCTGTCGCTGTATCCATTTTTTACACTCTCCTTTTCAGAGGCTCCAAATCTCCAAATGCTCCAGTGAGTATTCCTAGTGCTTGTCTTTGCTTCACTGATAATTCATTGTGCTCCCTGCCTTTTCCACAGTTCTTTTTTTTTTCTTTTATTTAGATGGCCTTCCTGATCACAAGCCATCAGCTTGGTCACTTTCAGTAGGGTGAAGTGGTAAATCAAACCTACAGAATCACACTGTTAAGCAATACATTTATTTTCAGCCCAGCCATA
Source organism: Caretta caretta (assembly GCF_965140235.1). Taxonomy (NCBI): domain Eukaryota; kingdom Metazoa; phylum Chordata; order Testudines; family Cheloniidae; genus Caretta; species Caretta caretta. The sequence continues at coordinate 42,239,378 of NC_134208.1, forward strand.
ATAACTGCTGCTTAGTACAGACACTAATAAACTGATTAAACAAAGTTACGATGGCCAGAAAAGCTGAAACATCTGGATTTTATTTTATTATTAAATTTTTTTTTTAAAAAACTTGTTAAGCTCATGGCCATTTTAGTACTGAACTCCTGAAGTACAGCAATCCTACCAATTGTACACAAATATGCGTTAGGAGGATTTGTCGGATGTCTCCGGTGCAAATGTGGGTTCAAGAGAAACCTTGGAGATTTGGAGCCTCTGAAAAGGAGAGCGACTGTAGGAGGGTGGAAATATTATAAACTGTTTGTTATCAGTTTGGGGGTATAAAACACCATTCTCTCAGATACATAAACCCCCTCATAAAAATATAGAAAACACCCTAGAATGGAGTGAGGGGCTGACAATCAAACACAGACACTTTAAGCTACAGGTTTTCATTTAAAACTGTGGCAGGTCCATAGTCACGGCAATCATTACCAATTTAGAGCGGTTTGGTGGCCGATGTGGAATACATTAGTTGATTTCAGTCCAATTACTAGTATCTCTATCATACCAAAACAAACAAAACAAAACAAAACAACCATATATCATAGTTGGATCCTCTTGACACATTGGTCAGGAGTCTCAGTAAATTTTGATTGACAGATTATAAAGCCAAAAGGGACCATTGTGATCATCTGCTGGAATACTGTGTCCAGTTCTGGTGTCCACAATTCCAGAAGGATGTTGAAACATTTGAGAGGGTTCAAAGAAGAGCCACAAAAATGATTAACAGGCTGGAAAATCTGCTTTATAGTGACAGACTCCAGGAACTCAATCTGTGCAGTTTGTCACTTTAGGGCATGTTTTCTAATCCTTTAATCATTCTCATGAAAAAAAGAGTATGGAGCTGGAGCCATCAATCTTGTGAGAGGAAGAAGTGTGTACTATAAGGAAATAGAAGTCTAGGAAAAAATCTGGGGTAGATAACATGCCTGCTGAATTGTTAACAGTTAGTTGCTATCTTATGTGAAAAATTTGTAATGATGTGTGGATAACTAGAAGTTAACTGGAGGACTAGACAAAGGAAAATTAATTGTTATGCCCTTACCAAAGAACAGAGACATAAACATAGTGTAGTAACTATTGTACCATCTCTCTGCTATCACATGCAAGCAATATTCTGCTCTACATAATCCATGACAATAAGAAATGAAGGACAGAAGCAGAATTACCACCAGAGAGAAGCTGGGGACAAAAAAGATTAAGGCACATGTGGTCAAATCATGAATATGCATCACATCATTTAAAAATACAAAGAGTACAATCATTCATTGACCATTTGCTTCATTAACTACTCAAAAGCCTTTGAAACCATCCAACATGACCATCTCTGGGAGATACTGGCAGACATAGGGATTCCAAACCAGGGGTGAAAGTAAGTTGAGTGACTTACCGGTATTCTGGGGCCAGCTCTGGCCCCCGGAAGGGGCAGGGCCTAGGTCGGAAGGGGCAGGGTTGAGGGGGTCAGAGCCAGCCCCAGCCCACCCTGTAAGGAAAGTGCACCCCCCACCGGGGTAGCAGCAGCAGCTCCCCTCTTCTACCGCCCTGGCCCTTTAAATAGCCGCTGGAGCCCTGGGGAAGTGGCGAGGCTCCAGCGGCTATTTAAAGGACCGGGGTGGCAGAGGCAGCTGGAGCCCCGGCCCTTTAAATAGCCCCTGGGGCCCCCGGTACCCCAGGACTCCGGGGGCTATTTAAAGGGCCCACAGCTCCCCTGCTTCTACCGCCCCGGTCCTTTAAATAGCCACTGGAGCCCTGGAGTAGCGGCGGTGGGGCTCCAGTAGCTATTCAAAGGGCCCGGACAGTAGAAGCAGGGGAGCCCCAGGCCCTTTAGATAGCTGCCGGAGCCCTGAGCCGCTACCCCAGGGCTCCAGCAGCGAGGCTCTGGAGGCAATTTAAAGGGCCTGGGGCTCCAGCCATTGCCGGGAGCCCCAGGCTCTTTAAACTGCCCCCTGGGGAAACCAGGCTGCCCCCATACGGTGCACCGGCTCTTGCCAGTACGCTGTACTGGGGCGTACCAGCTTACTTTCACCTCTGTTCCAAACCATCTAATTGAATTCATCCCAAGTTTCTACCATGAACAACAGACCACAGTGCAAACCTAATAAGCCACGGTCAGTGGTTTCCTCGGGCAGAGAATGAGACAAGTGTGTATTTTGTCCTCAAGCCTCTTTAACATATATGCAGCATTTATTATGAGACAAGCTTTGTAAGGTTTTGACAAAGTAGAAGAAACTGGGACCTCCATTAGTGGATACCTCTGAACAGACCTCAGATATGCCAATTACACAACCACTAATGCCAATCAACAAATGCTGGAGTCTGTAAAAACAATTAGTGAGGAATATGAACTATTCCTCAATGCAATGAAAACAAAATTCATGTCCACTGAAACGACTAATAAAAACAGCACGCAAACAGATATCACAATTAACGTACAAGCTGTAGAGGCAGTAGATAAATTTATTATCTGGGATTGTATATACTCAACCAAAGAAATTGCAAGAAGAGTAGGGATGACTTGCTAACCTATGGCTTCCTTAAGAAAGTGTAGAAAAAACATGGCATCTCAAAATGTATGAAGGTGAGACTGATGTAAAGCCTAATTATTTTCCATAGCAATGTATGTGTCGTGGGAAGTTAATGCTACCGACAAGAAAAAAATTGAAGATTTTGAAATGTGCTGCTGGTGAAAACTCTTGTGTATCTCCCAGGTGCCTATATATATATAGTATATAAACAGGCCCTGATGTCAGAAATCAACAGACTCAATTTATGTATTTTGGTCAGATTAGGCACAGAGATGAAAATAACCTTGAGAAAGTTATGGAAGGAGTGGTGGAAGGTCATTATAGTCGGGGATGACCAGCAAGGAGATAGATGGACGATGTGTGGTAGAGCACTGGAAGGTCAACTTCTGAGTGCTCAAAATTAGCAATAGGTCATGAAGACTTTAGAAATTCTGCTATGATATCACTGATATTCAGACATGAATGAATGGATTTACTTACTTACTGTCTCCAGGGCTGAAAAACAGGCACCTTTCATGAATGTTAAATCAAATTTAGAATGCAAAGCAAGGGGGTAGAATATTGTTGTTTATAAGATGGTATTTAGAAACATCTCCTTTATGCCTATTTATGGTAATTTATGAAATTACAAACTATTGATTAGTATAAGCAAACAAGCACTGAAACGTGTGAAAATCATTGTATTCTGAAGGACTTTTTTCTCTTTTTTCATTTAAAGGTTGTAGTTCATAGGCCTCTATCTGGTAGCTATCAAAGGAAGTAAGGGACACAAATTTTAGTTCTCTTGATGTTCACCTCCAAGTATTCATTTCCTGTGATATATATGTTGCTGTCCATTTCCTGAGAATCACACACAGTCCTCATAGGTCTCAAAAAAAGGCATATTCAATTTTTTATTCTCAAATGGGCTCTTGAGCAATGGGGCACCATGCAATATTAAACATGTTTCCAATGCAGTCTTTATATATGCTGTAGTTTAGTCAACCAGTCGTCCAGGAATTATGAATGTCCCGGTTGTCAGACTCAGATTGCACTTGTTTATATTCTCTTTACTGCCCTTTCTGTGGTTGTTAATACACAGACAAATGAGTAATTTGACAGCAGACTTGCTCCTGAATTTGAACCTACCAGAATCCACATTCAACAAATATACTACGGAACCACAGATTGTATCGCTTGCTTTCCTAAGGGACCTTGTCCATAACAGACATGTATTGTCAATACTACGCTTCTTCTGTGTACTCCCTCTGGGAGCAATTAAGATATTTCATCTTTAAAGTTTACTTTCTTAGTAACTGGTTTCAGTGGGCTGATACTAAACTCTGAAATCTTGAAACTATTTTGTGGTCTTTTGTACTTTAATTTGGTATATTTGACTGTTTCATCTGATGATAGTGGTTGTCAGGTTTGATTCCTCTTTTATTATATTTGTCACAGTGTCTATAACTATTAGTCTTGGCTTAGAAGGCTGTGTATTAGTATTCTGCTGGTGTAAGCCATCCAGGTGATGAATAGAGAAGAACTAATCCTGTCAATATACCAAGTCTTTTCCAGTCTGACCCTCAGGATTGCAAGATTTAAAGCACATCATAATTTAGAACAATAAACTCTTGTGTACAGTATGGTACAAATAATGAAAAGTACAGAATATCATAAGAACATAAGAACATAAAGATCCATCCAGCCCCGTATCCTGTCTACCGACAGTGGCCAATGCCAGGTGCCCCAGAGGGAGTGAACCTAACAGGTTATGATCAAGTGATCTCTCTCCTGCCATCCATCTCCGCTCTCAGACAAACAAAGGTTAGGGACACCATTCCTTGCCCATCTTGGCTAATAGCCATTAATGAACTTAACCCTCCATGAATTTATCCAGTTCTCTTTTAAATCCTATTATAGTCCTAGCCTTGACAACCTCCTCAGGCAAGGAGTTCCACAGGATGATTGTGCGCTGAGTGAAGAAGAACTTCCTTTTATTTGTTTTAAACCTGCTACCCATTAATTTAATTTGGTGGCCCCTAGTTCTTCTATTATGGGAATAAGTAAATAACTTTTCCTTATTCACTTTCTCCACACCACTCACGATTTTGTATACCTCTATCATATCCCCCCTTATCCCTGGTCTACACTGCGGGGGGGGGGGGGGGGGATCGATCTAAGTTACACAACTTCAGCTACGTGAATAACGTAGCTGAAGTCGACATACTTAGATCGACTTACCGTGGTGTCTTCACTGCGGTGAGTCGACTGCTGTCACTCCCCCATCGAGATTCTGTGGCCTGCATTGTGCAGACTAGATGATCATAATGGTCCCTTCTGACCTTAAAGTCTATGAGTCTATGAGACTCTGCCTGCACCTCTCGTGGAGCTAGAGTACAGGAGTGGACAGGAGCATGCTCGGGGATCGATTTATTACGTCTAGACTAGATGCAATAAATTGATCCCCGCTGGATCGATCGCTGCCTGCTGATCCAGCGGGTAGTGAAGACATACCCTTAGTCTCCTCTTTTCCAAGCTGAAATGTCCTAGCCTCTTTAATCTCTCCTCATATGGGACCTGTTCCAAACCCCTAATCATTTTAGTTGCCCTTTTCTGAACCTTTTCTAATGCCAGTATATCTTTTTTGAGATGGGGTGATCACATCTATACTCAGTATTCAAGATGTGGGTGTACCATGAATTTATATAAGGGCAATAAGATATTCTCCGTCTTATTCTCTATCCTTTTTTTAATGATTCCTAAAAATATCACCAGGTCTTTGATGATGAAGTATCTTCTAAGTGTTACAGCTTTTTGTAAATATCAGTAATGGATTATTTGCTGCCTTTTATTTAAAACTACTTGGTTTGATAATTATAAATAGAGGGAAAATTTAATAGTCATGGGTCACACAATGCAGCCTGGTCTTGGAACACTAAAATCATTTTAATAACCACCACCTTATAATATACACAGAAGGATGCAGGCTTCTTTTGTCCTTGCATGCTGATAAAGAATAAACATTCACTCTGCAACCAGAGAAGCCATTATTAGGTATTAAAGAACAAACTGAGGATCCCATAATTGATGCTGCATCTCTTTTAAGCTTCTTTCAGAATGCATTTAAATTATTAAAGGGAAAGATTGTGACCACTGCACAGGGATGCAAGACGGAGCCTTCCCCCACATGCAATCTGCTTCTTATAGGGAGTGAACATAATTTGAGTCATTGTCTGAACACAGGTGCTCAGATATCATGGTGATAGGGTTGGTATAAGAATCTAAATAGAGAATAAGCAGGAGATGAGAAGGACTGCCTTACTTGAGCACAAGAGTTTTGCAAGACTAACAGTGGCAGTAACACAACCCATCCAACTAGGGTGAGAAGGCACAGGAAGAAGGTGGAGGCCAGGGCATTCTTCAGCCCTACACTGAGCTAGCTGGCCATACAGTTAAATACACACTGCAACCCATACTGGTACATAGCAGTGCCATGCAGGCTGGAGAACTCCACAAGGCACAATGGCCTCTAGAGATCTCTCTGAGATTATGTGACTGCACGTTATGAGCCAATGCTTTACAGGTTGTTTTTTCAAAAGTGCTCTAAGATTGAATCTTCAGTGGCACAGCAAAATAAGCACAACCCAGGACCAAGAGGGGCAAAGGTAATCAGAACAGTCTGGAAGTGCTCCAATTACAGCAGGCACCCTACAGCAATTATCAGATTGCTCCAAAGTCCAGAATAGCCCATTCACTGGTTTCACATGGGTTCTTCCCAGGCACAGGAGTCTAGCAACATGCATTGCAATACAAGATTGGGGTCTAAACAATAGGGAGAGTTTTATATTGCCTAAAATCCTAATCCTTATCCAGATAAAATTCTTATTATCTTCAACACAAGTTTTGCCTGAGTAAGCAGAGCAGCATCGCATTCCAAAGTGTTTGGAGAATACAAATTATAAAATTCATTTCTGTTCACTGTAGAAAAACATATGAAAAATAAAGTATTCATTATTAATGTTTTGTTCTCTGCTAGTAACATCTGTTTGATTCCCATTTCTCCATGTACATACCATTAAAGCATGAAAAAAGCCAATAAAAACAGCTAATTGGTTTTAGCTGAGCATAAGAATATCTTGCTTTTTAATTCAATTACCCTTTTCATAAAACATCAAAAACCATTAATCATATCGTTTTCATAGCAGTAAAATATGATGCAGTGTACAGTATTTTCAAGTTTGAAAACAAATTGCAAATTATATTTTAACGCTGTAATGGCTTCAACAACTTTTCTAAATGTAACCGCTGTTTTAGTAATTTTGTAAGAGAGAAAGTAACTTATCACACCTTCGAGCTCGTTGGATCAAAAATATTGGTCACTTAGCAGTAATGGTTTTCCAGTAAGGAGGGAAAGGAATTCTATTCAGTACATTTGCATGGATACTTTTGGGTGGTGTACAGGCATCTAGTTAAAGGTGTTCTTTTGTATAGGTTTCACTAAATATGACATTCTTCCAGAAATGCTCTGTTCTAAATAAACTGTATTGCCTGAGTAAAAGAATCTGGCATCACTGCAGACAGCCCATTGGACATGTCTGCTCAATGCCTAGAAGTAATCACCAAAGAAGAAGAAAGTTAGGTTGTGGAGAGAAGGGGACCGAATATAATACTGAAAATATTATAATGCCATTCTATGAATTGATAGTATGCTGTCACTTGGAATATTGTGTTCAGTCCTAGTAACTGTATCTAGATAGATAGATAGATAGATTAGATTAGATAGAGTTACAAGAACTGACACAATATCAGCATAGAATAAATAAATGTTAGAAGCATGAAAAGACTTCCACATGAAGAGGGATCAGAAGGCCTGAAATTGGCTAGACTGGAAACAAATTGCGACAAATTTACTCTTTCATAATAAGAGAACCGGGGGTATTCAATGAAACTGAAAGACAGCACATTTAAAACGTAGAAACACTTTTTTATACAACTATAATTTATCTACAGAACCACAAGATATCACTACAGCAAAGAACTTACCATTAGAAAGAGAAGACATTAACATGGATGCTGAGGACATTTTCAGATAGGATAAAAATCTATAAGGGACATGAACCCTCAATCTTCAGGGCATAAGCCAACACCTCACTGAAGGAGTTAGGAAGAAACTTTTTCTGAGAGAGAGTTACTCTATGATAGGTTTTCTTCCATAGACCTGTGAAGCAGTTCCTACCAGTATATTCCTTCTTCCTAAAAAATGAGGCACAAGGTTTTCCAAGACTAGTGATGGTGGGTGCCCAACATGAGACAGGTTTTATGGGGTTTTCAGTGGGTTGGTGCTCTGAACTTTCAGAACTCAGGCCCTTTCAGTGTCTCAAGTTGAAAACGCAGATATTGAGTCACCCAAAATCAACAGTCACTTTTGAAAATCTGTGCCAAGAAGAATGAGGATACAGTTTTATCCAGAAATTTTAAGGCCAGGAGGGCCAATTTCACTTATTGCTTTTGTTGACCTTACCAAGAAAAAATTGTTGACTAGCAAACTCTTTTAACAAACAAATAGCATACATCCCCTCAAACTTCTGGGCCCTCCCATCAGCATCTTTCCTTCCCTATCTTCTTTGCCAATTTCCTCCATTGGCCCTCCCTTCCCTGCCAACTCTCCTCACAGTTACTGCAATTTATATACATTGTGCTTCAAAACACGGTTGTGAGGGAAAGCTCTAATCCTGCCAGATACATAATCAGCACAAAACAAAGTATATAATAATTATTCTGGGATAGGAACCCTCTGACTTGTAGGAAGTGAAGAGGAACTGGAATTGAAAGGAATAAGTATCAGGAAGGAAATATGTCAAAGACTTTAGCTTTTTACCAATCAGTTTCCCATTCAGCAGAGTTCCACCCACATTGTCTTTGATGTTTAGTACTGTTAACCTTTTCTTGCAGGTAAATATTGGAGTTTTCCATTTCAGCTGAAGGAGATTGTAATGCTGAGACAAAACCTTTGTTGATTCCAAATATTCTGGGTATAGGAGCCATTCAGGGCATAAGGATTACAGTAGCCAATCAGAGTACATGGATCTGCATATTCACAGCATGATAACAAAGAAATAATGATGATGATGCAAATCCCAGCAATGTTACTAGCTACTAATGGCCCTTAATTAGTCAGAGTACATGGCAACTGGAGGTTAGGACAATATTATCCCTGGTGGACATTTTAAATTGCTTGTGCATTTCTCAGTTTGTACGGGCAATTTCCCTCAGACACAATGGATTATTCTAAAAGAGCTAGCTATAAATGAATAATATGTGAAATCACCCTTATGTATGTTCAATTATCAGATTGTGTGGGCATTTAGATTTGTGTAATTAAGGATCTCCATTGTTTGCTGTGCCATTGTCAGGGGAGCAAGAATTTTTTTACAAGTGGAATGTCACCTGAAACAAAAAACAAAGCTAATTTTCAAAAATAGGAGACAGAAGCAGCATTTAAAGCCATATAAAAGTTAATTTACATAACCTGGAGAAGTAGAAGTACATAAATGTTATTTCACACAAAATACCTCCATTGTATTGTAGGACTCAAGGCGCAAGGCTGTTCTCTCAGCTAGAATTCATCTTAGAACTCACCTTGGAGCAGAGCAAAATCCTAGTTATGAAATTTGAGAAGTCCAGTTTTTCATATACAGCAGAACCTCAAAGTTATGAACACCAGAGTTATGGACTGACCGTGTGGAACTGGAAGTAAGCAATCAGGCAGCAGGGGAGCCAAAAGAAACAAACAAGCAAGCAAACAAACAAAAAACCCAGCGAATACTGTACTGTGCCTGTATTACATATTAAAGATAGGTACATCTCAGCTGCCTGTTCCCACCCCCACCACCTAGTTGCCACATGGGGCGCGGTAGCAGCCACTTACAGGCAGGAGGTGAAGACGCTGAGTTTCACAGGCACAGCTTTGAGTGCTCCAAGCAGGCAGAGCAGGAGCAGCGCTGGGGTCTGCAGCTTTCCTGTAAGCCAAGAGCACAGTTCCCCTTCCCCCATCTCTCTCCAGGAAAGAAACTTACTGAGCTCCTGCTGGAATCTGGCCTAGAGTGTTTGCTGCTGGAGCCAGAGACTGAGCTCCTGTCTGAATGCTATGATCTGGAGGAGCCACTCAGTTTTAAAGGGCCAAAGCCTGCATCGTGTGCCCTGCTTCTGCACACCCCCACTCTCCGGGCAGCCACTTACACTTAGGAAGTGAAGACGCTGAAATTTGCAGGCACAGCGGTGAGCCTCTGCTCCAAGCATTCTGCCCTGAGGAGCATCCCATAACACCTTTTTCAGAGTTACAACAATTTCAGAGTGATAAACAACCTCCATTCCAGAGGTGCCCACAACTCTGAGGTTCTACTATACTTACCTAATTTTGCTCATGTGTATGATCTTATTGATGTGAACAGGGTAATACATAAAAAGAAAAGGAGTTCTTGTGGCACCTTAGAGTCTCTAAGGTGCCACAAGAACTCCTTTTCTTTTTGCGAATACAGACTAACACGGCTGTTCCTCTGAAAGGTAATACATGTGAGTATAGAAAACATTTGGGTGAGTATATATAGAACTGTGTCTGTACCCAATACTGTTTTTTTGACCTCCAAACAAAATTACAAATACTTGAAAATGTCATAGAGAACATATTCATTATGGGCTAAATCTTCTCCTTTATTCCAGCTTGAGCAATTCAGCTTGGTATGAGAGTGTTTGGAGGGGATTAATTAACTCTCCCAACCTCCATCATCTTAAGGATGGATCATAAATTCATAGTTTTTTTTAATTGGGAGCCTCCATAGCTGTGCCATATTAAGTGCTCTTCCCCTAAGGTTTTTGATATGTTTGTGTGTGTTAAGACATATTCATGGCACTAAAATATTGCCAAGTCATCTACAGTTCCCTTACTTCTCTTAGAGCATAGATTAGCCAATAAAATTATTCCAGAATTTCTCACAAAATGTAATTTTAAGAGAATATTAATTGGTAGCAGTGACCCAATAGCTAGTACCACAGTCAAAAAAACTGAGTATTCTACTTGGTTCTTGTTTGATAAAGTCCACATTTTCTGTATTAAAGGTTATTGATAACTTGGGAGATATCAATTCTCCCCAGCATCTGCACAATAAAGACTTCTGTAGCAGCATCCGCTGTTCAGCAGTCTTGGTGCCTAATACAAGGGAAGGATCAGGGACTGGATGGATTGGATCATGGAGTGAGATCCTGTGTTAGGTGTGTTGTAGCTGAGAAGTAGCACAAGTAGCACATCACCCTCTACCAACCTTATAGAGTTTACTATGAAAAGATAACACAGCCTGAGACAGTGATATGTTTTCTGTGAACATGGCACACCTCAAACTCAGAGGATCCTCCTTGGAACAGCCATGGCCATAGGAAGCCCTACTGTGAAAGGTTAGCTACAACAAGCAGAAGCTGCTGCAAAGGCATAGGGCCTCCATGCAGTTGATCCTAGTGTGACACTGCACCTCTTATTCTTAATAGTGATATTATTATGATATGATTATGACATAGTTTTGATGTATTTTATGCAAAATAAGTCATCTGAGATGTCACTGGAAAGGTTATCTACTGAATATGATTATCCTATTTGTATGCACGTATCATTTTTGTATCTGAAGTTATGAATATTAACTATGTATCTGTATTTCACATGTAGTTATACCTGGGTAATGCCCACTAGACAAGATATTTTCATTCTAGACAGTTGGTGGGGAATGGGCCATTAGGAAAACAATAGGCCTTAGAAGAAGCTTATCTCCCACCTGGGGAGCCATCCTGAGGATGCTACAGACAACCTCTGAGTAATGGCTGCTATGACTCTACAAAGACATATGATGTGACCACATGTCTCTAGACTCCATCTTGAGATGTCAGTGTTTTCCTTAGACTGGTCTGGGAACTAAGCTTTGAAACAAAGTATTCCTGCCATATGCAAAAGCTATATAAAACAGGGAGTGACATCATCTGGTGTTCTATGTTCCTCACACAAGAAGACTCCTGGAAACACCTGAGGAACAAAAACTGAACTGGGAGAAGTGCTGGACCAAGGCTAAAGGGATGTTTAGCCTGTGAATGGAACACCTGGGGATTCCAAGATGGCAGCAAGTGCAGCTTGCCCCTTAAGAATCTGCAGCTTGCTTGTATCATCAGTTAGTATGATAAATCTGCTAATTTATATCCAATCTATTTAGTATATTAAACTTAGTTTGTGTTTTTTTGATTTGTTAGGTAATCTGCTTTGATCTGTTTGTTATCCTGTATCATGTATCATTTAATCATATAATCACTTAACATCTATCTTTTGGTTTTGGTTTGCTTTATCTAAACCAGTGCATGGAAATCATAACTCAGGGGCAGAAAGCTGTTGCATATTCCTCTCCGCATTGAGGGAGGGGGTGAATTTTATGATTTTATGCTGTACAGTTCCCTGTGCAGTGCAAGATGGTCTAATTTTGGGTTTATACTCTAGAGGGGGTGTATGCCTGAGGAGCTTGGAGGTGCCCTAGCTGAAGCCTTCCCATGCAGGGGCTGGTCAAAGAGCCTGCCTGCCTGTAACTGTAGCTGGGTGTGTCCCTACCTGTATGCATGCCGGTGAAAGTGAAGGCTGAGGCCTGGAGGGCTTTCACCTTGTCACATCAGTACAGTGTAAGAGAGAGCCCAGACTGGTGGCTCAGGGGGCCTCAGTTCCAGGTGGCATCCTGGGGGGAACCCGTCACACCTAGTTCTCAATGATCTGTTGGCATCCACAGAGTTTGTGAGCAAGTGCCATGGCTTATTCTGTATTAATGCAAACCCTGTGCCCTCCCTTCTCCCCAGTATGGAGCAATGTGGGGGAATCTCTGTGAGAAAATTTTTACAGAGATTTCCTGCTCCAGAGCATGCTCCCATAGGTTTTACCACAGGAGGGGAAAATCCAGCCCTTGAGAACATTTACTGTTTGCAAGTAGAAAACTGAATATGAGAGAATGAAGGAGTCCTACTAAACTAGAGCAGAGAAAGCCAGAAATATGTATATTTTTCAGAAGATAAAATTCAGTATATACAAATTAGTGCACTTATTCTTATGGAAAATGAAATATACATGATAGAACAACATCTCTAAAGTATAGCCATTCATGTATAAATTCATAAGAATATTGTAGAAAAGAATCAGAACTATAAAACCTTTGCTCCATATGATTGTTTATACATTTTATATTAAGTATTCCTTTGTATCAAAACACTATTTCACAATTCTTGTATGCTTAAGGCTGTTTAAAGTTTTCCAGGTTGTAGTGCTTGAGGATATGCAATACCTTTTAGTAGATGCCCATCACTCACGAATGATAGGCATCTTTCAGGCTTCTTTCTCCAAAGAGCAAAACCTACTTCTCACCAATAAGCTGGTGACTAGCTTAGTACTATCAAGTTTTTATAACTCTCTTTGTTTTATGCCTATTCTCACACCTCATTATTGTAATATTTTACTGCTTAATTGCTGCCTGTCATGAAAGATTTGTTATAAAATGAAATTGTAATGATAGAAAAGACATTCTTCACATATAAACAAGAGTCATAAATATCTTTTTATAAAATAAATCAGTTATACCAAAATATGACACAAATAATTCTGCTTTCATCCTTACACAAGACCTTCTATTCTTCCTGCATTAAAGATAATCCATCCTTATATACAAACTTTTCTGTCATAGGCCAGATTGTATTGTAAAATGTATTTAGAGCTGATCAGTAAGTAAGGTTTGTTGCTGTGGTTATTGTTTTTCCATTAAAATTATCTTTCCAGTGAAATATGAAAAACTGAAATATTTTGGTCCAAACTTAACATTAGAGATGGAAAAGACCTGGTTAGGTCATGTTGTCCATCCCTTGTCATCATCAGAGTGAATCTAGCAAAGCATATGGTATTACAGAGAAAAGAAAATAACACTCTCAAGTTATCTAAATAAAGGCCTTTCCCTGTAGATTAACAAAATGCTATTTTTTGAGTGGGGAGAAGTATTAATAGTGGGTTGACTAGAATTAATGGGTGGCTCAGACAATTAATCATGGGATATTGAACCTTTCATTTCAGGGTCACTGATCTGAATCGGTCCCAGGGTATTAATTACTGAACACCATTACCATAACCACTTACTATTTGAAGGACTATGAGAAATCAGTTCAATTCCTAGTGGAGAGATATACTCATCACGAAATCCATAGCTATGCTTGTCACCCGCCAAACTTCTTAGCAAACATCAGAGAATCAGAAGAGTGATCAGGCACAGAGACTGAATCATCTTGTTATCGCCAGGGTGGTCCTCTAGGAATAGGAATGAGGTACAGAGAATGGAGTGTGACAGGAGAAGTTTGCTCTGTACTGCTGTAACATGCCTGTTCTAAGTACAAATGGAGGATTTAAGTTTCTAGGCCTGTTTATCTAGAGCTTTAGCACTACCTATTTATTTTAGAAACCATGATATAGTAACACAACAATTCTGCATCAAATTAATTGGCAATTATCTCTGTTTGCCAATGACCCTCAGTACTTTTATATTATAGACACTCTCAAAAATCATGTACTGCAAGTGTCCTTCTTGTCTCTGTTGATAGACACGAGTCATCCGTAATGCACTCTTAAATGGTAAATGTATTGTGGATTATTTCAGTTAGGACTCCCCGAGACATGTGATCAGCTAATGGAAGATGACAAAGCATATTTCTCCAAGTATTTGAAGAAATAAACTAAGTCCCACATATTAAAAAGAAGAGAGAACTGTTATGATTAGTCTCCGATGAAAGAGATCAAGAAATATGTGAAGTAGGACTGACTAGACCCAGAAATTTGTACCGACTGGTGATGAGTTTAAACAGTAACTGTATTTCCTTGGTGATAATTTGATAGTCATTATGATTCAGAACAAAATAAGCTCCTTTTTACTCAAAAATAACGTTTATTTGGATTATCTAACTTTGGGCATTTTATATTTGACATGTCAACCTCCCAGCCCCCTAAGATGTACAAAAAATATAGATGCCCAGAGCTCAAGCATATTACCTCTATGTCAGTGGCACAAATTAATTCTGTCATTATCATGTGATCCTAGATAATAATGTATTTCATTCTGGTTTAGCATTGTTATAAAGCAGATATGCATGTGAGGACGCTTACTCCTGCACACAATCTCACTAAAGTCTCTGGAAATATGTTTGGGAGTAAGAATGTACACAGACATTCTGGGAAGATTGGATCCTTAGTTATTTTTATTTCCAATTGAAATAGTGTCTGGTGTGGGATCTTTGTACATGTAGTACATTATATAAAAATTATTATTTTTATATTATGTATTTATTATTTGTGCTGCACCTTATGCTGATGGAGGGATTCTCCCATTGGTGTAGGTAATCACCTCTCTGAGAGGCAGTAGTTTGAGAAAAGAATCTTCCATCAACCTAGTGCAGTCTACACAGGGACTTAGGCCAGCTTATCAATACCACTCGGGGGGTGTCGATTTTTCTAGTGTAATTTTCTAGTGTAGAACAGGCCTCAGAGTGTATTGTGAACTCTCCAGATGAGGAGACCGAAACTACCAATCAGGTAAAAATAGCTAAAAATGGGAACATCCTAGCCAAAACAGGAAATTTACGAAGGTCTGAAAGGCCTTCCCCCATACTTTGTCTCAGTATATGTTCTGTCTTCTGAAGAATGAGAGGTCTATAGTCCTGGGACTCACCTTTTGTTTAGGGCAGAGCACATTGTGAACTCTAGCAGAAATAAATTATACCATTAATAGATTCTAAGAGTAGGAGGACTAAACATGCATTTCATACCTAGAAGGATTTGACAGCACTTATTAGTGACATCAATGGCTACGAAATATGGTCAATAAGAATATGTTTTGAAAGTATTCATGAGAAAATAAATGTTGTATATACTTACGAATTTCACAATAATCATTTTAGGATTTTGAGAAAAAGAGGAGAGAAAAAATATCCATTTCAACTTCACTTCAGAAATGTTGCACAGAAGTTGATTAATAAAAATGTGGTCTGTTGTGCTGAAAATCAAGTCTATTTTCCCATATAAGTTACAAGTCTCTGTTTAACACCAGGTTTCAGAGTAACAGCCGTGTTAGTCTGTATTCGCAAAAAGAAAAGGAGTACTTGTGGCAACTTAGAGACTAACCAATTTATTTGAGCATAAGCTTTCGTGAGCTACAGCTCACTTCATCGGATGCATACCGTGGAAACTGCAGCAGACTTTATATATACACAGAGAATATGAAACAATACCTCCTCCCACCCCACTGTCCTGCTGGTAATAGCTTATCTAAAGTGATCATCAGGTGGGCCATTTCCAGCACAAATCCAGGTTTTCTCACCCTCCACCCCCCCCCCCCCACAAATTCACTCTCCTGCTGGTGATAGCCCATCCAAAGTGACAACTCTTTACACAATGTGCATGACAATCAAGTTGGGCTATTTCCTGCACAAATCCAGGTTTTCTCACATCCCCCCCACCCCAATACACACACAAACTCACTCTCCTGCTGGTAATAGCTCATCCAAACTGACCACTCTCCAAGTTTAAATCCAAGTTAAACCAGATGACATGATATCTAAATGGAATACTTTTTGTCTTATTCAATTTTTTGTGCCACATGGCAAGACTAACTATGATTATTCTGGGATAAAACACATAAAACTGGGAGATAATGGGTATGACTTTTTGAATACATATGTAGGAAACTGAACTGGGAAATGCTCTGAATAAAAATTCTGAGGATTCGTTTTCATGATTATTAGAGATAGTAAAAACAAACAAAAAATCCTTTGATATGGTCTATTATAATTCTTCCTTCCTCGTCTTTTATGTTTGTGTAGTATTTGTAAAATATTATACCAAGTCAAGTTATTTTAACTTCAAAGTGTGTTGTATAATCATTATATAGTGCCAAGCTCATACCCTTCTATGCAACCCCATTGACATTGACTTCAAGAAAGCTGACTGGTGTAAATAAGAGCAGAATTTAGCCTTAAATCTTTAATACTTAATGTTTTTATCATTTCATGAAATTATTTTCTGTCTGTATTTAATTATGTTAATCTTTAAAACTTAATAAAATGTCATAAAAAGGAATTGTTTGTAATTAGCATGTATAAATGTGTGGCATTTGACAACATATTGCATTTTATACATCTTCAACATTGTTTCTTAAACATTACCTTAAAAAGGGTTTAGATAGGAAGGTACAAAACATGTACGATATGCATTTTATGACATTTTTATGCCAGTTGTATAAGGGATATTGAATTAAGGGTGTGATATATGAAGGAATAATCTAGTTCAACTGGTACCATAAAACTTAGATTACTACACTCTATGTAAAAATACGCTGAATGACTCTCAGGCTTCAAGCAGATAAATCTAGTTAATTACCCCATTTTAATTCATGATGTTTTTCCTTTGCATAAGGAAATGTTACATATATTGTTTATTGTTTTTCTTGCTTCTTGGAAGCCCTTCTACTTGCTTTTTATAATGCTGTCATTTCAATCTATCCTGGATGCCAATTTTGTTGACATTGTCACTCCATACAAGGCAGAGCTGGTTGTTAGAACAATTAATCTGATAGGCTATACCTGTGGGAGAATCAAATGAAGCTCAGCTCAGCAGGTGAAGGCGAACTGAAGAGGGCTGTAGGGGAAGTAGTCTCCAACATGGCAAGAAGTCAAAGAAGAGAAATAGCATTTAGTTATTCCCTGAGAGGAGGCAGTTTGGATGGGGAAATCTGGGCAGCAGAGGCTAGAGCAGGGAAGTAGGAAGGACTCTAGGGAAATAGAGACAAGGTCTGGGAGTAAGCAGACCATAGTTACTGGACAGAGGGTCCCTGGAATGGAGCCTGGAGTAGTGGATGGGCCTGCGTTCTCTTGCCAGCTATGGGATAGAGGGCTTAGTCCCAGAGAGAGAGAGGAACTATGTACTTGGCAAGGGCATCAGACCTCAGTGGAGCTAATCCCCAGACCAAGCCACAAAGAGGCACCCAACGGTGAGTGAAGTCTGTGATGCATGTATTATTAGACAATCCAGTTGGAGATAATAGTTTACAGTATTTGTCAACATTTATTAAGTCTTGTGGGTTGATAGATAAAATTTAAAACAAATCCATAGTATAGTACTGTGCAAATAGTCTTTACCTATATCAAAGGAAGAGATGCTGCCAAAAGTAGTTAATAATGTGGAAAAGAAGCAGTGTAAAAGAAGATTGTGACTCTGTGTACCCTCCAAATGAAATTCCAACTACTTGTTGAAACTTGCATACGTATTGGAATATTGAGCCAATCTGCTGTAATATCATTTCCTGGACATGCTACATCTGGAAGGCTATCTGCATCTTTGAGAATATTACAGAATCATTTAATGTCATTCCCAATATTTTCAAAGATGAAAGAAATGTACCTGGGGCCCAGTTAACCTTCACTTACTTGAGTAAAAGGTGCTAAATACTTACTGGGTATCCATCAGTAAGTGTAAAACTGGCCATAGACACACAAGTTAATGCTGTGAAGAAGAGAAAGGGCACTTAAAACATGTTTATGGCAATGTCTATTAGTTCACATATGTTGGCAAGAAGTTAGTTCTAACTTCAGTATGATACCAAATAGTGACACATGGAGGGACCTGAGGAATTTTGAATTCTAAGATCTGGATGACAGTTTGTCCTTAAATGAACAGAGGAATCACTTTTGTAGAAAATTCCATGTAAAGTTGCACAGCAAATATTACTACAGCATTTACTAAATAAATTGAAGTCAGCCTCTGAATACAATATAGCTGGCTAGTATAATGGAACGAGTGAAAGTAAAATCGGGGGAAAATATACTTTATATTTTCTCTACAGTTGTGTAAAACTTGGTTTCACTTTGTGAAGGATCCTAGAAACAGACCAAGAGAAAATCAGAAAGACAGATTATCTTCTCTAAATATAGCTTCTAGCTCTCTCTTTCTTAACCATCACCTTGCACTCTGCAATCCACTTTCCTCTCTTCCTAATCCACACTCTCCTCTGCCCGCAGGCCTTTCTATTTCTCTTGTCAGTAATAGTCTTACTCCAGGAAAGGATCTCAGCAGATATGGCAGTCCTAGAAATCACATGATGCCTGCTGCTGTCCTGAAATCTTGCAGTGCTCCTGGAATTTGTGTGGTGAGTTGTTTGGGGATGGTTTCTTTGAGTCCCACTATTCCTTCAGTGAGAGTGCCATGGCCAGATATGATGGGCCTGTCTGGGTTCCTTTGTTTGTGTACTTTGGAAGCATGTTCATGGGGGGTGAGTTTGTTGAGTTTCTCTTGGAGTTTTGGGGAAAGGATTGGATGATATCCTTAAATTCCTGTGTAAATTATGGTTTGGGGTCTTTTTTGAGGTCTTTATAGTGGGTGGTATTGGAGACTTGATTGGTCTCACGCCGTTCTGTCTGCTTAGTCATTTAAAGTTCATTGTGCCAGCCTTACAGTATCTGGTCTGTTATTTCTCCCTTTTACTTACATTGATCTTCAAGATGAGAGGTATCGGAAGGTGCTGGAATCCAGGTCAGGAAATTGCAAGGAAATAATGTTCAGAACAGGAATAGATATTGTTCAGTTCAGTGAGACACCCATTCCCCAAAGACAGCTATTTTAAAATGAGGTTTAATTATTCATTCCAAGGCAGTTATCTGCTTCCTGAAAGTAGCTATAAAATATTCAAAACTTGGTATGAGGAATGACAAATGAAAGACTTGTACTGCTAGAAGTGTATGTCTAACTTCAGAATCATTACCAAAAATGTTACTCACTAGGCACTAGAAGATATAAGAAGTGAAAGATGTCAGCTATAATGATATTACAATAGGAGCAACAATTGGTAAATTTTAGTGACTTAAAGATGAAGAGGTTACTAATTCTACCTGAAAGTAATGGTCCCTTCTGCACAGATAAGGAGAGTGCAAATATGCATGTAGGACTTCAAGTATGTATAATTTCATGTTTTTTGCACATGATATAATTATATGAAACTGGTACATGCTCAAAAAATTTGCTGACACTCCCGTCATCCCTAATCCCTTGAGAGACTACCCTCCCACCCCTAATGGAATATTGCACTGTACTGGAATCATAAGGCCAGATAGTTAAAGGCATCTAAGCACCTAAAGATGTTGATAGGTGCCAAAGTGCTTCTGAACATCCCACTCAAGTTCTAACTCCCGTTGATTTCTATTGGAGATTGGGAACTCAGGCCCACAGATTTAAATCTGGCCCACATTTCCTTGCCAGGCAGAGCACTGGTTGCAAGGCTGCCATGTCACCCTCATCTAGCCCACAAGAAATTTAAAAATCCATAATGCAAGCAGGAAAAGATGCTGAGGGTACTGTATAAGACCCCATGTAATGTCAGGCCTTATTTTAATCCTGGAACTCTGGCCTACGAGTAATGCATCTTGTTTTCTGATTTGTGTCTGATTCAATCAAGGCTTTTAGTCTTGTTGCTTTAAGTGATTCAGGTACAACCAATGGACTAATTTTGAGTTTGGCTTAAAAAAAAAAGCCCCATGACTTCAGTAATTGACCCTCTTCACTAATTTCAACATCTATAAGACTTGTGAGCCCCCTCATCTGTAGTGATATGGGCATTAAAACACTACTCCCTGCCACTGACAGTAAAGGACTGAATTGTTGAAGCAATAGAACATTTACTACCTTTTGAAAGCAGACACTAATTGTGTATTAACTTGAAAGAGGAAGGCCAACAAGCTGTTTACGGGGGAGACCAATTATAATGTCAGTGGGTTCCAAAAGGTCACTGACATATCCGTTTTTATGGTAAATATTATGTAAGATGAATAAGACAAAGAACCATTAAAAAGGCACAAGTCAAATTGGCAATATGACTGACTTACTCCTGTGCATGGCACTGGGCATACCAAACAAATTTCTCTTACCCATTACTAGCAGTCAAATCAGGACCTTCTCCTCAGCTCAAGTTTTTTCTTCTGGGTAACCAGTTCATCCATCCCTAATTTTCCTTGCTTGCAGCAATCCCTGAATCATCACCTAACCATTGTATATACTACAAATATACAATCCAGATTTCAAAGAAAATATCAAATAGATTTTTTATGATCGAACGACTGAAGAAGCATTGAGAGGAGGGATATGCTGAGACACAAACACTGCCTCTCTATGTGTTGACAAGTGCATGGAATGAGAATAGAAAATGCCTCTTAATTTCCATGCTGACATTGACTGAGTTTCGGTAAAAGATTAATGTTAATTTCCAGGAATAGCTGTTGGTATTAGAGGCGAAAAAGCTTTTGAAAACTGAACATTACTTACTAATATCTCTTATCCAGTGAGTGAAGCTGAGGGAAAGTTTGACATTGCATCCTGATGGAGCCTTTTTTCAAAGATTTTTTTTTCAAAGCAAACTAGCACAGCATAAGAAACATGCACCAAAAATTTAAATTATGGATGTTCAGTATGCATCTCAAACCTATTCATCAGTTAAAGAAATAATAAACATGGCTTAGGGAAATGGGTAACACTTCCCAATCTCTTACAGATAAAGTAAGAGGGTTCACTGTGCAGAAATATATTAAATTGATGCCTTTCAGATGTAATTGCATAAAATTAAAGTTTTGGAACATAATCTTGTCAAAAGGAAATTTTAATAGAGAAGACTATTTAGCATCACAGGATGACTCCCGAGCATTATTTTTAGGAAAGCACAGTTGTGAATTAAGAAAAAAGCTATTGAACTAATCAAAAACCACTACTGTGTGGTGATTTATTTGTAGTAGGAGAAGCAGATAAAACCTTTCATGTTGCCAGGGTCTAACTATTTGGGGCTACATTTGCAAAAGTGGCTTCTAATGTTGGGTGACTTAAGTTGTATAGGTACATAAATATGGATTTCACTGTCTAAAGTCTAATTTTCAGAGGCTTTGATGAATTGAGGACATAGGTTACTTTATTTTATAAATATAGTATAGGGTTACCATATTTCAGGTTCCCAAAAAGAGGATGCTGCTGGGGAAGGGGGAGAGATATAGGATATTTGGAGAGGTGCCAGAGAGGGTACCTGTAGCCTTATTCTCAAGGTGGGGGCAGTATCGCTCCCTGTCATGGTGGCAAGGTGGTTGGTGGAAGCCCAGGACACAGTGCCAGCCATTAGTCAGTGCTTCCCTGCAGGTGTGCCCTCCTAGGACTGGAAGCCGGGGCCCAGATGGCCAGGATCTGGCAGCTTTGGCTGCAGCGAAATGGACCAGATGACAGAACAAGAAGCAATGGTCTCAAGTTTCAGTGGGGGAGGTTTAGGTTGGATATTAGGAAACACTATTTCACTAGGAGGGTGGTGAAGCACTGGAATGGGTTACCTAGGGAAGTGGTGGAATCTCCATCCTTAGAGGTTTTTAAGGTCCAGCTTGACAAAGCCCTGACTGGGATAGTTTAGTTGTGGTTGGTCCTGCTTTGAGCAGGGGGTTGGACTAGATGACCTCCTGAGGTCTCTACTAACCCTAATCTTCTACGATTCTATAATTCTATGACTAGGCAGCTGCAGATGCAGGGGAGGAACCAATCAGGAAGCGGACCAATTGGGGCTCTTTCTGAGCTGCAGCATCTGCTCTGCAAAAATGCAGGACACTTCCTGTTTGAAAAATCCGCCAGGACAGAGGATTGCCTCTTTTTTTAGCCTCCATGTCCTGGAAAACCAGGACGTAGAGTAACCCTAATCCATTATATCTTCAGGCTACCTGTTGGATAATAACCTGCCTGAGTTCTAGGAGTTATATCAGAAGAGACTGCTAAGGAAGAAACCCATAGAAAACAATAAGCAATATAAGGCTTCTTGAGGAAGAGGTGGGCCATCAATGTGAAGAAACTATTGGCTGTTTCCCTCCAGATGAGAATAGATTAAAAGTTGACTCATAGGTCTCAAAATGCAATTGTAAATGGGGACTCATCATGAATGGGTGTGTTTTTAAAGGTCCCACAGAGACAAAACAATGTTTAAAGCAAGGGTTCTCAAACTGGGGGCTGTGACTCCTCAGGGGGTTACGAGGTTATTACATGGGGGGGTCGCGAGGCAGCAGCCTCCACCCCAACTTCTCAAAATCCCGCTTCACCTCCAGCATTTACAATAATGTTAAATATAAAAAATGTATGTTTTATTTATAAGGGCGGGGTGGGGGTGTGCGTCACACTCAGAGGTTTGCATGAAAGGAATCACCAGTGCAAAAGTTTGAAAACCACTGTTCAAAGTATTAGGAAAAATTGCATTATAGTGATAAACTCCAAGAGCCCAATGTAATAAACAGAAAGTTAAAGGGTGATTTGATTATACTCTCTAAGTACCTACATGGGGAACAAATAGTTAATAATGGGCTCTTTAGTGTAACAGAAATAGGTATACCATGATCCAGTGACTGGAAGTTAAAACTAGATAAATTTAGACTGAAAATAAGATGTACATTTTTAATAGTGAGAGAAATTACCCATTGGAACAACTTAACAAGGGTTGTGGTGGATTCTCTATAACTGACCATTTTTAAATCAAGATGAGATGTCTTTCTAAAAGATATGTTGTAGGAATTATTTTGGGGGAAGTTCTATGACCTGTCTTATTCAGAAGTTCTGACTGGACTATCACAATGGTCCTTTATGGTCTTGTCATCTATATATATCTGAGAATAGTTTACCCTTTCCACCTGTGATCAGAAGTCAATAAAACCCTCAAAGACCCTAGAAAAGGGAGGGAGATTTTGACAAGCTTACAGGCTGGGAAGATACAAACACAGAGTCATGGACAGACAGATTCTGTGAGCAGGATGGGTGGCTACTCCCTGGCAGAGAAACTCATTTTGAGAGCGGAACCATGGGGAGCAAGTTGCCTTTTGAAGGAAGGCCTTGAAATAGGGTATGGAAGGACTCCAGGGAAGCAGCCAGATGGAGCAGTGACTCCCAAATAGCCTAGAAGAGGAAAAGATAGTTCAGCGGGGTTGAGACCCTGAGAGGACTCCAGGGAAGCATCCTATGAGTCAGTGTTGTATCCAAAGCAGAAAAAAAATTAAAGGTATCCCTGGACAGGCTGGGAACTGAGTACAGAGTGTGGGCTTAAGAGACCAAGTGGGTTGGGAGGAAGGTTTTTCAAACTGTTATCCCAGAAGGGGATTGAACTCGGAGTGACCCAGCCAGAGGACTGAGCCATGTGAAATCCCAGAGAAACAGAAAACCCTGGGGGAGGAAGAAACTGAGGTAGGGAATGCCTGCAGCACTGCAGTAGACCAGCCCAGGGCACTACAGGGCACCCAAGAAGGAACAGCAGCGCAGTTATTCCTGTAACAGTGACACTGAGCACCCGCAGCACCCATATTAGACCATCCCTCTGAAGCAATAGCTACCTTTTTTTAATAGGGAAAGACAAAGATGGCTTTTCAGGTAAGAATCCAGCAAAGTGCTCTTTATGGTCACACAAGGAAGTTTGAGAACATAAGAACATAAGAATGGCCATACTGGGTCAGACCAAAGGTCCATCCAGCCTAGTATCCTGTCTACCGACAGTGGCCAATGCCAGGTGCCCCAGAGGTAGTGAACCTAACAGGTAATGATCAGTGATCTCTCTCCTGCCATCCATCTCCACCCTCTGACAAACAGAGGGTAGGAACACCATTCCTTACCCAACCTGGCTAATAGCCATTAATGGACTTAGCCTCCATGAATTTATCCAGTTCTCTTTTAAATCCTGTTATAGTCCTAGCCTTCACAACCTCCTCAGGCAAGGAGTTCCACAGGTTGACTGTGCACTGTATGAAGAAGAACTTCCTTTTATTTGTTTTAAACCTGCTACCCATTAATTTCATTTGGTGGCCCCTAGTTCTTCTATTATGGGAATAAGTAAATAACTTTTCCTTATTCACTTTCTGCACACCACTCATGATTTTATAGACCTCTATTATATCCACCCTTAGTCTCTTCTTTTTCAAGTTGAAAAGTCCTAGCCTCTTGAATCTCTCCTCATATGGGACCCATTCCAAACTCCTAATCATTTTAGTTGCCCTTTTCTGAACCTTTTCTAATGCAAGTATATCTTTTTTGAGATGAGGGAACCACATCTGTATGCAATATTCATACAGGATTCATTCATGGATTTATATAAGGGCAATAAGATATTCTCCATCTTATTCTCTATCCCTTTTTAAATGATTCCTAACATCCTGTTTACTTTTTTGACTGCCGCTGCACACTGTGTGGACATCTTCAGAGAACTATCCACAATGACTCCAAGATCTTTCTCCTGATTTGTTGTAGCTAAATTAGCCCCCATCATATTGTATGTATAGTTGGGGTTATTTTTTCCAATGTGTTTTACTTTACATTTATCCACATTAAATTTCATTTGCCATTTTGTTGCCCAATCACTTAATTTTGTGAGATCTTTTTGAAGACCTTCACAGTCTGCTTTGGTCTTAACTATCTTGAGCAGTTTAGTATCATATGCAAACTTTGCCACCTCACTGTTTACCCCTTTCTCCAGATCATTTATGAATAAGTTGAATAGGATTGGTCCTAGGACTGACCCTTGGGGAACACCACTAGTTACCCCTCTCCATTCTGAAAATTTACCATTTATTCCTACCCTTTATTCCCTATAACCAGTTCTCAATCCATGAAAGGATCTTCCCTCTTATCCCATGACAACTTAATTTACATAAGAGCCTTTGATGAGGGACCTTGTCAAAGGCTTTCTGGAAATCTAAGTACACTATGTCCACTGGATCCCCCTTGTCCACATGTTTGCTGACCCCTTCAAAGAACTCTAATAGATTAGTAAGACATGATTTCCCTTTACAGAAACCATGTTGACTTTTGCCCATCAATTTATGTTCTTCTGTGAGTCTGACAATTTTATTCTTTACTATTGTTCCAACTAATTTGCCCAGTACTGACGTTAGACTTACCAGTCTGTAGTTGCCAGGATCACCTCTAGAGTCCTTTTTAAATGTTGGCATTACATTAGCTATCTTCCAGTCATTGGGTACAGAAGCTGATTTAAAGGACAGGTTACAAACCATAGTTAATAGTTCTGAAATTGAGCATTTGTGGAATTGGGGAATATGTACTCCAATAGTGCTTCTGTGTTTCTAGTGCACTTCTGCCTCATGCATATCTTGGTTAGACACTTCTTAGTACCCATCAAAGACTGTTTACTTTGTGGTTTGCTAAAGCTTACAATACCAAAGCTAAGATTGCGAATCATTAAACATATTTGCATCAGCTGCCTTGTCTATGGTAATGTCAGTTGCTATTCCATGTATCAAAAGCAGAGTGAACTATTTTGAAGGGGGGCGGGGCACAGATAAGTGTTCATGTCACACTCCCAGTCAGTACCTGGCTCAACCAGGGGAGGCTAATGATCCAATCAGAGGACCAATTTGATGATGAATCCTTGTCATGTGCCACCTGAGGCACATTGCGCATATGCTAAGAAGACTATCTTGAAGATGTAGTTTTGCTGGATAGTAGTCTAAAATAAGAATATCTAGTGGCCTTGACCCAGTCTTAGGGTGCAAATCACTTTTGCTAGTGAGACACCCATTAGCATGAACTGATGTTATGCAAATCCTGTAGATTAACTTGCCAGCCACTTGCTTAGGAAGTAGAGACTAAAATCTGCCAGTGGATGCCTTTCAGCCCTGGTACTAATCTAGGTTAAAAACAAAAAACCTTCAAATCCTTACAACTCCACAAATACCTAAGCACTTCTCCCACCCAAATCCTCAGAATGCTCTGATGTGATGAGTTACCAGACCACTTATTCAGAAAACGTCAGGCTGAAGCAGGTTCTTGTCTGATACCATTCAGACACACCACATCTACTTCTTGGCTAGCAGCTGCTTAGAAGGGATGGTGACTTTTAGGCACCCACAGAGCAACTGTCATGAATATATTTAATAGATTCCAGGTGCATTATTTCACTTCCCTAAAACAATTCCTTTTGAACTGGAGAACTCTTTGTTGTGCAATCTCCTTCTTTGGATGTCTCTTAAGAACAAGTTAGACCAGTGGTTCCCAAACTTGTTCCGCCGCTTGTGCAGGGAAAGCCCCTGGCAGGCTGGGCCGGTTTGTTTACCTGCCATGTCTGCAGGTTCAGCCAATCACAGCTGAACAGCTCCCAGTGGCTGCGGTTTGCTGCTCTAGGTCAATGGGAGCTGCTGGTAGCGGTGCAGGCCAAGGGACGTACTGGCTGCCGCTTTCAGCAGCTCCCATTGGTCTGGATCAGTGAACCGCGGCCACTGTGAGCCACGATCGGCTGAACCTACGGACGTGGCAGGTAAACAAACCAGCCTGGCCCGCCAGGGGCTTTCCCTTCACAAGCGGCGAAACAACTTTGGGAATCACTGAATTAGACAAACTCCTTTCAGGGATGGTCTAGATAATATTTAATAAGGCCTCAGTGCAAGAGGTTGAACTAGATGATCTATCAACGTCCTTTCCAGTCCTACATTCTAGAACATAACTTAAAATAACAACAAAAAAATCCAATCTTGATTTAAAAATTGCTACTGATGGAAAATGCATCACCCAATGCACCCATGTGTTACTTTATCAAAATACTGGCTGAGTTATCCTAGTGGATGGTCACCAGACTTAAATCAGACTCGGCCTTCAGATTCCACATGCATCCAAGATAGGGTCTCACCTGAGTCTAATACTGCATCAAGCTCTGGGGCTCTAGTACCAACTTCTGAGTGCAAACTTTCTCTCTGAAATTCTTTCTTGGGATATGGGACTCCACACTCCACTTGCCTTAGGTCCTCAGACCAGTGCTCAAACTTCTCCAGTAGTTTATGCATGCTCTCCCGGAGCCTCACTTGGCTGTGGTAGCTCTGGTTTATAGTTCAACTTTTTGGGGACAGGTGGCACTTAAAGCAAGGAACACAAACTTTTAAAATGAAATTCTTAAACACACACACTTACACAGTACAAGAGATTTATGGTTACATGAAAAATGAAAGTCTGAACAAAATCCTCCCTTGGACTCTCACCAGTCCTGAGAGTCCTTGGAGTTGGTGAGAGTCCTCAGGGGAAGGCAAAGCTCCTCTTGTCCCCGCACTCTTTCAGCTGTATATTCTGTTCCTCATGATGGACTGGCTTCCTTGTTTACAGAGGATGCTATTTTTAAAAGCAGTCTCTGATGCCTTTATTTTTTCCTTCTGTTCTTCTGTTGGGGATATTCTATGTTCCCACCTGCTGATGGACTGTTGGTAGCAATCCCCTTGTCCCACCATGGTAGAACTAATCAGTTTTGATGGCTTCTTGATGGCCTTGTCTTAGCATCACAGACAATTGGTTTCTGCTACAAAATGGAGATTTTCATCTACATTGAAGGTCCCCTCCTGTTAACTAACCCAGTATGAGTTTGTTCAAGATAGGGTAAGTCTGAATTGTTGCTTTTTACACAACTTTGGGAAACTCAGCCTGAGATTCCTCTATGTGTTCTGCGTTGTGTATTACACCTTGTGTGTAGTCACCTCAGAGCATACCTACTCAGACAAACCATCAGGAACAAAGTTTTATTCTGTAAGGAAACATAGAACAGGATTACAGTCCAGCAGCCTCCTCTCTGCTTGCTTGTCTTGTGCTCCCAGCTTCAGTCAGTGTCAAAACCTCCTGCTGGGATGGCACAGGGGACTTCCTAGCAGGAAACCAGGAGGTTCTCTCAACATACAGCAGTTTGTAGTCCACAATTTGTAGTTCCCGCTGCTGCTGGTGAAGCACACTGGACCTTGGGGTACACATTTCACAAAACAAAAGAATTTTATGAGTTGACAAACACTTTTCCCCTAACCATCACAAATCTATTGTCCTTTTAGTAAATCAAAGAATATTTATGAACTTTTAAGGCAATTATATAAATAACTTCTGGAAAGAAACTAAGACGATGTCTACAGTGTACATGGGACCAGGTTTCCTAGTTAGGTAGACAAACTTGGTAGCTCTGCTTCAGCTAATGTGCCAAAAACAGCAGTATGGCAGCAGCTTGGGCTACCAAATGAGTACATATTCAGGGGGTCAGGCATGATTGTACTCGGTTCAGGCTAGCTGCCCACCTGTTGTGCTGCTGCGCTGCTATTTTTAGCACACTAGCTCAGCAAAGCTAGCTTATGTCTAGCAACCCATGCTGAGAACCAGTGTAGACATACTCTAAGCAGAGAAATGAAGTAGTTCAAAACAGAACCATCTTACTTAAGAATATTGATGTTTTCCTCCTATCATTGTAAACATTGCTTTTGTTAATATTTGGGGGCTTAACAACTTTTAGAATTTGAAAATAATTTGCTATTGGACAACAAATCTACAGAACATTTCCACTGTAGGTTATGAAAAATTCTGGAATTTGCCCATCTTTCTGCTGAAAGAGTTGATTGCAAAATGGAAAATTTTAGCTGCAGCATTTGTTGAAGAGAAGCCATGAGAGAAAGAGATTTGATCTGAATATTGATACATGGCTAAACTAAGCATCACTGAAGTGCATTTATCTAACCCAGGAACTAATTGTTTTTACTATAACTGGTTTCTGTGATAAATGAAGGGGGGAACTCCTTTTATGGACACCCAGCCAGCCAGTTAGCTATAAAGTCCCTCTTGGTGGATGCTTGCTTTACCTGTAAAGGATTAAAAAGTCCCCCAGTTAAAGAAAAGGGAGTGGGCACTTGCCCAAAAGAGCCAATGGGAAGTCTAGAACTGTTTAAAATGGGAAAACAGCTTTCCCTTTTTCTCTCCGTTGCTCTGTCAGGGCTGCAGGACAGAGCAGGGATGCTGTATAAAGTTTGAACTAGATATGAAAACCATCAGATCATATCTAGAACTACTTTTAACAACCCAAATATGTAAGTAAATTAGGAATGTTTAGCTAGATGCGATCAGGTTTATTTTTTTATTTTGGCTTGTGGATCTTCTCTGTGCTAACCCCAGATGCTTTTGTTTGCCTGTAACGTTTAAGCTGGACCCCAAGAAAGCTATTCTTGGTATTTGACTTTTGAAATTGCTCTTTCAAAATCTAGCAAAAGCCTAAGTTCCAGATGTATTTTCTTTGTTTTTGTTTCTAATAAAATTTATCTTTTTTAGGAACAGGATTGGATTTTTTGGTGTCCTAAGATGTTTGTGAATGTTGTTTGATTAGCTGGTAGCCACAGCTAATTTCCTTTGTTTTCTTTCTCAGCACTTCCCCAGAGTGGTGTGAAGGGACTTGAGGTTACCCTACAGGGAGAAATTCCCAAATGCTCCTCCCTGGGTTCAAAGGGTTTTTCTTTTCTTTTCTTTTCTTTTCTTTCTTTCTTTTTTTTTTTTTTTTTGGATTTGGGTGGTAGCAAGCCTAGGTCAGAGAAAAGCTGTAATCTTGGGACTGTAATACAAGGCTGGAGTAGCAAGTATTAATTTTTAAAATCCTTGCAGGCCTCCACCTTCTGCACTCAAAGTGACAGAGTGGGGATTCAGCCTTGACAGTTTCAAAGGGACCATCAGATGTAATAAACAAACTCCATTTACTTACTGATTTTTATTATCAAGGATATTTAAGACTTTAAAAATATGTAATAATCACAGAAGAGTAACTTCCAACAGTATAGAAAACTCTGGATGCTAACATTTGGGTCTGAAGCTATCTTAGCCTTTTTTTCTGACCAGGTACGCCCTTCTTCTTGCTCATTCTCTGCCTGAAGGCAGAGGCCTCTCTCTCTCTCTCTCTCTCTCTCTCTCTCTCTCAATCTCTGTGTCTATATATAGACACATACACAAGTTCTGTTGGGCTTCCCTATATATAGAGTCAGATCTTTAGCTGGTGTAAATCAACATAGCTACTGTGTGCTGTGGAGTCACATCAATTTATACCAGCTGAGGATCTGGTGCTTATTGTCTAAAAGTATCACATTATAAGGTGGGATGCTATCCACCTTTCTCAAAGAGTCAGACTGTTCTGATTTCGTAGTTCTAATTTGTTTGGGCTTACATGAGACTAAATACATTAGAAAATCAAGTAACATTGCACACAGTAGCATTCATTGGTATTATAATAAAGTAAGAAAGAATAGATTAAGTACAATACATACTTAATTTCCATAGTCAAGTATTGCATAGACACTTCTGACAATGTAACTATGGAATTTTCAATCATTGTAATCCTCTTGGTTTTAAACTGCCGACCTGAAGCTTCTGGAAGAACAGTGTTGCATATCTAAGTGGCTGTAAAAAAAAAAAAAAAGGAGGGGGGGATACAATGATAGTTGCCAGTTATTTTTGTAAGATTTTTCCCCCAAAAAATTATTTGCTTTTTGAAAAATAACTTCTTTCTTGACAAGAGAATATTCAGTCTTGTTCTGTGTGTTCCCTGATAAACTCCGTTAACTCTGGCTTTAGCTGGATTTCTAATGAATGCTGTTATTGTACCAGATTTTTCAAATACGATGCAGTTCCACATTTTGCCACTAAAATGGGAAAGATTTGAACAGACAAATGCATCTAAATAAGGCTAATTCTGATGGAAATCTTTCTGTTGACTACAACAGGAGTACAACATAGACCAAAGTTCTGAATCAAACCAATAAAAGCCATTACATTCACTGTTGAATACCTAGCAAAACTGATTGGATATCACTAAAGTATTAATCCCTGAAGGGTGCTCACACTTGGATTAGTCATCATTTAAGTGGGTAAAAGCAAGTCATTTAGAGACAGACAGGAGTAATTTTTGGATCAAATGTGATATTGATTCCTCAGATGTGCACCGATTATTCTCATCCAGAATCTTCCCCTGTTGTTTCATCTTCTCATGTCAAGGTGCAGTCAAAATGTTCAGGCAGTGCTGTCACAAAGAATCTGAATGTTTAGCTATTATACAGTGGTGCTGCGTCTCATGACCAGGGTTCGTTTTACAGGTCCGCTGCTCCTTTTAGCTAGGGGTACCAGTTGTCCAGTTTTTAATTGGAACACCTGGGCAAAAAGGTTCCCTCCCCAGCCCGGTGAAAATGAGCGAATGAGTGAGGATGAGGGAGAGCGAGTGACAGAGGGAGGGGGGATGCAGTGAGCAGGGTGGAGCTTCGGAGAAGGGGCGGGACAAGGGTGTTCGGGGGGTTTTAGCCCATACTTGCAAGCCCTTAAATACTCCAGATAGTCTCTGACTCACAGCACTCCTTTTTGAGGCTGGTTTCATATTAAATATAATTCACACAAACCTCAGAGTCCTAAATCACAAAATAATCCAACAGTTCTCAGGGAGGCTCAACACAAATTCCAAAATAAGAACTTCCACCTGAAGCCTATAGTCTGGCTGGAGCTCAGCCATGCGGCCCTGCTTGTGTGTGTGTGTATGTGTATCTGTTTGTGTGTGTGTGTACATACATTCACTTACTCTCTCTTTAGGAATTGTGAGAGCTCCTGAGAGTGAGAGTGAGGCTGTTTGTTCTGTGCTGTGTGCACCAACTGGATGTTTTTAGTCTGTTTGTTTTTGTTTTGTTTTAGGGGTGTTCATAGAATCATAGAATATCAGGGTTGGAAGGGACCTCAGGAGGTCATCTAGTCCAACCCCCTGCTCAAAACCCGCCTGTTGTTGGTTTCTCCCTTTTTCGGGGTGGTGGGTTTTCTCTGTGAGGTCCACTGCCGATGGGTTTAACAGTTTGACCCACAAGCATGGAGTTCGGTGTGTGCCAGCATTGTGGAGAATGTGTTCCTGAGTGTCGGTAAGGTTACTGACTGTGCTAATACACAATCTGCCTCTCAAATGAGCAAATCTATTGTGATCTTCCTGTCCCATGACCAATTTGTGAATCATTTGGTACAGGAGGGACTCTGGGTCAAGGAGACTTTTGTTCAAGTTTTTTCCTTGTTTATTAGTGCTACTAAGTATCTTTTTCCAGTGCCATCCCCCCTCCCTCCACAATGAGATGCTTATGTCTAATCTCTTCCATTATGGAAAGGTAGTTTGTACTATTAGGATGGTTCTATTAGGCTGCAAGAACTCAAATGTGAGGCATATTATGTTATTCTGGCACCAGGTTTACATGATTCTAAATAACTCTCAACAGCCCTTGAATCTGGTTTTAAAGCAACAGATAGATGAGGTGAATTATACAGGGTTTGCTAATTCTGGAAATATGAAATATTACCTCTGTGGTGACCCTGGTCATTTGAGGGCTGGGGGTCCCTGTTAACAATGTGGAACCCCCAGATAGTGGGAGGAGTCTGGAACATCAAGGGACTTGCAGGAAACCACCTGCATCTCCACCACCAAATTCTATCTCCCCCTCCTTTTATGTGGTCTGCCACTGTCCAGAGAGCAGCTCCCGGCCCCAAGGAACCCTCTGTGTCTGTCACTTGTGACTGGACAGAAATGTGTCCTGGAGCTTGAGGAGCACTTCCTTGAGGAGGAAGCAGAGACAGGCTCTAGAAATTGAGGTGAAGAGCAGACCAAAGATGGTTTTATGCAGGACTATTTCTAAAAGAGCTAAGACTTTGGAGGCCCCTGAGTTGCTGGCAGTGGCTGAAGATGGAGCTGTGTGCCCTGAGAAGTAAGATAACGTTTCACTGAGTGGCAGCTTCATACATGAAGCTCCCAGTGGGTTACTGTCTTCCTTGGTATGGTGAGCCCTGAAGACACCAGTCCTGCATGCTGCAGTGATGGTGCTGGGTCCCAAGCTGGAGCTGCACTTCCTACCAGTCTTGGGAAAATAGATATACCAGCTGGCCCCACTTAATCTCTATCCTTGGTGAATGACGAGAGCATGACAATGGCTGTTCAATGTTCTTTTTGAGCTGGTAAAGTCTGAGATGATGAGGTGAGGGGGCATGCGGGGATTGTTGAAGATATATAGGCCTCCCCATGGGACTTCCACTTTCCACTGTGTCTCTGTGCTGCTTGGCTCTCTCCATCTAGTCTCTCTGGCATTGCTCAACTTTGGCTCTGTAAATATTAATGGATGCCAGGATGGCCATAAAAGAGTATGACTCTGAATTTCTTACACAAAAATGAGCTGATATGCTTCTACAAAAGACCCTGATAATCAGGGGAAGTGGCTGACGGAAGGGGAAGCTTTCTTGAGCTTTGGCTCCAATGTCACTGCTGGGGTGGCTGTTCTTTTTTTTCAGGGTGCAGGGCACAGATCCTCTCTGTGAAGATCGTCCAGGGCTGGATCCTCCAGGTGAAGACACACATTGGCACTATTGTTTTTAATCCTTGACACTACTCTGAGGTGACATCGTGTCTCCTTTCTGCACACACTTGCCCATGCCATTAGGGTCCTGGGAGGGGATTTCAATTGCATGGTGCATTGTTTTAGATGGGAACTATGAGGAGCCACACCCTCAGTTAGAAACTGAATTGTCTCCTGAACACCTTTGGATTAATAGATATTTAAGGGCTCTTTCACCCCCATATTAGCCTTCAGCCAGGAGTACTGCTTTTTTCCAGCCACATCTCAGAGGGTAGATTGGATTGCTTTTATACCATGAAGGGCAGTGTGAATATGTTTGTTTGGTCTTCTATGTCTCCCATTCACTTATCTGATCATCATTTATGTCTCTCAGTGTGTCTCTCCATGTTCTTACCTGTGCTTCCCAGTGGTGCTTTAATACCAAATTATTACAGGACTTGAATGTCACCCAGTTGTTCGCTGTGTTTTGGAGGTGCTGGCCACAGCACAAGCTCCTGTATGAGCCCCTGAGACAATGGTGGAATGGCGGGAAGGTCCACGTCCAACTTTTCTGCCAGCCATACGCCCACGTGACCATGCAGTCCGTCCATCAGCCATTAGTGCCCTGGAATGTCAGCCCTTGATGTGGGAAACCTGGTGCAAATTCACCAAACCTTAACTGAGACGTACCGACTGCTGAGATATTTGTTGGAAGAAAAGGTGCAAGGGGGCCTGGTTTGGGCCCATTTTACGCAGCTGCATTAAACTGACACTCCCAGAAGATTCTGATTCAGGTTGGAGAAGAAGACCTCAGTCAATTGGCAGGTTTTTTGTCCCTGGCTGCTGGACGGTCATCTGACAGCTGCCACTGCTGAGTGCTGGAAAGAGTTGTTTCCTCTTACAGTATTTTATATTCACCTGAATCCTGTGCTGCTGGCAATGGAGAAACTGCATCAGGAGCTATCCCTTCTGACCACTGAGGAACAGCACTGCCTGGATGCCCTGCTGTCATTGCAGGAGCTCTCGGTTGCAGCTCCCTACAGGCAAGGTCTCAGGTATCAATGGGCTGCCACCTGAATTGTACAAATGTTTCTGGCCTCTTATCGGTCCTGATTTTTTTCCCTAGTGGTATTGGAGTGTATCCAGGAGAAAGAGCTACCTCTCTGGTGCTGCTAGGCAGTGATCACTCTGCTGCACAAAGTGACTTACGGCACTGGACAACGATTTCTCTTCTCTGTTCTGATTAAGATTTTGATCCAGGGCCATAGCTAACAGACTAAAGGACTCTCTGGACTCATTGATACACCCTGATCAAACATAATGTATTCCTAAATGCTGTATTCTTGATAACTTGTTTTTAATGTGTGATGTTTTTACAGTAACAAATGTTGTAGTCTGGACATGTGGCTTATTCCAATGGACTAGGAGAAGGACTCTGATAGAGTTAACTATATTTATCTTTTAAAAATATTAGAAGTTTTTGGGGTGGGGCCAGTGTTCTCTTCATATATTTCTTTATTGTACTATCACGTTTTTAGTGTCTTAAAGATTAATGGGGGTCTCAGCTGCTGCTTTCCAGTCCACAGAGGCATTCATCAGGAATGTCCTTCGTTTGGAATGTTGTGTGCTCTAATTTTGGAGTCTTTCCCATACTTCCTCAGAAGCCGCCTGACTGGCCTGTCTATACCGGGGTGCCAGATCCTTTCTCAGTTCATCTGTCACCCTATGCTGATGATATATCAGTTTTTAATCAGAGTGACATGCAGGCACTTTGTTTGTTTACAAGTGTAGGAACAGGCATCTTCTGCCTGTATTAACTGGGCTTGGAGCAATTTGATCTTACTGGGCTCTTGGGAATGTAACATCCTGCCTTTTGTTGCAACAATTGCAATGGGGCACCTCTGAGATTGAGATATAGGAGGGAGAGGGGTCTTTTTCAGATCTGAACAACATATATTAAGGAACTGGGAGGAGGCTGAGAAGAAGGTGCAGGACCGTCTGCAGAAATGATGCTGGATGCTTCCTGGACTCTCCTTTCAGGGATGAGTTTTGATTTCCAACAACCTTGTTTCCTCAGTGCTAGTGTCTGGATCCTTCCCTGGGCCTTTTGGATGGATTCAGAGGCATATTAATTTTTTTTAATAGTTACCATGGGTTGCACCTTACTTTGTTTTTCCTGCCATTGGATGAAATGGGCCATTAGCTCACTGACTTAGTCAGCAGGGTGGCAGCCTTTTGCCTATGGTCTGTTCCATGGTTGCTGTAACTCTGACTCCCCACTGGCCTAGAAGCCCCTTCCCTTCTCTCTCCTCCATCATGCTGTGTGAATGGGCTTTAACTCTCACTGATTTTTATTGGCATCTGGTCAATTGGAGTCTAGATTTGCCTCCATTGTATAATGATCTTTCCAATGCCTTGAGACTTTTGCAAAATGCACAACTGGACCAGGCATTTTCCAGTTTATGGTTCTTGGAAGACCTTTTGTATTCTAACCCAATTTTTCCTGCTGAAGCTCTTAGCTCTGGAAGCCTCTTTTCTGTCTTTTCCCAAGCCACGTTGACTAAGCTGTCGCACCTGATTGTTCCTAGTTAGTCAAGCTGGAAGTTGGTGACAGCTCTTGCTGCTTAGACTTGAATTTGGTCTGTGCATTTTTTGCATACAGTCCTTGCTCAGTTCCAGGCAGCACTCCCTCAGTGGACTGATTAATATTTGCAAAAAAATTTTCATGGACTGTTCTTCCAGGGGGAATCCTGTGTTCCTCTCACTAGTTGTCTCCCATTCTGTGGATGAGGCACTTGTGGAACCAGGCAAATTATTGTCCTGGAAGGGTTTGGTAAATGTTCCTTTTGCGTTGACCAAAAAGAAGCTTTCTGGCATATGTGTCAAGGTACAGCATTATGTCTGATCTCCCTGATACTGCCTGGAGGATGCTCTGTCCCTGAGTGACTCTATGTCCCCAGCTTGGAGGATGTTGTACTAACCTCATCTTCCTAGGTGCTCTGATAACTTGAGTGGAAGGTCCTGCAAAGCATCATAGCAACAAATGTTTTGCGAGCCATTATTACTCTTCATGTGTCTGCACAGTGCTCTTTTTGTTTGGCTTCAGACTTTTTCCCTACACTGTCACTATTAATTCCTCTTCTTGTTTTTTGCAACAACTTTTCAGTGGTTTGGGACTGTTTTTCTCCAAACCCCTATTTGTTCTGGGAGCAAGATACAGTGCTCACATTCAGACAGTTTTCTACCAAGCTGACTTCTTGCTCCATCAGGCTAAACTGGCCATTTTTTGGAGGGAAATAAAGTTGTGCCATCTTGTGAGACTTCTCATTATATTGCCAAAGAAGTTATATGTGTTGTCCAAACTGTCATACTGTGGTAATGATTGGGTGGGGGGAGGAGCATTTTTCTTTCTCTGTCATGAAAATTCTATTGCCCAAACTTTCTCTGTGCAGTGCAGTACTCGATACATTTCTGCTTTATCGCTCTCATCTGCTCTCCCCGGTGAGAGATCACCACTTTTATTTGCTAGAGACTTGCTTCTTTTGATACAGTATTTTCGTGCCAGGATGATTTCAAAAAAGTCACTGCCCGTGCCTGTGGAGTTTTGGGTGTGTCAACTGTCTCTGTTGACTTCAGCAATAGGAAGCTATATTTTGGATTAAGAAGGAATTGTCAAAGCAAGGGAAGTCTATAGTCTACAAATGCTGCCTATTAGTTTTCTCCTTCTGCTGATAGAAATATTTGCTATTCGAGTGACAATTTATTAAATAAGGACCAATCTACATTCTATCTGTAAACATTTGATCGGCTTGTCTACGTGCAAATAGATGTTTTCCCTTCATATGCATATTTTATTTCTTCATGAAAATGCAGACTCATCTAAATCCTAACCACATGCCAGTGCACATTCCTATAAACCTCCAGTTTTTCTTTATTGAATTGGGTGCCAATTATTTTAATTCCAGCATAAAAGATCCCTGGCACAATCACCTAGTGCCTGTGGTTTATTATGCATCAGTCCCTAAGAGTGACTGTCCTTAAGCTCAGTTAAAGCCTTACATAGTGAAAAATGAACTTCTGGTCAATCTATTTCCTTGCCTACACTACAGGCAATAAGAAGTGCAAATGGGGAACTCAATAAATCATCTAGTGAGCATTTAAACTAATTAAAATGTGATGACGGCTGTTTTTAAGATCTCCGTTCATAATTTATATTGCAGTCTAAGTGAAAAATCTTAAAAGCTGGTTTCTGTGAGGCTAGCTTTCAATTCTGAAATGTGACATCTCTTTTCTATCCAACATCTACAAAAATATTAAAAACCAATATGGGCAAAAATTAAGAAGCATTACTACTTTAAATTGATATTGCAATAGAATGGTTATAGCTCAGGAAAACTCCAAGATTTCTTAACAGATAGGTTATTTCTCTTTTAAAGGAGGAGAAAATAGAATATATGACTATGATAATAAATGACTTTTGTCAGCACAGGGCACTGGATGACTGCTGTCCTTCTTGTCATAATTTTGGTGCTGGATGGGTGGTGCATGAGTTGTTAAAGCAGCACCTGGCCATAGGATCAGGTAATCTTCTGCCATCTTGCCTTCTGAAATAAGTGTGGGTTTTGCTCCTCCTTCTGTCCCACCATTTCTCCACACAGAACACCTTTCCAGATCCTCCATGATGAAGGACCCACTCTTTCAGAGGTGGTCCCAAGGGCAGCCACTAGATATGGAATTTCTGGCAATGTTGCTCCATTTGAATCTTGCTGCCTAAATCAGAATGGGAGGACACTGCAGGAGATAGTATGGAGGCAAAGAGCCTCTGCACAAATGGTCCTTGTTTACCCTGATATCCTTTCATCCATTTTTTTTTTTTTTTTTTTTTTTACACAAATCACACTTCAATATCCTTACTCACTGTAACCTATCATGCGTATAACTCTATTGCAGTCTTTTCGTTTAAGTTACCTTCCTGACTTGGCTGCTTCTCATTCCATTGCATTCTTTAACTTATTTCAATTAAATTACCTGTCTCAACAACTTTCATACCATGTTAAATCATAGTAATACTTTAACATGTAGCCTAATATGAGGGTGCCTTCCTCAAATTATTCAACTCCCAAAGTTCTTATGTTCTAGCTGTGATGTTATTAAAACCAAATGTTTTTGAAGATTTGGTCGCTGCTTAGCTGTCAAGGTATTCATTTCTGTAGAAGACCAGACTAGACAGGCATGCAATTTTAAATAGTTTTCGAGCCTGAGATTACTATAAAATACTTGTCAGCAGCAGAAAATTGAAGAAAGGTTGATTTTGTCTGGTTGTTGCAGATGTCTGGCTCTGATGAATTTCAGTAGCTTTCTTGGTGAGTTTTTCCTCCTCTATAACTCAAAATTATTTTAAAACAATCCTTGTCATTGAGGCTTTGGCTAATGTTCCAGTTACACATGTTTCTTTCGGATATCTAAAACTTGAACTCCATCTTACTTTTCTTCAGTAGTATTTTTCTTTCTCATTCAATTTTCCTTTTTCTAAGTAATCCCTTTTCTCTAAACTAGATCCAACCAAATTTCCCCTATGAATCCTTTTTCCTTTAAAAGGAGGAGATGACATAAAATTAAAACAAGAATGGATTGCTTCTGTAACTGCTCTTAAGACCTCAAACTGGTCTATTAGTATTATTTCTCCCATTCAGACAAAATGTTAGCCAGAAGCACTTGTGATTCCCAAGTGCCATCCATTAAAAACTGGAGTGTCCTAGGGATAGCATTTTCTTCCGCTCACTGTTAGCCAGTACCTCATTGTCTGAGCTCAGCAATTGTCTAGATAAACCTTATTTTACGCAGTGTTGTTGTAGCCATGTTGGTTCCAGGATATTAGAGAGACAAGATGAGTGAGGTAATATCTCTAACTGGACCAACTTCTTTTGGTGAGCGAGACATGCTTTCGAGCTTACAGAGGTCTCTTCTTCAAGTCCTGATTGAAACTTGTCTCTCTCACCAACAGAAATTGGCCAATAAAAGATATTACCTCACCCACCTTGTCTAGACAAACATTAATCACTCTTAGGTCCTGAACATGCAATCCTTGCTCAGGATCATACTTCTATCTCACCTAATTAGTTAATGAGTATGTTGGTGAACCAGGAATGCTGGTGTGAGTAAGTATTGCTCATCTGGGACCTCTAAATGGCTCCAACATTCTGAAGAAGAATTTATACTGACCTATACAAATATAACTGAAATTCTCTCTCATAGCTATTTTCATCATAAATAACTTAATTCTCTTGCTATACCAATAAAATAAAAAACAGCAGGATCTTATTAGAGGGGATAAGAAAAAATGTCACATTTATTGTGAATACAAAAAGAATCATCATAGCAGTCAGTTATAGCTATAACATTTCATTCAGACATTTGTTCATACACACACAGGTTCTGCAGTTGCTGTATAGTTACCAGTCCTAATGTAGCTTGAGTTCGTGGCTTGGGTTTGTAACTTGTGGTGGCTAACTACCCTGGAAAGCCGGGCACAAGGAAGAGCTGGGTCTTTGTTGGGCATGCACCGATGCCCTTCCCTGTAGACAGCAGTATGTTACCCTTCAAAGTCTTCCATCTCACCCATCCTTTTGGTAGGCTTTAGTTTGAATCCAGAGTCTATAGGTCTTGCTGTGTCACGCTGCCTCTGGGTTCGGTGTGATTGATCACCCGTCAATTGCAGACATGACTTTCAGCCTAGGACCTGGCTTTGATGTTCCTTCAATTGTACTTTTGTTCTTTTCTTCTGAGCGTGGACTCCTCTTACTTTGTCAGGGCTTGTCAAGGTTCCTTCCCCACTCTGAACTCTAGGGTACAGATGTGGGGACCTGCATGAAAACCTCCTAAGCTTACTTTCACCAGCTTAGGTTAAAACTTCCCCAAGGTACAAATTAATTTTATCCTTTGCCCCTGGATTTCCACTGCCACCACCAAACTTTAACTGGGTTAACTGGGAAACGTAGTTTGGACACGTCTTTCCCCCAAAATCCTCCCAACCCTTGCACCCCACTTCCTGGAGAAGGTTTGGTAAAAATCCTCACCAATTTGCATAGGTGACCACAGACCCAAATCCTTGGATCTTAGAACAATGAAAAAGCATTCAGTTTTCTTACAAGAAGACTTTTAATAGAAGTAAAGGAATCACCTCTGTAAAATCAGGATGGTAGATACCTTACAGGGTAATTAGATTCAAAACATAGAGAATCCCTCTAGGCAAAACCTTAAGTTGCAAAAAAGGTACACAGACAGGAATAGTCAATCTATTCAGCACAGTTCTTTTCTCAGCCATTTAAAGAAATCATAATCTAAAACATACCTAGCTAGATTACTTACTAAAAGTTCTAAGACTCCATTCCTGTTCTGTCCCCGGCAAAAGCAGCATACAGACAGCCACAGACCCTTTGTTTCTCGTCATTTTGGTCAGGTGCCAGCGAGGTTACCTTTAGCTTCTTAACCCTTTACAGGTGAGAGGATTTTTCCTCTGGCCAGGAGAGATTTTAAAGGGGTTTACCCTTCCCTTTATATTTATGACAAGCCCCCCAAATCTCATCTAGGGTGAAACGCTGGCTGGGATTTCTTCCTGGAGCTCTAGGAAAAACAGAGTTAATAAGACACATGCACCTCTAAATATACTACCAAGTACATAAAGACTAACAATATTTTCCACATCTCAAGGACGATTTTAACCAGTAGATTCTGGGAAACTTTCACAGGAGAGTGCATCAGCCACTTTGTTAGAAGCTCCTGGGATGTGTTGGATGTCAAAATCAAAATCTTGGAGAGCTAAACTCCACCGAAGAAGGTTTTTTGTTATTTCCCATGGAGGTATGAAGCCACTGTAGTGCAGCATGGTTGGTTTGCAGGTGGAAACGCCGTCCCCAAACATATGGGCGTAGCTTTTCCAGAGCGTAGACAATGGTGTAACATTCTTTTTCACTGACTGACCAGTTGCTTTCCCTCTCAGACAGTTTTTTGCTGAGAAACACTACAGGGTGGAATTCTTGATCAGGTCCTTTCTGCATTAAAACTGCTCCCACACCACGTTCGGATGCATTTGTGGTTACTAGGAACAGTTTGTCAAAGTCTGGGGCCCTTAGTACAGGGTCAGACATGAGTGTCGCTTTAAGCTTGTTAAAGGCCTTCTGACACTTTTCGGTCCACTGAACAGCATTTGGCTGTTTCTTTTTGGTTAGGTCTGTCAGTGGGTCGGCGATTTGGCTGTATTGTGGTACAAATAGTCTGTAATAACCGGCCAAGCCTAAGAAGGATTGAACCTGTTTCTTTGACTTTGGGAAAGGTCACTTTTGGATAGCATCCACTTTGGCTTGTAGGGGGCTGATAGTTCCTTGACCCACCTGGTGTCCAAGGTAAGTCACTCTGTTTAGGCCTATTTGACACTTCTTAGCCTTAACAGTTAGTCCTGCCTCCCTTATGCGCTCAAGGACTTTTTGTAGATGTTCCAGGTGTTCTGCCCAGGAATCCAAAAATATGGCCACATTGTCAAGGTAGGCGACTGCATATTCTCCTAATCCCACTAGGAGACCATCTACAAGTCTTTGGAAGGTGGCGGGTGCATTTCGCAGCCCAAAAGGGAGTACATTAAATTCATACAGCCCGAGATGTGTGCTGAAGGCTGACCTTTTCTTGGCGGATTCATCTAGTGGTACTTGCCAGTACCCCTTGGTTAAGTCCAAGGTAGAGATGAACTGGGCCCGTCCCAGTTTCTCTAATAGTTCATCTGTGAGTGGCATTGGATCGTTGTCTGGGTGAGTTACAGCATTTAGCTTACGGTAGTCCACGCAAAAACGTATCTCCCCATCTGGTTTGGGAACTAGAACCACTGGAGATGCCCATGCACTTCCAGAGGGGCGGATTACCCCCATCTGTAACATATCCTGGATCTCCCGGTCTATAGCAGTTTTAGCTTGAGGAGACACCCAGTAAGGTTGGACCCTAATTCGGTGAGCATTACCTGTGTCAATGGAGTGGTATGCCCGTTCAGTCAGTCCTGGGGTGGCTGAGAACGTTGGCGCGTAGCTAGTGCACAGCTCCTGGATCTGCTGTCGCTGCATACGCCCAAGAGTCATGGAGAGGTTCACCTCTTCCACACCACCAGCACTTTTCCCTTCTTAGTAGACACCTTCAGGCCACTCATCATCGTCTCCTCCCTGGGCTGTAAACTGACAAACCTTTAATTCTCTGGAATAAAAGGGCTTTAGAGAATTAATAAGGTACATCTTAGGCTTTCGGTTGGAGGTGGGGAATGCTATGAGATAATTAACTGCTCCCAGGCACTCCTGGACTGTGAATGGCCCTTCCCACGATTCTTCCATTTTATGGGCCTGGAGCGCCTTTAAGACCATGACCTGGTCCCCTACTCTGAAGGAACGCTCTCTGGCATGTTTATCATACCAGGCTTTTTTCTCTTTTTGAGCATCCTGTAAGTTTTCTTTAGCAAGGGCTAAAGAGGTTCGGAGGGTGTTTTGTAGGTTGGTTACAAAGTCCAGAATGTTAGTTCCTGGAGAAGGTATAAATCCCTCCCATTGCTGCTTCACCAACTGTAATGGCCCCTTAACCTCACGGCCATATACAAGTTCAAATGGGGAAAACCCTAAACTGGGGTGTGGTACAGCTCTGTAGGCAAAGAGCAACTGCTGCAACACTAGGTCCCAATCATTGGAGTGCTCATTTAAGAATTTACGTATCATGGCCCCCAAAGTCCCATTAAACTTCTCCACCATGCCATTTGTTTGATGGTGGTAAGGAGTGGCAACCAAGTGATTCACCCCATGAGCTTCCCAAAGGTTTTCCATAGTTCCTGCCAGGAAATTAGTCCCTGCATCTGTGAGGATGTTGGAGGGCCAACCTACCCTGGCAAAAATGTCTGCTAGTGCCTGGCACACACTTTTAGCCCTGGTGTTGCTTAGATCTACTGCTTCCAGCTATCGGGTGGCAAAATCCATTAAAGTCAGTATGTACTGCTTTCCTCTGGGTGTCTTTTTTCGGAAAAGGACCCAGAATATCCACAGCTACTCGCTGAAATGGAACTTCAATGATGGGGAGTGGCTGGAGAGGGACTTTGACCTGGTCTTGGTGATTTCCCACTCTTTGGCATACTTCACAAGACTGGACATAGGTAGAAACATCCTTGTCCATT
This sequence comes from Caretta caretta, assembly GCF_965140235.1. NCBI lineage: Eukaryota > Metazoa > Chordata > Testudines > Cheloniidae > Caretta > Caretta caretta. Next base: position 42,283,370 of record NC_134208.1, read on the forward strand.
CCCTCCCAGTGGAATGACCCCCCAAATGGTCTTTGGTCCTGTTCACCCCAGCATGGCCACTAGGATGATTGTGGGCTAAGCTGAAGAGCTTGGCCTGGTATTTAGTTGGAACTACCAACTGTCTCTGAGGATGCCAGTCTTCCTGGTGTCCACCAGAAAGAGTTTCCTTGTATAAAAGTCCTCTTTCTACAACAAACCTGGATCGATTAGAAGAGCTGGGAGGCGGTGGGTTGCTCCATGCCACTGCCCAAGCTCTCTGGAGGCTTCCATCTGCTTCCTGTTCGGTCTGGAACTGTTCCCTTGATGTTGGAGACATCAGTTCCTCCTGGGTTTGTGGACCTAGGCTTGGTGCCTCTGGAAGCGATGTAGGGGATGGGGCTGTTTCTGTTGACTGTGAACCTCCGCTGGGACACTATGTTGGGGTTCAGGCTCCTGCTGAGCCTCTTGTGTAGGGTTATGGGCTGCTGCCGGTTCAGGTTCGGTGGGGCCCTCTGGTGTTGAGGTTGCAAGTACTGGATTCAGTGCTGGCAATGGGTCTGGTGCCGGTTGTTCCACTGGTTCCGGTTCTGGGACTGGTTCTGTCTGGGTCTTTGGGACTGGATCCACTGCTGCTGTTGCAGATATTGCCCTGGGGTCTGGGTCCATCACCTCTGACCAGGTCCTGATAGAAGTTTCCGGAACAGAGCTAGGCCTCACGGCTTGTTTAGCCTGGCTGCGGGTGACCATTCCCACCCTGTTGGCCCGCTTCACATGATTGGCCAAGTCTTCCCCCAACAGCATGGGGATGGGATAATCATCATAGACTGCAAAAGTCCACGTTCCTGACCAGCCCTGTTACTGGACAGGCAACTTGGCTGTAGGCAAATTGAAAGAGTTGGACTTGAAGGGTTGAATTGTCACTGGGATCTCTGGGTTGATTAAATAGGGGTCTACTAAGGAAGCATGGATAGCTGACACTTGTGCTCCGGTGTCCCTCCATGCGGTGACCTTTTTTCCGCCCACACTCACAGTTTCTCTCCACTCCAAAGGTATCTGGGAGGAATCTGGGCCTGCGGATCTTTGGTGTGATTCCGGTGCAATGAACTGTAATTTGTTGGGGTTCTTGGGGCAGTCGGCCTTTACATGCCCCAGCTCATTACATTTAAAACATTGTCCAGCTGACGGGTCACTGGGGCGAGGCGGGCTGCTGGAGAATGGGGTGGTGGGACGATAAGGGTTCTGGAGGGTTCTTTGGGAGGTAGGTGGGCCTTGGGCGGCCCCTGGTAATAGGGTGTAGTCTGGGGTTGTCCCTTCTGGTCTCCGCTCCAACTGCGACCAGTTTTCTTCTTCTCTGCCACCTCCACCCATCTGGCTCCAATCTCTCCTGCCTCGATTACAGTTTTGGGCTTCCCATCTAGGATGTATCTTTCTATTTCCTCAGGAACCCCCTTTAAGAATTGTTCCATTTGCATTAGGAAGGGCAAATTTACTGGAGATTCAACACTTGCTCCTGATATCCAGGCATCCCAATGTTTCACAATGTGGTAGGCATGTCAGGTAAATGACACGTCTTGTTTCCACCTTAGGGCTCTGAATCTCTGACAAGAATGCTCAGGTGTTATCCCCATTCTGACTCTTGCCTTGGATTTAAACAGTTCATACTTGTTCATGTGTTCTTTAGGCATTTCAGCCGCCACCTCAGCTAAGGGTCCACTGAGCTGCGGCCTCAGCTCGTGTATTGGTCGGTAGAGATGCTGTACCCAATGCAGGCCCTTTCGAAGTTTTCTAAGAAGGCCTCCATATCATTGCCTGCCTTGTAGGTGGGGAACTTTCTGGGATGGGAAGTGGTACCTGGAGAAGGATTGCTAGGGTTTGTTGGTATATTCTGCTGAACTTTTACCTTCTCCATCTCCAGTTCATGCTTCCTCTCTTTTTCCTTCTCCTCCTCCACATGCTTCCTTGCCTCCATTTCCCTCCTGTGGGCAGTCTCCTGTACCTCCTTCTCCAGCCACATGAGTTCTATCTGTCTTTCATGTTCCTTTGGTTTTTCCTCAGCCTGAAATCTGGCTAATTCCATCTTTTGTTGTGCCATGGATTCTGTCATCCTAACCTCTCTGTTTTTAACTAACTTTACACCTGAGGTTTAGAAATAAACAAACAAAACTTGGCTGTAAAGTTTTGCTGTGCTGGAACAGGATGCCTATTCTCTGATAGTGATTGTCAGCCTACAGAAAAAGACAATTCCCTTTGTCTCTGCTCTGGCCCCAAATCAAAGCAAAAAACCTCCAACTACTTAGAAACCTGCTTACCAGCAGCCCAAAGGAAAAAAAAATCCTTTTCAAACCTGTGCTCCTTGTAAAAAAAAAAAAAAATCAAAATCCTAAAAAAAACCCCCAAACCCTGCCACTTTTGTCTGCAGGCAAATGGGTAGAACACCCCCCTATTTACTTTTAGGGAAAAAAACCCTCTGGTTTGGAAGACTGTGAATTTCCCTGCAGGAAGTTAATTACTCTGCCTCCAGGCAAAGAAAACCTGCAATTCACAAAGATAATCCCCTTTTGTCTCTGCTCTGGCCCCAAAGCAGATTAAAAACTAGCTGCTTTCAGTTGGACCTCCTTTCCAGCAGCCCCAAAGGAAAAAAAAATCCTTTTTTAAAATCTGTTTTTCTGGTTCAAAAAATCTCAAATTGATCTCAAAAGTATTTCAGGTTAATCCCACCACTCTGCCCCCATGTCAAGGTTCCTTCCCCACTCTGAAGTCTAGGTTACAGATGTGGGGACCTGCATGAAAACCTCCTAAGCTTACTTTCACCAGCTTAGGCTAAAACTTCCCCAAGGTACAAATTAATTTTATCCTTTACCCCTGGATTTCTACTGCCACCACCAAACTTTAACTGGGTTTTACTGGGAAACGTAGTTTGGACACGTCTTTCCCCCAAAATCCTCCCAACCCTTGCACCCCACTTCCTGGGGAAGGTTTGGTAAAAATCCTCACCAATTTGCATAGGTGACCACAGACCCAAACCCTTGGATCTTAGAACAATGAAAAAGCATTCAGTTTTCTTACAAGAAGACTTTTAATAGAAGTAAAGGAATCACCTCTGTAAAATCAGGATGGTAGATACCTTACAGGGTAATTAGATTCAAAACATAGAGAATCCCTCTTGGCAAAACCTTAAGTTACAAAAAAGACACACAGACAGGAATAGTCATTCTATTCAGCACAGTTCTTTTCTCAGCCATTTAAAGAAATCATAATCTAACACATACCTAGCTAGATTACTTACTAAAAGTTCTAAGACTCCATTCCTGTTCTATCCCCGGCAAAAGCAGCATACAGACAGCCACAGACCCTTTGTTTCTCTACCTCCTCCCAGCTTTTGAAAGTATCTTGTCTCCTCATTGCTCATTTTGGTCAGGTGCCAGCGAGGTTACCTTTAGCTTCTTAACCCATTACAGGTGAGAGGATTTTTCCTCTGGCCAGGAGAGATTTTAAAGGGGTTTATCCTTCCCTTTATATTTATGACAGGGCTGTTGTCTGCATCTTCAGCGGTTGGGTGTTTACACTTTATTTCATCAGGACAGGCTTGGGCTGGAGGTTGATTCCATCATTCATACATACTTCATTCACACATCTAAACTGATAAGATTAGAGCAGGGTTTTGCAAAAATGAAGGTTGCAGCAAGCTTTTACAAAATGAAGTGAGCATTTTAAAATGGCATTTGGGACAAGTTAAAATGGAGTTTGAGTTACAATATGGAAAAGTATAATGAATGACAAACAATGAGCAGAAGTTACAATGTTGAAACAGTGTAAGTTTCAGCAATTTAAGCAGCAATTAGATTGAACATGAAACTCAATTAGCCAGTTATTGGGGTAACCGGTTTTTTGAATGAATGTTGATTCATTCATAAACTTTGCTTATGAAGTTATATTAATAAAGTGAACAATTAAAAACAATTTCATTGATCAGTTCTGCACTGTCGTCTCTAAGGTGCCACAAGTACGCCTTTTCTTTTTGCGAATACAGACTAACACGGCTGCTACTCTGAAACTCTTCTACAACAATCACAAATGACTGTTTCTTGGTTCCCGTTATAGCAGCATACTCGCCAGCTCAATCTTTTCAATTTTCAATTCTTTTTATGTACTAATTTCATATCTGCTCTAATGCCAGCTATTGCAAAGCTTTATAGCTTTCCGCAACAAAAATATCCCATCCAATCTGACAGCATGGCTAAAGCTCCATTCTGACTCTGTCACATTACACCAAAGTTAACTCAGCACTAGCCAATTTCAGTTCCATATCAGTTCTTGTATTAATCCATATAAAATATCAGCTTTCTGTGTGATTTTTTCAGACACACCAGGGCACAATCCCCACTGTAATAACCTCCTTTTATATTTCACTTACAGACCCACTAGGCAATTATTCTCTTCCGTGTTCCCTCAAAAAGTAGCACACCTGCTGTAGTGCCTATTAAAAGTCTGCAGTGCTGCTAAATTTTCCATATAACTTCCTATACCTACATCATACTTCAATATGAATATAGAATTTTATATTAACATATTTATTATTTATATTGATTTATTGGGGGCCATATTCTCTCTTGTATTGCGATCTGCTTGGCACAGAAGAGAGAGAAACAGGTTACCAGGGATCAGTTATGGCTCTCTGAATTGCTGCTGCTTTGCTGGCTGCTTGCTTTAACTTATGCAAGCTGGCAATGATCTCCAAGGGACCATCCTGCAGCTAAGAATTACTGGATAGTAATTATATGTATTAGAGCCCTCTTAAATCAGCATGCCTGTCTGCCACTTGAGAGCCCCTCATCACCAGGGAGATTCTCTTCTGAGCAGATACAGCCAGAGTGGGGAGACAATCTGGACCTTTGTTTCACTGTGGCCTGAAATATTTTATGAATTTCCATTCACCATTTAATGATAAGCACTGACACAATTTTCTCATACTTCTACCATACAGTATGTGCTAGTTTACAATTGTATGAAATACATTCAGTTTCAAATTTAGTCTAGAAATAAGTAAAATCATGCTCTCCACAAAAAAAAAAAAAAAAAGTATTTAGGGCTCTGATTCTGAAAGTTTGCCTAAGCAGGTGCTGAAATGTCTCCTGTGGTTTTTTTGTTTGTTTGTTTTTTATTTTAATTTACTATATCTTTCTCCATATAATAAATAACTGATTTCATGGTTGGTCCCACAGTCAGTGATCTTTCATTCAGACAATCATAGCCTATAGAGCTAGCTTTAGCACATTTTATTCAGCAGTAATGAAAAGATCCTACAGCCTGTATCCTGTAAGACATTGGCTTCAACAGTCAGCATAACGCTTGAACTTTGGCACACATGGTCATCCTTAATTTTGGGGAACTGGAAACAGAGTGTTTTAGGGGAAGTCTGTCTATAATGACACCAGCAAACCACAGGAACATGAGCTAACACCAGGTCTTGGATACTTTAGGATAGGAACTTCTACAGATGTCTGACCACAAGAATGCCAAGGCGATGAATGGATATATATGATAATAAATTGGGATCACTAATATACTATCCTATAGGAGAAGGGCTCCCCAACATTAGTAGGGAGAGGAAATATAAATAAGGAAGAGGGGACAACCCCCCTACTGAATATGCATTTGATATAGTCGTGTCAGCATAACATAAAACTTGTGTCCCAGCCTTTATGCAGGAGGAGAGAGAGATTTAGCCCTTGGGAGGGGCCAGGATGATGGCCACTGGTGTCAATAAGGATGGTGATGAGGAAGATAAAGGCTAACAGGTTGTTCTGCAAGGGATGGTATGAGTATATGAATGTTCAGATGTACATTTCGTTTCCATATTATCTCTATCTATCTTGCTGGGTTAAAGTGTTTTTGACTTTGCTAAATGTATTAACAAACTATTATACATATTCAGAAGGATTCCTAAAGTGTGATTGTTGCAACTTTGCACACTGGGGTTCCCAACTAAACAGTAATTTTAATAATACTTGGCCTGAACTTGGGACAAGAACCTTTCAAACCTCAGAATGATAAGTGGGAATTCTTAAGTAATCAATATAATTAATGCACAATCCATAGATAAGGCTACACAGTCAGGTTTGTTAAATATTCTCATGCTATTTTCAGCCTTGTCTTGATTATCGTTTTGAACTTGAATTACACCACTTCTCATTGCCATTGTCAGCAGATATATTAGTAACAGCAGCAGCTTCGGAGTGAGAAGTCTCCATGTTTGCTTTACAAATCTCAATTGTCCTAAGTTGTTTGTTCAGATTTGCTCAGTTGTTGTACTGCTGCCATAAAATGTTGTTTTTAACAAATGCTAGAAGATCAGACTACCTATTTGTCAGCAGTAATGGCAGATCATATGCTGTGTATCATACTGCAGTAATTCATTTGATGGGTACAGGAGAAGCAAGACATTTGTTGCTGTGATTATGTGACAATGGCAATTCTGCACTCCACAGCTCAGAGATATATTTTGAAGAACAATAAGAAGAAATGGAAGAACCTAGAGAACCAAATGGAAAATGGTTGGCTTTCAATGGTTCCCTGCTTATTTTTATCTGGAATGATTGTTTTCGAAACCTCTGAAGAACAGATTGCAGCTCTTTTATATAATTAGTGCTAATTTTATTTTACAGCTCTAAAATGTGACTTTAATGTCATGGTTCCTTTTCCATCCAGCAAGCAAACACTAAATGAATTTAACTTAAATCTTCACAGAGTTACTTTTATTTGATTTATTTCTCCATTTATATTTTCCTTATTTGAATTTAGAGGACATGAGTTATATTTAACATTCTTGCATAGACACCGTAGTTATTGATTTTAAATCATCTGTATTAGGGATAAATGTATGAGTTTAATATATATATTTCCCATATTCAATATTTTGAAAAGTTTTACTTGTGTAGCCCAAGGTACAGTGGGCTTCAACAGCAGCCCTGGGAACTACAAGTTGTGGACTACAAACTGTGGCATTGTCAGAGAACTTCCTGGTTCCTGCCAGGATGTACCTGTGACAGGTGGGGTCACAGAGACCCCCTTGTGACTGCCACCTGATGTGCTGACATTACCTCTGAGCCTGTTTTTCCTGTCAGCTTCAGACTTCAGAACCCTGCCTTGTTGAGCCAGACACTCCAGTCTGCTCCAACACAGATCCAGATTCTGAACCACACCCCCCAAAAACTGCAGACTTAACTGAAAAGGCTTAGAAAGTGCTCCTGTCTCTAGCATCCAGATCCCAGTTCCCAATGGGATCCAAACCCCAAATAAATCCATTTTACTCTGTATAAAACTTATACAGGGTAAACTCATAAACTGCCTGCCCTCTATAACACTGATAGAGAGATATGCACAGCTGTTTGCTCCCCCAGGAATTAATTACTTACTTTGGGTCAATTAAAAAGCAAAAGTGATTTTATTAAATATAAAAAGTAGGATTGAAGTGGTTCCAAATAATCACAGACAGAACAAAGTTAGCTAGCAAGCAAAATAAAATAAAACATGCAAGTCTAAGCCTAATACAGTAGGAAACTGAATACAGATAATATCTCAGCCACAGAGATGTTCCTATAAGCTTCTTTCACAGACTGGACTCCTTCCTAGTCTGAGCCCAATCCTTTCCCCTGGTACAGTTCTTGTTAGCTCACGTGGTAGCTAGGGGATTTCTCATGACTGCCACCCCCTCTATTCTGTTCCACACCCTTTTATAGCTTTGGCACAAGGCAGGAATCTTTTGTCTCTCTAGGTCCCCACCCCTCCTTCTAAATTGAAAAGCACCAGGTTTAAGATGGATTCCAGTACCAAGTGACATGGTCACATGTCCTGTGAGACCCCCAAATCTTTATTCTTCCCAGCCTGACTCCTGGGAAGGCTTGCAAGTAAACAGAGCCAACTACAGTCAATTGCCCTGGTTAATGGAGCCATCAGGATTCTAAACCACCATTAATGGCCCGTACTTTGCATAATTACAATAGGACCTCAGAGTTATATTTCTTATTTCTAGTTTCAGATACAAGAATGATACATTTGTACAAATAGGATGACCACACTCAGTAGATTATAATCTTTGTAAAGATACTTTACAAGACAGCTTTTGCATGAAGCATATTCCAGTGACATTATAGTCACGCTTATTAGCATATTTTCATAAAATCATATGGAGTGCAATGTCACAGTACCCTCCTCCCCCCAGCAGGAGGTCTCAGCACTGACTGAGTTGGGAGCACACAGCAGGCAAGTAGAGAGGAGCTGCTGGACTGTAATCCTGTTCTATGTTCTTTACAGAATAAAGCCTTGTTCCTGCTGGTTTGTCTGAGTGGGTCTGGTCTGAGGTGAACACACACTGACACACAACACAGAGTACACAAAGGAACCTCAGGCTCAGTTTCCCAAAGTTGTGTAAAGTCACAAGGCAGGCTTCCCCTATCTTGAACAAACTCATACTGGGCCGGTGAACAGGATGGATGATTACACTTGGACAAAAAGTTTGTTTTGCTCAAGGTCTACTAAAGGGTAATGAATAAGAACGGTCATATCAGGTCAGACCAATGGTCCATCTACCCCAGTATCCTGCCTTCCAACAATGGCCAGTGCCAGATGCTTGATCCACCCCAGTCCCAGTTTCTAGCAAAATCATCCTTCTACTCTGTGTACAAGGTGATCAAATGCTCACAATTAAGTTAGCACAAATGTTTGCTCATCTTAAGGCTTGAAGTTAAATACATTTATGTAAAAATTGAACGTATAAATAGTAAACTTGTGTAAATGTAGATTATGAGGGAGACGTGCAGCACAGACATATTCATTGTTTTTAGAATCAGTGAATATTTCCTAATGAATGGTTTATTCAACAAAATCTGCCTCATTTTCTCCTTGCACAATCTGATTTCTCAATTTTTTTCATTATTTGGATCTCCAGTGCTCCTTTTCATGGATTTTGTTATTCTTTGTATAAGTTGTGTTGCTTAGGTATAACTGGCCACTCAAGTTTATCCAGGGGGCTTTCTGTACTGTGGTTGGAGGAGTGCAACTCTTTTATATGGATTTCACGTGAGAACATTTGCAGAAAGCAAATCTAAAAAATCAATTTTCAAAAGCATTTCTGAATGATTGAAATCACTTTCCATAAGCATTCATGCTAGTAAAATTAAATCACACAATATTTTGCAACACATGAACAAGATCAAAACAAGTTCATGTTAAATATTGATGTAAAAATATAGGCCAACATTGGGCCTGAATGAACTATGGCTTTAAATTGAGTCTGGATGCTAGCATGAGTGATCACAAGTGGTCACAAACATTTTCTTCATTGCTTCTTGACTATTTATTGCCTTTTGTTAACTATAGTATCTTATTAAAGGATTTAAATATATCTAGAGTCTTTTAACATAGGATGAGTTTCTTATAAGATGAGGGTCATGCATTTAGATTTCATCACAGAACCTGGACACTCTTCATTTTTTTGGATCTTTCTTGCTGTGTGATCTGACTATTTAATGTGGGGATTTTTTCCCCTTTAAAACTGTGGAATCTTGATTGTTCCTTTAGCTTTTTGAACATGACACCAATGAAGAAATACTCAGTTAAGAGGTCACACAAAAGAATTTGTACACTTATTTAAGACCAGAGAGTAAGCAAAGTAGAGGAGCAGACCACACCAGAATGTTCAGCTGAGATTTTAGCTATTCCCTCTTCCTAACCCAGTTTATCAGTACATCTAAAAATACTTGGTACCGATTGAGCGGGGCTGACTATAATTACATCATCAAATCTTATTAATTCTAGGGACCAAAACCTTAAGGTACTTCTGGAGAAGATTAGTAAACTTGAAAAAATCATAGGAAGTATTAAAAATGAGCAAGTTAAGGTTTAGCAAACCAAAACTGATCTTCAGAATTGTGCACTTCTTACACAGATCCTGGCATAACATTGTGTAATATTACAGTGAAGGTAAAGTGCCTTGAAGAAAAAATTCAGGGACTCCAACCCAGGGTCTGTTATGTTTCAAGGAGGAAGATGAAAGAGCTGATGTTTTACTTTTTATATTTCAATAACATTTGAATACGTCTGAGATTCCTACCACTGCCACTTCCTTATCTGCCATTTTAAGGGTGATGTCCTGCCAACCTTAAGATGAGATAATCAGAGCAAAATAGATAACTAACTAGTCACATCGGTTAGTCATCACAAAGTGCTCTCAGGTCCTACAATTAGCCATTCAGACTGAATGGTGTCAAACATTTACTCTTGCTGCCATGCTCCTTTGTGTCTGGTAGGTTCATAATAAAAAGTGAATGCAAGGAAACAGCAGAAAGTATTTTTCTTTTCAACGACTGTGTCTTCATGGTGAACTCTTTAAAAAACACTGAATACATAGACACTTTCCAGGTAAATTCTACATAATCTTTGATGTTCAGAACTGGTGGCCCAGTAAATCGAAAGTAGTTATTTAAACATTATTTGTTTCTAAGGTAACCAGGGACTAAACAGAGAATTTTAATGCTGATTAAACATTAGAACACTGGACTGTCTCATTTCTGCAACTGCAATTTGAGTTAGGATTGTCACGTTTCCAGGTTTTCTTAGGATCAACTCTTTTTTGAGGTAGCTGTCCCAGGAAATCTCTAAAGATGCTCAGTACACACTGCCAGCTGTCCAATTTTACGGGCTTAGGATCATCCTTGATGTCCTGTTTTTTTTGTACCTAAGGAGGTGGCAAACCTAATTTGAGTATCTGTCTTCCCTTACAAATATGACTTATTTTAAAGAACCTGTCTAGCACAATGTGTTTGAGAAGAAGAGTAGGATTTTGCTCTAACTGCCTGTGCTATTTATACTAGAAGAGACAAAATCAGTTAGAACTGAAAAGAAATCATTGGGTTTAAGGACAAAAGGGACCACCAGATCACCAAGTCCGATCTATATATCACAGGCCACTAAACACCACCCAGAATTAGACCAAGGTATTATACCCCACAGGGGACTAAAATATAGTGTGCCATAGGCACATAACATAGGCACATTGGTTCCTCTTGTTATGTGCCATAGACACATAACAAGAGGAACCAAGAGGCCACCAAGGCCCATGCAATAGCAGAGAATTGAGTGAGTGAGATACAGCCAGGTGATCCTATCCAGTGACCCATGCTCTATACTGCAGAGGAAGGCAACACCCCCTCCTCTAAGGTCCCTGCCAATCTGACCTGAAGGAAGAATTCCTTCCTGATTACAAATATTGTGGTCAGTTAGCCCCTGAGCGTGTGAACAAGGCCCATTAGCCAAGCTCCACAGAGACAGGCTTCTCAGTATCACCTCAGAACATAGGTGCCGGCTTCCTCCGGGCCTGGGGGGGGAGGTGCTCAACCCCCCGCTCCGCCCCAGACCCTGCCCCACCTGACCCCTTCCCCCAAATCCCCGCCGCTTCCCCCCAGCCTGCCACCTTCCCAACCATTTCTGCCCCCTCCCCACAGCGTGTCCAATCCCCATTCCTCCCCCTCCCTCTCAGAGTCTCCAGCACACCGCAAAACAGAGGCAGGTGGGAGGCGTTGGGAGGGAGGGGAAAGTGCTGATCGGCAGGGCGGCAGGAGGCCCTTGGGGGGAGGGAGGAGCTCACTGCTAGTGGGTGCTAAGCACCCACTAATTTTTTTCCATGGGTGCTCCAATCGTGGAGCACCCACGGAGTTAGCGCCTATGCTTCAGAGCACTGGCCCACATTCCTTGGTTACCTGAAATGTATATTATTCTGCAGACATGTTAAATACTCTGATTCTTGGTGCAAAACATGGCTAATAGGTTTGCCCTACAATATTTACTTAAGTTACTTGTGAAACAGATATTGTTCACTCGTGTATAAATTTTATTTTTTAAAACTTCTACTGAGCCTATGCCATGGGTGACTGCTATTTTAGGAGCAAATAGTGCAAGGAACTGAATGATCTTAATTCACCACCTCACATACCCAGTTTATCAATTACCCACAAAGTTTTAAGCAGCTCACTTGACCTCAAATGCGTTCTCTAGTGACTGTTCCCCCCCTTCCTTATAAAACTGATGAAAGTGAAAGTTGCTGTTTTTCCTGTTATAGCTGTTTTCTACAGTTTAATTGTTTGTTTGTCTGTTTAATTTCCTGTGACATATTATATCACGTCCAGCCAGTCACATCATAGTTTGTCCCATCACATTACAGTATCTAATGCACCTTGACAGATGCACCCCTTAGGGCTTATCAGTCACTAAATTATGTTCTGTGTAGATTTATTTTGCATTCTATCCTAGTGGTGCCTCTTTCATGTAAAGCATACAAAATGGGGTGTGACTGAAAGGTATGTATGCCAAAAACAGGACAAAGAATGAAATAACCAAAAGAGCTTCTGGAGCTACTGAAGAGGTTTTACTCATTGAAGGAGAATGTGTTTGTGCAGAAATAATCCCATAATTCAAAAGTATGACACCAATTCTACACTATGTCCCAGTCACAGATTAATCTATGTCCCAAATCTGTTCAATGTCCCAGTCACATACTTGCTAACTATAAATGATTGGCCAGATTGAGCTCTCAGTAAACCTAGAATTATACTGGTTTAGCTTCACATTTGTGTGAAAGTTTGAAAGCAGAATCTGGCTTCTGCAGTGACCCGTTGAAGTCAGAGTCAAAAATCTTAGTTCAATTACCATTACAGTTTAATAAACAATCAGGAAATCCTGGCTTCAAACCCTTGCATCTCCCCGCGGTTATGCAGGTATGACTAAGGCTAGAAGCTGGTGTCCAGTGCCAGACACCACTACACAGCATCTGAGCTTGTGGATGTTGAACTAAATCTGAACCTATTAAAATCTTCCTGTCACAAATTTATGACCAATCTCAATCTCTGAAATGTCCCTTTACACGATAGGTGCCAAACAGACAGCACTTGGCATAAATCAGCACAGAATTTGGCATAACATGCTGATAGGGGACTCTTATTGTAGTAGCTGGGATGTTACAAACAAATTTCTTCGTTGTGGCATATACTATATACTGTAGTACAACATAATCTATGCTACATATTCATGTGGGGAGCAAATGTTTGGCTAGCATTGACTTCTGCACCAAAACAAAAGTCTACTCTAACTATGATTTCAACCCACCCCAGATTGTTTCCAGGTATTGTAACTAATGCCTCATAACAAAAGCTTCTGTTTTTCACATTAAATTATGCAGTGCAGTATGACTGATTCAGGTTGACATGACATATCCCTCTGCAATCTCTCAGCTGAAAATGTATATGAAAGAATGCATTTTCATCAAAATCAAATGAAAGCTGCCACACAGTAGAATGAAGGGAAATAAATAAACCTCTGCTCTGAAGAAAGCTTTGAAGATGTTTTTGCTACATACAGTGTTTTGCGGGTAATTAGGACTGTGAGTATTACAAAATGCTCCCTTGGGCAACTGCAGGAACATCCTATTCCAGATACCTTTGAGCTACTGACAAATCTTTTGGAACATACTAAGATTTGATTGAATCTTGTAATACATATAATCAAGTAAAATCTACAGTCTGCAAGTGGAATCTAATATATGGGCCCAGAGAAGAGATTAAAATCTCCTTCCAGGAATCGAGAAATGTTTCGTATCTTTTGGCTGAACTTTTGCTGAATCAGGTTGAACTTCACCCTTCCTTCCACAAACCTTGAGCAATGGAGATTTATTCAGAGGTATCTGCTGGACTGGGAGGCCAGAACTTCCTCCTTCCCACTAGTCCTCATGTATGACTTTCTCAATCACTATTCCAGTTTAGGCCTATTGATTAGGACATGCAAGTCAATGCGGACAGACAAAGGGATAGTCTTTAGGTAGCAGGCCATAACTTTTTTAAACTTAACATCAGACAGGGGTGCTATCTGCTCCATCTCCCCATACCAGGCATTGAAGTGTGAGGTTAAGGGCTCTGTAACAGAGTGCTAGGTATGAAAGGCTGAGTCAGCACTTTGTTCACAGCAACTCCTATCAGGCAAGGTAGAATGGAGCTGATTATGTAGAGCTGTGCCTAAATTGTGGGTGGGGCAAGGTAGAAAGGCTAAGTAAGCCATTAGCCAGAGATCACAAATAGGCACAGGAAGGCAGTGGAAAGGGGGAATCAGGCAGTAAGGGGAGAGAGAGATTGCTCTCCCCTCCTATTTATAAGAGCTGTATATGTTATGAAGGTGGTGGGAATCATTTGTAAATAAACTGCACAAAGTGTTGGACTAGCACAAGGAGCTCTGAGTAATTTGTAGACTGGAACAGAGGTAAGAGCCAGGAGGCCCTGCTACAGGCTCCTATCATATAGCCCATGACTCAGGGTAGGCTCTTCACTGCTTACCCCTATGATGCAGCTTCTCTGCTGAATCCTATCACTCTTCCTCTGCAAAGGGAACAGACGGCATTAAAGAAGGCCCTCAGTCTATTAAGACTTCAGGTTTCTCCTTTCCCCATAGGCCTGAGATATAACAACAAAATTCCATGTCTATTATTTCTGGGTGCTGGCCCTCTGGACTTTTATCCACACTTGCTGCTGGCCATGAGGGGAGCCTGTGATGTGTGGTTAGTCTCTGCAAAACCCTCCCCTGAGCAAGGCTATTGCAGGATTTAATATTTTCAAAGAGACTTCCATCATCTCTCACATTTGTGTGAATTTCATCCCCAGAACATTAGCACTTAGAGCAGGCTCCCATCTGGCAGGATTGTTAAAGGATTCCTGCAACTTAAGCTAAAATTTTCAAACATTGTGCCTAAAGTCAGGCACCTAAATAAGGAATTTAGCTTTCTGAGCACCAAGTTTAAAAATTGGCTTACCTTTTTTAGGAAAAATGTTGATTATTAGTTTCTTTTTAATGAACGTGGTTTCCTTTTTTCCCCTTGACTTTGGTAGCATTATAGATAGTATAAAAGTTCTTTTTAGTCTCATACTGCAGGTGAAAAGGAAAGAATAGCAGAAACATTGTACTTTGTTTGAACAAAACGCTTGAAACACTTGACAAGAACACATCCTGGTACAATTGTTCTTAACAGACTAAATTTATGTTTTAGGCACTAGTGTTGGAGAAAAGTTCTCCTGCTGAATTGCTCAGTACTTCCTTTTAGTCTGCAGTTGCTTGCTGCTTTCCCCAGGAACTATGTTCAAGCAGGCTTGATTTCCCATACCATAGATATAAAGAAGAGATGATGCAGAGTGTCAAATTTAATTAGTTAGAATTACAAAAATTGCTTCATTAGGTCATATCTTCATCTCCAGCAGGTATCCCAAAACTGGCCAGAAAATAGTAGCAGTTGGAGGGGAAATATGGTTGATAAGAAATCAGATCAAATCTGGACATGAACAAGTAGTATATTATCATAAATGAGCAGAATGTCCCAGTATGGGACATGAGTTAAGGGCCATATCTTGATCTCAGCTAAACCATTGAAAATCCACATAAATTTCACTGACTACAATGCAGTAACTCCAGATTTACATCAGATTAAAACAGTTTTACCAGAATATGCAGCTGTTCGATCTCTTTGGTACAAGACAATTATATCAGATTTACTCTGAAACCATTCCAAGAAATCTAAATAACTGAAAAGGGAAATTGGAATGTAACTGAAATCAGAATCTGATCCTAAATATCTGTCTTAACTGTAAATAAGCAGATATCTGTGGTTATCCTTTCTATGTACTATAAGAAAAATTAAGATTTACTGTGTTGTCAAAGATGTCTCTCCCAATCACTACAATCCAAAATCCATAAAAGTACAATCTCCTGATGTAACCTGAAACAAATAATGGATGCCCCAAAGAACAGAATTATAAAACTCCTTGACTTATCCTGATCCCAAACCAAAGGACAATTTAGGCATAACCCATTTACCCAGAATGCAATGTGGTTGCATTCCATAGTCTGGTAGCAGAACCTGCTGGAGGGGAAAAAAACAAACCAGAAGAATTTAGAAGAAAGGGGACCTGCCTCTCTACACTCAGATATTTTAAATTACGACTATTTCCTCCTACGGAGTAGGTGTTTCCATTCCCCTAACTGCTACAATAAGTTATCTCATTCTGTTATTTCCTTTTCCCATTTCTTTCAATGATTTGGTCTCAGGCAACCAAAACAAAAAAGAGTCTGCCTGTCCCATTGCCCCAGTCTTGTCACAAACAAAGCTTAATCCTTCTTTTCCCACTTTCTCTGAAAGTTTTCAATCTCATATTTAGAAAAAAAAAAAGCATTAGAATTACAGTACAGTAGGACCTCCCTCCACCACCACCACATACACACAAGAAAGTCTTGCCACATACATGCTACCCTCCTATAGAATTGTCAGTCCTTTGGAGCATATTTTACATTTACTAAATTCATAGGAACTTTCTGAGATTTTAAAGTATGCAACTACTTGGCCCTCTGATATGTTGTTTTCCTCTGATTTTGCCATCCATATGCTAACCACAGACAGGGTTTCCCGAACTTCTTATTTATGGTATTTCAAACGACATCAGTTTCTCTTTGGGTTAAAAAAACCCATTGTTTAAACTCAAATATGAATTAAATATGTAATCATTAGACATTTTTGCCTTATATCAACATGTTACTACTTTCTGTTAACTCAGTAGCGATCTACATTTGTATACTGAACTCATCACCATGCTAGTTGATCTCTTGCAGTATTGACCATATGCTCAGTTAAATACATCTCCGTATTCAGCCACTGAGTCTGCTTAACCCAGAATATGTTTATTACCCTATAGACAGGAAAAACCCTCAGGTTATCATATAATTAATTGCAGCTCAAAAAGTTCTTTCAGATAATTATGTTGTGCCATTGGCAGATAAAAATTGCGTATATGGTATATGATTCTTTTTTCTAATTTTAATTCACTTTAATGCCTTTTTTTGCGTGTGTGCAAAAAACCTCAAAAGTAATTACAGTACTCCAATTACAAAAAAACAACAACCCAAACTCCTAAATACCGAGTGCCAGCTCTTAAACAGGTTTCTGATGCAGTGGCATATTGCAAGTTAAGCTGGATTCAGGATCATTTTATTACAGAAACTTAAATGCTACTATGAATAATATGCTGGTAAATATAGTGCAGAATCTGTCACAATACAAATCTCATGGCTCCCCAGAACCTCATGGCCTCATGGCTCCCCCTGTTAAACTACTGGTAATTCAAGATGGCGACATAACCACTACATGATGGTGTGAAGTATAAATGGTAGTCAGAAAACGCACTAGTGTACAGAACTGTTTTGCTTTCTTTGATTTCCAAAGCCTAGATAACAAGATGATAAATGGATAGATGCAAAATATAAATAGCAAAGCGTACAAAGAAAACCATTTTTATGTTGTTCCCAAGTTTTAATAATCATACCTGCTATTGGAAATATAGGTGAGGATATTTCCCATATATAGAGCCTGAGTATCGTCTTACACTGTTTTTACCGCAATGTTACTCCATTAACTTCAGTGAAGTTATTTTTAATTCATACCAGCATGAAAGGAGAATCAGTCCCATGCTTTTTATCTTGGTAACACCGATTTAGAGTTAACTGCAGCTATAGTCTTTTTTATAAAGCCATACTTTTTCTTTACCTAGAGGACCTCCCACACATAATGCAAATTCCAGGAATGTAGTGGAGAAGGCCATGCCCTTTGCAGCCTTTGAAATATTTGCAGGAGCTGCTCTTAGTGGAGATAAACCTCAAGTGTTTAAAAAAAATTACTTGAAACTGTATATTTTTCTTTTTAAAAACTGCCAGGTTTTGTGGGTTGAGTTTAACTTCATGTACTTTCAAAAGGAGAGCCCAATGTCTGAGGCTGAACCTAAAAATCCTCATAGAAGCTCATATTGGGGAGTTGACGCTCTTCCAAATCTAGGACTTTCAGTGCTTTTAAAAGTTCATTTTAATGTATTAAAAATTAATGTTGATAGCTTAACAGTTGGGTTAAAATGTACTGTTCACTATTTTAAGTTTACAATTTACTTCAAAAACACATACAAAAAATCTCAATTTTCAATAACGGAAAGACACATTATTAGTAATATTATTTTTGACATTATAAAAAGACCTTTTCTCCCAAAAAATCCAAAACAATTATACAATGAGAAACAGAATAAGGCACAGTAAACTTGAGATATAGCTAAAAAACAGCCACCCCCCTATGTACAGCATAATGCACAAGAGTTGTGAGGAACAAAATATTGACCAAGTACGATGGGACAAATCTTTAAGGTTCCTAAAGTTGCCCTGAAATCTCATTTCTTTTTTTTAAAATTGATGAGAACATAACACATTTTCAATGTATGCGTACAGGATACAGGACCTCTCACCCTTTTTCTAGGCCTGATACCTAATGCAAGTAGCTACAGGCTGAAATTATTCTCAGTCCAGTGAAAATGTTAAAAAAGTGAGATCTCAGCATGTTTAAGTCGCTGTAATTTTTGCTGGATTCTATTGTTTTTAAGTATATTCTGTTTTTAAGCTACCATTTTAAAAAAAAGTATCTCTGTTTTAACTTTGTGAAGGTATTAACGTACATTGGAAAAGCTATGAACTGCTGCTGTTTTAACTCAAACATACCAAAGACGGTTTCTAGCCAAACAACCAGACGAAGCCAACCATCTCTTTTTATACACAAAATTCCCATCAAAGTCCACCATGTGTGTGAACATTGAATCCAGTAAGAGCTGACTAATTTATTCTTCAGTCTTTGGTTTATCAGGCTGCAGTGTGATGGATAATCTTCTAGAGCATTTTCATCCTAATTCTCTGAATGGGGAGGGAAGGGCAAATTATACATATGCAGTTTTTTGTTGTTGTTGTTGCAGGTAATGAGAGGAGATAGCTTAGTGGGCTAAACTACAGGTTTGAAACAGCTAGTCTCTCTCAAACAATAGAGCTGAATGAGAATTGATATGAATGGAAAATTTGCCTAGGAGAGGTGGCAGGATTGCACCCTCGCTAGCACCAGCAAGGTATGAACTTTCTTCTTTTTACTCTCACTGCTGGGTGAACTACAAAGCCAATACTGTCTATTTAAACACTCACATTATTAAGTGCAAGCTGCACTTTTCTTTATAATGACCCTCCCTCACCACCACAGAATAAATGAAAGGAGAAGGAGATTGTGACTCCCTGAGTCATAATCACCCTGATGAGCTGTTCCAGGGAGAGTGTAGCTATTCACTACCCCTTACTATGGAGTAGTTCGCATACTGATGATCTTCTAACCCTAAGGGAATAAATTTAAATATATCTGACAGTATGGTGTGTACTCAGCTGAGACCACTGCTTTTTATTCATAATGTGTTCCTTTCTCTTTTAAATTGTTCTCATCGCCACTTTTGTTTCCTCCTTCCACTTGTAACCTCCATCATAATCCTAGACTCTTGAGTTCTCTGGAGCATAGACTGCCTTATTTTGTGCTTGTCCAATGGGACCCTGATCTTTGATTGCAGTCTCTAGTAATTACATTAATACAAATTATTAATAATAAATAAGGGAGTGGGAAAAAAGTTTGCTTATATTTAATTACACTGTATATATTTAGTTATTACGTTTAAGTCTACCTACTAATTATATATATATTTGAGTTCATGTTAATCTGAAACCACTATGTGTTAGCTATTTTTATCTATAACATGGCAATACTATGTGATAAATTAGACACTAAAATTATAAACTGGCCCAAACTAGCACTTTAGTTCCAGTCATTCCCATACTTTAACATGGATTGGGATCTGGATCCAAAATATACAGCTTAAGCCCATTTCTAATTAAAACATAGACATCAGCCAAAATAAATATGAGATAGATCAGATTTCCTCCATAAATTGAGATTATTTTAAAAGCACATGAATAGTGTCATTCTAATTTGTGGATGATTGGACTCTGTGGAACATATGGCTTACCATTGTGTATAAATGCTAATAAGTTAGAGGCTTCCCTTTAAAGCCTGCCATAGCAGCTGTTTTTCTGGGTGCACCATGTTTCCTAAGAGAGCAAGGATGAGCCCTTCAACATCTGTGTTTGGTATAAACCAGAATGAGGAGAGAGTCAATAGAGAAAAAAAACAAGCTGTAGTATCTTGCCTTCATCTCAGAAATGTTAGCACCTCAGTGAAGCATACCCCAATGAAATCAAGAGGATTAGAGCAATGGAGACTAAGCTGTGTGTTTACATCAAGCAATGAACTCAATACCTGACCGTTTAATTTTCTTGAGAGTGCTTTCTGAAATTTTCCTTAATTCTTCTGAAAATCAAATGTAACTAGGAATATTCTGAATTCTTAGAGAGGAGTTTCTGGGAACTTGGCTTTTGACCATTTTGTATGCAGTATTCACACACCTTATTGTGCACTGAAGGAGTTGCATACTGAATATCAAATCTCAAATGAGTGTTTCTATGGAAAATGTGATGGGGGGGGGGGGGCGGAGTGTTTGAGGGGGGTAGAAACTTTATTCTGTAAATAGCTCAGCACACCAGGAATGAATTTGACCTATCTTGACTCAAAGAAGATATCATAGTCTAAGTTTTTAGCTGAACTTCTTAGTTTCCCCCACAAAATCTGTGAATACACCCATTGTACACATGCAAAATTGATAATTTGCAAACAGAAAGCAACAACTGTGCTTGTAAATGGGAATTGTGCATACAATTATTAATTTGAATGCACTCAGAACAGAGGTAAAGTCTGCGTGCACATGTGAAGGGCTAACTGAAAGCTTGACCAAAATAATATGACATAACAGAATGTGATGTCTTAAAATTCTAGGTGGCACTAAAGTTACATTTTCTGTTACTTTTTTCCCTTTTTGAGTGTTGACTGCAAAAGCAATTTTGCAGGCACCCTTCATTATAAGCTTGCATTTATCAGGGAAATTATTTGATTTCCAGTGTGCTTCTGTTACAGTGGATGATAGTAAGCTGGGAAGAGTAGGAATACATAAAACTTCAATGATATAAGACTGTAAAACTCTTGTTAATTACCTAAACTTGGTGGTGGTGTATTTCACCATGGGAGTTGGTTTTTATCCTCTGAAAGTGGTGTTTCAGCAGTACTGTCCCCAGGTACCCACCTGCCCAATTTCTGCTGATATTTTTTCATCACTTTCCTCAAGGCCTGGCATATATACTTGTGGATCAATGTAAAATGCTGTGAGGCTGATGACTTTTTTGAAGTTTCACTTTGTGGCTCCAAAGGAGTAAGTAATGAGAATGACAGTGCATGAAAATGAAAATAACTGAGACTGGAGTTTTCAGAGAAATTTTGCAGCCAGCCAGCAGTGAAAAATAGATGTATTTTAGGAGGGTGTTCTTCTTTTGGATGATTTCCCACTGGCTCTAGACAAAGTAGGAGCTGTAGTGGCAGCATTCCTCTCTGATGTATTCCCTACCTTTATCTTCCTCTCCCTCCGGTCTCGCTCTTCTGGATCCCTCCGCACATTTCTTATTTCTCTCCCTCTTTTCCTCCTGTTCTTGGTTTTCTTTCTTCCACATCACTCTTCTTTTTCTCTTTCCCCAAGCTCCTTTCCTTTCACCTGTCCCTCGTCTCCTCACTTTTTTCTTTCTATCCTTTACTCTCTCTCTAATGCCTTCTTCCTTTTTTTCTCCTTCCCCACTCCTTAACTTTTCTTCTCATTAATTTTACTCTTCTCTCTCTCTCTCTCTGGATCTCTTCCCTGGTTTTACTTTCTTCTTTCCCCTTCCCCTACTTCCCTGATGGCTTCCCTTCTCTGTCCCTTCCCCTCACATTTATTAGAAGGAGTCACACCAGGAGAAGGGAGAAAAGATGCTATTCTGCTATGGGAGCAGAGAAGAAGCACTCTGAGTGCCAGCATAGGGAGAGGACAAAGAGAGATCAGGTTTGCCGCTGAAAAGCTCTCTGCTTCCTTGCTTCAGTTTAAGCTTGGAACTGCAGTGTGCATGAGATCCACTTCTTCTTCCTGTAGTCCCTCTTTGCCCCTCTGCTTCTACACCCCTCCCAAACCCCAATCTGATAGAGGCCAATGAGAGACAGCAGGTGAGAGAATTGCTATGCGACAACCTTAGGTGATACTCATTAAAAATAGATTTTAGGGAAAGTGAATGTTCTTGTTCAGGTCAGAAAAAAACGGACTACCAATTTAAAAGGTATCATCACTCAAGAAGACTGGGAATCAATAAAAATAATATCTGTCTTGCCCACATCATACGTCTATCTATCTTACCGGTATTGTAAATAGAATTGTTGGACAACATTCAGATATCATTTGGCTTAATGGCATCTAACAAATGTTGACGAGGTCAACAAGCAGTAGTTTTCCGTGCTTGCCCTTAAATTTGGGGTTTGCATTAGAATTATAACCAGTAGGTAGGAAATTTGAGAAAATCTAGCTGTGATATTGGTACTATACTGAGAATATACATTGAGTTATGTGTATTGCTACCAGCTCCGTTATGTGTTTTGTCATCCCATCAGATGAAGAAGGGGGTAGAAAGTGACTTTCAGATATTGAAAAGTTGTAAATCTTACAGTGAACAGCTATCAAATGTTATACTCACAGCAAAAATGGAGAAAATCACCCACTGTGAAGAACCACAGAAACAGCTGTGATAATTGCATGCAGTTTTGAGAACAGGCTATTCTTTGAAAACCTTCACATTTTCCCTGACCATGACAATAATTTCTGAATATATCATATTAACTCAAGCAATATCTGAATTGAATGTCCTCCCTTTTGAACATTTTAAACCAGATGTCAGTTGTGACCTTTAAACATGATCAGTTTTTTTTACTTCAAAACCGTTTTATTGGATTTGTTTTTATGTATATTTTATTTGTAAAGTTATGGAGAGGCGGTAGCCTTTCTATAACTAAGGTTTTAAATGGCTTCCATTATAAAGCCCTATTTCAGCACTCCTATCACTTGGGTATGGAAAATTGCCACATTTATTCTGAAAGCTGCAATATCAATAGTGAAGCATCTCTGGGATGACCATCAGTATTTGCCACTCTATTCCCATTTCTCCTGTTATCACTGCAACAATTGTGCCTCCATGATATCTCTCTTACAGCTTCAAGGGCTCCAAATGCATTACATACACATAAAGCCTCTTCACTGGCCCTATCTAGTCATGTGCTGCAGTCTTGCATTATATTCATTCTTTAGTATTCTATAGCCCAAAATGCCCAACATCACCTTGTATTTCTGTAAGTTACTTTGTAGATCACTTGCACTTCTTCTTCTTGAAATAAATAGTTAACCATTTAAGTTAACAGTTAACTATATGAAGATCCCATGCCAAAACAATTCATTTTTGTAGTAAATGATATTTTACAGATTGATTTCTATGTCAATTAATTTTTGAAAGATTGTCTATGGCAGATTTATCTTTGATAGGTTGTTGCAGGAAGTGTGTGGTAACAAGAGACGTGATTGAAAAAATGATGGCATCTGTTGCATAAATGGTGGGAGATTGCACCAAGCAAGGTGCAGCAAAAAAGAATACTCAAATAATCTTCATCCTATGCCTTCAGGCACATGGTTTCTTATCATCCCAAAACAGGAATAGAGAATCCGCTACCTGTCCTCCTTCTAATGCAGTCTTCATTTTATGAAACCCTTCTAAGCATATACCACTTGGTAGGCAAGATAACTACTGTACAGAGTCCATGAGAACTGACAGGAAGTTTTTTTTACAGGCTTCCCATCCAGTAAAGCTGGTTTAGAGATGGAATGATTCTCAAAATGCAAATAACTTGTACATAGATTCACCCCTCCCCCACCCCACAACCCCTCACACCCATGTGCTACTGCAGCATTTGAGTTTAGCTAAAGTGCTCAAGCTATGAGTCACTAGATTGAAACATATGGATCTGGTGACACAGCATTCTCACCCGAGGGGATGCAAATCTGGAATTTACTTCCCCTGCTAGTCTGACAGATCCCGGGTTTGTTGACCTTTAGGTCATGGTTCACATCTTTTTTTCCCAGGCACTAGCTGGCGAACAATGTGATTGGATAGGTGGTTTGGGGATTCTTTAGAGGAAGACCCTTTTCTTTTGGTCTGTAAAAAGAGGAATGTCAGTTGTATGTTTCATTAGGTTAGATTTAGTTTTACATGAGCGCTAAGACATGTTGATAGGGTATATTTTAATAAAGCTAAAAACATAAAAAATACAATAATCAAAATGTTGTATTTGTCATAACAATATCTAATATCAGTCTGTAGAAAACTTGGAAACTTTGGACTTATTTTTATGAAAGTCTGTGTGACTCAGTTTCCTCTGACTGAAAGGCAGTCACTAAGCATGAATAAACTATCAGGAACTAACATTGGTAGGGAGTAATGAATACATTATTACTAGACAGGTGGAAAAGTTTGTAGCACCACCCCCAAGGAGAATTGCATAGACTGGTTTTGACCAGATTCAAGATGTCAGTAAACAAAAAACTGAGAATTGTATAAAGGGGTCAGCATGATATAAATGACAGGTCCACCTCACTGGATCTAAGAACTGCCATGCCACTGTGACCAAGAGGGACAAACTGTGTTAAAGGAGTCCAAAGGATCTTGAAAACTTCCAGGATCTATCTATCTATCTACCTGGTAAACTGTTTTTGTTTTCAAGAAATATTTCTTGTGTAATAGTTTTACTCTAGATAAATAACTTGCTTTATGAAGGCTGGCTGACTGCTGGTTAATACTGTCATAGTCTCTGGGAGAGAACAGGACATCAAGCACGGAACTGAACTCAGACAAGGTGATCACAATGTGTTGCAGGAAGAATTGAAGCCTAAGTTCCCAATTTGGAGGGAATGCACCCCAAGAAAGGTGTTGGCTAGAGGCCTGAGATCTGAGTGGGGTTGTCCTCAAGGAAGTCATGAAGGGGTCAGAAGTACAGTTACCCCAGGCATCGCAGCACTGTCATTGAAGGTAATGCTTACGCCATTGCATGGTGTATATTGGTACATATAATTCATTTAAATTTGCAATAGTTCAAGATATTGGATCTCAGATATATCATTGGCCCTTTGAACAAGCATTTCCTTTTTGGGCACCAGTCCAGCAATTCTAGCTCCTCAGATGAATGTTATTTTCCAACCTTCCAAATAGTAATAATAATACTTGATGTGTGTTTACAACTTTACATCTTCGGAACATTTTTTCATAAAATAATTAAACCACCCACCAGTCTGTGATGAGAGTGTAAGGATTATTATCCTCATTTTACCAGTGGAAGTAACAAATACTGTTTCAATAAAGTACTGTTCTGTTTCTAGTTAATGCTACATGCTGTAATGCTGGTTTTCTGTAGTCAATGGTACTCCATCTCTTCCACTTCACTGTGGTCATTCCCTATTTCCAATGAATGACCATCTCTGTTTTCCAGTGAAATTGGGTGAAACTGCCTGTAACATCATGAATAAAAACTCAAGCTAAATATGCCTGGTACATCAGTTGTACTGAGTGTGCTGAAAATTTTTCTCTAGAAGACAGAATATTTTAAAATCATGAATAAGATAATCAAGAGCAAATGAATCATCTATTTGTCTCAAAAGACTAAAATTTTGGTGATGTTTTGTTATGACATTCTGAAAGCCCACTAAATGTAGACCTATGTCAAATATTTTATTTTGGTGGCCAATTTAAGATGAACTGAAAATGAATTGCATGCTATCAAGTTCTGCTGAAAACTGACTTGCTGATACAACTTTATCTAGTTCAGTAACAGATCTGCACAATTGAGTCCATTTTGTATTAATAATTGTCCTATATTTACAGTGGCTGCATTCCTTCCCAGTGATTCCTCCCTCCCTCCTCCCCACAAGAGACAGCTAGTTGTGAGGGTTGGCAGAAAATAATTCTCTTTCCCTTCTTTTTTTTCCAGAAAGGATGAGCCTTAAACAGACTAATCCATTCTTTCTATCTTTAGTTCAAATTTAACATTTACCTGCATTCTAGACCAGCTGCAGTATAGCTTGGTCTCACTAATATATTTAAAGCAAACTCTTTTGAAATGGGAGCTACTTTAACTCATGTTGTGCTAATCAGCTCAGGTCTGGTTCTTCTAGAAAGAAGGAAAAATCATGTCCTAGGCATCTCAAATTGGGCACCCCAAATTAGTGGACACATTTTGACTTTAATCTCTCTGTGCCTCTGTTCCCCATTAGTAAAACAGGGGGAATACGACCCCTTCATCTCATAGGAATGTTGTGAAGATACGTTACTTTTGTGAGGCACCGAGATACTGTAGTGATGAGTGCTATAGAAAAGCCATAGAGGAATTTATTGAGGAGTGCTAGTTCTGGTATATTAAAGTTGAGAAGAACTTGCTGTTTAAGGTTATCTCTTGTAAATGTGTACACACACTCACTTGCTATTTCCTATGCCTCCTGGAGGTTTTGGATAATGGCAGTGGTCGAAATCTGGGGTCATTTAAATATAGATATAGCCCCCACTGCATATTTTATTTGCCACTACATGTTTACCTGCTTACCTCTTCCATAGGATAATGGGGAAGTATGTGTATAGGAGGTGAATTGTAAGGTTTTCAAGAAATGGGATTTTGATATGATCACTGGAATTGTTGAAAGACTTAATGTATTAAATTTGAATCAATAAGTATCAACAGCAGATGCTTCATGGAAAGACAGAACATCCCTGGAATAATGGTCAAGTACTCCTGCTCTCTTTTTTGTTTGTTTTTTGATAAGGGAGAAATATGACAATTTGGGACTCTGCCTGCGCAATTTATGAATTTTGATTTATATTGTTAAGTTGAAAGACTGCTATATCATCTGTGCCTATTTGTATGTGGATCCACAATTGCTGACATGCCCTGTTGCAGATATGCACCAGAGAGTTAAAATAGAAAGTGTTTAGGACTTAATGACCCTATTCAGGCACAAACATATGGGAACAATGGGTGAGCTGCTTCCTTAGAAAACCAGTTTAGCTGACTCCTCTGAAGGGAGGGGAGAAAGTAAAAGCAGTAAAAACTTACCAGGAGTAGAACAAATGAGTCCTGGTGACTGGGAGGGATTTAAATAAAGAAACACTCAGGAACATGGGGAATACAGGAAGAGGAAGCATAGGGCAGGAGAGCACAAGGTCACGGAAACTGGATAAGGGTCTCAGTGTGGGACAGAGACCAGCTAGCATTCAACAGCCTGCCTGAGGACAGGACACCCTGCCTACCGGGGCCCAGATGGTTCTCACAGGATTCATAAGGGAAGGGTAAGATAGAAAGTGAGTGGTATTGTGATTTCAGATATTTACTGTTTTGTATGATCTGTACTTTCCAGTGCTTTGTGTGATTAAGTATAAAAGAACATAATGGTTGACTGCATAAAGTGTATATGTGTGTGTTGACTGCTTCACAACTACTGCATGCCCCAGAGAGTTAAACTGTAAATTAGGAGCTTCATAGCTTCTTGGAAATGAATGTGTTTAAAGAAAAGGAGTACTTGTGGCACCTTAGAGACTAACAAATTTATTAGAGCATAAGCTTTCATGAGCTACAGCTCACTTCATCGGTGTTTAAGTAACTGGAGTATATCAGAGGTCAGTGCTAGTCCTAGGGCTTGGGGCAGGTGGGCTGAGGAGCCTCATTTATGAGAGGGGGCTTGTGACTGAGAGTTAGTGGAGGGATAGTGGAGAGTTAGTGGAGAGTTAGTTAGGGTGGAGGGATAGCTCAGTGGTTTGAGCATTGGCCTGCTAAACCCAGGGTTGTGAGTTCAATCCTTGAGGGGGCCATTTAGGGATCTGGGGCAAAAATTGGGGATTGGTCCTGCTTTGAGCAGGGGGTTGGACTAGATGACCTCCTGAGGTCCCTTCCAACCCTGATATTCTATGATAGTGTCCAGGAAATGTGCCAGCAAGACCAAAGGAAGAATCAGTTCTGCAGCCTGCTGAGACTCTAGAATCTTAACATACTCCAGGAAAGCCAGAGGCTTGAATTTCCCTTATGACAGTCCTAGTGGGTGGCTGGCAGGGAGCACTCACTTGGATCTGTGATGGAATTTTACAAAATCTAAAATTATTTTAATTTTTTTTGCCCTACCCATGTGAGTAGGGACCTGGGAGCCGAGGATGTCTGAGCTTCCTCTATGCCCCTTCTTCCATTTGAGCCTGGATCTGGGAGATCTCCTCTTCCTGCCTCTCCCCATGTGAGCTGACATATAGAGATCCCTCTCCCACTAGGGGCATCTGAGCCCCTCTCTCTGCCCCCCATGTAAGATCTAGGACCTGGGGGCACTTCTCTTCTGGGGGAATCTGACCCCTTCTCTTTGCCCCTCCCCTGCATGTAAGCAGGGATTAGGGGGGCCCTGTCTCTGGCTGAGAACAAACATGCTTGGAGCATGTGTGAAGAACACGGTGCTGAACTTGGGAGAAGGGGCTAAGAAGGGGCATAGCTGGTGCAGGACCCAGGCTCACAAGCACTGACACTGGAGAGGGAGATGAGAAGACCACTGAACTGGGGCAGTTCCCATATCTCAGAGCTATTATTTTAGGCTGTATTCATCTCCATGGGGTGTTCTCATTGTGTTGAGAACATCTCATTGAGATGAATGGACTACTTCACACTGCTCTGAGCCTTCTATGCTGCGAATGGTTGTGTAGTGCCCCTTCCCCATACAGTAGGCCCAGATTTTAGATAGGGACACTATGGCCTTGTCTACACTACATAGTTTTGTCGACAAAAGTCAGCTTTTGTTTACAAAACAGTGGAGGTGTACACACTGAAACGCTCCTCCCACCGATGTAACTCCCCTGCTACGCCGAAAAAATAAAACCACCTCAACGAGAGGCATAGAGCTTTTTGTGACAGAGTTTGAGCAACGCGGCATCTGTAAAGACACTGCACTTGCTTGTGTCACCCTAATTGGCCTCCAGGAGGTGTCCCACAATGCCCATCATGATTGGTCTGGTCAGCAGTTTGAACTCCGCTGCCCTGCAGGTACGCAGCCATGCACCCATTTAATGGTTTAAAGGCCTAGACATTTTTGAAATTCCTCTTTCCTGTTTTCTCAGCTTGGACAGTTCACACAGCATCTTCCCAGCTGACCATGCTGGCTTTCCGCAACAGATGTGCTCCATATGGAGTACATGGGAGCTGTTGGATCTGCTGGGTCTGTGAGGAGAAGAGCAATGCAGTCACAACTTCGCTCAAGCTGTAGGAACTTTGATATCTATGAGCAGATTGCACATGGCATGCAGGAGAGGGGACACGAAAGGGACACACAGCAGTTCCATGCTAAGATCAAGGAGCTGAAGCAGGTGTACCAAAAGGCAAGGAGGCCAATTGTGGGTCTGGTACATCACCAAAAGACATGTCGCTTCTACAAGGAGCTGCATGCCATCCGTGATGGCGACCCACTGTCACCGCCAAGAACCTTGCGGATACTACAAGGGGGGACTGAAAGCAGCAGCCAGCTGAGTCAGCCTCAAGAACAAAGTGGTGGATGAGGAAATGGGGTTGAAGGAGGATGTTGGAGGGTTGTCCGATGGCAAGCCAGCACCTCTTTTTGACTCTGGAGGGGTCTAATGAGTCAGTCCCAGCACACAGGCTCTGGCACGCATGAAGCAGGAGAGGCAAGCTCTGGTAAGCATGCATTTTGCTTTGGTACTGCACAGTGATAGGAGATTGAGGACCAAAGCGACATACAGGCAACTAGCATACGGACCCAGTCTGAAGCTCCATGCATGCAGGAGATGCATCTTTTCATCCTGGGTTACCCTCATGAGTGAGATATCGGGTTTGATAACCCCAGCCAGTGGAAAAGGGTGCCAATATTCAGATTACTCTCCCTCGGCACATGTACTGACCTGACCCTCGTTGCAAACCACCCAGAACCTTTGTCCCTTCCCCATTCCAAATCCCCTCCCCTGCCTCCGCCAAACTTACCATATTTTGGATTCTCAACGAGCTGTGTGCTAGCCAAAGGACAATGCCTGTTCCACTACAGTACCTCTTGCATTCCACCCACAGAGACTGGTTTCATGATGAAAGCTAGAATTACACACAGCTTTGAGAGCCTTAACAAGAGACTGTTCCTCATTGCCATGTCCTCTGTTTCAAAAAAAAAAAAAAGTTTTTTATCGTTTAAAGTGTAGTCTTTGAAACAAAATGAGTCTTTATTTGTCTCATGCACATGGTAGTTGCTGCTAAAACTCAAACACAATGGCTATAGGCCATTTTCCTCATTGAGGTCCAACCTGCTAAAATGCAGCACCAGCAACCTTTTAATATTCCAAAAGCACATTCAGAGGTGTTTCGGCACCTGCTGAGCCTGTTGTTGAAGCACTCCTTGCTGCTGTCTAGGTTCCCAGTGTAAGGCTCCATAAGTCACGGGAGCAAGGCATAGGTGGAGTCACCCAAGATCACTATGGGCATTTGCACATTCCCTCATTCTGGAATCTTCTGGTCTGGAAAGACAGTCTGAGCATGCAGCTTTCTATACAGATCAGTGTTCTTAAAGATATGTGCATCATGAACTTTCCCTGACCACCCTGCACTGATGTCAGTGAAATGGCTATGGTGATCCACAAGTGCCTGCAATACCATAGAGAAGTAACCCTTTCTATTGATGTACTCTGTTGCAAGATGGTCTGGGGCCAAAATTGGGATATGTATTCCATCTATTGCCCCATTGCAGTTAGGGAATCCTATTGCTGCAAAGCCATTACTTATTTCCTACACATTACCCAGAGTCACAGTTCTTCATAGCAGGAGGCAAGAATGCAGGACCATTCATTGCATCACCGCAACCCCCATGGTGGACTTTCCAACTCCAAACTGATTTGTGACCGACTGGTAGCTGTCTGGATTTGCCAGCTTCAACATAGCAATTGCCACTCACTTATCCACTGTGAGGGGAGCTCTCATTCTAGTGTCCTTGCGCTGCAGGGCAGGGGCGAATCCGCACACAGTTCCAGGAAGGTGGCTTTGTGCTTCCAACACTTGTGCATCCACTGCTCATCATCCCAAACATGCATCATGATGTGATACCACCATTCAGTGCTTGTTTCCTGAGCCCGGTACCAATGGTCCACCATGTGAATGCCAGCAGCAATCTTGAATTGTTTCTTTCCATTGCATGCAGCAGGGCAGGCACCACAGATTCACTTGCTATTTCCCAGCTCATGAAATATTTCAGGACCAGCTGTGTTGTGTTCATAACATTCATCAACAGAATTGTCTGCAGTTCAGGATCCATGTTTTCAGGCAGAGATGGCAAGTGCACAGTTTACCTGGGCTGTTCAAAAACAGCACACAATGTAGTTGGAAGTCAATGGAATGATGAGAAGGAAAGAACTGCATCATGGGATGGTGAGCATGCCCCCATGATGCACTGTGATCCATTCCCAGATCTACCAGAAAGTGGTGAGTTGCACAGTGGGACAGCTACCCGTGATGCAATGCTCTCTCTGTTGATGCAAGATGACTCCTTGCTTCTCCCTCACTGCTTTGTTTGAACAGCTCCGGCAAGAATTGCGGAACTCTTATCCTTTGTCCTAATTTTATTTGCCTACTTCCCCCTTTCTAGCTAGTGGGTTTACACTGTCCCAGCAGCAAAATGCACCAGTCTATCACTTTGCCTCTACATGAACTTTTCTTCCTTTTTTATATTATTATTAGCTTACTTTTTCTTCTTCTACAAGCAATGGGCTTATACATTCCTCATTGCCAATATATTATATTTGGACCAAACAGAGAAGGGGATAGACACAGACACAGAAGCAGCTGATAGAAAGAGTGCTGACTGCTATGGATACTTTATTGCTCTGCAGCAAAACTGAAACCAACATGAAAGTGAAGCTTTGTACTGGGGAGGGGTGTGATCAAACATTTAAAGGGCAGGGACATCACACATGCTAAAGACAGATTGCAAGGGATTCATAGACTGAATAATTTATAAAGATCATCAAATTAATTTAAAAAATCAGCCTGTTTGCAAATACTTAACATTTATAAAAAAACTGTGAAATTCATCACATTTGAGAGAGATGAAATAGAGTGATAGTCTTCATGAAGTTTGTCCAGGTCCATTTGTATCTCTGAGACTGTCAGGTTTTAACAAACATATTAGATTTTTATCTTTAGATGCCACTGAGGAGATGAGGGCTCAAAGTTTCTGTCCCACCTGGCACAGCTTAAATTAATGTATTCTCTCTTATGCAAGAAAGGTACTGTAGAGTCTCAAGATTTTTTTAAACTGAAATGAAAATACATTATGTTCCATAATGCCCTACTTGGGGATTTGCTCAGATTGCTCTGTTCTAATTCTTAATCAAGTAACCTGAAGAAACCTGAAGGAAATGTGAGCTAATTAATTTTGGAAGTAGTTACTCAAAATACATAAGAGCACACACACTGAAAGTTAATTATCTAAAAGTGAATCCCCATTGTTATCAAATTTGAAATATAGAGAGTAAAACACTGGGGAGTGTACAGAAACAAAATGTATTATGCCCTCCCCCCCAAAATACATCCTACTTCTCAACTATGGGAATTCCTAGCTTTCTTAACATTTTGATGAATGGAATACATGATTAACTTGTAAGTTGGTCAATATTTCTGTCCCACCGAAGCCATTTCTTATTTCCTCTTTATTCAAGATGTCAGAAATGAATTCAGAGCTAGCCTGGAATATTATTTGAATTGTGGACCTGGTAAACTATAACCTAAGCTGTCATAAATATAAGGGGAAGGGTAAACCCCTTTAAAATCCCTCCTGGCCAGAGGAAAACTCCTCTCACCTGTAAAGGGTTAAGAAGCTAAAGGTAACCTCGCTGGCACCTGACCAAAATGATTAATGAGACAAGATACTTTCAAAAGCTGGGAGGAGGGAGAGAAACAAAGGGTCTGTGGGTCTGTCTTTATGCTGTCTTTGCCGGGGATAGACCAGGAATGGAGTCTTAGAACTTTTAGTAAGTAATCTAGCTACGTACGTATTAGATTATGATTTCTTTAAATGGCTGAGAAAAGAATTGTGCTGAATAGAATAACTATTTCTGTCTGTGTATCCTTTTTGTAACTTAAGTTTTTGCCTAGAGGGATTCTCTATGTTTTGAATCTAATTACCCTGTAAGGTATCTACTATCCTGATTTTACAGAAGGGATTTCTTTACTTCTATTTACTCCTATTTCTATTAAAAGTCTTCTTGTAAGAAAAATGAATGCTTTTTCATTGTTCTCAGATCCAAGGGTTTGGGTCTGTGGTCACCTATGCAAATTGGTGAGGCTTTTTATCCAACATTTCCCAGGAAAGCGGGGGGTGCAAGTGTTGGGAGGATTGTTCATTGTTCTTAAGATGCAAGGGTCTGGGTCTGTAGTCACCTAGGCAAATTGGTGAGGCTTTTTACCAAACCTTGTCCAGGAAGCGGGGTGCAAGGTTTTAGGAAGTATGTGGGGGGGGGAAGACGTTTCCAAACAGCTCTTCTCCAGTAAGCAGTATTTGTTTGGTGGTGGTAGCGGCCAATCCAAGGACAAAGGGTGGAATATTTTGTACCCTGGGGAACTTTTTGACCTAAGCTGGTAAAGATAAGCTTAGGAGGTTTTCATGCAGGTCCCCACATCTGTACCCTAGCGTTCAGAGTGGGGGAGGAACCTTGACATGATGGCAGAGCGGGGGGATTAACCTGAAATCATTATGAGATCCAGTTGAGATTTTTTGAACTAGAAATACAGATTTTAAAAAAGGAATTTTTTTTTCCTTTGGAAAGGAAGTCCAGAAAGCAGCTGAAACTGAAAGCAGCTTGTTTTTTCTCTGCTTTGTGGCCAAGCAGAGACAAAAGGGGATTATCTTTGTGAATTGCAGGTTTTCTTTGCCTGGAGGCAGGGTACTTAACTCCTGCAGGGAAATTCACAGTCTTCCAACCCAGAGTTTTTTTTTCCCCCCTAAAAGTAAACGGAGGGGGGGTTCTACCCATTTGCCTGGAGACAAAAGTGGCAAGGGTTTTTTTTTTTAGGATTTTGATTTTTTACAAGGAGCACAAGTTTGAAAAGGAATTTTTTTTTCCTTTGGGCTGCTGGTAAGCAGGTTTCCAAGTAGTTGGAGGTTTTTTGCTTTGATTTGGGCACAGAGCAGAGACAAGGGAATTGTCTTTTTCTGTAGGCTGACAATCACTATCAGAGAATAGGTATTCTATTCCAGCACAGCAACATTTTACAGCCAAGTTTTGTTTTATTTCTAAACCTCAGGTGTAAAGTTAGTTAAAAACAGAGAGGTTAGAATGACAAAATCCACGGCTCGACAAAAGCTGGAATTAGCCAGATTTCAGGCTGAGGAAAGACAAAGGGAACATGAAAGACAGATAGAACTCATGCGGCTGAAGAAGGAGGAGAAGGAACAAGAAAGGGAGGCAGCGAAAGAGGCAGAACAACACCAAGCGGCTGCTCACAGGAGAGCTATAGAAGCAAGGGACAAAGAAATGGAGGAGAAGGAAAAAGAGAGGAAGCATGTGGAGGAGATGGAAAAGATAAAGGCTCAGCAGAATATCCCAACAAACCCTAGCAATCCTTCTCCAAGTACCACTCCCCATCCCAGAAAGTTCCCCACCTACAAGGCAGGCGATGATACTGAAGCCTTCCTAGAAAACTTCGAAAGGGCCTGCCTTGGGTACAACATCTCTACTGACCAATACATGGTAGAGCTGAGGCCACAGCTCAGTCGACCATTAGCTGAGGTGGCAGCTGAAATGCCTAAAGAACACATGAACAAGTATGAACTGTTTAAATCCAAGGCGAGAGTCAGAATGGGGATAACACCCGAGCATTCTCGTCGGAGGTTCAGAGCCCTAAGGTGCAAACCAGACGTGTCATTTACCCGACATGCCTACCACATTGTGAAACATTGGGATGCCTGGATATCGGGAGTAAGTGTTGAATCTCCAGTAAATTTGCCCTTCCTAATGCAAATGGAACAATTCTTAGAGGGGGTTCCTGAGGAAATAGAAAGATACATCCTAGATGGGAAGCCCAAAACTGTAATCAAGGCAGGAGAGATTGGAGCCAGATGGGTGGAGGTGGCAGAGAAGAAGAAGAATGGTCTCAGTTGGAGCAGAGACCAGAAGGGAAATCCCAGACTACACCCTATTACTGGGGGCTGCCCAAGGCCCCACCTACCTCCCAAAGAACCCTCAAGACACCTTATCGTCCCACCACCCCATTCTCCAGCAACCCAACTTGCCACAGTGACCCGTCAGCTGTACGATGTTTTAAATGTAACGAGCTGGGGCATGTAAAGGTCAACTGCCCCAAGAACCCCAACTGATTACAGTTCATTGCACTGGAATCACACCAGAGGTCCGCAGGCCCAGATACCCTTGGAGTGGAGGGAAACTGTGAGTGTGGGTGGGAAGAGGTCACCGCGTGGAGGGACACCGGAGCACAAGTGTCAGCTATCCATGCTTCCTTAGTGGACCCCAATTTAATCAACCCAGAGATCCAAGTGACGATTCAACCCTTGAAGTCCAACTCTTTCAATTTGCCAACAGCCAAGTTGCCTGTCCAGTACAAGGGCTGGTCAGGAACGTGAACTTTTGCAGTCTATGATGATTATTCCATCCTCATGCTATTGGCGGAGGACTTGGCCAATCATGTGAAGCAGGCCAACAGGGTGGGAATGGTCACGCGCAGCCAGGCTAAACAAGCCGTGAGGCCTAGCTCTGTTCCGGAAACTTCTATCAGGACCTGGTCAGAGGTGATGGACCCGGACCCCAGGGCAATGTCTGCAACAGCAGTAGTGGATCCAGTCCCAGAGACCCAGACGGAACCAGTCCCAGAACCGGAACCAGCCAAACAACCAACACCAGACCCATTGCCAGCACTGAATCCAGTACTTGCAACCTCAACACCAGAGGGTCCCACCGAACCTGAACTGGCAGCAGCCGATAACCCTACACAAGAGGCTCAGCCGGAGCCTGAATCCCAACATAGTGCACCCGTGGAGAGCAGTTCACCGACAAGAGAAACAGCTCCATCCCCTACATTGCTTCCAGAGGGACCAAGCATAGTTCCACAATCCCATGAGGAACTGATTTCTCCAACATCAAGGGAACAGTTCCAGACCGAACAGGAAGCAGATGAAAGCCTCCAGAGAGCTTGGACGGCAGCACGGAGCAACGCACTGCCTCTCAGCTCTTCTAATCGATCCAGATGTGTTGTAGAAAGAGGACTTTTATACAAGGAAACTCTTTCTGGTGGACACCAGGAAGACTGGCATCCTCAGAGACAGTTGGTAGTTCCAACTAAATACCGGGCCAAGCTCTTGAGCTTAGCCCATGATCACCCTCGTGGCCATGCTGGGGTGAACAGGACCAAAGACCGTTTGGGGGGGTCATTCCACTGGGAGGGAATGGGCAAGGATGTTTCTACCTATGTCCAGTCTTGTGAAGTATGCCAAAGAGTGGGAAAACCCCAAGACCAGGTCAAAGCCCCTCTCCAGCCACTCCTCATCATTGAAGTTCCATTTCAGCGAGTAGCTGTGGATATTCTGGGTCCTTTTCTGAAAAAGACACCCAGAGGAAAGCAGTACATACTGACGTCCATGGATTTTGCCACCTGATGGCCGGAAGCAGTAGCTCTAAGCAACACCAGGGCTAAAAGTGTGTGCCAGGCACTAGCAGACATTTTTGCCAGGGTAGGTTGGCCCTTAGACATCCTCACAGATGCAGGGACTAATTTCCTGGCAGGAACTATGGAAAACCTTTGGGAAGCTCATGGGGTGAATCACTTGGTTGCCACTCCTTACCACCATCAAACAAATGGCATGGTGGAGAAGTTTAATGGGACTTTGGGGGCCATGATACGTAAATTCTTAAATGAGCACTCCAATGATTGGGACCTAGTGTTGCAGCAGTTGCTCTTTGCCTACAGAGCTGTACCACACCCCAGTTTAGGGTTTTCCCCATTTGAACTTGTATATGGCCGTGAGGTTAAGGGGCCATTGCAGTTGGTGAAGCAGCAATGGGAGGGATTTACACCTTCTCCAGGAACTAACATTCTGGAATTTGTAACCAACCTACAAAACACCCTCTGAACCTCTTTAGCCCTTGCTAGAGAAAACTTATAGGACACTCAAAAAGAGCAAAAAGCCTGGTATGATAAACATGCCAGAGAGCGTTCCTTCAAAGTAGGAGACCAGGTCATGGTCTTAAAGGTGCTCCAGGCCCATAAAATGGAAGAATTGTGGGAAGGGCCATTCACGGTCCAGGAGTGCCTGGGAGCTGTTAATTATCTGATAGCATTCCCCACCTCCAACCGAAAGCCTAAGGTGTACCATATTTATTCTCTAAAGCCCTTTTATTCCAGAGAATTAAAGGTTTGTCAGTTTACAGCCCAGGGAGGAGACGACGCTGAGTGGCCTGAAGGAGTCTACTACGAAGGGAAATGTGGTGGTGGTGTGGAAGAGGTGAACCTCTCCATGACCCTTGCGCGTATGCAGCGACAGCAGATCCAGGAGCTGTGCACTAGCTACGCGCCAACGTTCTCAGCCACCCCAGGACTGACTGAACGGGCATACCACTCCATTGACACAGGTAATGGTCGCCCAATTAGGGTCCAACCTTACCGGGTGTCTCCTCAAGCTAAAACTGCTATAGAACAGGAGATCCAGGATATGTTACAGATGGGTGTAATCCGCCCCTCTGGAAGTGCATGGGCATCTCCAGTGGTTTTAGTTCCCAAACCAGATGGGGAAATACGTTTTTGCGTGGACTACCGTAAGCTAAAAGTTGTCTGGGCAAGTTACAGCAATCCAATGCCACTCACAGATGAACTATTAGAGAAACTGGGATGGGCCCAGTTCATCTCTACCTTGGACTTAACCAAGGGGCATTGGCAGGTACCACTAGATGAATCTGCCAAGGAAAGGTCAGCCTTCACCACACATCTCGGGCTGTATGAATTTAATGTACTCCCTTTCGGGCTGTGAAATGCACCCGCCACCTTCCAAAGACTTGTAGATGGTCTCCTAGTGGGATTAGGAGAATATGCAGTCGCCTACCTTGACGATGTGGCCACATTTTCAGATTCCTGGGCAGACCACCTGGAACATCTACAAAAAGTCCTTGAGTGCATAAGGGAGGCAGGACTAACTGTTAAGGCTAAGAAGTGTCAAATAGGCCTAAACAGAGTGACTTACCTTGGACACCAGGTGGGTCAAGGAACTATCAGCCCCCTATAGGCCAAAGTGGATGCTATCCAAAAGTGGCCTGTCCCAAAGTCAAAGAAACAGGTTCAATCCTTCTTCGGCTTGGCCGGTTATTACAGATGATTTGTATTGCAATACAGCCAAATCGCCGCCCCACTGACAGACCTAACCAAAAAGAAACAGCCAAATGCTGTTCAGTGGACCGAAAAGTGTCAGAAGGCTTTTAACAAGCTTAAAGCAACATTCATGTCTGACCCTGTACTAAGGGCCCCAGACTTTGACAAACTGTTCCTAGTAACCACAGATGCGTCCGAGCGTGGTGTGGGAGCAGTTTTAATGCAGAAAGGACCTGATCAAGAATTCCACCTTGTAGTGTTTCTCAGCAAAAAACTGTCTGAGAGGGAAAGCAACTGGTCAGTCACTGAAAAAGAATGTTATGCCATTGTCTACGCTCTGGAAAAGCTATGCCCATATGTTTGGGCACGGCGTTTCCACCTGCAAACCGACCATGCTGCACTGAAGTGGCTTCACACCGTCAAAAAAACTAACAAAAAACTTCTTCGGTGGAGTTTAGCTATCCAAGATTTTGATTTTGACATCCAACACATCTCAGGAGCTTCTATCAAAGTGGCTGATGCACTCTCCTGTGAAAGTTTCCCAGAATCAACTGGTTAAAATCATCCTTGAGATGTGGAAAATATTGTTAGTCTTTATGTACGTGGTAGTATATTTAGAGATGCATGTGTCTTACTAACTCTGTTTTTCCTAGAGCTCCAGGAAGAAATCCCAGCCAGTGTTTCACCGTAGCTGAGATTTGGGGGGCATGTCATAAATATAAAGGGAAGGGTAAACCCCTTTAAAATCTCTCCTGGCCAGAGGAAAACTCCTCTCACCTGTAAAGGGTTAAGAAGCTAAAGGTAACCTTGCTGGCACCTGACCAAAATGACCAATGAGGAGACAAGATACTTTCAAAAGCTGGGAGGAGGGAGAGAAACAAAGGGTCTGTGGGTCTGTCTTTATGCTGCCTTTGCCGGGGATAGACCAGGAATGGAGTCTTAAAACTTTTAGTAAGTAATCTAGCTAGGTACATATTAGATTATGATTTCTTTAAATGGCTGAGAAAAGAATTGTGCTGAATAGAATAACTATTTCTGTCTGTGTATCCTTTTTGTAACTTAAGGTTTTGCCTAGAGGGATTCTCTATGTTTTGAATCTAATTACCCTGTAAGGTATCTACTATCCTGATTTTACAGAAGGGATTTCTTTACTTCTATTTACTCCTATTTCTATTAAAAGTCTTCTTGTAAGAAAAATGAATGCTTTTTCATTGTTCTCAGATCCAAGGGTCTGGGTCTGTAGTGACCTAGGCAAATTGGTGAGGCTTTTTACCAAATCTTGTCCAGGAAGTGGGGTGCAAGGTTTTGGGAAGTATTTGGGGGAAAGACGTTTCCAAACAGCTCTTCTCCAGTAAGCTGTATTTGTTTGGTGGTGGTAGCAGCCAATCCAAGGACAAAGGGTGGAATATTTTGTACCTTGGGGAACTTTTTGACCTAAGCTGGTAAAGATAAGCTTAGGAGGTTTTCATGCAGGTCCCCACATCTGTACCCTAGCATTCAGAGTGGGGGAGGAACCTTGACATAAGCAATGGAAGCATTTTAGGCACAGAAATTCCCATGACACTTGGTGTCAGGTATGAAAAGATTGCGACACGCAGGAGTGCTGCTAAGGCACATATTTACTTCCTGTCCTGGTCACTTGATATACGTTTTGTTGCAAAGTATCATGACACCAGTAACATGGCAGGCGTTCATATCCAATGTGAATCTAGTGGCTATTCTTATATCTTTTTTCCTGCTTTGGGAAATTAAATGCATATTTAAATTTTGAAAAGTTAAAAACCAAGTACAAGCTCATGAAGCCAGTTAAGAAAATGCAAATAAGTGTGTCTAGTATAGAGGTCAGGATAGACGACCTGAAACCCTGGACAGATAAGATTATTTTGCATTTTATTCACCTCTCTTAATAATCATCTGTGAACCTTGATGGCTTTCTGATCAGTCACATTTTGTCATCAAAAACATATTTGTGCATTCTCCAGTGGCATATTCAACCACTAAGACGTATCAACCACTTGGAGCCTGTGTTTGCTGCTCCTTGTGTTTTTCACTGACAGTGACTGAGTGTGTGTGGTGCGGTATTACTTCTATCAAGACAGAAGCACATTCAGTAGAATTCTGGATGTCCTCAAGAAGCAGAGCACGTATCCTCTTTAGATGTCTTCTGTAGGAATGACCTTAGTGGGTGCTTATGATGTAGGATTTGGTGCCAATGGAACAGTTATAATCTTTAGCAGCTTGTTATCCACTCTTTATTTGGGATCCAAGATTGTCTCCTGTTTTGAATAAGGGCACCTCTCTGGTATCCTTGTAGTAATATTTTTTTCTATTATTGAAATGTTTGGATTAATTTGTGCAGCAATTTCGGGTCCTTTTCATTCTCCCACTAGAATATACAGTGGATTGCCAGTGCTTCTGGGCCAAGCACATGTATGAGAGATTTTAGGCCCAGTTCCACAAGAGGTCTTAGGTGCCTAACTCCCTCTTTAGGCATTTAAATTTAAAATCCCTCAGAGCCTAAATTTTCCACCGTGAAAGTCCCCTAGGCACCTTTGTTTCTGCAGCTGGGCATGTGCACAATGCCTCAATGTACGTGCCCTGCCACTTATCACTTACCTAAACCC
Organism: Caretta caretta; assembly: GCF_965140235.1. Classification (NCBI taxonomy): domain Eukaryota; kingdom Metazoa; phylum Chordata; order Testudines; family Cheloniidae; genus Caretta; species Caretta caretta. Next base: position 42,324,266 of record NC_134208.1, read on the forward strand.
CAGCAGGATCCTCAAACCAGGTGAAGGTAGGCATTCCCCCATCTATCCTGCCTACAGGGCCCAATGTGGTAGGCACTCTCAGAGCATGCCTACCTGCACACAAAATGACTGGGGATTATAAGGGAGGCTGCCACCTTCTCCTATCTGTAAAAGAGGACACTCATGGGTCGGTTTTGCATAGCAGTCTCTGATCCCGTAGTACCCCTGTCGACAGATACTCTGGCTGTGCAGTGCTCTGGCTTTTCTTGTGACTAAGCCCTCTGCCCAGGTCACAGTTTAGTTTCCATACCTTCACAGCCTTGGGGGCACTCCACTCCCAAGTACACATAAAACACTACCCAGTGTTCCAGCCTCTTCAGCCCCTCTTTCTAGGTATTACCAAGATTCATGGGTCCTCACCTTGGATCTTCAGCATAGACCACCCAAAGAAATCTCAACATACATACTTCTGGCCCACTCAACTCCCAGGACATGCCACAGTAAGAACCCCTCATCTCCCACTGTCTTGGCACTCCCTCAGTCTCAGCTTCATCTTGGACTCCTCTTTTGGGCCTGCTGCAGTGAGAATCACCATCTCCTCTAACCTTTTCCTTTAATTGTTCATACCCAGGGTTTTCCTTGCTTCTATTGGCCTTCACTGACATCCTCAGCTTCCCAGGCTTCCTTTAAAGGTACCACACCCTGTTTCTTCAAGGCTTCTTGCTGGGGTTCAGCTTAATGTTTGCAAAGTTCTTTCTTACACTTCTTACAGAACATACAGACTCCCTCCTGACTCAGGCACCTCTAGTTATAGCTCCAAACTTCAGGCCTCACAGAGCCTTCTCTCAACCTTTAGCTCAAAAGAGGAAACTTCCAGCTACATCTCACATGGGTCTCCCTTCCTGGCCTTCTGCCTATGCTCCTTCCTTTAAGATGACCAGCTCCTCCACAGCTGGATTTGATCATCAGTTATGCTTAACACTCCTCCAGATGCCAGCCAGTGGCCTAACTGGGCTCAAGCTCCTGTTAACCCCTGATTTACCAGTATGGGATTTATATACCCCATCACATAACTTTTAGCTCAGTGGGAACTCACCGAGGATGTGGAAGACCCCACTTCAGTTACCCTCTCTGCCTGATGAGGACCCTTACCACTGGACTCTTGGATACTCTGATGTGGGTATCTCTCAATCTCTTCCGTTGAAGCTCTTCCACTTAAATATGCATTGGGCCTGAGAGAGAGAAAAAGTAAGACTGATGATGCATTCCCCAACTAGCATGGCAGCTTTTGTGGATCCCATTTTTAGGCATGTATCTCTCCCCATTTATTATACAGGGATCATGGGCACAGAGCTCAGGGTTTGTGGATCCCATTGAATGGGTTGGTACCTACAAGTTAGGTGTTGCAACCCCCTCTATCCCTCTGTGGATTTGGCTTTTAGCCTCTCTGCAATATCACTTGCTTCCAAGAAATTGTGGAAACCATCTTCTCTAGTTCTCTGTCAAGTTCCTTTCCAGATTTCAGTTTCTTCATGTGTCAAAGATTCTATTTCCTTCTGACTTAATATAATAATGATGTGACACGCACAAGTTCAGGTAATGGACTAATCTTTATTTCTTGGCCTTTGTTTAACCTTTTGTTCATTTTCATTTTGATTCAGGAAAGGATATCATGCAGGTACTCTGGCTTGCACATATATTTGTTTGATTTCTTGGATTTTTAGGTGTTACTTAAGAGCATCCAATAACTTTAAGGACAAATTCAAATTTATCTAGCTAAAGCCAAGATCCCATGTAAACTTTGTTGCAATGTCCTTTTGGGAGGTCTAGGCAATAATCCTGGCATGACATTGCAATTATGACCTTGTTTCAGGGGTGCTTCTATAATGTGGAGCCCTTATTGCTTCCTTGCTATTTGTACTTGCTGTCACTGAAGCCAATAATAAAACTTGCTTTGACTTCAATGGGAGTAGGAATAAGCAACGGTTCTAAACTCCTAGTTTAGCCACAGGTCACAGTGAGGGATGACCTGTTTAAAATTGAATCCTAAAGCTTCCAGATTCTTGTGGAGTCCTTAATCTGCAATGTTTCCATACACAGAACTACTATTGACTTGTGTGAGCTCTCTCTATATAGAAAAACTGCAGTCAGGGTATAAACTTTCTCCTATAGCACAAATTGATTTAGTTACAACATAAGTAAAATGTCCCCAGTTTTTATGAACTATACCTCTGTAAAAATCCAACCAAATATTATGGACCTGATTCTTCCTTTACCAAAAATGCATTTACATCACTGTTAGTCGACTGACTTCAGTGGAGTTACTCTCAATTAGTGCTGGGGTATCCAAGACAAGAATTCAGATCAATGTTGTCAAAAGCAGATTCAGGGTAAGTATACTAGTGGGTGTATGGTATTTACCTTAATCAAAACCCTGCCAACCTGATACAGGGATCATGCTGCTAAATATTTTTGTAGTTCTTTCACGGTCAGTTTGCATAGCTCAGTGCTGTATGGAGCCAGAGTCACAGTACTCTTAAGATGCAGTACAAAGGGCTGACTTAAATCAGTGAAATGTGTGGGAATAGCATAATTTCAGCTGAAATAAAACAACTGAGTGAAATGGTTCCACAGTTGTATAAATCAACAGAGTCAATATAAACTTTGAATATTAGAAAAATATGGAAATATCAGTGAAGAAATACCCTCTTTGGATGGTTTTCAGAACCACCAAAAACACGTCTCTTCTTTAGAAGGGGTGTCAGTTATCTCTGCTTTTACAGCTATACAATTTGACAAAAATAACACTTTGGATATTTATCAAATGATGTGCTTGTATCTGTGTGACACATGGTGTCAAGGCTGAATCCTCACTCTGGCACTTTGAGGATTTTAAATCCACAAGGATTTTTAAAATTAATACTTGCTGCTCCAGGCTTATATTAAACTCCCAAGGTTACAGCTTTTCTCTGACCTTGGCTTGGTAAATACTGCCACCACCCAAATGCAAAAAAAACCAAAAAAACCCTTGAACTCAGGAAGGAGCACTTGGGAATTTCTCCCTGTGGGGTACCCTCAAGCTCTTTCACCCATCTCCAGGGAAGAGCTGAGAAAGAAAACAAAGGAAATTAGCTGTTGCCACCAGTTAATTAAACAACATGCACAAACCTCTTAGGACACCAAAAATCTAATCCTGCCTTAAAAAGGGTAAATCTTATTAAAAACAAAAAGGAAGAAAATACATCTGGAACTTAGGCTTTTGCTAGATTTTAAAAGAGCAATTCCAAAAATTAAGTATCCAAAATAGCTTTCTTGGGGGTTCAGCTTAAAGGTTACAAGCAAACAAAAGCATCCGGGGTTAGCACAGAGGAGATCCACAAGCCAAAATAGAGAAATAAACCTGATCGCATCTATGTAAACTTTCCCTGTCCCAGTGATTCCTTCTAGGTATGGAAGATAATTTTTCATACCTGGTTCAAACCTTACACAGCATTCCTGCTACATGTCTCTGCAGCCCAGAGAGAACAACAGACAAAGGGAAAGTTTTTTTTCCCGATTTTAGAAATGTCTACCTTCCCATTGGCTCTTTTGGTCAGGTGCCCACTTCCTTTTCTTTACCTGGAGGACTTTTTAACCCTTTACAGGTAAAGCAAGAACAACTACCAAGAGGGATTTTACAGCTAACTGAATGGCTGGGTGTCCATAAAAGGGCGCTCCCCCCACCACACACACTTCATTTATCACACATGGCTAGAAAGGGTTAAATGTCCTATAAATAAATAACCCTCAAAAGACACGTGGAGAGATAATGTTTGTGATTTTGTGTATTTACATATGTATGAGTAGGGTTGACAACTGTCCCTGACTATGCTGTATTCTGATAGTTCAGAGATCAAAAGAACATCCTAGCACATCCTAGAACATCCGAATTGTAAACACGGGATTTCTCAGGATTCATCTCTGTTTGAAATCTACTGTGAATGATGGAGGAACAAGCAAATGGCCTTATGTTAATTTATATAGCTAAGCACCAGTGATGGACCCCCTTCAAAGTCATCCTAATTACCTTTTGTTCCCTGAGGAATTCCAACTTGTCAAAGAGGACATGGAATTGTATAAAAGATCCTTGGGCCCTAATTCTGTCATCCTCAGATATGCTTAGGCTTCATCAGGGGAAGTTTGAATCACAAGACTGCGGTCCCTGTTATGCTGGTATGCCCTGAATATGAGATTTGGACATTAGACTATAACCTATGAACTATCTCTGAAAGAACTCTTTGCAACTACAAAGCTCACCATCTCTGCTATGAATCTGAAACTTAATGAACTGAACTCATGTCTGTGTGTATATTGATCTTTTAACCATACTCTCTCTCTCTTTTTTTAAATACATTTTAGTTTAGTTAATAAGAATTGGCTGTAGCATGTATTTGGGTAAGATCTGAAACATTCAGTAACCTGGGAGGTAACATGTCTGATCCTTTGGGATTGGCAGAACCTTTTCTTTTCGATGATGAAATAAGATTTACAGAAATTTTCATCATATTTGATGTGGGTACCTGGATGGAGGCCTGAGGCTGGATCACTTTAAGGGAACTGTGTTGTTTGGCCTTCTGAGTAACCAGTAAGGTAATAAAGAAGCTGGCTTGGTAAATCTAAATATTGGAATATCCACCAACTTTATGGGGATTGTCTGCCCCATTCTTTCCAGTTCACCCTAATTGAGTGACCACAACTGGCCCCACAGGACCCCGGTCACAATCCGATAAAACCTTCCTGATTGTAACGTGACTTGAGACGTCATCATAGTACAATCTGACACCCTATAGCTTAATAGGGCATAATTTGATTTGACAAAAGGATGTTGGAAGATATAATTGTTGATCAAATGCTTTTCACTATACAGAATTTGAGAACACTAAATATCTTGATACACAAATGATCCAAACAGCTGTCAGATTGTCCAGTATCACTCTAAAGTTTTCTAGAAAGTCCATGAGAGCTATTTACTTTTACTAAAGCTCTGTCATAAATGCTGATGTTAACTTGTGAGAATCAGAAGATTAGTTATCAGATTGGATAAAATTGCCCTGCATCAGAGAAAAATAGCATTTTTGCACCACAAGAACTCCTGCAGATGAACTGCAGCAACTTCTAACCATAAGAATGCAAAACATCATGTCGGTTTGGACTGACCAAACTTAGGATTCAGAAGTAGCCATAAGACATCTGTATTCAAAGTGCTGCAGCTGAAACTGCTGCACCATGCTGATGAGCACCAAGAAGACTAAACACATGTTCTGGTTACTGATAGTTTTCCGCTCCACTCTTGAATTCCTTTTGTCTGACCTATATAGTGTAAGTATCTCTTATCCCTTGAAGCTGATACTATTATTGACAAACTACTATGTTTACAAACTCACAGAAAAATGAAAAATATCCATGGTAGCATTTCTTACTTTTAAAGGACTTGATATAAAACAAATGTAAGCGGGAGAATAGTCCCGCTATTGTGGGGAACTTTCCTGGCTTCTGCACTACCCTGGTGAAGTGGGCTAACAAAAGGATCTGAGTCCTCGATCCCACTTCCTTTACCCAGTGGCATCCCTGCCCTTGAGGACTCCCCTTCCACTCTCCTGTCTGGCAGAGTCCTCCTAACCCCAACAAGGCTGGGCCCAGGATTCCTGGGGGGCTCGACCCCCAACCCTGCTGTGGTCACCTAGGACAGGAGCTAGGGTGTCCCCACTCCGGGGTACTCTCTCTGCACTGGGCACTTCTCTGACCCACTGACTATTACATACAAGTTAAAGCAAATGCAAGTTATTTAATCAACAATTAATTTTAAAAAGAATAAGGAAAATTGGGAAAGGTTAAAGGAAACACATCAACCCGCTCTGTGGCAGGGAACATCACAAACAGTGTCTCTGGAATGTCAGGGCAGTTCACAGTCTGTTTAGTGGAAGTCCCAGGCCTTCTTCTCAGGCCCTGGCTGTGCTGTAGGGATGCTGTGGGTTGGACACTTGCTCTGGTGGTGGCCACATGCTCTCAGGCTCTAAGTGTGTCAAGGTTCCTTCCCCACTCTGAATGCTAGGGTACAGATGTGGGGACCTGCATGAAAACCTCCTAAGCTTACTTTTACCAGTTTAGGTTAAAACTTCCCCAAGGTACAAACTATTTTACCCTTTGCTCTTGGACTTTCGCTGCCACCCCCAAACGTCTAACCGGTATTATTATTATTAGGAAAGAGCCCGTTTGGAAATGTCTTTCCCCCCAAAATCCTCCTTTACCTTTACACCCCCTTTGCTGGGGAAGGCTTGATAAAAGTCCTCACCAATTGCATAGGTGACCACAGACCCAAACCCTTGGATCTTAAGAACAATGAAAAAGCATTCAGTTTCTTAAAAGAAGAATTTTAATTGAAGAAAAAGTAAAAAGAATCACCTCTGTAAAATCAGGATGGTAAATACCTTACAGGTAATCAGATTCAAAACACAGAGAATCCCTCTAGGCAAAACCTTAAGTTACAATAAGACACAAAAACAGGAATATCCATTCCATTCAGCACAGCTTATTTTCTCAGCCTTTTAAAGAAATCATAAGCTAACGCATATCTAGCTAGACTACTTACTAAGTTCTAAGACTCCATTCCTGTTCTGTCCCCAGCAAAAGCATCAGACAGACAGACCCAGACCCTTTGTTTCCCCTCCTCCAGCGTTGAAAGTATCTTGTCTCCTCATTGGTCATTTTGGTCAGGTGCCAGCGAGGTTATCCTAGCTTCTTAACCCTTTACAGGTGAAAGGGTTTTTCCTCTGGCCAGGAGGGATTTTAGAGGTGTTTACCCTTCCCTTTATATTTATGACAAAGTGGTAGGACCCTTCTTCCCAGTGTCAGCCCCACCCTGTCGGGGTTACGATCCAAGCCTGGCCTGCAGAGCCTCTTGGCTGAGGAGTCTCCCTGTGCTGGGCCCACTGCCCAGGGTCCCCCTCGCTCTGCCCAGCTGCTCACCACACCCAGCTCTGCACTGCTCCAGCCCCAGCTCCACCACTCTGTCTCAGCACTGCTGATGCTCTGCCTCCAGCTCCCTGGGCTGCTTCTCTGGCCCCTCTGCCTCTGGTTGCTACAGCTCTGCTCCCAGGACAGGTCTGCTCTGCAGGCTGCTTCTGTGACTCTGCTCCCAGCACTGACCTGCTTCCTGGGCTGCTTTTCTGGCCCCTCTGGTTCTGATTGCTGCAGCTCTGCTCCCAGGACAGGGTCTGCTCTCCCTGGGCTGTTTTTCTGGTCCCTTTGGATCTCGCACAGCTCTGCTCCCCAGCTTAGCTTAGACCTCTGCTTTCTCCTTAGCTTGGCCCCACTCTGTCCGACCCAGGCAAATCCAGCTCACACAGAGGACGGGACCTCCCTGGCCTCCTGACTCCCTGATTAGTCTGCCCGCCCTGTCATTCAGGCTGATCTGGAGCATTGGCCTCTCCCCATTGTTCCTGGGAGCTGTCAGTCTCAGGGTCCTGATTCCCCATCGATCCTTCCCCCTTTTTAGTACTGGGAGCTAGCAACTAAAACACCCCCACTGAATGTTAGTAAGGGGGCAACAGTCCCCTTACACAAATACAATCTTCTGAAATTAAGCTTGTGTTAGTTAATATAACTAAGCAAATTGGGGTAAATTCTACCTTCACTTACATCCACTGATCTTAGATTTAAACAGGCGCAACCAGCCTATTAATTATTTTCTGAGAAGTAACTATTTGTACAGAAAATTAAAGGGCCTACTAGATTGCAAAAGTATAGTCTTATTTAAATAATATAGTAATTAAAGTAAAAGTGTCTTGTACCAAATTCATATTTAGTGAAAGTCCAGTTCAGGAGATGAATTTGTTCCAATGATAACTGTATAGTAGACAGTTAAGTTTAAGAAAGTATCAGAGGGTTAGCCGTGTTAGTCTGTATCCACAAAAACAATGAGGAGTCTGATGGCACCTTAAAGACTAACAGATTTATTTGGGCATAAGCTTTCATGGGTAAAAAATTGCACTCTGAAGAAGTGGGCTTTTTACCCACGAAAGCTTATGCCCAAATAAATCTCTTCATCTTTAAGGTGCCACCGGACTCCTTGTTGTTTTAAGAAAAGCATTTTACTAATTATACCCCTTTCAATCGTCAATAACTTCTTCAAAAAACCCCTTTCCTTTTGGACTGAAATTTTGCAGGCTTAAACTCAAACCCAAGGTATTTTTTAAAAAAAATCTGTTCAGTGGTATTTGAGGTATATGAGGAGAGTTTGAAGAAACAAACAAAACCCTGAACTTAAAAATTGTCCCAACTTTATTTGCACTTAAATATTTCAAACTAGATGGATTAAAAGTGCAAAGAATTGAACTTTTTCACAGTTTGTGTATGTGGAGGGTGGCGATGGATTTTTATTATTACATATATATAATATTCTGTGGGGGTGGTGGAATGATAACTTATCCGTTAGGGTGCTAGCCTGGGAGTGAGGAAACCTGGGTTCAATTTCCTTCTCTGCCACAGACTTCATGCATGAGCTTGAGCAAGTCACTGAGGCTCAGATTTTTAAAGTGGCCTAAAGATGGGCACCTGGTGGGATTTTCAAAAGTGTCTAACTCCCATGGATAATGGGTATAATAATGTTTCCTTGATTAATGGGGTATTGCATTGTTGTTAGGATATAGATATTCAGGCCTGTCTGTAAAGGCTTATACTCTAAGAATTTAGGTGTATTCTTATCACTTAGCTAGTTCTAGAGGTATAAAAGAAAGAATCAAAATCACTGTCTGCTGGTGTAAGGGCCTTCTCTTACTGTGACAGTCTGAGGCCCTGTTCTTAGGCTAAGGCCTTTGGCTAAGCAACAGAGGCAGCCATAAGCTGGGAAGCATATGGTCACATCCTCATTGAAATAAGGCAATCTGGTGCGGTTAGAAAGGTGATCTGATCTATCACCTCCAGAGAAAGGGAAGAGCCTAAAGGATGTAAAAGGAAGTTTAGTTTGATAGTTTTCTGTTCGATAAGAACTCACTTATCAATAGACAGAGCTGGGAAACCCTTATGTCTTTTTAGATGTAATTCTGAAATCGTCAATTCTGTATTGTTTTGTCATTATAGTTCCCACTTTCCTATTGTTTATTTGCGTGGTCTCTGTCTGGTTCTGTGATTGTTTCTGTCTGCTGTATAAATAATTTTGCTGGGTGTGAACTAGTTAAGGTGGTGGGATATAATTGGTTAAATAATCATGTTACAATATGTTAGGATTGGTTAGTTAAATTTCAGTAAAATGATAGGTTAAGGTATAGCTAAGCAGAACTCAAGTTTTACTATATAGTCTGCAGTCAATCAGGAAGTAAGGGGGGAATGGGAACAGGGAATGGGGGTGGGGAAATTGGAATCATGTTTTGCTAAGGGCGGAAATGGGAACAAGGACACAGGTAAGGCTCTGTGGTGTCAGAGCTGGGAAGGGGGACACTAAGGAAGGAAACTGGAATCATGCTTGCTGGAAGTTCACCCCAATAAACATAGAATTGACTGCACCTTTGGACTTCGGGTATTGTTGCTCTCTGTTCATGCGAGAAGGACCAGGGAAGTAAGCCCCCTAACAATCGTGAGCGAGCGACTGTGTGCAATTTCATGGAGGAGGGGGACCACATCCATCCAGGAACTAAAAGGGGGGGAAAGTGGGGCGGTTGTAACTCCTGCAGAGTGCTATCACCACCTGAGGAGAGCTTCACAGATAGTGATTCAAATTGGATTATCCAGAGACTAACAGACAAAAGGATTTTTGGATGAGTATTCTGAGTTTAAATTGGCTCAGGGCCTTCTTTCTGAGTCAGCAAATAGACAGGTCCTCTGATAGAAGGGGGCCCCCAATCCTTAGGGAAGGGTTGGAAGGAATTTGGCCCACTGAGGCCCTAAAAAACTTACTCATGAGCATGTTTGTTCTGAGCTGAAGAAGTGAGGAACTTGTGGCCATGGGGAAACCCCCATGTGGGAATTTATCAGGAACCACAATCCTTCTCAGAGTGAGGGGGATGATCTCTGGTAAACTTATTAACATGCGTGTAGGTTCTTTTATTTTTTTATATGATTTCTCTGTATTTCACCGTAAGAATAAATGTGCTTGCTTGGAAAGAGATGTTTGGTAGCTTTACTGGGGCAACTACAACATTTACCACCAGAGAAAAGTAAAAGAGGCCTGCTTAGGCAGCCTTAATTGGCTGGTGAGTTCACAGGATAGGCAGGGAGCTGTGCAGTCTGGAAACAGTCTGGTCAGGAGGGAGAGAGATGCCGGTCCCTGCCGAAGAGAGGTGACAGCTGAGGAACTGGGAGTCTAGGGTAGGCTCCCTTTCTGGACCATGAGGGGGAATACAGGTACCCTGAATTGTGGCAATTGTGATGGCCAGAAGTGCTACAAAGGTACAAAGACATCCAGGGAAGGCTTACAGCAGTTACAAACGATAAGGGAAAAAAGGTGGGGGAAACACATTTACACTTCTTCAGGTTCCATTATCTATATATACTTTTAAATGAATTTGTTTGTTGTAGAGAGTACAGCCAAAGGGAGCTTCAATTAGGGATTTAAATAATTGTTTGAAGGAGTTTATTCAGTCCACTATATAAATAGGAGTATGACACAAATCCATATGTACATCTGAAGGCAAGGAGGGTTACAAATCAGTATGAATATCTTTTTTATTTGCAGATGAAATGTCCCATTTGTGATTACAATTTTGGCATAACTCCGATTCATGATGCACGTATTTTTATCTAATTCTTTTGATAAGCATTCCCAGTGTTGCCAAATTTAGGCCTTGATTCCGCAATCCAAGCCATGTGGGCAGGCCTCCAGACCACCCTATTTTTTTAGATTGTGAGCTTGTTGGGGTAGGAACCATGTTTTTGTTCTGTGTTTGTATAGCACCTAGCACAATGGGATCCTGATCCAAGACTGGTCTCCTGGAAGGTATGGTACTTTAAATAATAAATAATAATAAATTAATAAGAGTCTGTTAACTTGGCAGGCATAAGAGTTTACCCACACGGATCAGCATGCACAATCAAGGTCTTTTATTCCTATGGTAACTTTACAGTTTAAATGCTTCACTTTTGTGAGTTCCAATTCTCAATGTAGCCGTAACACAGTTTCATTTCAGTTTATTCTAAATGGGTTACCATACAATTTCTTGATCATTTTTGTGTGTTTGTCATTTAATACACCGTGTGCTTGGCTGAAACTGCATTTACTCCTGAAATGAAATACTGAGTTCATGGGTTTGTTAGGATTTTTATATAATAAATAAAAATCTCAGTCTATGGATTCTCCTGTTCTAATCTGAGAAGAAATTTTACAAAGATCAGACTCACTGTAATTCTGGATGAATTGGTTTTCGTTCCCATTTAGACAGGAAATTGTCAGCATGATTTTTCTAAAGAGGGTTGCAATGCAGGGGTAATCCTGCACTACAGGAGCCATAGAAGGTCATGTATCTTTGCTGTGCAGCAAGCTGACCTATTCAGCACAAAGGGCAGGATGACTGCTTGAATTCCTTTTCATAATTTATTTAGGTCAAGGCTGTGCAGGATGGGAGAGGAGAATTTTAACTAATGATCTTATTACTAATGAGCTTATTATACACATCTTTCCCTTTGTGGAATATTGTTTCTGATTCATATATATGAATATGTATATATATATATATATATACACACACATACCTTGCAAGATTCTACTGTTATTTATCTTTAAAAATTCCTTGGAATTGAAGCTCCTTTTTTTATTTGAGGGGGAAATTATTTTATTTCATTTTTACTTTAACAAAGACAGTGCTAAATCTCTGATTACTGTAGCTATACTAGGTAATCTGCACATCATTTAAGACCGGGACATAGGGCATCAATGTAGAAGTGATCGTTTATGGAATAGTCCTATAGAAGTTGAGTAAAAAAATCAAAACTTTCGGTAGGCTTTTTGAACTATTCCATAGAATTTAATAGAAAATTACATCCTTGCTATCGTATTCTATAGGAAGATTGAAAAACCAGTACATTCTACTGCTGCCGGAAATGTCTGTCCAGCCAGCAGGTAGTGATACAGCAGTAGCTGCCTTTTCCTCCTCCCGGACCCTTACCCCTACTGGCTGCTTTTAGCTGTTAAAGGGAGAAGAAGGAAGGTTAGCCACTATTTGGGAAGTGGCTACATCTCTGACTTTATAAGCCACAGAATCTTCAGGCTGGTCATAGATAAAAAAATTGAAAAGACAAAGAATACAGGCATCATTGCACCCCAGTTAGAAGAGGCTGTAAGCAGTGACTGTAGCATGGTGGGGGCTCAGGAGGGAGGGTGGTTGGGGCTGGGGAGTAGGAGAGTTAGAAGAACTTTCGAATGTATGCTTGCGGGGATGTCCATTCATATATTGTATGCCCCTGTTTGTGCTTAGGGAGTGAAATAGCCACATCTGAGCATGGCCCTTGCAGAGCAGGATGGAAGGTTTTTTTATATTGTCTTCCCCACCCACTCTGTGCACTTGTGTGGAGCTGAGGACAATCAAATGCTAATTTTTTTCATCTTTCAGTTGCCAAGATACAGTCATCTTAATGTAAACACTTGTTGCTGCATTGTTAATCCTGCAGACAATAAGTATAAGCAGCAATGAAAGTATAAAAAGAAAAGGAGTACTTGTGGCACCTTAGAGACTAACCAATTTATCTGAGCATGAGCTTTCGTGAGCTACAGCTCACTTCATCGGATGCATACTGTGGAAAGTATAGAAGATCTTTTTATACACACAAAGTATGAAAAAATGGGTGTTTACCACTACAAAAGGTTTTCTCTCCCCCCACCCCACTCTCCTGCTGCTAATAGCTTATCTAAAGTGATCACTCTCCTTACAATGAGTATAATAATCAAGGTGGGCCATTTCCAGCACAAATCCAGGGTTTAACAAGAACGTCTGGGGGGGGGAGAGGGCGGGTAGGAAAAAACAAGGGGAAATAGGTTACCTTGCATAATGACTTAGCCGCTCCCAGTCTCTATTCAAGCCTAAGTTAATTGTATCCAATTTGCAAATGAATTCCAATTCAACAGTCTCTTGCTGGAGTCTGGTTTTGAAGTTTTTTTGTTGTAATATTGCAACTTTCATGTCTGTAATCGCGTGACCAGAGAGATTGAAGTGTTCTCCGACTGGTTTATGAATGTTATAATTCTTGACATCTGATTTGTGTCCATTTATTCTTTTATGTAGAGACTGTCCAGTTTGACCAATGTACATGACAGAGCGGGATTGCTGGCACATGATGGCATATATCACATTGGTGGATGTGCAGGTGAACAAGCCTCTGATAGTGTGGCTGATGTTATTAGGCCCTGTGATGGTGTCCCCTGAATAGATATGTGGGCACAGTTGGCAACGGGCTTTGTTGCAAGGATAGGTTCCTGGGTTAGTGGTTCTGTTGTGTGGTATGTGGTTGCTGGTGGGTATTTGCTTCAGGTTGGGGGGCTGTCTGTAGGCAAGGACTGGCCTGTCTCCCAAGATTTGTGAGAGTGTTGGGTCATCCTTCAGGATAGGTTGTTGATCCTTAATAATGCGTTGGAGGGGTTTTAGTTGGGGGCTGAAGGTGATGGCTAGTGGCGTTCTGTTATTTTCTTCGTTAGGCCTGTCCTGTAGTAGGTGACTTCTGGGAACTCTTCGGGCTCTATCAATCTGTTTCTTCACTTCCGCAGGTGGGTATTGTAGTTGTAAGAATGCTTGATAGAGATCTTGTAGATGTTTGTCTCTGTCTGAGGTGTTGGAGCAAATGCGGTTGTATCGCAGAGCTTGGCTGTAGAAAATGGATTGTGTGGTGTGGTCAGGGTGAAAGCTGGAGGCATGTAGGTAGGAATAGCGGTCAGTAGGTTTCCGGTATAGGGTGGTGTTTATGTGACCATCATTTATTATCACTGTAGTGTCCAGGTAGTGGGTCTCTTGTGTGGACTGAACCAGGCTGAGGTTGATGGTGAGATGGAAATTGTTGAAATCATGGTGGAATTCCTCAAGGGCTTCTTTTCCATGGGTCCAGATGATGAAGATGTCATCAATATAGCGCAAGTAGAGTAGGGGCATTAGGGGACGAGAGCTGAAGAAGCGTTGTTCTAAGTCAGCCATAAAAATGTTGGCATACTGTGGGGCCATGCGGGTACTGATTTGAAGGTATACATAGCTGCTGATTTGAAGGTATACATTGTCCCCAAATGTAAAATAGTTATGGGTAAGGACAAAACCTACTGACCGCTATTCCTACCTACATGCCTCCAGCTTTCACCCTGACTACACCACACGATCCATTGTCTACAGCCAAGCTCTGCGATACAACCGCATTTGCTCCAACACCTCAGACAGAGACAAACATCTACAAGATCTCTATCAAGCATTCTTACAACTACAATACCCACCTGCGGAAGTGAAGAAACAGATTGATAGAGCCAGAAGAGTTCCCAGAAATCACCTACTACAGGACAGGCCTAACAAAGAAAATAACAGAACGCCACTAGCCGTCACCTTCAGCCCCCAACTAAAACCCCTCCAACACATTATTAAGGATCTACCACCTATCCTGAAGGATGACCCAACACTCGCACAAATCTTGGGAGACAGGCCAGTCCTTGCCTACAGACAGCCCCGCAACCTGAAGCAAATACTCACCAGCAACCACATACCACACAACAGAACCACTAACCCAGGAACCTATCCTTGCAACAAAGCCCGTTGCCAACTGTGCCCACATATCTATTCAGGAGACACCATCACAGGGCCTAATAACATCAGCCACCCTATCAGAGGCTCGTTCACCTGCACATCCACCAATGTGATATATGCCATCATGTGCCAGCAATGCCCCTCTGCCATGTACATTGGTCAAACTGGACAGTCTCTACGTAAAAGAATAAATGGACACAAATCAGATGTCAAGAATTATAACATTCATAAACCAGTCGGAGAACACTTCAATCTCTCTGGTCACGCAATTACAGACATGAAAGTTGCAATATTACAACAAAAAAACTTCAAAACCAGACTCCAGCGAGAGACTGTTGAATTGGAATTAATTTGCAAATTGGATACAATTAACTTAGGCTTGAATAGAGACTGGGAGTGGCTAAGTCATTATGCAAGGTAACCTATTTCCCCTTGTTTTTTCCTACCTGCCCTCCCCCCCCCCCCCTCGACGTTCTTGTTAAACCCTGGATTTGTGCTGGAAATGGCCCACCTTGATTATTATACACATTGTAAGGAGAGTGATCACTTTAGATAAGCTATTACCAACAGGAGAATGGGTTTGTGTGTGGGGGGGGAGGAAAACCTGGATTTGTGCTGGAAATGGCCCAACTTGATTATCATACGCATTGTAAGGAGAGTGATCACTTTAGATAAGCTATTACCAGCAGCAGAGTGGGGTGGGGGGAGAGAAAACCTTTTGTAGTGGTAAACACCCATTTTTTCATACTTTGTGTGTATAAAAAGATCTTCTATACTTTCCACAGTATGCATCCGATGAAGTGAGCTGTAGCTCACGAAAGCTTATGCTCAAATAAATTGGTTAGTCTCTAAGGTGCCACAAGTACTCCTTTTCTTTTTGCACATACAGACTAACTCAGCTGTTACTCTGAAATGAAAGTATACACTCCTTACTTACATAGTCCAATAGATGTAAGCTGAGGAGTGAATTTGAAAGGCTGTTTGAGACCATCTAACTTCTAACGTTTTTAAGCCTAGGGAATGTTATTTTCACTTAGTTTTTTTTCTTTATACCAAGAAAAATAAATGTGATCTATGATTCAGGTGGCTGAGTCAAATGTTGCTGTTGCAATATTAACTTTTACAAACCCTGTACATTTTGATCAGGATGCCTCAAATCAATGGGTGCTGCTGAGTTCTTTTGAAGATCTGTCCCTTTGATTTTACAGGCCCAATCCTGTGATGTACTGAGAGCCCTCAAGTCCCATTGCTGAGGATGCTAGTCACCAAAGCAATGCTCAGCAATTTGCACAATGTGGCCCCATAATTTAGTTTTACACAATAGCTAAATCCCAATACTATTTTCACATGAAAAGGAGTTCACGCCCTTCAAAACTAAATTTTATTTCACACAACGTAAGTTATAGAAATGTAGGACCAGAAGGGACCTCAATAAGTGATCTAGTCCAGTCCCCTGCATTGAGGCAGGACTAAGTAGTATATGGAATATAATCTGGATTTACTCTGATGAACCGAAGGAGTTTCTCCTTGTTCATACTTGTGTAACTCAGATCAGGACTGGCCCTAACTCATTTATTTTACAGAAGGGATTTTAGCTGTTTCAGTCTGTTCAGCACACATTACTTTCAAGTTCCTTATTCATGAGGAACATTTTTGATATATTTATTGGGCGGATTCCTTCACTCATCTTGACTTGTTTAATTCTTGACATTTATGAATTATTTTTTTTAATATAAATGTATACTGTCTAACCTTGGACAAATTATGAAGATGATGCTAAAATATCATAGGTTATTTATATGCACTCTCCCTTTACTTATACAGTACATTTGGGTATTTTTCTTTGTTAAGTTATGAATGTTTGCTTAGCTTCACTGTCAGGCTACTTTGCAGCTGGAAAATATAATATGCTTCTATTATTAACTCTTTCAATGTGTATGATGATTCAACATATAAGACCATGTAGTATGGCCTTAGGTAAGGAAGGAGGTTCTATGGACCTCTACAGCCCAGGTTGATCACACATTGAAAAGGCATAATTGCTGTTCTAATGTGACTTTCCCATATAAACAGTTACTGCCACAGGGACGTTGCGGGGTTGTAAATGAGAGGAGAGATGGTCTGTGCGGTCATAAGTGGGAGAGGAGATAACTTGTGGAATGATGTCTTATTGGGACTGGGAACAAGTTTTAAAACCTGTGATGTAGAGTGAATCTTCAGATTTACGGTCACAGCTCATAGTCTAGTTACAGTTGCTTAATGTTTCCTAATACGAATTCTTTTCAGTTGTTTATAACTTTGCCACATTTTAACAACATGGGCTGAATTCTTCCATGCTTGGTCTCTGCCTCAAACAGAATTTTTGTGAAAGTTAAAGTAAAAAGCAGTTCAGCCACTTCTAAGAATGGGGTAAGAGCACAATAAGTAATTTTGCTAATATTATGTTTTTTTCCAACTAGACACTTAATTGAACCTCTCTGGAGATACATATCTTAGACCAGGAACAAGAACTTTGGCAGGAGGATAGTGCTGTAGTCAGAGAGGTGCCTTTTGCTGTCTCAATGAAAAGCCACCCAATTTTGGCTAAGTTAATAAATCTCTGAAAAATCATCATTTGCACATGCTCAATAGAGCTTTTTAAAGACTCCCTTTTGTAAGTGATGCCATCTTGAGTGTAGGCTCATCCTGATCTGGAATGTGTGAGCTGTGGTGCTCAGAAACTAGTTATAGTTTGTGGCCCTGACCACCCTGAAGGCAAATGCTCTAAGGACTCCAATAGAGCTACATGGACAGCAAACTTTTGGCACATTTATGCAGGAATACTATGCATGTGGAGGGGATACAAAGCACACAAAGACTTTTCCTCCCAGTCTAGGTGGGATAGTGTGAATTAGTTCAATAAAGCAGTTATAAACAGAATTAAATAACAGCCAGACATCATCACAATTAACAGCTTCAAGTAAATCAGTCAACTGCAGGGGCCCCTTGGTTTACCTCCCATCAGTCCTGGGTTTCACTGTCTTGCTTTGACCCCTCAAGTCCCCTTTGGCATCCCTTACAAGGCAGAGCAAGTTATGTTAGATCAATTAACCTGGGAAGAGATTTAGACTTGAGGGACAAGCACTAAATAAAGATGGAGCCCAGCTGGGAAGGAGCAGGGTTGGCATGTACAAAGGAAGGAAGAAGGGGCCTGCAGGAGAAGGAGTCTGCAGTTGTTCCCTGGGAGAAGGGTGGTCTGTTTGGGGCTAGAGAGTCCCAAAGAAAGGAGTAGTTTATAGTTACTCCCTGGGAGGATGGAGTTTGGGTAGGTAAACCTGGAGGGTGAGGAAGTAGGAAGGAGTCCAGGGAAATAGCAATAGGGTCTGGCAGCAAGCGGAATGTAGTGGCTAGACAGATGGTCCTGGACTGCAATCCGGAGTAGTGAGTGAGCCCGAGTCCCACTTCTAGGCACTGGGAAAATGGCACAGGACCTGATCTTGGATCAGAAGAATGTTTGGAATAGCCAGTGGATGGCTGATCCAGTGGGATCTTGACTCCCTGAAAGGGGAGGTCTGTACAGTGATCTGGCTGGAGGGCTAAGTTATGAAGAGGGAGCACTGCGAGTCCTGGAGAGTGAGGGGGGGATGTAGTGTGAGAAACTGTTGAGAGAGGGGTGTTTGACGTGAAAGGAGCTAATTCCCAGATGTGGCCTTATGGAGGTATCCACAACGGTGACTGGTAAACCCTGAGAGACCCCCTGTCCTAGTTGAAGCAGAACATTTCCTGCATTCAGGGCCACCGAGAAGAGGGGCTAAAGGTCATGGGGTCTCAGCACCAATAGGTTTATCCCAGCCACCCCATCTCTCTCTATCTATGGAGGAGCAGCCAGATCAAATGTGAGTGGTAATGCCAATCAAATCTGGCCCCTCTGCCCCTCCTGTAAACTTGGCATTGTAGTCTAATCAAGGCCGTTGGAGTTCCAAAAGATTTTCTGAGCATTCTTTCTGGTCATAAGTGTGTGCAGGAAACTAGCTAAAGTAAGCACTTTCACTGACTGCGCATGCTGATGTTCTTAAAGTGCTCCCATCTGACTGGAAAGCCCAGCGTCTGACATATATTTTATCAGTCCTGATCTTAGCCAAATTTTTTTCACCAGAGATTTCTGGAATAAATGAAGTATGTCATGTCTGATTGGATTTAGAGGTGGCTCACACTGAGAATACCTTTCAAGGGCCAATAAAGTTTGCTCATTAGAGGAAAGTTGTTCCTGGATAGTTTTATCGCAATTCCCTTTAGAAAATCCCCTGGTCTCTTTGATGATGGCTGGCTTTGGTGCTAACATGATGACTGATAACCTAGACTTATTGCTTTTTATGGGCCTGGGCTTGAATGATTTTGATGTCAACAGCAAGTTCCTATATTTATGCTGTTAACTGCCAAAAATCACTTAAAAGATATTTTAGAGCAGACTGGAAAGAAATATCAGCCTTGCTTTACTGCATGATGACTAAGACCCAGAGTTCAAAATAAAATAGAAGGAAAAGAACAATTATAGATAAGTAAAATAAATCAATATGTACTTTTTGTTTGGTTTTCACAGAATGTCAGTGTCCAGCATGGGGGAATGAAATGTGCAATTGCTAGGGCAGTCTACAGATGGTTTTTTTGATGTGGAAGGAGGTTATTCTGATGCCAAGCTCAAAGATTTAAAAGTTATTGTAGAAGTACTTAAATAAGGTCCCTGTGAAAGTGGGTCAGAAAAAAACCCACAAACCAGACAGTGATTGTGTCAACTATAGCCAACAGATAAAGTTCCAAATTCTCATAATCAGTGTGGGTTTTTTTTTTAAGCAAAAGCTCTCTCTTTCCTCTTCATCATGCAATAGGAAATCAGAACAGGTGACATATTATGGACTGTTAATGTTTGAAGTGACTGCAAATGTTCAACATAAACGGCAGCAAAAGATATCAAACTTGCAAAAATTACAAAGTGAGGCCAGATTCAGCATTGATATAAGGAGATGCAACTCCAATTACTTCAAATAATTTTTACCCACCTACACAGTGTCCAAGAGACACAACCTCCCATTTCTTGACCAGGATTTTGGGGCAATCATAGATGAGACTACATCCAGAGAAGCTATCCCAAGTTTTATATTGAGCCTGGTTTATGCAAGCAAAGGACTTTGGAAGTCTAATCAATGTTGTGTGAATATTTATTCAGTGTAGAAATGATCAACATCCAGGTTAAATGATCCAGGTTAAATGATCAACAAAGATAACAGTTCTAGGTCTCACTATCAGATTTCAGTGTAAAGTGCTTGCATGGACTTGCTTATACTGTATTAGGATTGAATTTGGCCAATTGTATAAAGGTATTTTTGGACATTCCATAGTTTTTTTAATAAGACAAATAGTCATGAAAAAAATCTGAATAACCGTTTAACTGGGGGTTGGGGGGGTGGGGAAGTAGAACTTTAGCCATACAGAAAGACACTGCTCCTCTTGTGAATGCTTCCCTCAGTAGAAGAATCTGAACGTGATTAGCATATTGATTCAAGTGAAAGAAAAATAATGATCTTACTTTGCCTCCTCTCTTCCAGATGGTGAAACCTTCTCCTATTTCTTATTAGCAAAGTATAAATGGCCTTCTTTTCTCTAGTTATAGATTTCTACCCTGATACACATTATTATTTTGGCCACAGTTAAGAGATATTTACTAGAAAATATTTAAAAATATTTGTGTTTTCCTTTAGTGAGAGGAAATATATTTTTAAAATAGCAGACAAACTTGCACCTGCTGTAATTAAATTTCTGACCATATATACTGCAACAACCTTAAACTCGATGGGTCAGATTGTGTCCTAGATGCAAAGCTGTGGCTCCTAATTAATTCATTGTAGACTCTCATTTGTACACTTGAGAAGAGAAATTCTCTCCATATGTTCCAATTGCATTCCCATTCAGCAGCCATGCCCAAAGATGATACAAAGAGCCTGATCCTGCAGACATTCAGACTAGTAACTTTACTCCAGTGAGTATTTCTTTTGAACTCCATAGGACTATTCACGGAAGTATAGCTATATAAATGTTACAGAAATATAGAAATATAGCTTATACTACAGCAATATAGAAATATAGTAAAGTATAGCTGCAATAATGTTATAGAAAAATGAAACCCCAGTTGCATTCTGCAATGCACGGTAATATGTGTGTGTGTAAAATCACTAGGCTGATCTACTCAGCAGGAGACACAGGAGAAAACAGAGTATTCCAGATCTCCTTTCTCTGTACCACTGAACTGGCATGGTACAAAATTAGTGAAGAGGAGACAGCCTTGAGCTATTTCCTGTCTCAAAAAGCTTACAATGTAAATTCCAACTCTTTTTTCCTATTTAAAAAGTTATTTCATAAATACAAAAATATATTCCCAAGTAATTCAGTAAAAATATTTGCACAGTGGAGAGCCAGTTAGAGGGGGTGGAAGAGCTTTCATGAAAATACTTAATAACATGCTGAATTTAAGGGGGAGGAACGTTTTCTTCCTTTCTTAAATATATGTCATCAATTAAATGGGCAGGGAACCAATTTTGTCTTCAGCCATAAGAGGCAAACTACTATCTTAATTTGTTTTTTTTCCCCACAGTTTAAGCAGCCCTGGGAATTAAAATAAGAATTGTTGTTTTCTGCCTTTTTTTTTAATGTGCTTAGGGTCTTTTTCTGAAAACATTTTGGAGACTACAACTTTATAGGGAATTGTTTTTAATAAGCTTCAGAAATTAGATTTATGGAGTGCTTATTTCTCCAGTCAATTTTCCAGTAGGCCTCGGGATCTTTATTTCAAGGCCCTGCAAAACAAAATATCCAAAGAGATGGTAAAAGGAAATTTCACTTACCAAAATCTCTTCAGTTTTCCCCTAAGTGGTGTGGAACACTCACCCAAGCAGATTACTGCAACACTCTGTTTGTTTGTTTACCAAGAAAAAGCATGGCTGTGTAATCATTAATTCATAGAATTTAAGGCCAGAGGGGACAATTATGATTACCTAGTCTGACCTCCTGCCTAACACATGACCTAGAATTTCACCCAGTGATTCCTGTACCAAGCCCAATGACTTGAGGTTGAAGTACAGTATATCTTTTAGAAAGTCTTGTTTTAAGGACTTAAAGTGATGGAGAATGTACCATATCCTCTCTTACTCAGGCCATATCAAGATCCCTTATAGCTGCATCTTCATAAAATCTAAGACCCACCACCATCACCCCAGAATCACCATCACCACATGCAGAGGATGTGTCATAGCCTCCAATATCCACCTCCGCCCCTCAGAATTAAAATTTTGCCATTCCCAATATGGTTTATTAAGCTAAGACAGAACAGGATAATTTCATTTTCCATAGCAGTGAAAAGATATCCTAGGGAATACAAAGTAATTTCCATGGCATATAAAGATGTGCTGCAAAATATGTAAAACTAAATGAAGGCTGATGATTAAGCTGAATAATGGGGGCCACTGATTCATGTACACATTAGTATTATTTTAGCATCTAAAGGCCACTATCAGATTGGGCCCCATTGTGTTCGGCACTGTATAAATGGCAGTCCCTGCTGCAAAATTTAAAAGACAAAATGTAACAGGAAGATGAGACAAAAAATCAGGACTGAGTGGGATGGGGGAAGATAGGATAACAGATAATACAATAAGAGATGCACAATTTTTAGATGGACAGCAGCAGTAATCACAACTTCACATGCTTAACGAAAAATCTGATTGTCAGATAAAAGAGAAAGAAACAATGCTGATACTATCTCTTGGTTAGTTCTGGTATTAGGTTTTGTTCTGTGCTCTCCATCAAGTGCCAGGCCCTGAGCACTGAGACTGGTCCTTCCTCTTTCTCTCTCTGTGCTCCTGCCACACTCACTTTCTAACTGAAATCTGCTGGAGGAAATGGACTTCAGAAAAGGGAATATGTGGCATCTTTCTGTGAAGATAAGATATTTGCTATCTACTTTTCAACATGGAGCACATTATACATAGTATGTGCCAGTGCTCCAAGCCCCCATCTTCTCTTCCTCCACATCCTATGTAACTGCTACCCTGTTTTTGGTTGTAAAATGCACAATCCTCTTCATTGGTTACCTCTTCTTAATCTGCTTTCTCTCCCAAGAGATTCAAATCCCATTGGCATCTTTAAGATCACCTCTTGATAAGAGTCATACTTATACAATCAGGGACATGAAGAAAATACCTTGTGTCATATAATGTGACCAATCATAATTAATCAGCACAGATCAAATATTTAATATCAGCTATCAAATATTTGCAGCAAATAGTTCAGGATCAATACATAAAATAAATTTAAAAAAAATCAAGGTAATTTGAATAAATATCTCACATTTCAGAGAATTGCGGTCTATTCATGTACATTCCAAGGGCAAAGAGATGGAATTTGTCAAGTAAACTATTTACTGAATTATTCTACAAATAATTTGCTCAACTCCATTGTGTACAGCACTTTGAAATGTAATGTCTGTATAAACCATGAGTGCAAAGTATTTATGGTATCATTATTATTTTACTAGATTTCCAAAGAATGCAGGAAAATTCAATGGATGCAAAACTGCATCTCAACCTTTCTCAGTGTCCCCAGAGCTCAAACACCATCATTTAGTGATTATTTTGAAAAAAGTCATGGAAGATGGGAGAGATTCCAGAGGACTGGAAAAGGGCAAATATAGTGCCAAGATATAAAAAAGAGAATAAATACAACCTAGGGAATTATACATCAGGCAGCTTAACTTCAGTACCCAGAAAGATAATGGAGCAAATAATTAAGCAATCAATTTGCAAACACCTAGAAAATAATGAGATAAGTAACAGTCAGCATGGATTTGTCAAGAACAAATCATGTCAAACCAACCTAATAGATTTTTTAACAGGGTAACAAGCCTTGGGGATGGGGGGAAGCAGTAGATATGGCATATTTTGACTTTCGTAAGGCTTTTAATACTATTGTGCATGATCTACTCATAAACAAAATAGGGAAATACGACCTAGATGGAGTTACTACAAGATGGGTGCATAACTGGTTCCCAGAGAGTAATTATCAATGGATCACAGTCAAGCTGGAAGGGCATATCAAGTGGGGTAATGCAGGGACTGTTTCTGGGTCTGGTTCTGTTCAATATCTTCATCAATGATTTAGATAATGGCGTACAGAGTACACTTATAAAGTTTGTGGACAATACCAATCTGAGAGGTGTTGTAAGTGCTTTGGAAGATAGAATTAAAATTCAAAATGATCTGGACAAACTGGAGAAATGGTCTGTAGTAAATAGGACGAAATTCAATAAGGACAAATGCAAAGTAGTTCATTAAGGAAGGAACAATCAGTTGCACACATACAAAATGGGAAATGACTGCCTAGGAAGTAATACTGTGGAAAGGAATCTGGGGGTCATAATGGATCACAAGCTAACTATGAGTGAACAGTGTAACACTGTGTCAAAAAAAGCAAACAGCATTCTGGGATGTATTAGCAGGACTGTTGTGCGCAGTAATTTTTCTGTTCTACTCCGTACTGATTAGGCCTCAACTGGAGTATTGTGTCCAGTTCTTGGCACCACATTTCAGAAAAGGTTTGGACAAATTGGTGAAGGTCCAGAGAAGATCAACAAAAATGATTAAAGGTCTAGAAAACATGACCTATGAGGGATGATTGAAAATTCTGGGGAAGAGAAGACTAAGGGGGGACATGATAACAGTTTTCAAGGATATAAAAGGTTGTTACAATGAGGAGGGAGAAAAAATGTTCTCTTTAACCTCCTAGGATAGGACAAGAAGCAATGGGCTTAAATTTCAACCATGGCAGTTTAGGTTGGACATTAGGAAAAGCTTCCTGTCAGAGTAGTTAAGCACTGGAATAAATTGCCTAGGGAGGTTTTGGAATCTCCATCATTGGAGATTTTTAAGAGCAGGTTAGACAAACACCTGTCAGAAATGGTCGAGATTAGGGGTTGGCAACCTTTCAGAAATGGTATGCCAAGTCTTCATTTATTCATTTTAATTTAAGGTTTTGCGTGCCAGTAATACATTTTAACGTTTTTTAGAAGGTCTCTCTCTATAAGTCTATATATTATATAACTAAACTATTGTTGTATGTAAAGTAAACAAGGTTTTCAAAATGTTTAAGAAGCTTCATTTAAAATTAAATTAAAATGCTGATTTTATGCCGCTGGCCCGCACAGCCCGCTGCCAGCCTGGGGTTCTGTTCACCTAGGCTGTCAGCAGGCTGAGTGGGGCCTGCGGCTGGGACCCCGGCTGGCAAGGGGCTGGCAGCCAGAACCCCAGACCGGCACAGCTGCTCAGCCCACTTCTGGTCTGGGGTCCCGGCCACTGGCTCCTGCCAGCCAGAGTCCTGGCTGCCGGACCCACTCAGCCCGCTGCCGGTCTGGGATCCCAGCCCTGCCCACATAAAGTGGGAACCTACCTTCTCCCTGCTTCTAGCCCATTCTCCCTCTCTCTCCGCACTGAGCTGAGGGTGGGAGTGCACTAAGCACAGGGCTGGGGGTGAAGGAGCAGGCTGGGGGTTGGGGTGTAGGGTCTGGCCAGGAGCTAGAATGAGGGAGAGGGCTCAGGGTTGGGGCAGGAGATTTGGGTATGGAGTGCTTACCTGGGGAGCTTCCATTTGGTGCGAGGGGTGCAGGAGGGAATGTGTGTGGGGAGGCCGGGGGTGTGCAGGAGCTCCTGTTTGGTGCTCATTGTGGGGGTGGGAATGTGGGGGGTGCAAGAGTCAGGGCATGGGGTGTGGAGGGGCTGGGTATGTGTGGGGGTGCAGGAATCAGGGCAGGGGGCTGCGGATGTGTGAGGAGGGTTCAGGAGTCAAGGCAGAGGGCTGGGGGGATGTGAGGGGGTGTAGGAGTCAGGGCATGGGGGGCTGGGCATGTGTGGGGGGTTCTGGAGTCAGGGCTGGGGTCATGGGGGGTGCAGGGTTCAGGGCAGGAGGCTGGGGTGCTGTCGGATTCACAAGTTCACAAGTCAATGCTCTTCTGGCTCACAGATGTTGTGCAGCCATGGTGCTGTCTGAGCCATGGGAACTCACTGAAGAGTTTCAGGGTACTTGCTGGTGCACTGAGTTCTTTTCTGTTTTCTTTTTAAACAAGAGTTCTGAAGTCTCTTTCCCTCACCTTTTGTCTTTATTCCTTCACATATAAGTTGTCTGCAGCGGAAAAATCAGTGTCTGGCATCCTTGCACTCAGCCTTTGTAACTCATGTGAACTCAATGGAGTTACACAAGAGCCTGATTCTTTTCCACTCAGTTAAACATATCTTAACTACATGTCTGGGGGCATTAGCTAGAATTTTACACTTTCTAAGCCGAACAGATTTATGGTGGAAATGTTCATAGTTTAAAACATAAATTAACTGAGTGTTTTGCAGCCCTTTGTAAATAAAATAACTCATTTAACTTGTAATCGAAATGTTATTAATGCAACTTTAAACAAAATCATATTTTGAATGGTTTACGGTATTCATTTGCATGCTTTTATCTATGGTGTGCTGTATATGAAATTTTAATTTGAGAGCTGGGCTTCACTTGATGCATCTAATGTCCATGCAAAGATATAATCTGTCCTGCAGTTGAGGGTATATAGAAGTAGTTGTTTTCAATAGTTTAGTTTACACAGCTATTTAACATGTCACAGAGTAGAAGTACCTTTGTTCATTTAGGAGTGAATAGCATATTCTCAAATGAAATATGTATAATAAGATATAATGTGAGAAGAGCTATGCAAAAAGTTCGCAACCACAAATCATGTACCCCAAACCATATAAACTTACCTGGTTTCAGAGTTTATTCGAATGCACAGCACAGAGCATGCTTGTCAAAAGATTTGTAGAGAGACAGTTGAATGAGATCATATCCTTTATTGAACCAACTTCTGTTGGTGAGAGAGAGAAGCTTTCGAGCTTACAGGGCTCTTCTTCAGGTCTGGGAAATGTACTCAGAATGTCACAGCTAAATACAAGGTGGAAGAGATTGTTTAGAATAAATAGTTAACACATATTTCAAGGGACCATTCATAAAATCATAGATGATTGGGGTTGGAAGAGACCTCAGGAGGTCATCTAGTCCAACCCCCTGCTCAAAGCAGGACCAACCCCTACTAAATCATCCCAACCAGGGCTTTGTCAAGCCTGGCCTTATAAACCTTTAAGGATGGAGATTCCATCACCTTGCTAGGTAAAACATTCCAGTGCTTCATGACACTTCTACTGAAATAGTTTTTCCTAATATCCAAACTAGACCTCCCCCACTGCAACTTGAGACCATTGCTCCTTGTTCTGTCATCTGCCACCACTGAGAACAGCCTAGCTCCATCCTCTTTGGAACCCCCCTTCAGGTAGTTGAAGGCAGCTATCAAATCCCCCTCACTCTTCTCTTCTGCAGACTAAACAAGACCAGTTCCTCAGCCTCTCCTCGTAAGTCATGTGTCCCAGCCCCCTGATCATTTTTGTTGCCTTCTGCTGGACTCTCCAATTTATCCACATCCTTTCTGTAGTGGGGGCCCCAAAACTGGACGCAGTACTCCAGATGTGGCCTCACCGGTGCCGAATAGAGGGGAATAATCACTTCGCTCGATCTGCTGGCAATGCTCCTACTAATGCAGTCCTGTTGACTCATATCCAGCTTGTCATCCACTATAATCCCCAGGTCTTTTTCTGCAGAACTGCAGTTTAGCCAGTTGGTCCACAGTCTGTAGCAGTGCATGGGATTCTTCCATCCTAAGTGCAGGACTCTGCACTTGTCCTTCTTGAACCTCATCAGATTTCTTTTGGCCCAGTCCTCCAATTTGTCTAGGTCACTCTGGATCCTATCGCTACCCTCCAGCATATCTACCTCTCCCTGCATCGTAGTGTCATCCATGAACTTGCTGAGGGTTCAATCCATCCTATCATCCAAATCATTAATGAAAATATTGAACAAAAACAGCCCCAGGAGTGACCCCTGGGGCACTTCGCTTGATACCGGCTGCCAACTAGACATCAAACCATTGATCGCTACCTGTTGAGCCTGATGATCTAGCCAGTTTTCTATGCACCTTATAGTCCATTCATCTAATCCATACCTTCTTAACTTGCTGGCAAAAATACTGTGGGAGACCATATCAAAAGCTTTGCTAAAGTCAAGATATATCATGTTCACTGCTTTCCCCATATTCACAGTGCCAGTTATCTCATCATAGAAGGCAATCAGGTTTGTCAGGCATGACTTGCCCTTGGTGAATTCATGTTGACTGTTCCTGATCACGTTCCTCTTCTCCAAGTGCTTCAAAATGAATTCCTTGAGGACCTGCTCCATGATTTTTCCAAGGACTGAGGTGAGGCTGATCGGTCTGTAGTTTCCTGGATTCTCCTTCTTCCCCTTTTTAAAGATGGGCACTGTATTTGCCTTTTTCCAGTCGTCTGAGACCTCCCCTGATCGCCAGAAGTTTTCAGATATAATGGCCAATGACTCTGCAATCACATCAGCCAACTCCCTCAGTACTCTCGAATGCATTGCATCCGACCCCATGGGCTTTTGCATGTCCAGCTTTTCTAAATAGTCCTTAACCTATTCTTTCACCACTGAGGTCTGCTCACCTCCTCTTCATACTATGCTGCCCAGTGCAGCAGTCTGGGAACTGACCCTGTGTGTGAAGACCAAGGCAAAAAAAGCATTGAGTACTTCAGCTTTTTCCACATCATCTGTCACTATGTTGCCTCCCTGATTCAGTAAAGGTCCCACACTTTCCCTGACCTTCTTGTGTTGGATCATATTAAAGAAGTTCTGTATTAAAATCACAAATTAGTTTGATTCCCCAGAGTTTAAATTCCAGGGTATTACTAATTAAGAGGTCTCGGTTTTTGGTACTGTTTCTCTCCCTCTATGTGTGAAACTTGCAAGCTGCTAATTGTGTTAGTACATTCTAAGACAGAGTCTATTCTCAAAGCAATTCACAGAGAGAGAGAGACTCAAAGCAATACTCTAACAACAGAAACAGCACCCAGAGACTCCCCACCCTTTTGTTGTATTAACAATTGTGATTAAAATAGAGATAGAGGATGTATGTGGATGGATGCTTGGTGTGGATAATAACTGAATGATCAGGGAGGTGCCAGCCTAAGAATCCAGTGTCCATCGGCTGAAGACGGCATCAAGTGGAAATAACCAGAGGACCCCCCGGAGGGCAGACTGGAATCCACCCAACAGCCTCAAGAATGGGAGAACCAAAGAACAAGATAACATCTTGGAGCTGTCAGGAATGTGCTATCTGCTGATTGATTCAGCAACAGCATGATGAAGCAATTCCCATAGACTGGCATAGGAAGAAATTCCTATAAAAATAGACTCTAAAAAGTGAGAACTTTGGGGTCTGATTCTGCAAACCAACTTCCAGGAGCGTCAGATGAGCATCTGACAAGGCCCTGCTCCCTCCTCATGTCCAGGCCACCTGGCCAGTGGCTTGGCATGAGCAACTCTAAGGCTGGTAACTATGATAACAACCTTGCAGAACCTGTGTGTGTGTGTGTTTGTATGAATGAATGTGAGAATAAATTTGAGATTGAATGGAATGTTATAACTATAACTAACTGCTTACTATGATTCTTTCTGTATTCACAGTAAATGTGGTATTTTGCCTTTTTCCCTTTAATAAGATCCTGCTGGTTTTTATTTTATTGGTACAACACTTGTTGCTAACATACTGGTAGAAACCATTCTTATTACCCTTCACATCCCTTGCTAGCTGCAACTCCAATTGTGTTTTGGCCTTCCTGATTACAGTCCTGCATGCTCGAGCAATATTTTTATACTCCTCCCTAGTCATCTGTGCAAGTTTCCACTTCTTGTAAGCTTCCTTTTTGTGTTTAAGCACAATGAAGATTTCTCCGTGAGGTCAAGCTGGTTGCCTGCCATATCTGCTATTCTTTCTGCACATCTGGACGGTTTGTTCCTGCAACCTCAATAAGGCTTATTTAAAATACAGCCAGATCTCCTGGACTCTTTCCCCCCTAATATTAGCCTCCCAGTGGATCCTGCCTATCAGTTCCCTGAGGGAGTCAAAGTCTGCTTTTCTGAAGTCCAGTTCTGCTTCTCTCCTTTCTTCCTTTTGTGAGGATCCTGAACTCAACCATCTCATGGTCACTGCTTCTCAGGTTGCCACCCACTTCTACTTCCCCTACCAATTCTTCCCTGTTTGTGAGCAAAAGGTCAAGAGGAGCACAGACCCTAATTGGTTCCTCCAGCACTTGCATTAGGAAGTTCTCTCCAACACATTCAAAGTTAAGTGGTCAATTAACACCTCTCAAGTCATAGAGAGGAAAGAACAAAGGGGGAAAAAAGCTGTAGGGAAGGCACAGTTTACTGGATTAGGCCTTGTCTACACTACAGAGTTTTGTCTATGCAAGTTACACCAGTAATCAAAAACCGGTATAATTACATTGTTTGTACATGTTCACACAGTGCTCCTTCTGTCGGCACAGTGCATCCACAGTTGGTCCTCTAGCATTGACAGAGAGAGCAGTGTACTGTGGGTAGCTATGCCACTATACATAGAACCTTCTGCAGCCACCTTTTGCGGCTAGGAGTTGGAATCATAGAATCATAGAATATCAGGGTTGGAAGGGACCTCAGGAGGTCATCTAGTCCAACCCCCTGCTCAAAGCAGGACCGATCCCCAATTAAATCATCCCAGCCAGGGCTTTGTCAAGCCTGACCTTAAAAACTTCTAAGGAAGGAGATTCCACCACCTCCCTAGGTAATGCATTCCAGTGTTTCACCACCCTCCTAGTGAAAACCTTTTTCCTCATATCCAACCTAAACCTCCCCCACTGCAACTTGAGACCATTACTCCTTGTTCTGTCATTCGCTACCACTGAGAACAATCTAGATCCATCCTCTTTGGAACCCCCTTTCAGGTAGTTGAAAGCAGCTATCAAATCCCCCCTCATTCTTCTCTTCCGCAGACTAAACAATCCCAGTTCCCTCAGCCTCTCCTCATAAGTCATGTGTTCCAGTCCCCTAACCATTTTTGTTGGCCTCCGCTGGACGCTTTCCAATTTTTCCACATCCTTTTTGTAGTGTGGGGCCCAAAACTGGACACAGTACACCAGATGAGGCCTCACCAATGTCAAATGGAGGGGAACGATCACATCCCTCGATCTGCTGGCAATGCCCTTACTTATACATCCCAAAATGCCATTGGCTTTCTTGGCAACAAGGGCACGCTGTTGACTCATATCCAGCTTCTTGTCCACTGTAACCCCTAGGTCCTTTTCTGCAGAACTGCTGCCTAGCCATTCGGTCCCTAGTCTGTAGTGGTGCATTGGAGTCTTCCATCCTAAGTGCAGGACTCTGTACTTGTCCTTGTTGAACCTCATCAGATTTCTTTTGGCCCAATGCTCTAATTTGTCTAGGTCCCTCTGTATCCTATCCCTACCCTCCAGCGTATCTACTTCTCCTCCCAGTTTAGTGTCATCTGCAAACTTGCTGAGGGTGCAATCCACACCATCCTCCAGATCATTTATGAAAGATATTGAACAAAACCGGCCCGAGGACCGACCCTTGGGGCACTCCACTTGATACCGGCTGCCAACTAGACATGGAGCCATTGATCATTACCCGTCAAGCCCGAAAATCTAGCCAACATTCTATCCACCTTATAGTCCATTCATCCAGCCCATACTTCTTTAACTTGCTGTCAAGAAGGCCGGAATGGATTGCAGTGTATCATGTATGTGGGCTCAATGTTTTGTTTTTTTCTGTCCCATCATTCCATGGCGTTCTGACTGCATTTTTTGGCATTTTTCAATGGCCCCAGTTTACTGTGTTCCCGTTATCTCTGTCTGAAAGGATGGATCCTGCACTGCGCTCTACAGTTGTGGTCACTGTTATGAAGACATCTCAGCTGATCATGCGGTGTATCATGAGCACCCAGTTGGAACAGGAATCAGAGGTGCCTTACCAGCTGTGTGCCATGGAAAAAAACAACACCAGATTACTTTTGGCATTCATGGAGCAACTGCACATGGTGACCATCGTTTTGGGTTCGGGAAACAAGCACTGAATGGTGGGATCGTATTGTTATGCAGATCTGTGATGATGAGCAGTGGCTGCAGATCTTTTGGATGTGGAAATCCACCTTCCTGGAACTGGGTGCAGAGCTCGCCCCAGCACTGCAGTGCAAGGACACCAAAATGAGAGCTGCCCCCACGGTGGTGAAGCATATGGCAATTGCTGTGTGGAATCTGGCAACTCCAGACTGCTACCGGTTGGTTATGAATCAGCGTGGAGTTGGGAAGTCCACCGTTGGGGCTATGGTAAAACAAGCATACAGGGCCACTAATCACCTCCTGCTGTGAAGGACTGTGACTCTTGGCAGTGTGTGTGAAATAGTGGACAGCTTTGAGGCAATGGGATTCCCTATCTGCAGCGGAGCAATAGATGGCACGCATATCCCAATTTTGCCCCGGACCATCTTGCATCAGAGTACATCAATAGAAAGATTTACTTCACTGTGGTATTGAAGCCACTTGTGGATCACCATGGCAGTTTCATTGACATCAATGCAGGGTAGTTCAGGAAGGTGCATGATGCACAAATCTTCAGGAGCACTGGCCTGTACAGAAAGCTGAAAGCACGGACTCACTTTCCAGACCAGAAGATTCCAGTGGGGGATGTTGAAATGCCCATAGTGACCTTGGGAGACCCAGAATACCTCTTACTGCCATGGCTCACAAAGCCTTACATGGGAAATCTGGACACCAGCAGGAAGTGCTTTAACAATCAGTTAAGGAGGTGCACAATAACCATAGAATGTACCTTTGGCAGATTAAAATCACATTGGTCTTGCCTTTATGGCAGGTTAGACCTAAATGAGGAAAATATTCCCATTGTCATAGCAGCCTGCTCTGGACACCACAATATTTGTGAGACTTAGAGTGAAAACTTTCCCCTGAGGTGAAGCACAGAGGCAGATCTCCTGATGGCTGATTTTAAGCAACCAGATACTAGGGCTATTAGAGGGAGGCTTTTCAAATATAGGAGATTTTAAGGCACCATTTTGACAATAAGTTCCCATAATTTGTCTTTCTATATAGCATTCTGCCATGCTTTGTTAACTTGCCACCTTGCATGAAAATTTTGATGATTCCTGACTGTGATTTTTACTCAGCAAATGATCAAATTGCCACTGTATATTAATTCCAGAAGCAACCACCATGAGTAGGAAACAAATAAGGATTGGTTATCTTTCAGAGGATATGTTTTTATTAAAAACCAATTAACAACACACACAAAAGCTTTGGTGGGAAGGGAGAAAATAGTGAAGGGCAGAGTAGGCTCTTTTAACTGTGTATAAGTCCAGCTATCAGTTTGGAAGAGGTGAAGTGAATGGGTACTGAGACAGCCCAGGAAGTGCAAGGAATGTGTGGGAGGAGTTTGGGGAGGTAATGGAAAGCTGTTCTTGTATCAGCTATGACAGGGGCGGGGGGCATGCATGCATGAATTCTGCCTGAAGCATGATTAAAGAACTTCAAAATTTCCATTTGCTCCTCCATCATTTTTATTATCTGCTCCCGGCTCATTAAAATTTGTGCCTGGCTCTCCTTTCTGTCCTGCCTGTCTATTTTATAATTTTCTTTTTAAATTCTCTCTCCACACCCTGAGTTCTTGTTTTTTGGCCGCTGAGGATTGGAGCACCTGTTGAAACATGTCCTCGTTGCTCCTCCTTAGTCATTTCCTTACCTGGTGGAGGCACTCCACCAGTGTGTAGGGGGTTCTCCTGAAGACCACATCTGCAGAAACACAAGAAACAAGAAAATGATTGTTAGTGCACACACAGGATCAAATCATTATAGTAAAATGCATCTTTTCTTAAATATGAATCAATTTCTCACTGTCTTTTGGCAAGCACTCAACTTGGGGAACACCCTAAACATGGTGAGTTCAGCCTGGGCAGGGGTGATGGTGATCAATATAGGGTCTTGGTGTTTTTTTCAGGGGTTAACTGCAGGCGACTAGGGACAATACTGTAAATTTTGCCACCTTTTTCAACAGGAGGGGTCACTGAAGCCGATGTCTGCCTCCTGCGGGTAAGCAAGGATGCAAGGGTGTATCTCCTGCATGTGTGTGACTTTTCACCAGGTCCCTATGCTGCTCGCTTGTGTGCCACTTTGGTCCTTGCACAAGTGATTGTCGATTGGCATGGGAAAGTTTCCTATGATGGTGGAAGGAAGAAAGCAGTTCTGCCAAGGAATCTTCAGCAGAGAATTGATGAGTACCTCCAGGAAAGTTTCTTAGAGATCTCAGTGTGCATTAACACACTGTTCCACTGCACTGCTTCACTGCACAGGGGAATGTGAAGCACACATAAACACAACTAGTCCTGTATATGTCTATCCCATCACCCACTTCTAGAATATACAAAGCAAAGTACAGCTATACCTCATATAACCGAACAGCATCAACTCAAAAAGATCACTTACCAGAGCTCTCCTCTCCTGCATCATGAACACCCAGAGACGGACTGCTAGGACTGGCTAGACCTCTCTGGAGTGGAGAAGAGATCCTGACTCACCATGCCACCAGATGACCCTTCCATGTGCTCCACATCATCCTCCAACTCAACCTCCTCATGCACAACTTCATCCTTGGGGTTGAGTCCACTGTCCGCTGTCTCCAGCCCTGCCGAAGTGTCCATGTGGAGATGGTGTTGCCACTGAGGATGGTGTCCAGCTCCTTATAACAGCGGCAGGTCTTCAGCACAGCACCATAGTGATGGTATGACTCCCTTTCCGTCTGGTACACCTTTATCTTCACACAGCACTGATGTGTGTCCTGTTTGTAGCCCTTATCCTACATGCCACACAAAAATCCGACCTTAGGTACCTAAGTTGCTACAGCTGGAGCGGAGCTGGGACTGCACAGTCTCCTCTCCCTAAAGTGCCAGCAGATCCAACAACTCAGGTGTGATCCAAAGAGGAGAGCATTTGTTGTGTGGAGTCACCATGATCAGCTGGGAAGATGTGATGTGAGCTCTCCATGCCTAGCAAACATGAAGTGGAATTTCAAAAACTCCCAGGCCTTTAAAGGGGGAAGGGCAGAAGCTTGTGTACCTGGTTGCAGGGCAGCAGACTTCGAACTGCTGACCAGAGCGGTCAGGATGGGTATTGTGGGACACCTTCAGGAGGCCATTTAAAATGACATAACCAAGCGCAGTATCTACATTGACACTTTGTCAGTATAACTTTGCCAAAAAACTCTATGCCTTTCGTTGAGGTGATTTTATTTTGTCAGCAAAGCAGGAGAGTTTTGTTGAAGGAAGCAGTATTATAGTGTGTACACATCCACTGTGCTGACCTTTGTCAACAAAACTCTGTAGTGTAGATAAGGCCTTATAGATAGCTGTAATAAGCCATAAATCCAGTGTCCATATTCAGACCATAATTTTTTGTGTCTCGCAAAGTTATGAATTTAAGCTCCCAGGCTAGTCTTTTGAAGGTGTTGTACGGGTTTCCTTTGATGATGAGGACTGAGAGGTTAGATATACAATGATTGCTTTGTGAAACATGTTCACCCAGAGATGATATGCTGTTTTTGTCATTTATCATTTTTCTGTGTGAGTTCATTCGAGAATGTAATGATTGTCTCATTTGTACACCTTTAAAGAGAACCTGGCCTTTACTTTAGAGCAGACTTGGGTCACATATAAAACCAGCTGAAATTAATAATTTTCACATTTTCCATAAATCAGTGCTTTTGACCAAATTTTGGATTGTTTTTTGGAGTTGGTTTTAATTCCAGACATAATGTGAATTTTAGAGAATGTGAACCTACTTGACTGAAGTTGACAAAAATGTTGGCATGAAACCTGCAACATGCCACTGCAGAGTCTCTCTCCAAGCTGTAAGAATGATAAAGGCAGTGCCTTGATTATGCTGATCTCTCTATAATGCTAAAAATATCAGCAACAAAAGAAATAATCGTGACAGCATTAAATTTGCTATGTACAGTCAAGAAACTTGATTCCTCCATATTCACTTCTTCATTTTCTTTCATTCTTAACAAATAGAGTGTTAAAAAGGTTAGTATGAATTGTCAATTATTTTTTCCATTTAATATCTGTAAAGTCATGACTTTCTCACTAGAACATGAAGATTAAAGGTATTCAGAACTTTCTCTCTAAAATATAAAGATGTGTGCTCATGATGGAAAGAATTCCCTAGAACACAGTCTGATCACAGGCGTTTATGTAGTGCATCCAGGTCTGGATTCATGAACAATAAAGTTTCACTTTGAGTTTCTACTATAGGGTAATAGATCCCTAAATAATCTTACCTAAATCTGCTGGATTTATTTCCATGTCTGAATCTGAACCTAGGCAGATTTCACATGTTTTGAGATTCTTCTGTAAAAAGTTCACGCCACTCTACTTTAAAAAAAAATACTAGTATTTGCCTAACTGGAATCACCTTCTGTGTCTGAAGATAAGCTGAATATTGATATTTCCAGGATTTAACTTTGCAAAGGGCAGCTAAGGTAAGAAAATATGTGTATGCATCAAAGGAGCTGTGTTCTATTACCCTAGACCCAGTGGTATTCTTAATCTTGAAGTAGACCTTGTCTGATACACTTTAGAAATTCATCCTATCAGTGCCTCACATCCTGAGTTACTATAGAAAGACTGATAACAACTAAATGCACTGCAAATAGGTGAGTCATATTCTGCCTCTGGAGAATCAACACACTTACATAACATCTATAAACTATAGGAGCAATGGGAGATGGAAGAATTTTCTATGGGGAAGGGACTATGGGTAAGATTCACAAAAATACTTAGCTGCCTAACTCCCATTGAAATCAGTGGGAGTTAGGTGCCTAACTGCCTTTATGATTCTCACCCTAATTCCTTATTTCATAGATTCATAGTTTCCAAGGCAGAAGGGATCATTAGAATCACCTAGTCTGACCTCTTGTATAATACAGGCCATAGACTTCCCCCAAATAATTTCTACAGCATATATTTTAGAAAAACATCCAATCTTAATTTTAAAATGGTCAGTGATGGAGAATCCACCACAACCTTGGTAAAGTGTTCCAATGGTTAATGACTCTCACCATTAGTAATTTACACCTCATTTCCTGTCCGGATTTGTCAAGCTTCAACTTCTATCCATTGGATCATGTTATAACTTTCTCTTCTTTATTGATGATCCCATTATTAAACATTTGTTCCCCATGTAGATACCATCAAGTTACTTCTTCACCTTCTCTTTGTTAAATTAAATAGATTGAGCTCTTGGAGTCTATTACTATACGGCATGTTTTCTAATCCAATAGTCATTCTTGTGGGTCTGCTCTGAACCATCTCCAATTTATCAACACCCTTCTTGAATTGTGGGCACTAAAAAGGGACACAGTAGTCCAGCAGCAGTCACACCAGTTCCAAATGTAGAGGTAAAATAACCTCTCTACTCCTATTCAATATTCCCCTGTTTATACATCCTAGGATCACATTAGCAGTTTTGGCCACAGCATCAACTTGGTGCTCACGTATAGCTGACTATCCACCATGACCCCCAAATCTTCTTCATAGTCACTGCTTCCCATGGTACAGACCCCCATCTTATATGTATGGCCTACATTCCTTGTTCCTAGATGTATTCATTTACATTTGTCATATTAAAATGCATATGGTTTGCTTGTGCCCAGTTTACCAAGGGATCCAGATTGCTTTGAATTTTCATTGTTTGCCACTCTCCATCCGCAAACATTATCAGTAATGATTTTATATTTTCTTCTAGGTCATTAATAATAGTGTTAAATAACATAAGACCAAGAACGGATCCCTGCAGGACCCCATTGGAAATACACCCAATTGAAGATCATTGCCCATTTACAGTTACATTTTGAGCCTATAAATTAGCTAGTTTTTTGTCCATTTAACATGTGCCATAATAATTTTATATTGTTCCAGTTTTTAAATCAAAACATTGTGCAGTATCAAGTCAAACACGTTACAGAAATCTAAGTATATTATATTAACATTCTCAGCTTTATTAACCAAACTTGTAATCTCCTGAAAAACTCTTAGTTTGACAGGATCTATTTTCCATAAATCCATGTTGATTTGCATTAATTACATAAAATTCCTGTAATTCTTAATAATTGATAGTTAATAATAATAATAAATAATATTATTAATTAATAATAATCATCCTCTCTCAGCCAATGCTTTATCTTGCCTGGGATTGAAGTCAGGTTATAATTAGCCAAGTCATCCTGTTTACCATGCCCTTTGCCACATGCCCACCAATAAATCTCCGGGCACGGACGGGCTGACCATGGCGTTCTACCGTGAGTTCTGGGACGTCCTCGGCCTGGACCTAGTTACGGTCTGAGCTGAGTCTTTGGAGACCGGGGTCCTCCCTCTCTCGTACAGGCAAGCGTGCTCGCCTTATTGCCGAAGAAGGGGGACCTCCGCGACTTATGGAATTGGCGTCCCATCTTGCTCCTCAGCATGGACTAAAAAGTCATAGCTAAGGCCATCTTGCTGCGGCTGGGGTCCATCCTGGTGGA
Source organism: Caretta caretta (assembly GCF_965140235.1). Classification (NCBI taxonomy): domain Eukaryota; kingdom Metazoa; phylum Chordata; order Testudines; family Cheloniidae; genus Caretta; species Caretta caretta. The sequence continues at coordinate 42,362,584 of NC_134208.1, forward strand.
CATGGTCCACCCAGACCAGACCTACACCATCCCGGGCCATACCGTCTTTGATAACCTGTATCTGGTTCGGGATCTCTTGGAGCTTGGGTGTAGGCATGGTCTGTCATTCGCCTTCCTGTCCCTGGATCAGGAAAAGGCGTTCAACAGGGTGGACCACGGGTATCTCCTGGGCACTCTGTGAGTGTTAGGCTTTGGACCCCAGTTTGTGGGCTTTCTCCAGGTGCTGTACACCTCCGCAGAGTGTCTGGTCAGGCTCAACTGGACTCTGACCGGGCCAGTAAGCTTTGGGCGGGGAGTATAGCTGGGGTGCCCCCTCTCAGGCCAGCTGTATGCTCTGGCAATTGAGCCTTCCTCTGTCTCCTCCATCGGAGGTTGACGGGGTTGGTGCTGTGAGAGCCGGAGCTGTGGCTGGTCCTGTTGGCGTATGCCGATGACGTGCTCCTCGTGATCCAGGACCCGGGTGACTTGGTGCAGGTGGAGGATTGCCAGGCAGTCTACTCAGCAGCCTCCTCCGCCTGGGTCAACTAGGTCAAGAGCTCTGGCCTGGTGGTTGGGGATGGGTGGCAGGTGAGCTCCCTCCCACCCGCGCTTCAGGCCATCCAGTGGAGCACAGGTCCGCTGCTCTATCGAGGAATTTACCTTTCTGCCACACATCCATCTCCGCCGGAGAACTGGCACAGTTTAAAGGGCAAAGAGGCTCTGGAAATGGACAGGACTGCTCCGGTGCCTCTTCCTTCGAGGGAGGACACTGGTGCTCAATCAACTAGTTCTGTCCATGATCTGGTACTGGCTCAACACTCTGGCCCCGGGCTTCCTGGCCAACCTCCGGATGGCGATTCTGGAGTGCTTTTGGCCAGGAGTGCACGGGTCTCTGCAGGTGTCCTCCACCTGCCCCTGGAGGAGGGAGGGCAGGGCCTGAAGTGCCTACGCACTCAGGTTCATGTCTTCTGCCTCCAGGCCCTGCAGAGACTCCTTTATGTTGCAGGTAGTCTGGTGTGTAGAGTACTGGTGCACCCCTTCCTGCGCTGCTTCCGAGGGCTCTGATATGACTGGCAGCTCCTTTATCTCCATCCGAGAGGTCTTCCACAAGACCTCTCCAGGCTGCTGGTCTTCTACCAGGACCTCCTCCGGACCCGGAAATTGTTCTCGGCGACCAGGTCTGTGGTTACCGTGGAGGGGGCAGATCTCCTCACGGAGCCCCTGCTACACAACCCCCAGCTCCATGTGCAGGTGGCGGAGTCCCCCTGGGTGCGCCAGAGGTTAGTCCTGGCAGAAGTCACTAGAATTGGAGACCTCCTGGACTACGCCTGGGCAGACTGGCTGGATCCCCTGATAGTTGCTCAGCGCATAGGGATCTCCAGGCCTCGTACTCCCCGGCGCGTACTTCAGGAGGTGAAGGCTGCTTTGCTATCTGCTGCTCAGACCTACCTCGACCAGATCCTGTGAGAGAGCACGCCCTGCCCACCTTCCACCCCAGGCCCTCCAGACCTTTTCATCAGGTCCCTGCCCCGTAGACCCAACCAGCTCCCCCTTTGTCCCTTCAATGTGAGCCGGCTGCACGATTTGCAGCCGGTTCGTTTCCAGACCATGCCAAGAAATCATCTATACACGCTCGTGCTCCACACCCTTCACGTCCTCACCCTCGCGTCCTGCCCTGACACAAAGTGGCGGGACCTCCTGCCACCTCTGGAGGATGAGGAGCCCCGGTGGGCCAGCCTATATTCCACCCTGGTCCTGAGGCCCACTGGGGATATCAGTCGGCGGCTCCTTCACGGAGCAATGAGCACGAGCGTGTACTTGGCGCGGTTCACCCCCGTCCGAGAAACCTGCACCTTCTGCGGCTTGAGGGAGACGCTGGCACACGTTTACCTGGAGTGCGCCAGGTTGAAGCCCCTCTTAAACGTCCTGTTATGTTTTTGGTTGAACTTTTCCCCTCACCTCCTTATCTGCGCACTCCTTATCCATGGCCCACAAAGTCACAGGACCTCCTCATCAACCTCCTCCTGGCCCTGGCTAAAACCACCACCTATAAAACCAGGGAGAGGAGGTTGGCTGACTGGACTGCCTGTGACTGTGGGGCCTTTTTCTGATCCTCTCTCCATTCACGCATCTGTGCAGAGTTCCTCTGGGCAGCGTCCACTGGCTCCCTTGACGCCTTTGAGGAGCAGTGAGTGCTGTCCAGGGTTCTCTGCTCGTTGTCCCCATCAGGTTCCCTTCGTTTGAGCCTTTGACCACACTCCTGTCCCGGTTATTTTATCAGTTGTCCCCTGGAATCATTTGGTTTCCAGGTCCTGTGGATCCTCCCCTTATGCTGAGGAGGTGTCCTTTAGCAGTGGGTGGGCTCTGCTCACCCACTTCCTGGATCCCAATAGGACCAGACTCCTGTGCCCCACTGCTCTGGGTCTGTCACAGTATTCAGGCACTTCGAGATACTGACAGATGCCTAGTGGGATTTTTGAAAAGTGCCATTGTGGGAGTTAGGCACCTCAGCACTTTTGAGAATTCCACTAGCTGCCTGTATGCATCTTTAGGTGGCTAAATACCTTTAAACATCTGCCTCTTAGGCATTAGATCCCAGATGTTTAAAGGTATTTAGGCCTTACTGTGCTCAGCATAGCAACACTGATTTAGAAGACTAAATCTCATTTTCAAAAGAGATTTAGGTCCTTGGGAACCAAAATCCCATAGACAGAGAAATTCTGGCTCCTAAAAAAGCCTTTTGAAATGTGATTTAGGCTCCTAAATCAATTACCTGCAGCAATGCTGAGCACAGGAATGCCTAAATACCTTTTAAAATGTGGGCCTAGGCACCTGTCTCATTGAAAGCCAAAGGGATTAGGCTCTTGAGTACCTAATTGACTTTTGAAAATGACAGTCACGTAACCACATAGATGCTTGAAAATTGTGCCCCTCCTCACTTTTGTGAGAAAGTGCTACCCTCGGGGAAGCCTTAGAAAGTTGGCTTTCCAACCCTTTTGCACTACCAGAGCAGGTGAATGTCTAGTCTTTAGATTCTATTTCATTCATTCATTCATTCATTCATTCATTCATTCATTCTATCTATCTTCAATAGGGGGAAAAATCCCTTCCCTCTATCTCTGTTTGTCTAGAGTGCTTAAATGGGTTGCCATCCCTGTACCTTGTGGCGTTCTCTGACCAGGGTCATTCATATGGGGGAGAGTAGGCCTTTGCCAGGTAGATGGGAATCATTGATTCACCACCTTCATTGAATCCACTTAAACATTAATTTTTGTCCTCTGTAAGGAGAGCAGGATCAGCTCTAACAGATGGCGTGTCTGCAGTGCTCAACATGTGTCTCCACTAGGCAATATGGTGAATAATTTTCATGGCTGTCATAAGTATATAAGCAAAAATTCTGTCAGGGCTACAAATCTGTTCCTTTCACTAACCAATTTAAATATTAAAGACAATTAATGTTAATGTAATTTTTGTAATTTTATGATTGCAAACTTCTTTCAAACATGGGAGGGGGTCTTTTCAGAGCATCTGGAGTCCAGAAAATAATTAAACTCATCAAGGTTCATTGAACAGCAGAGTATTTAATAGCTATGTATTTGTATCCTCATGCATTTTGTTCTTGTACATAATCCATGTGCCATCTTTTTTCCCGATATAAAACCCTTGAAGATTGGGTATTTAGTGTGTCCCTTTCCTTATGAAATATCAGGGCTATTAAGTTCAGCTGAGGGGCAGAGATCGCAGATTTAAATGGGAGAGGGCTGAAGGCAGTATTTTCAGTGAAAGGCCTTCAACTCTGGAACAAAACTTTCCCAACTGGTCTGCTACACCCTGAATTTGTTGACACTGATGTCATGTTGCAAATCTTATCTATTTTCTTAGACTTTGTCCAGAGTGGCTGCACAGCTAATGGGAATGAGTGTTGAAAAAGTTTTCGTTTTGTTGGATTTAGATGTGGTCATTTGCCTGGATGAGACTAATACACTTTATTCATGTGCCTAGAGCCATAGAAGATACATTGCAAGTGAACAAAAATAGAGATGGACTCCCAATATTTTCCTATGTCAATCTCTTCACCCCTGACTGGGGTTGTTGCGGAGTAGGTTGATGCAGAGTACATTGTTACCACCCTCTAAGGTTTCCAGTTTATTGTCATTGGATGAATTTCCTCTTTATAAAAAAAACCCATAAATTATTAGAATGTATGAAAAAAATATGTGAGGCACATTTATACTGCAGTAAAAAAAAAAGGGTGTAGATCTGTGATGTTGTTTGTGGAAATTATGGGATACTTCCAATTTGTTTGCTATACTGGTTTGGTAGGTCTATATGTAATATAATGCAGAGGGCGGGGGCAATGGGTAATGAGATGCTCTGCTGTCTGATTAATAATCTGGCAGCTGTCAAAGTTGGACAGCATAAAGTCTTTATGTCAACATATGTAGCAAATACAAGTGTAAAGTTTTCAAAGCTAATGTGTGCAAAGAAGTAGCTTGTGCCTCTATTTCATCTTAGAATTTACTCTGACATAGGGCAGGGGTACAGTAAACAAAGAAACTCAGATTTTGGAGACTGTATGACAATATTATCAACTGCACAAATGAACAAAGCTAGCAAGGCCTGGGACATGGGATGGAATGGTTTTGGAGGTAAGAATCTTTCTTGTTTCAAACAATTCCCAAGCAGTGGTTTAGTGTGTCCAGTCCTCGGCATAATGAATAGTGTATCTCATGAAGGGCCTCATACAAATCCCATGTGAAAGACAGCCCAGGCTGGAGACTCCTATACTGAAGGATGTGATGGGAGTTAATAATAAAGTTTATTAACTTTAACTCAGAAGCCAGGAAAAAATAATTTGCATTCCATGGTCATTATATATGATCCAGTACAATGTGCAGCAAATAGAATGCCCACATTTATCTTAATGATCAATTTCATGACCTATGGGAAGTTCGACATTACTGTAAATGGCCACCATCTGCACTGTTTCTTGTTGCTTTTACTTTCAGTGGCAATAACGGCCTCCAGTCTCCACAATCTACGGTACTGAATATATCTGTGACACTTTCTACATACAGGGAAATGGAAGCTGCCAGCTTCTTTATATTTCTGTTCAGCATGATCCTTATGTTGCATTGTGCAGGTTTAGATCTGGTTATGCTGCACTATGTGATGTGATGAAAACAGATTGAATTCAACAACAGTGGACAGATTAAACATGCATTTGCCTAAAAATAAGTAAGGATCTGAAAGACAGAAAGAGTGTGTATGCAGTTTGAAGCATAGATCTTAAGGGCCAGGACTTTGCCACCAGTTTTGCAGCACAAATGAACCAGAAAGCTGGTTTAACCAGGCAGCTGGGGATTCCTCTAGTATGGGCAATTCCCTGGGTAAAATATATATTTTTAGATAGCCAGACAGACAGACAGTCCTGTACTACCTCCCATCACATCCTTCAGTATAGGAGTTGTGTTGAGATCAAAATACTTATGGATTTTATCTAGTCTGAACATTTCTGAGCTACCCATGTGCCATGCTATGTGGTGTCAGTCTGCAAACAGGAGACATTTATTAAAAAGAAAACCCCTGTGTGATATGATTCCCGGTGTACAACCTGGAACTGGGGTACCACTGTACTCCCTTCACTGTCCAGCCTGGGCTGTCTTTCACAATGCTTTGCTTGTGACAAGCAGCAAACCCTTGCAAGGCACTGTTATCACTTATCACAACAACATGTGGAGCACCATACCTAGCTAAATTACATGAATGCTCCCAGAGCCACTCATGAGTCACACAGAGTAAGGCATTAGCAAATCTCCTAAGCCCACAGCCTTGCACCCTCAGAATACACCATCTTGCCCTGGTCAGAAGCCTGACCAGTGTAAGTTTATTACGCAGTCCATCCCTCCCTCCCCCGATGTGGAGAGGACACACACTAGCCTTTGTAAACTGAGCTGAGATTTCTCAAGCACTTCAAGCAAAACATATAGTTTTAAGTAAAATATAAAACACATTTATTAACTACAGAAAGATAGATTTTAAGTGGTAGGCACAAAAGATCAGAGATAGTTACCAAAGCAAATAAAAGGTAAGCGCACAATCTAAATCTTAAACCTTATTATACTATGCAGTATTTAGATCAAGCATTTTTTCTCATCACACTAGATGTTGCAGGTAGGTTATAGTTCTTAAAACACAGGCTTCCCCTTTAAGCCTGGGACCAACCTCCTCAGTTCGAGTCTTTGTCTTCCCAGGGTTATTGTTGCTTCAAGTGTAGGTGGGGAAGGAGAAAGGCAAAAGCATGATGCCACTGTTCCCTATTTGATATCCTCAGTCTATGTGCCTGGAAAAGACTAGCCCAGATATGTCCTGGTGGGCTTTGCTGAGTCAGAGAGTTAAGCATTTCCCCATAGTGTGATGCTTGCAGCATTGTAAATCCTCTTACAGCATTGTAAATCCCTTGATTATAACTCCCCTGCTGATTAATGGTTACTTAACACTCTCCTGGGAGTGGATCCCTTCCTTTGTTGTCACTGGAGAACTGGCAGTGGGCAACTCCCAAATTCAAAATACATTTCAGTAACAACCATACAGCAGAATCTCATAACTTCATACACACTAACGCTAGACAGATCGATCAATGGGTTTCAGCAGATTATGACCTTTTGTATGATATTTTATATGGCATGCTTTGTAGAAAAATATCATAATTATATGATGGGATAAATATTGGTGTTCCAGAGTGCTGCTTTGAGGTACAGCGTACAAACAAGCAGACTTCTATACCAGCTCAAGTTCTAACTTTGTCTCCCTAGTTTAGTAAGAACTATGCCTTGTCTCAAACTCTGTACAGCATACAGAGACATCTGGGGGCTACATGTAAGTACATGATTGCATCATGGGTACGCTAAATCAACAGAAGTAAGTGCACTCTAAATTAATTTACAGATTTCTCCCATCCACTCACCATAGGCCAGAGTCTGTCACCTTGAAACACATTGATTAATATACCTTACACTGCCAGTAATCCCACTGAAATCTATTGTGCTACATTTTGAATCAACTACTCTACATGATGAAGGGTACGGAGTCTAGCACCATGCCATATAAATATACATTTTGAAAAAAAGTGCAATTCCACCAGCTCAATGGTAGGCTGCTGCATAAAATGCACTACCATTTCCATATTCAGAGGCAATATGAGCGTGAACTTTCTCCTGTGTCTTCCAATTCTACTTAAACAGGGTGCTTTTATTAAGAATGCCACGAGTTCATCGTACTAGTATGCCAGCATGGCTAAACACATAACACCACCAGTCAGTGTTCAAAGAATTAATGACGGTCTGGGAGGATGTTATTGCTGCAGTTCTAGTAATCTGTGCTTGGTCACTTAATTTATTCCCATGTCTAATAGTTTAATGTTTTTTTTTCTCCTGCTTTGCTTTCAAGTTGGAAGCACTTGTTTTCTTGAAACCCCCTTAGTTCGTTCTAGTTCTTGTGTGTTCTGATTTTCTGGTGCAGATTTACAAATGCTTCTTTATGTTTAAATCAGGATGCTTTTTAAAATCTATTTTATTTTATATTCTTAAGCTTGGATTTAAAAAAATACACTCTGGCCATTTTGACAGTTTCTTGTACCACCTCCAAGATTTCTTCATTCATAGTTTCAGTACAGGCCATTTGTCTCTTTCTTCTTTCGGGACCTTTTTTTTTTACAAGTTAATTTAGTGCTTTTCAAAAGTGCCAACCTGGTAAATCCTCTGTTCTTCCATGGAACAGGTACAGCCTGGTACAAACAGGGAAATAGGGGAGAGAATAGTTCAACTCCTTTCCCCCACCCTCCTTCACCCTTCTGCTTCAGACAACAATGGACATTCCAGCTCATATGAAAATGCTGATGGCACTTTTTGAAATGGGATAAGCTAAGAATGATGGTCGGGCCATGGGCTGTTTTCCTACAGATTGTGAAATAGCCATTAGATGGAAAAGATTTGGCTACAACTAATCATGAATCTTTGCAAGCAGCTCTCCCTGATACTAACACAGAATCCTAGCAATGCAGCTGTTACGCAGGAAGAAGACATGCTCTGCCAGCCAAACATTCTTAGCACTTGTGCTGTGACTCCCACCCATCTATCTCCAGAAAATTAGGAGACATCCTCTAGTCTCTGGTCATAGGCAGGAGACACTTACTCTTTGCTGTCTACAGTGCAGGAGCTAGGCTCTCTACCCAAACAATAGTTGTTTTTGCTATTATTAACTTACAATACAGTCTCACAAAGGAGGACCTCAACCAGCACACACCAGCCTCACAGCTCTCCAGCAGCCCATAATTAGCTGGTACGTTTACCTTTCCAACAAGCCCTGTTAAGGGGTGACAGCAAGCCATGCTCGCAGTTGCAGTTATCAGAGTAACAGCCGTGTTAGTCTGTATTCGCAAAAAGAAAAGGAGTACTTGTGGCACCTTAGAGACTAACCAATTTATTTGAGCATGAGCTTTCGTGAGCTACAGCTCACTTCATCGGATGCATACCATGGAAACTGCAGCAGACTTTATATATACACAGAGAATATGAAACAATACCTCCTCCCACCCCACTGTCCTGCTGGTAATAGCTTATCTAAAGTGATCATCAGGTGGGCCATTTCCAGCACAAATCCAGGTTTTCTCACCCTCCACCCCCCCACACAAATTCACTCTCCTGCTGGTGATAGCCCATCCAAAGTGACAACTCTTTACACAATGTGCATGATAATCAAGTCGGGCTATTTCCTGCATAAATCCAGGTTTTCTCACATCCCCCCCACCCCCATACACACACAAACTCACTCTCCTGCTGGTAATAGCTCATCCAAACTGACCACTCTCCAAGTTTAAATCCAAGTTAAACCAGAACATCTGGGGGGGGGGGGTAGGAAAAAACAAGAGGAAACAGGCTACCTTGCATAATGACTTAGCCACTCCCAGTCTCTATTTAAGCCTAAATTAATAGTATCCAATTTGCAAATGAATTCCAATTCAGCAGTTTCTCGCTGGAGTCTGGATTTGAAGTTTTTTTGTTTGAAGATAGCGACCTTCATGTCTGTGATTGTGTGACCAGAGAGATTGAAGTGTTCTCCGACTGGTTTATGAATGTTATAATTCTTGACATCTGATTTGTGTCCATTTATTCTTTTACGTAGAGACTGTCCAGTTTGACCAATGTACATGGCAGAGGGGCATTGCTGGCACATGATGGCATATATCACATTGGTCGATGTGCAGGTGAACGAGCCTCTGATAGTGTAGCTGATGTTATTAGGCCCTGTGATGGTGTCCCCTGAATAGATATGTGGGCACAATTGGCAACGGGCTTTGTTGCAAGGATAAGTTCCTGGGTTAGTGGTTCTGTTGTGTGGTATGTGGTTGTTGGTGAGTATTTGCTTCAGGTTGCGGGGCTGTCTGTAGGCAAGGACTGGCCTGTCTCCCAAGACTTGTGAGAGTGTTGGGTCATCCTTTAGGATAGGTTGTAGACCCTTAATAATGCGTTGGAGGGGTTTTAGTTGGGGGCTGAAGGTGACGGCTAGTGGCGTTCTGTTATTTTCTTTGTTAGGCCTGTCCTGTAGTAGGTAACTTCTGGGAACTCTTCTGGCTCTATCAATCTGTTTCTTTACTTCTGCAGGTGGGTATTGTAGTTGTAAGAAAGCTTGACAGAGATCTTGTAGGTGTTTGTCTCTGTCTGAGGGGTTGGAGCAAATGCGGTTGTATCGCAGAGCTTGGCTGTAGACGATGGATCGTGTGGTGTGGTCAGGGTGAAAGCTGGAGGCATGTAGGTAGGAATAGCGGTCAGTAGGTTTCCGGTATAGGGTGGTGTTTATGTGACCATTGTTTATTAGCACTGTAGTGTCCAGGAAGTGGATCTCTTGTGTGGACTGGACCAGGCTGAGGTTGGTGGTGGGATGGAAATTGTTGAAATCATGGTGGAATTCCTCAAGGGCTTCTTTTCCATGGCTGCAAGCATTACATTTATTTTACATATTAATTAATAATCAGATAGCAGGAGGATGAAAGGTGTTAAACATTTTTATTAATCACATTGCCTGGCTGACTTTTGACTCCAACACTGACATGTTCTAAAGTACTATATTTTTTTCATTCAAAATTAATACTAGATACTGTGTTTTAAATTTAGAAGGTAGCTCATACTTTTAGCCTTGCTCTATTCCTTCCATCAGTTTGTGAACTCTTTATCATTATCTTTTCTCTTCTAGACAAAAAGGACACATATATGTGCACTGACATATAGTACCTTGTGCCAGTGTTCTTTTGGGTTTACTTTAGAAGCCTTGCAATTCAACTTTTTGTCTAGTCATGCTTGTCAGTCCTAGCACCTGGATTATTTATGATAATTTAAAATAATATGTCTCTTTTCTCTGTTGGAAAACAATACACTTTCCACCTCTCGATCTAACTAAAGCTGCAGGGAACTAATTAGAGGAGTAATCACAGACAAAATATGCTTCTTAAATGCTTAAAGATTTATCAGTTTCTTTCTTACCATTAAACTTAATGTCAATGATGTAGGGATTACATACCAGGAAAGAAAATGTGAAAGAAAACACTTATATTTAACAGAATGAGGGGGGAAATAATTACAGGTCTTGACTCTAATATAAATATTATTGAAAACTATAGGAGAACAAAATTTGTCAGTAACCAGCTCTTAATCCTTTAATGTTGTATTAGCTCTGTTATTTTGACGCTCTTGAGAAACGTAATGCATCTAAGGCATGAAACAGCAGCTCCCTTCTAAATACCAAAGTATATGTATTATGCAGTACAAATGATAAATACTTGTACAAATACCAGGATGTTCTTGGCAAAGCTACCATTAATTCATACTGTATAGACATTGGTTTTCCCCAGTGCAACTATAATAGGAAAAGGAACATTGTGAAAAATAGGGGGATAACATATAGTACATGAGAACAGCAGCCTTCAGGCAGGCTTGATACTGCTGGATCCCTTGTCATCTAGTGCAACACCATAATATTAATAATGAGGGTTTGCTAAGCTATTTTAAGTGCTACATGGAGATTACTAAGCACCTCAAAAGATGTGTTCAGCACTTTGCCTATCAGGATGGAGCCAGCCCTGTTTTACAAGAAATTGTAGACATGTCAGAATGCAGGCTAGTATCAATATGTAAACCAGAAGAAAGCCATACTGGGTCCATCTAGCCCATATCCTATCCTCAAACAGTGGCCAATGCCAGATGCTTCACAGGGAATGAATAGAACAGCTAATAATCAAGTGATCCATCCTGTCACCCATTCCCAGCTTCTGGCAAAATTTTTGCTTCCATAAATATTACCAGCAATCCTGGGTACTTTTGTTTAGGGTAGTATTTTCAAGAGTGCACAAGTCACTTATGAGCACAAGTATGACTGAAAGTCAGAGACTTGTGCTCCCAAATCACTTAGTTACTTTTGAAAGTCCCACTCCTAGTCCACAAAAGGACAACATTTAGCATCTTTTCTTTCAATTTGGTGTTGGTTGACATAGGCACAACTTCCATCTCTACTATATTGTCATCCAATTTTGCGAACAGTTTGGCTCACTTTGGCACAAGCCCACCAAACTTGTTAGTTGTTATAAAAGGGTTTGAAACAAACATCATTAAACTTTAAGATTTTCAAACTTTTCTGTCAAATTGATCTTAAGTTTAAGTGGTCAGTATAAGCAGCTTCATGGAACATGTCAAAGACTTTCCTGTTTTCATTTTTATTCTCATCTCCAGACTTCTCTAAGGTTGTTTCCACAATAGTGCTGAAATGCCCTTTTTCCATTTTCCACAGATCGTTGAAAACCTATTTTGATCTCTTTCCTGAGATCAGAATAATTTTGGAATCAAGAAATGAAAAATATGGTGAGTTTTCCAATAAAACATGATTGCTTAACTTTTGTATTCTTTATTGACGTTACTAAAAAGCTGAATGAACTCCATCAACAGCTGCAGAGAAAAGGACAGGACTTATACACATCAATGCAGAAAATTCAATTAAAGTGAAATTTGGTTAACACATCTTTTTTTTTTTTGGTTCCAAGATTGAGATCATCAAGATAAAAATTGCAATACTGTAGGCCTCTGGCATAATATGGAGTTAAGAACTTTCATCACTGTGCCCATAAGATATGTTAAGTTTTTTTTCCCATCCAGTGCTTGATAATGATGAGCAACAAAACTTTGGCTCCAAGCATAACAGGTGCTCCATCTGTTTTTATGGGAACTATTTTCATCACCATTCGTGTTCTTATTGACAATATGCCCTCTTCTTTTCTTCTTCAGCAGTAATGTGCAGTTTTCAAACCCCAGATGCACAAGTGTCACCAAGTGAGCCATTTCAGTCATATTTGTCAATTTGGCCATTTGGAGAGAAAAAAAATTGCTCTTATTTCAGATCACTTCTATTTGTTGATAAACTTCTTGTGACAATGATTTGACTCACCTGGTCACTATAGTAGCACCCAGATGCATGTAATTAATGAAGATATAATTCCTTGTTCTTTAAAAAAGACAACAAAACCAACCCCAAAACTGTGCTGTCTCATTTATTGAATCTGGAAAACTCCAGGAGTAATTCAAAAGTAATACAAAAGTTTCTTTATATTTGAAGAAAGAAAATATTTTCAAGTTCTTTTTAAAGAAAAAAAGAAGATGATTTTGCCTTTCTATGTGAATATTTTAAGGTATATAAAATTGAAAGACAACTTCTTGATTCTTGCTCTGTCCTTACTTCTTTTGGTATTGTAACTTAAAATGTCACATTAATTATAATAATCAATTACTTCTTTTTTATAGGAGAAGTGGAAGGGCTCACCCCTTCCACCTTGTATATGTGCACATGCAATCTTGCAGGTACAAATCATGTCTGTCTGCAATTTTCTGCACTCTACCTTGTATACTCAAATGATACTGCGCTGGCCATCACAACATGGGGAATAGATGGCCAGCCCTCTCTGGAGAAAGAGGTGGTTAGGGACTATTTAGAAAAGCTGGACGTGCACAAATCCATGGGGCCAGACGAGTTGCATCCGAGAGTGCTAAAGGAACTGGCAGCTGTGATTGCAGAGCCATTGGCCTTTATCTTTGAAAACTCGTGGCGAATGGGGGAAGTCCCGGATGATTGGAAAAAGGCTAATGTAGTGCCAATCTTTAAAAAAGGGAAGAAGGAGGATCCTGGGAACTACAGGCCAGTCAGCCTCATCTCAGTCCCCGGAAAAATCATGGAGCAGGTCCTCAAAGAATCAATCCTGAAGTACTTACATGAGAGGGAAGTGATCAGGAACAGTCAGCATGGATTCACCAAGGGAAGGTCATGCCTGACTAATCTAATCGCCTTCTATGATGAGATTACTGGTTCTGTGGATGAAGGGAAAGCAGTGGATGTATTGTTTCTTGACTTTAGCAAAGCTTTTGACACGGTCTCCCACAGTATTCTTGTCAGCAAGTTAAAGTAGTATGGGCTGGATGAATGCACTATAAGGTGGGTAGAAAGTTGGCTAGATTGTCGGGCTCAACGGGTAGTGATCAATGGTTCCATGTCTAGTTGGCAGCCGGTGTCAAGTGGAGTGCCCCAGGGGTCGGTCCTGGGGCCGGTTTTGTTCAATATCTTCATAAATGATCTGGAGGATGTTGTGGATTGCACTCTCAGTAAATTTGCGGATGATACTAAACTGGGAGGAGTGGTAGATACGCTGGAGGGCAGGGATAGGATACAGAGGGACCTAGACAAATTGGAGGATTGGGCCAAAAGAAATCTGATGAGGTTCAATAAGGATAAGTGCAGGGTCCTGTACTTAGGACGGAAGAACCCAATGCACAGCTACAGACTAGGGACCGAATGGCTAGGCAGCAGTTCTGCGGAAAAGGACCTAGGGGTGACAGTGGATGAGAAGCTGGATATGAGTCAGCAGTGTGCCCTTGTTGCCAAGAAGGCCAATGGCATTTTGGGATGTATAAGTAGGGGCATAGCGAGCAGATCGAGGGACGTGATCGTCCCCCTCTATTGGACATTGGTAAGGCCTCATCTGGAGTACTGTGTCCAGTTTTGGGCCCCACACTACAAGGAGGATGTGGATAAATTGGAGAGAGTCCAGCGAAGGGCAACAAAAATGATTAGGGGTCTGGAACACATGACTTATGAGGAGAGGCTAAGGGAACTGGGATTGTTTAGTCTGCAGAAGAGAAGAATGAGCGGGGATTTGATAGCTGCTTTCAACTACCTGAGAGGTGGTTCCAGAGAGGATGGTTCTAGACTATTCTCAGTGGTAGAAGAGGACAGGACAAGGAGTAATGGTCTCAATTTGCAGTGGGGGAGGTTTAGGTTGGATATGAGGAAAAACTTTCACTAGGAGGGTGGTGAAACACTGGAATGCGTTACCTAGGGAGGTGGTGGAATCTCCTTCCTTAGAAGTTTTTAAGGTCAGGCTTGACAAAGCCCTGGCTGGGATGATTTAATTGGGGATTGGTCCTGCTTTGAGTAGGGGGTTGGACTAGATGACCTCCTGAGGTCCCTTCCAACCCTGATATTCTATGATTGATTCTATGATAGAATTTATCCTTGCAAAAAAGAGACACCCTCACACCCAAAATACCCAACATGCTCACCTGGGATGTGGAAGGACTAAATACCCAACATGCTCACCTGGGATATGGAAGGACTAGTTTAAAGTCCCTGCTTATGTGTACAGTTCCTACCTGTAGCTTCAGGGAAACCTGGCTAGCAAGCGCTCATCATTAATTACACAGCATATACAGTACCTTAACGCCATGCGTTTATTATTGCTTCTTCCTATGCTCCACATACAAAACCCTTTTACAGCAGATGGTTAAAGGCTCCATTCTGCTCCTTTTATACTGCTTGTTTTCTTCCCTAGATTCTAGCAGCTGGTGAACTAATTACTTCCTTAGCACATCAGGCTCCTTACAGGTGCAAGCAATCCCTTCTATCCTTCCAAACCCAATCAAGTTACCGAACTCCCTCCCACTCTAACCACACCTGGGTGATCTAAGTGACCAGGATGCTAGTCTCCAAAAGCCTCTATTTGTAACTGCTCTGACTACTTGGTCACAGATCTCCCAACTTTATTTTTCGTAATTTAGCTAGGGCCCCTTTTTCCACTGGGGCTCAGTTTTCTCCCTGAGTGTGCTCTACCTTCCTTATGGGGGAGCGATCCCTCACCATCTTTGGAGTTCTCTGACTGTCCATGGACCTCTGTGAGGGTCTCCCATTCTCCATCCACAGAATGAGCACCCCACAAACTTTTGCTCTGTGTCTATCCCATTCTTTGTAGAACACACTAGGACATCCTCCCCCACCAGCACCACACCACCTGATGGTCTCTGTTCCCCCTCAGGTGTTAAGCCCTCTGGGATCTTTTCTTCTAGGCCCCCTAACTGGGGTATAGTGGGTTCACTTCCCACTGCTCCTCTGGGCTGTTATTGTATGGATGGTGCCTGCTTCTCACCCCCTTCTTTCACTTCTCCCCTACCCCAGTAGAAGTAGGTATTTCATACCTGGGACCCATTTTCTTTTCTTGTTGGTTCTTGTCAAGGGTTTCTTGTGGGCTCTGGGTACCATGCTCAATCCTACTCCCACTGTTTTCTAGCCTCAGTTGAGGTTTCTTTCATTATGTTTCCTCTTGCCTACTTAAAGAGAAAGAGTCCCAGTTAGTCCTTAAAGCCCACTGGATGGGGCAAATTTCCCACTGTCCCGACCTTTTGCTGTTTGACTCTTACAGTTACCTCCAATAGGATACCTGCCACTGGATATTTTTTTCTCCCCATGTATTCACTCTTTTCCTAGAGTTTCCAACTGCCAAAGCCACTGTGGTTTAACGAGACTGCTCTGCAAGAGCGAACAACTGGCTGTTGAATCAATATCCCCAGTCAATTATAGGAGTTGTTTTTACTCTCTTCTTAGTGCTCCCTATCATCCAAGTCCAGCCACAATATTCCCCCAGTGTGCATTCCATAGATGGGCAGTCCTGCATAATGTGGTCTTTCCCCCTGTGACCCTCTGTACCTCAAAGTAGCACCTTGTAACCCACATTCCACTGCCATAAGATTACAATATGTTTTGTACAAAATATATCTTGTGAGGTATCATTTTAAAAGTCTTGATCTGTTGAACATTGATATCCTATTGGATTGTATGTACTATTGTTGTATGTGAAATTATGAAGTATTGCTATACGTGTTACTGAAATATGCTGTGAGGTTGGGAACACCCACAACCAACCTTTCAGTTACAACAAAGGAGTAGCCATCACTGGCCAAGCGGGCATTAATGGCTCATCAAAACCTTACCCACAATCCCAGAGACTTCTTGGAGAAGGCATGTGTGACATGGAGGTGGACTAACACACATCACAGTATGCATCTTTCTTGAAGCTGGAAGAAAATATAAAATAGGGAGAGCGACGTCGTCACTTGGCCTTTCCCCCCCACCATCTCAACACATGGAAGAATCTCTGGAAGACAAATACTTTGAACTGGGGAAGTTTGGTCCCAGGCTGGAAGGTGGGTCCAGTCTGTGTACTAAGGAACTGAAATCTGCTTTTACCGTCTGTTAGGGTGAGACACAGCTTGATTCAAATCTTGCTTTGTCTATGTAAGTTAGAATTTAGACTGTAAATTAATTTTTGTTTCTTAGGTAACCAATGTTGATCTCTGTGACTTGACTTACAATCACTTAAAATCTATTTTTCTGTAGTTAATAAATCTGTTTTATATTTTACCTAAAACAATGTGCTTTTGTTGAAGTACATAGGGAATCTCAGCTCAGGTTACAAACGCTGGTACATGTCCACTTTCTATGAAGAAGTGGGAAACTTATTGATGAGTTTGCACTGTCCAAGGGAACCTTGAGCAGTGCAAGTCTGTATATTTCTGGGTTTCAAGGCTGAGGAGCTGGGGGGAATTGGCTGAAGCCTCCCTTTTGATGGGTTATGAGTGCTGGGAGATCATTCATGTAATTCAGTTGGGTATGTCCCTGCCTATGGGTGGCTGTGTAAGTCCAGAGCCTATCAGAGACTTGTAACTTGACATCAGCATCACAGTGTGAGAAGCAGCTCAGGCTGGTGGTCCCACAGTCCTGGTTGCACCAGGGGGACCCTGCCACCCCTCCACACCAGTATCACGTTATATCCTGGCTGGCTGATGTGGCCTATTTTGATTCTTTTCTCCCACTCGCAGGCCTTACTGTTTGAGGGATTTTGCCTTTTCTTCTCCACTTACCCCGCTTGTGTTGGACAAGCCACTTCTCTTGGAAAATCCATGTAAGCACACTTCTTCACCAGTTTTACCACTGCCTCCATCATCTCTGGTTGATTTTTCCTCACCAAGCTGTTAGTGGCATCTGGGAGGCTCTATATAAATGCTTAAATATTGTGGCATCCATGACCATTTCCATATCTTGCCCTCTTGGTGTCAGCCATCTGTTGGCCAATCAGTTTATTTCTCTCCAAATGATATGGACTTTATTCATAAGTCCACCTGTCCACCATACATTTCTATCAGTATCTTTCAGCTGACAAGCCTATATGTTCAATATAGCAGCCTTTAACACGTCTTAGCTCTTGGCCTCCCTCAGTGCCATATATATGAATTGGGCTTCTTCTGCAAGATAAGGATCTGACTATAGGGCCAATAACCTTCATTCCAGCCAGTAGAAATTCTCTCAAAAGTCAGAAATAAAATGTTGGGATCATCCCTGGAGCCCATTTTACAGAATCCGAACTCTCCCTTCCCCCACACCCGCATCCCCACAGACTCCCATTTTCTGTGGAAGGACTTGTCGCATGTTTTATTAACTGCAGCTGTACTGGGGCTTCTTTCATGAACTCCTGAAATGCTTTCTGTTGCTGCATCTGCTTGTTGCTCTTTCTGCTGAAATGTCTGCAGTATCATCTGCATCTTCATTTGATGTTCTATCAATCACATTGGCTCCTGTATATTTTCCCTGGTACAGCCTGTCCAATGACAGACTGACTCTCACCCCTCCTTTCTCTGGCTGACAGGTGGATCTTGGACAAGCCCCCACTTGGACAAGCTCCCCCCTTTAGCTCCTGGACGCCCTGGCTAGTAAGCCCCTCCTGTGGTGAATTATACAGTGCCTGCAGATCACCAGGGTACCTTCACCAAGCGTGTTTATTATTGGTTCTTCTTTATGCTCCACATGCTACACTGTATAACAACACATAAATGGAGATACCTTCCTATGTATTTGTTTGTTTGTTTTTTGGCACAGCAGCCTCATCATATGAGGTTATGACAACCACTTTTTTCATTCATTTTTAGCCAAATTTTTATATATCCTTTCACTCAGTAGATATCCTTAAAAAAACATAGCAAGGAGGTTTTTTGCTGTATTTCATTTCCATGATACTCTCTCGTCCCTTTAAGGGAAAAAATTGATTCCAAGCCAACTCAATTTTTCATAAAGCAACTTTCTTTCCAGAGAATATTGCCCACAATATAGCCTGGTTTTGTTCCATGGGTCAGTCTCTTACATTTGCTTTCTTCCCTGGATTCTCATTGGTGAGCTAATTACATGCTTAGTGCATAAGACTCCCTACAGGAGTAAGTATTCCCTCCTACCCTTCCAAACCCAGTAAAGTGATCTACTTCCTTCCTAATCTAACCACACCCAGTGTCCTGTGTGATCTAAGTCCGTGTTTCTCAACCTTTTTGACACCAGGGACCAGCTTTCTGCCTTCCTAAACTGTGCCAGGGAGATCTCAGGGACCAGCACCGATCCACAGACTGCTCATTGCGAAACAATGATCTAAGTGACCAGGGTGCTGGGCTCCAAAGAAGTCTATTGGTAGCTACTAGTGCACTCTGTCACACCTTCCCAATGAAGGAATGTTTCATTATTTGTATAAAGTGGAACAGCTCTGGAAGACATTGACTCTGTAGATCAGGCAGAATGGGAGCAAGGACTTGAACCTGGTCTCCTACAGCCCAGCACTTGTCCTGGCACTTGCTCGTTCGATCTCATGCTCTCATTCCAAAATTATGTGTTTTGCAACTTGGGAGCTCTGTCTCAATTTCTTCCCCCCTGCCCCCTCCAAGATAAAGAAACAACATACTGAATTTTTAAAACATTCATTTAATTTAAGAAAAGAAATACATATACTAAGAAAAATGAAATACTTCCAATTAATACAAGGCTCAGTGCATGAATTCATTTGAATATAAAAAGAATGCATTACCTGGCCACACAAGAGAGGCAGTTAACAGATAGTTTCAGAGGGATTTGAGAGGCTTTCCTTCCAGGCTCAGCCCTTTGCAGGCGATTTCAAGATGGCTAGAGATGGAATAGTTGTGATGACCTGCAACATATGTACCATGTTTTCTTACCTGCCAAAAGCCAGAAGGGACTTTCTGTGCATGAAGTGCAAGTTGGTGATTATGCTGGAGGAGAAGATTCTAGGACAGGATGGGCAAATAAAGGTGCTACTGAGAATCAGTGAAGCTGAGGAATTCCCAGACAACCAGGTTCAGGAAACATCAGTACACTGGGTTCAAAGAAGAAATGCCACTCAGTAGTCGGAGAGAGAGGAAGTCAAAAAAGAGGCCTGGCAGTTCATAACCACCAGAGACAAGGAGAAATCTGTGTCCCACAGAATTAAGGACAATAAGAAGGAGGGTTTTTTTAAGTAGACTAGGAGTACTTGTGGCACCTTAGAGACTAACAAATTTATTTGAGCATAAGCTTTTGGGAGCTACAGCTCACTTCATCGGATGCATTCAGAAGAAAATACAGTAGGGAGATTTATATACATAAAGAACATGAAACAATGGGTGTTACCATACACACTCTAACAAGAGTGATCACTACACTTCAGCAGGTGGGTATTGTAGTTGTAAGAATGCTTGATAGAAATCTTGCAGGTGTTTGTCTCTGTCTGAGGGGTTGGAGCAAATGCGGTACAAGCCGTCAGGAACAGTATCCCCGATAATGTCACGGCAAACCTGGTGGCTGAACTTTGTGACTTTGTCCTCACCCATAACTGTTTCACATTTGGCGACAATGTATACCTTCAAATCAACGGCACTGCCATGGGTACCTGCATGGCCCCACAGTATGCCAACATTTTTATGGCTGACTTAGAACAATGCTTCCTCAGCTCTCGTCCCCTAATGCCCCTACACTACTTGTGCTACATTGATGACATCTTCATCATCTGGACCCATGGAAAAGAAGCCCTTGAGGAATTCCATCATGATTTCAACAATTTCCATCCCTCCATCAAACTCAGCCTGGATCAGTCCACACAAGAGATCCACTTCCTGGACACTACAGTGCTAATAAGCGACGGTCACATAAACACCACCCTATACCGGAAACCTACTGACCGTTATTCCTACCTACATGCCTCCAGCTTTCATCCAGACCACACCACATGATCCACTGTTTACAGCCAAGCTCTATGATACAACCGCATTTGCTCCAATGCCTCAGACAGAGACAAACACCTACAAGATCTCTATCAAGCATTCTTACAACTACAATACCCACCTGCTGAAGTGAAGAAACAGATTGACAGAGCCAGAAGAGTACCCAGAAGTCACCTACTACAGGACAGGCCCAACAAAGAAAATAACAGAACGCCACTAGCCATCACCTTCAGCCCCCAACTAAAACCTCTCCAACGCATCATCAAGGATCTACAATCTATCCTGAAGGACGACCCATCACTCTCACAGATCTTGGGAGACAGGCCAGTCCTTGCTTACAGACAGCCCCCCAACCTGACCAAATACTCACCAGCAACCACACACCACACAACAGAACCACTAACCCAGGAACCTATCCTTCCAAGAAAGCCTGTTGCCAACTGTGTCCACATATCTATTCAGGGGACACCATCATAGGGCCTAATCACATCAGCTACACTATCAGAGGCTTGTTCACCTGCACATCCACCAATATGATATATGCCATCATGTGCCAGCAATGCCCCTCTGCCATGTACATTGGCCAAACTGGACAGTCTCTATGTAAAAGAATAAATGGACACAAATCAGACGTCAAGAATTATAACATTCAAAAACCAGTCAGAGAACACTTCAGTCTCTTTGGTCACTCAATTAGTGACCTAAAAGTTGCAATTCTTCAACAAAAATCTTCAAAAACAGACTCCAACGAGAGACTGATGAATTGGAATTAATTTGCAAACTGGATACAATTAACTTAGGCTTGAGTAATGACTGGGAGTAGATGGGTCATTACACAAAGTAAAACTATGTCCCCATGTTTATTCCCCCAAGCGCCCCCCCCTTTTTTCTCAGACGTTCTTGTCAACTGCTGGAAATGGCCCACCTTGATTATCACTACAAAAGGTTTTTTTTATTCCCCCGCTCTCCTGCTGGCAATAGCTCACCTTAAGTGATCACTCTCGTTAGAGTGTGTATGGTAACACCCATTGTTTCATGTTCTCTATGTATATAAATCTCTCCACTGTATTTTCCACTGAATGCATCCAATGAAGTGAGCTGTAGCTCACGAAAGCTTATGCTCAAATAAATTTGTTAGTCTCTAAGGTGCCACAAGTACTCCTTTTCTTTTTGTGAATACAGACTAACACGGCTGTTACTCTGAAACCTGCCATTAAGTAGACTAGTAACAGAAAGAATCCTAACTATAGTATTGGTCCATTACTAGATGGAAATCGTAGAATTACAAATAATAATGGATAAAAGGCAGAAGTATTCAATAAATATTTCTGTTCTGTATTTGGGTAGAAACATGTAGTGTAGTCATATTATATGATAACACTCTTTCCATTCCACTAATATCTCATAATGATGTTAAAATGCACCTATAAAGTTAGCTATTTTTAAATCAGAAGGTCCGGATAACTTGCATCCAAGAGTTTTAAAAAAGCTGGCTGAGGATCTTACTGGACCTCTAAGGCTGATTTCAAAAAATCTTGGAACACCAGGGAATTTCCAGAAGACTGGAAGAAAGCTTATATTATGCCCGTATTTAAAAAGAATAAATGGGATGACCCAGATAATTATAGGCCAGTCAGTATGACATGGCTCTCAGGCAAGAAAATGGATTAGCTGATATGGTACTTAATTAACAAAGAACTACAGACGGGTCATATAATTAATACCAATCAAGATGATTTATAGAAAATAGATTCTGTCAAATTAACTTGATATCTTTGTTTGATGAGATTGCCAGTTTGGTTGATAAAGGTAAGGCATTTGCTTTGTAGCACATGGCAAAAAAAACTAAAAAAATATAAAATTAACATGATGCACATTAAATGAATTAAAAACTGGCTAACAGATAGGTCTAAAAATGTAATTGTAAGTTAGAAATCAACATCAAATGGGTGCATTTTGAGTGGGGTCCTACAGGGTTTGGTTCTTAGCCCTATTTAACATTTTTATTAATGATCTGGAAGAAACCATAAAATCATCACTGATAAATTTTGCAAATAACACAACATTTGGGGGAGTGGTGAATAATAAAGAGGACAGGTATAATGAATGATACAGGGAGATCTGGATCTCCTGGTAAGCTGCAGTCAAGCAAACAATATGTATTTTAATATGGCTAAATGTAAATATACACCTAGGAACAAAGAATGTAGGCCATACTTACAGGATGGGGGACTCTATCCTGGGAAGCAGTGACTCTGAAAAAGATTTGGGGGTCATGGTGGATAATCAGCTGAACATGAGCTCCCAGTGTAATACTATGGCCTAAGCAGCTAATGCAATCCTTGGATGCATAAATAGGGGAATCTCAAGTACTGCTAGACAGATTATTTTACCTCTGTATTTGGTACTGGTGTAATCACTGCTGGAATACTGTGTCCAAATCTCATGTCCACAATTCAAGAAAAATGTTGATAAATTGGTGAGGGTTTAGAGAAAAGCCATGATAATGATTAAAGAATAAGAACACATGCCTTATAGGGATAGATTCAAGGATCTCAATATATTTAGTTTAACAAACAGCAGGTTAAGGTGTGACTTGAACCTATGTTTATCCATTTAGAGTGAACATAATTAGCTTTGTACACAACCTTTGTTGTACAAACGATAAATACTATAGCATTGATTAGCTCCACAGGGTCAAAAAAGAATACCAAATATAGGCAAGGGGCAAAAGAAGGAAGAAAAGAAAATTTAACAACAATAAAAACATGGATGAGACTTCAGTGAATATGAGTGTTCTAATATTTGGGTGGCTTTTGAGTCAGCATACAAGGTGATGTAGGATTAACAAACAGGAGGACCGAGAGAATCACATCTGAATAATCATAACTGGAATGTTTGATTTTTTATTTTTTTTCCAAAGGTTAAAATTAATAAAGTCTGAAAACTACACCCCCATGGGAAACTGAAAAATCCAGAAAATGGAGTTTTGATCTGTGTTGAAGTCTCAGCACAGCCACTACGAGAGTATTTAAACTTATTCCACCCCAACAGCAGCAGTTGGTTGTGGCTGGGAACACAGAATGTCCTCCATCCAATAAGAGGTCTTCCACTGAGGAGCTGGGGGGACTGTCCTTATGTCCCATTAGAGAGACAGGCAACAGCTTGTTTACCTTGCTTATCTACAAGGACTACCGTGTCTCTCTTAAGAACTGCAGCTGAAGAGAGGAGCAGCAGGACTGCTTTGGGGGATCTTTGCACAGACAGTGCAAGAACAATGAGCATTAACTGAAATATTGAACTGACCTATAAAAACAGTTCTTACTCTCCCCTCTAAGAATACCAACAGCACTGAATTAAAAGGTTATTTCAAAAATCCAGTTACTTCACACAGTTGACCTGAAAGTCTTAAAAATATGCCCCTTCAACAACTCATGTTGGTACTGTTGCCTGGTTGTCTAATACCATATAAAACACAACATACTATCACACTGTTGATTGTATATATTATGAAAAAGTGTCTCTGTCTAAAGGAAAGGAGTACTTGTGGCACCTTAGAGACTAACCAATTTATTTGAGCATGAGCTTTCGTGAGCTACAGCTCACTTCATCAGATGTAGCTGTAGCTCACGAAAGCTCATGCTCAAATAAATTGGTTAGTCTCTAAGGTGCCACAAGGACTCCTTTTCTTTTTGCAAATACAGACTAACACGGCTGTTCCTCTGAAACCTGTCTCTGTCTAGTTACTGTTGGTCTCTATCTCCAGGACTTCCTCGTAGGGGTAAATCCAACTCCTATTAAAATCAATGGAATGAGCCCTATTTACTACAATAATATTAGGGTCAGGCTCATAGAAATTAAAGTTTTAAGGGTGAATAGTGAATTTAGCCACAAAGGGAGTTGTGTGCTTAAATCTCCTAGTTGGCTTTCAAAGTTTCAGGTGTGGTGAGTGTCTAAACATATATATACATGCTCACATGCACACAGATTTTCAAGTATCACACAACTAATATAATCTGGGAGTTGAGCTATCACACCACCTTGTTGAAGCCATTGGGTGTGACAGCTGTCTTCCATTCAGGCTAAATAAGGGAACAGTTAAATATCTCTTTTTTTAGTGATAGCTAAAATCATGGAAAACAACTGCTCAAATACAATACTGAATGAAAGCCTGGGAAATGGCTGTGCCATGAGGTCCAAAGAGCTTCCCAAGGGTCTCATAACAAATCCAAAGGCAGGGAGAGTTGATTGGATTTCAGTTGCATATGTGTAAGAGAGAAGCAGGAGTAACACTACAGAAGCACATAGAGAAGGCAGCAAGGAAGCCAAGATACAGCCAGTGACTCACTTGTAGCGTGACCTTGAGAATAACTAAGAGAGAATTTTGAGTAAAGTGCTGGTTGGAAAGAAACTGGAACTCTAAGCAAAGAAACAGTTTCCTGATGTTTGAGTCCTACTGTGCTCAAGAAAACACATCTTTATGTACATTGCTTATAAATAAACAGGACTTCACAAAGAAATACCTGACTCCACTTTCAATTTCTCCTCTGAATGGAAACAACTCACAAGACTGAATTTTACCTAACCCCCTAACAATAGTGTAACAAAACACTGAAATGCCACATTCTGATCCCAGATACACTGGTATAATGAATTGGTGTCAGAATCTGGCCCAAAGTATTTAATTTTTAATCATTTTAAAAATATAAATCTGATCCTCAGGATTTTGGCAAAATAATTTAATGTATTTTAAGTGAATTTAACACACGGAAACAGTTGACAAAAATCTGATGGTGTATGACATCTAAACACTTTCCATATTCACGAAATATAAACATCTGAGATTTTTTTCATAAATTTCACTTCCATTCTTTTTCTAGGGATTAACAAAATAGTGGTTCATAAAAAATGCTATAGAACAATATATTCTTTTGCTGTAGAAAGATGCTCATGTCTGTGTCCTCTGAGGTTAAAAAGAAGTTGATAATCTAGATCACAGATATAATTAAGACTTCCAAGATTGCAACAACAAGGGCCCACATGGGAGTATCCTTTGAAATAAGCCACACCACTGATTAGGGGACATTTGCTGTTATAGCATATTGTCACCTGATCAATTATTGCAATTGGACCATTTATTATTACCCTTGTGACATTTATTATTATCACAGGTTCTTTCTCTTTTGGCCAACTACACAGATGAACTTTGTTGATTGTGGGATTGATCAGATACACAAGAGATATAGATAACTTTATGTAACACCCAAATAAGTCCACTCACTAATATAACCAACAGCATAAAACTACAAACAGAAAGATAACTCTTAGGGCTATAAGCATATTCCTAAGATTTATGGAAAACAAAGATGGATGAAATCAGCCAACGGAGCACATAATAGAGCTGGTCATGACCCAGTTGATATTGTTTAAGGGGGCGCAACATACCTGAATTTCAGGGCAGACATCCAGATCCAGACCCTTATTTGACATTTCCCCTCTTGATTCAGGAACATATCTGAACCTTTTCTGTGACCATATTAAAGCTCCGGCCTGTCCTTGTCAATGTGTGTTATTCCGGTGTCACCATACTCAGGCTTCCAACCACTCACACAAGCTATTTGCATCAATTAATTTCTTAAGAACTAATATGCATCAATGTGGTTTTCTCTATAGTTACCATGTTATAAAATCCCCCTTAAAATTTCACCATTACAAAATTACCTCTATTATTATGGGGTGTACCTGTCTTTTGTGGTCGCTTGTTTGTCTCACAGCATGAGAGTGCATAATTTGTGACTTAGGGTTAAATCTTCAGGCCTTCTGTGGCTAACTACAAAATCAATCCTGCCACACTCACATAACTATAATCAATTTTCTAGTCTATTTTCTAGTCTAGAGGATGGGAAAAAAGTTGGTAAAGTACAGGTAGGAGCTAGTGAGGAACTGTCAAACATAAAAGAGTCCCATTTAAGCATAACACATGAAGGCAAGCAACTAAATATTGACAAAATGTAAAAGTGCCTATATACAAATGCTAGCAGTCTAAATACTAAGATGGATGAACTAAAGTGTCATTATTAAATGAGGATATTGATATAATAGGCAATGCAGAAACTTGGTAGATTGACGATAAGCAATGGGACACAGGAATACCCTTTCACACAATACAAAATCCAGGGGTAAGCCAATGAAATTAATAGGCAGCAGGTTTAATACAAATAAGAGGAAGTACTTTTTCACAAAATGCACAACTAACCTATGGAATGTATTGCCACGGGATGTTGTGATAGCCAAAAATATAACTGGGTTCAGAAAAGAATTGGATACATTAATGGGGAATAGGTCCATCAATGACTATTAATGAGGGTGGTCAGGGACACAGCAGCCTGGAGTGTAGGGAAGTGGAAGACAAGTGTGGCTCACTCCTTAATTGCCTTGTTCCATACACTTCCCCTAAAGATATGGTATGGGCCACTGTTGGAGACACATACTGGGCAAGGTGAACCATTGTTTGGCCCACTTTGGCAGCTCTTACATTCTTTTTCATATAGAAAAGCCTAATACCCTTAATATTTATGCTCTCCTACTTGTCCCCAGCAGTTTCAGTCTAAAAAGTATTATGAACCTATCAATATTATATCCCATAGTGACATTACTACATCCAGGCTAAGTTCAAAGGTCAACAATATCCTGGAGTGGGAACTCCAATATTTATAGTGTGTGTTACACAAACACACACACTCTTTCATTATGCTATAAGGCTTGGGATCAGGGAACAGGATCTAACAAAAGTTGAAAATTCAGATTATAGGATTAAATTGTCACAAGTAGGGCATTGTCACATGCTGTGATGTTTATACGGCAGCCTTCCATTTATGTTCAAGAGCGAAAACTGGAAATCATTTGAGAATATAATTGATTATGAAATCATTTACTAACCCTCCATTTGAGTGAAAGAATCCTCATAATGTACCACAAAGTGAAAATGTAACAAATATATATTAATGATGTGTATTGTTCCTTTACTCTGTAAGAGGGGAAGGTATCTGGAATACAGGATTCAAAACTTCTATAAAAGTTAAGCTCTGACAACACCACATCCTGCAAACCTACCCTGTAGGACAGTGTTTTAGACCTTTCTCTGTCCTACCTCTGAGAGATGGCGTAACCACATATGTGGTGGGAACAACCCCTCACCAGCCAGGTTAAAAGTTAAATAATTCTTGTGGTCACAACCAGCCCCAACCCATCACACTTGTGTGGCTTGTCAGGCCTCCAGGCAGGCCCATAAAAGGGAGTGCACTAGAAGTGGCAGAAGCAAGCAGACCGAAGGCTAGGGCTTAAAATGATGCCTGTTGAAATCCTTCCCCAATTAAGCTCTGACCTTTACTCACACTGAGGACTGGGAGTTGAGACTGCCTGAAGGGCCTAAGAGACTGATTCCCACTTCCTTGTAAAGGGAAGGGGATCAGGGAAGTATTTCCCTTTGTTTGGACTTCTTTATATCCCCAAAACAGAGGTGGGCTCACTAAAAGGCACAGTTGGAGGTCTGTACACTCACCCCAACACCAGATCACAGGATTGTGGCTGCCAAGAGAATGATGTCAGAGGTAAGTGAGGTTCCTGATGTCACCCCCAAGGGAGTGATCAGGAGACGTGAACTTTTGACAACACACAAAAGAGTTTGGAGCCTGTGCTGCAACAATGCATAAGATCTGTACTATAGACACTTTGTTGATATCTCCCTCATGATAGCAAAAACTTGTGGGGGACATATTCTTCTCATCACTCCACTGCTTCCAGATGGCATCACTTCTAACCTGAATTGCAAAAAGATCTCTTTGCTGCCTCCTGCTTTTCCTTTTAAGTGCAGCAGTGTGAACCACTGAGCTCCTCTTTGTGTGGAAGACAGAGAAGTACACAGGCATGCAAGAAAAAAAAAGCAACGTTTTTGGAGAACAAGGTGAGTAGCTGAAAGATGGCATACAAGCTACCATTTCTGAGATTTATGCATAACAAACAGAGATGTAATCAAACTCTTGGCAAGAAATGTAAATTGTGCAGCCATTTGCACACCAGCATAAGTGCCTTATACATGGCAGTAACGAAGAAAAGGAAAAAAACCTTTGAGTGCATGCTTGTGCTACATTTTCAACGAATTACACAGAAACACTAATCTTCTTTGTTAATAGGTTTTTAATTTATCAACAGGTATCCATTTGGACATATGTCTGAGTATTTAGCTAGCAACTGGCCATTAAACCAAGACAATGGGGATAGTATGCCTAAATCAACATTATATTTTGTATTTCATCTTTCATTTAAACTTGTATCCCTCAAATTCTCCACTCTCTCCTCTGAGCCCTCCT
Organism: Caretta caretta; assembly: GCF_965140235.1. Classification (NCBI taxonomy): domain Eukaryota; kingdom Metazoa; phylum Chordata; order Testudines; family Cheloniidae; genus Caretta; species Caretta caretta. The sequence goes on from NC_134208.1 coordinate 42,391,382, forward strand.
CCTCCTTAGAACATCTAACTTTTTTCCTGCAGTTTCCCAAATTATGTTAACTCCACCATCGTCTCACAGTTCTGACTCCCCTTTCTCGACCAATCTTTCCCTTTCAGACTTCATGCTCATTGTGGACTTCAGTTTAATTGTCCTTTTTAATGCGTGTGTCTTTTTCCATCCTCTCGATCATGATCATATCAACAACACAACTCTCCCATTTCCTTTCTGTTCATATACTTACCAGCACTGCCCTAACCTAGTTCTGTTTAGTTTGCTCATGCTCTCTTTTACTTCCCCAATCCCTCACATACTCTGAGCCCACTAGACTCTTCAGCCTTTTAAAGTCCCATCTCATCTTGTGATACCTACAATGCTGTCCTGTCCTCTGCATTCAACTTACTTGCTTCTATCAAAACCTGATTTTCCCCCTGTAATCCAGTTCTCCTGGGCACACAGACAATATGTAGTATTGTGACTATGTAACTGTGGGTCACACTGTCCTTTCACATTGATGAACTCATAGGAGGAGGCAGACGGCAATTTTTCTAGTTTCCCCCTGGGGCAGAAGTGGGACCAAAGATCATTTGTGTAGATTGCCCTTTTTCCTCATGTAGGGAATGCCAGACCACACAGACTCTTCGTAGGTTCTGGAAAGCAAAGGATCTGGTGTTGTGAAAGTGATTGAGCACCCACCTCCTTCCATGTGAGGTAGGTAGAGTGTAGGGGGTGTAAATTTTTGATAGCCCAGAGCCCAGTAACATGCCTAGACCACCACCCATAGCTAGAATACCAGTTGTTATGTTCATTGCTGAAAGCAGCTGGAAAGGCTGTTTCTGAAGCCTGAGCACAACTAACAGACCAGGAGGGGAACGGGGAAGTGAGTGACAATGACGAGTAAGCACGTCTCTGTGCCCTCCTGGCTTGAGGTTTTTGCGGAAGCATGTGGCTTTGCAAGACGGAAAAGTCTGGCAATAGTTAACCATTGCTATGTGAAATACTGCTGGTTAGCTGATGGAAAATTCCCTGCCTGACAGGCTGCAAACTTCACACTACAGATTAGAAAACACTACACTTAGCTTCTGCTCAGCAGGTGTTTGTTTGTTTGCAGGGGGGAAGGTTGGAACAAACTATGTAATACTAAAAAAATGGGTATAAAAGGAGGAAAAAATCTGAGCTCAGTGTTACTTGGACCCTTGAACATTTTGACACCTCCCAAGTTCTCCTGCAGACAGAAGGCTGGCCACTGGACGACTACAGAAATCCACTTGAGACCTGCTCAAGACTGTGGATAAATATTAATCTGAGATTAATTTGGGGTGCTCTACTAACCTGTTTTGGACATGTGTAAGTGCTGGTGACTAAATAAATTAAAAACTATGAGTGAAAGAACTTTTGTTCGCCTGCTTACATCAACTATCTATTAGCCAGGTGGTCTGTGTCCCCATTGATTTATTTCCTGCCACCACCTCGCAGAGTAAAGTTACCAAGAGCTTTGGGTTCAGCAAAACCCCAGGTAAAAAGAGAGCCACAAGCAAGCCATCTGGGCATAGTCTGGCCCGGTATCATTTAACTTAGTGAAAAATTTCATGAGACAGTTTGTTTGAAAAAAAAAAAAGATTACAGTAAATAAAGCTGCATTGTGGAATAATTTACAGAATTAAATAAAATGGTTAGAGTTAATAAATAATAGGAGGAAGAACTTAATAGCTATAGAAGAGGAAGAAAACATGTTTTGAGATGAGATTTCAAAAGAAAGATAAGTTCAGTAATGTATTTTAAGATAGACAAGTCCCTGGCAGAAGTAGTACTGAAATTTTGGCAAAAGACGAAGAGAAGGCTATTTCTAGATTAGCGGAGGAAGCAGTGAGGGATATAGTCTGCTCAATATATAGGATACAAAAAAATATGTATGCTTTTTAAAACAAGGAGGACCAGTCTGAGCATCAGTGGAAGTGTTTCTGATTTCAGGTGATGTGGTCAATCTATTAAGACCACTGCTTCATTCACCGCAGGTGTTGTATGATGTGAAATGAAAGAAGGCATTGTCTGCTGAAAGAAGAATAGTCTTGTGGATAAGGCACTGGACTACAATCCAGGCTTATGCCAAGTCCACTAAGTTTCAACTGAATACTGACAAATACGTAGCTGGAACCAGTCTGGCTCACCTGTGTGCTACCATTGTTAAAATAGGTATTAGAGTTGAAATATGTTTAGTCTTTATGAAATGCTTATAAGTTGCTGCATGCCAGAATCTCACTTATAATATTTGTATCCGATGTTATAAGGTAATATTTAAGCGTTTGCATTGTTATCCTCTGGAATTGTGTAAATCAAGCAATAGACATTCGCTAGTTTGAAATGCTGGTTTCCAGCAGAAGGTGTAACATCTTGCCCAAAAGAGAAAACCCATCAATGCCAAATCACCTATTGTGGAACACCAGAAGACAAAAGACTTCATTAATTGCTCTTCCTCACCCCCTCTCCCATTCTCCTGGAGAGGAGACATGCAAGTGAATTCCTCCAATCTGCTGAACAGACAGTTCAGAGAAGGGGAAAGGGAATAAAAATCCCTGACAAGGAGAAACTGTATCTCTATGCTGCTTGGACTCTTGAGAGCAAGTTTTTCTAGGCATAAGCAAGAGATCACCTGTGTTAGTCTAAAGGGACAAATAGAGCTTGTTATTATAGAAGCTTCCATTCCTTTTAAAACTTAAGACTAACTTTTTTGTTTGTGTATTTTTAAACTTCTTTAACCTTGTAAATAACTCTTTCCTTTTCCTAGTTAATAAATCTTTAGATAGTTTGTTATAGGACTGGTTACAACCTTTGGCTACAGTGTGAGATCTAAGGTGCAAATGACCTGGGGTAAGTGACTGGCCCTTTGGGACTGGGAATAACATAAATATTGTGATTTTTGGTGTACGGGACCATCTATCACAAAGGTAAGCTTGCCTAGGTGACAAGATAAATCAAAGTACCCAAGAGGACTATCTATGATTTCATGGTTAGGCTGTTACAGTGCCTGAGGAGTCTACACTTGACAGGTGAAATCTGTGTATAGAACTCACAGCCAGTTTGGGGTTTGTACACTGCCTCTTAACAATCTGCCCTGAGATTGGTACCCATGCTCTTGAGCCCCTGCAGGACAACTTAACAATGATGGTGTAATTAACATCCAGAAGTGTTAAACCACATTATTATAAAGGCTTTTCATCTCAGGATTCTAAGAGCCAAGTTTCAGAAAACCTGAGTTAGGGTATGCAAACTTAGCTTCTAAAAAGTTCCCAGTGATGTTGTTTTGATCATTTAGCATTTCCTATTCACTTTTGCAAATTAAAGAAACAAGCACAGTTACTTTAGCCCAATTTAAACAGGTGCATGCCTAACTATCTACCCCTAATTTATGTACAATCCTCTGGTCAAAATAAAATAAAGGTCTCTGATATTTCTTCTAAACTATTCAGATATCTCCTCAGAAGTTTTATCTTTGTTTTAGTCTTAATTTGGATGTAATGGGCCAAATTCTGCATTCACTTAACTGGTGTAAATCAAGAATATATCCATTGATTTTAATAAAGTTATTCCAAATTTGTACTTGTGTAAGTGAGAGAAGAATGTGATCTATATAAACATTGATTTACATGGAATCTGCACCCCAGGTAACTGAGTAAAATGTAGCCTTTAACTTTAAATTAAGATTCAAAACTGCTCACTTCAAATTCCCATGTTATTGTGCAATGTGATTATCTGTGAATTTATCTATGCCTTGTTTATGCTTTTGTACAGACAAAAGGTATATTTTTGCCATGTTTTGTAAGTTCATATTTATTTATGATACCCTCCAACTAATATATTTTACACAATGGGGAAATTAAAGTTTTGTTTCATAGCTATTCTAGTCTTTCATCTGTTTGAAATCAGCTTTAATGAGGCAAAGTAAGCCTTATTTGTAGTGTAATAATAACAAGCTTTATGCTACTAAGGTCTGAGCGAGACTTTTCTTCTCATCATAGCAATATGAACACTTAAATGTTGAAAAAAGGGTCTTTATTTCTCTCAAAGAAAAATAATGATCTGTTTTGAAAATCAAAGATAATGTTGTACGTGAGAGTGTATTATGCACACTCACACATACACCTTTGACTTTGGTTATTTATATCTAATCTATTCACTTTGGATTTTCTGCTAACTACTAAAGATATTAGTTTTGGGGAAAATAAGAGTTTGAGATAAATGTATTTGTAAATCCAGGTTACATATTAGGACCTCAGAGTATAATTACTATGAATAATTTAAAAGATTACTGAAAAGTGATCCTCTTCTCATTAACAACAAATTTCCCTTTTGTAAAATATTAAACATTTTGATCTGCCAGTTAGTGGAGTATAAATATTGAAATATATATTAATTTAATTTGTTCTCACATAGTAACAATCCAATACAGAAAAGTCCACAAAGTTTGATAAAGTTTGGTGAAGTCTATCTGAAGGAGTTTTCATTTGTTTGAAATTCTCTATGATACACTGAATTACAACTGCTGTGTTGGTATATGGACTAACTCAATGTCATACTTTATTACATTCATGGAAAATGTTGCATTGGTACCAATAAATAAAAGTAAAAATACATTTTACAGTTATTAAAATGTGTATTCTAAGAATTTGTCAAGAGGTACGGCATCTTCTTCAGACTCTAGTTTACATTTTTAGTGCAAAGAAACTGGAGAAAATAAAACAAGAATTATAATGAAAACACAAACCCTAAATGTCTTTTCTAATGGCATGTAGGGATTGATAGAGTTTCTGTGGCACAAACTATGAACAAATTAGCTTCCAATGCCTACAGGACCTGGGTATGTCTACACTGTATGTGTAGTATGTGCCAGTGTAGTATGTCTACACTGGCAAGTTTCTGTGCCACAAGTTATATCACTTATATTAAACCGCTGACATTAAACCGCACTTGTGTGTCCACACTGTGCTCCTTGTGATGCTGGAGCACATCCACATTAGCAGCTCTTGCAACAGTAAAGACAGCAGTGCACTGTGGTAGCTATCCCACTGTGCAACTGGCCGCAGGGTGCTTTGGGAAGGGTTTACAATGCCTCGTCATGGGGCAGTATCCCGATTGGCAAACAAAGCAGGTATAGCTACCGATTCTAGATCGAGATTTCTTTTCTTCTTTCCTTTTTCAGGTACTTGGTCTGCCAAATGCCCCCTGAAGGAGGGTCCAGGTCACCCCGAGGCCCTCTGTCTCATAGCATCATGGACCACTTCAAATGTTAATTGGGAACTAACTTCACTAATTTACTTTTCTTAGTATTTATACCTTTTGTTCTCAAAGGAGTCACATGTCCAGAAATATGCCCTGTGGGCATCTTATTACTGGTTTTCCCTCATTAATATTTTGGAGAGGGGCTGCAGAACAGACACAGACCAAAGCTCAATCAATGTTTACCCTCTTATCAATCATTCACTTGAGCTCTTAGTGTGATGCCATCCAGAAAGGTCATTTTGACCCAGGTCAGTCTGTACCAAGCCCACTGATCGCATGCTTTTACATTTTCTTTACCTTGTGAGCTGGTCCCCTGCCTGATATATTCCAAAGTTTGATGTTGAAACATACATGCAGATCAAGCCTTTATTAACCACTCAAATGCAGTTTCAGCACTTCCAGTAATTTTCCACATCATTTATTTGATGCTAGAATACTGCTCCCAGAATACTCTAGCAAATTTAGACATACCAAGCCATACTAAACTCATGCTTGCCACATCTATTCATATCAGTCATGGCAATTTATAATTGCTTAATAATAATTTGGTACTGTCCCAACATCGAGTGTTCGGGCAGCCCCTGAGCCAACCACACTGACCACTGCAAAAGTCACAGAGGTCATGGAAAGTCATGGAATCCATGACTTCTGTGACCTCCATGACAGACACGCAGCCTTAAGTATGACCTACATGTGTGGTAAAGATACTTCACTCTAATAACTGTTGTTAACTATACTTTGCATTAACAAAATTCCTTTCATCTGATGTTCTCAAAGGGTATTTAAAAACACTATGCCTCACAATACCACTTTAACGTACATCAAGATCATACCCATTTTAAAGATGGATAAAATAAGGCACAGATATTTTGACATGCTGGAGGAATGATATCTCCTGGCTGGCCTCAGGATGCTGGGAAATCCCCCAGGAGGAGCTGGAACCTGTTGCAGAGGAAAAGGAGGTCTGGTCCTCCCTACTCTCCATGCTGCCGCCATGGCCCTTCAACAGGAAATGCGGAATAAAGGGAAAAGATAGCAGAAGAGCAGAAGATATTATGACTAGGCCAAGGCAACAGAAATAAATGGCAGAGGCTGGAAAAAATCAAGGGTCCTGGCCTCTAGACTTGTGTGCCAACCCCTAAACATACTTTCTTCTATTACCATTTTGCAAGGTTTCATGGTGAATTTAAATATTTTGGATCTCAAAGCAAATCTTCAACAATGTGTCTCATATGTATAAGAGGCGGAAAGGTCAAAATGATCCTGGAAAGAAGACTGATTCTGGAAAATATAAGCCATTTCTACAAGATCTGACAGAATTTTGCACTGAAATGTGTGTTACTTTTGATAGATGTGTTAATCGTTGCTGAGTAACAAAATCTTGCTAAAGGTTACAGAAGTTCCAGCAGTTACTTTCAGTTATGGACTAATGTTATTGGCCTACTACCATATGATATCCATAGAATTCTGACTGCTGGTGACAGTTTATAATTCAGTTACCCATTAGGTTGGATCCAGAGGTGAAAGTAAGCCCGTATGCCCCGGTATGGCGTACCGGCAAGAGCCAGTGCACTGTACTGGGTCAGCCTGGCTTCCCCAGAGGGCAATTTAAAGGGCCTGAGGCTCCCAGCAGTGGCTGGAGCCCCAGGCCCTTTAAATTGCCTCCACAGCCCCGCTGCTGGAGCCCTGGGGTAGCGGCGGTGGGGCTCCGGTGTCTATTTAAAGGGCCCAGGACTCCCCTGCTTCTACCGGCCCCGTCCTTTAAATAGCCACGGGAGCCCTGCCGCCGCTACTCCAGGACTCTGGAGGCTATTTAAAGGGCTGGTGTGGCAGAGGCAGCTGGAGCCCTGGCCCTTTAAATAGCCCCCGAAGCCCCCGCTATCCCAGGGCTCTGGGGGCTATTTAAAGGGCCTGCGGCTCCCCTGCTTCTACCGCCCGGGCCTTTAAATAGCTCCTGGAGCCCCGCTGCTTCCCCAGGGCTCCTGCAGCTAATTAAAGGACTGGGGCAGTAGAAGAGGGGAGCCCCGGGCCCCCTGGAGCCCCTGGAGCCCTGGGCTGCTGCTGCTACCCCAGTAGGGGGGGCGGGGGAGGAGGAGAAGAAGGAGGTGGGGGGAAACTTACCTTACAGGGTGGGCTGGGGCTGGCTCTGACCCCCTCAGCCCTGCCCCTTCTGCCCTAGGCCCCGTCCCTTCCGGGGGCCAGAGCTGGCCCCAGCGTATGGGTAAGTCACTCGACTTACTTTCACCCCAGGTTGCATCTACAACTTGTTAAAGAATATTGATAGTTTAGATTTTACAGTGGCCACAGGAGGCCTAATTCCTGCCACCCTTACACATATAAGAATTGCAGGCCTGAGTGCAAAATGCAAAGAAAGCTGTAATAAAACTGCTTCAATAATTTCTTTTTTTCTCTTAACTGTACTTCCTAGAACTGATTTAATATGCTGAGCAAACATCACTAGTAACTAGAAAGTTCAAGACCAACATTTTTATACATATAAAGTCAAAAACCATTGAACCTTGCATTCAAATATTAAATGTTTTTTTTTCCTTTGACACTAACTGTATTCTCTGTAGGAATAATAATTAAAATTAAAGTATTTCAGAATCACAGGTACAGTATTCTTGGCCAAACAGCGAAAGAGTATGGAGCTGTATTTTGTATCTTTAAGACTCAGCCCCAGCTTGTTGATGGCTTGGAGGTGCTACCTGCAGGCATGGGGCAAATTTATCCCACAGAAGGCTAGGTCTGCCCTGAAGCAACTCCTGTTGTCATAGCCCCTCTGAGGCTTGCATCATTATGAAATCACTGGGAACTGGGACTTACCCCACTTACTTTAAAGTGCTTAGAGACTCTTGTATGAAAAGTGTTATGTAAAATAAAAGTATTTTTTATTCTCCATAATATGAGAATGAGTGTGTTTCCTTATTTTTTGGATTATTTTATTGATGTCAATGAAATAACATGCACGCCATTTTTGCATAACATTTAAGATACTAGCATAAGCTAGAAGTGTCATTCATGTTTATACAGCACTCTAAGTGTGCACAGTGAGTTAATCTCACACAAACACCCACACACACAAAATGACACAATGACTCTGTCCCAAGGTAATTTCAAACTAAATTGGACATAACACAGCAAAAGATGACAACACAGGATGAGGAAATGGGTCTGGAAGGATCAGCATTACAACAAAGACGCATCCATATAATATGCAAAAAGAAAAGGAGTACTTGTGGCACCTTAGAGACTAGCCAATTTATTTGAGCATAAGCTTTCGTGAGCTACAGCTCACTTCATCGGATGCAACTGTAGCTCACGAAAGCTTATGCTCAAATAAATTGGTTAGTCTCTAAGGTGCCACAAGTACTCCTTTTCTTTTTGCAAATACAGACTAACACGGCTGTTACTCTGAAACCTATCCATATAATATGTTTGTTGTTACCTAGATATAATACTAGTTCCTTTTATTTTTTTAAAAAACCGAACATGTTACATTTGGAGGACAATGTCTAGAACAGAGGCTGAATTGGAGGTCAGTAGCTGAAGGATAATAAAAAAAAAAGTAAGTTTGGTGAAGATTCAGGACAAAGTGGTTTGGAAATGTTTCAGGTTAAGAAAAAAAACCACTTAACTTGTCTGGACAGGTCCCCATATATTCCTGAACCTGTTCCAACCACTTATTATAGCCTGTTAATAGCATCTTTATATCTGAAGCAGATCTCATTTCATTTACTAATGGCATATAACTGTAGTACCAGATAGTATACATTTAACGGATGTGTTTGCAACCTTACTTCTTTCTATATTTAATTTTCAATTTTATTAAAAGTGTGGATTTAATTGAAATACTTGATATGCCATAAAATACTTGCAGATTCCAATTTTGTGGGAGGAGGATCAAAGGCATATTGCAATTTTATGAAAGCAATTTAGTTAACAGAGTTTACTGCTCATCCCAGGGATATCAACACACTCTTCTTCAAGTGCTAAATTCTTCTCCCAAAACATTTTTGATAGAAGGAATTATGCTGAAAGTCTAATTCTACTTTTATGTTCAGACTAATCGCTGTTACTTTTATATCACTTCATATAGCTACCTCCCTGGATCTTAAAAATAATAATAATCTGGAGAAGGACTCCAGGTACCTAGAATGGTCAAAGCAATGATGTACTGGTACATTGCTACACTGATAATACAAATATATATACAGTAGATGTGCTTTGTACACTAATAAGCTCTTGAGACAAATTTATAGAAGGCTCAAAACCTTAATGAAATTACCGATAATACTCTAAAAAAGAGGCAAGACAATTATTACATATCTACACCCCATACTTTAAAAAGTTCACTTAACAGAATAAGGATGCCCCTTACAGTCCTTTGTTGCACAACCACATAATCATGTTCTCATTGTTCTGTAAGTTATATAACAGCCTCAAGGTTTTATCCTACTTTTTGTACATAACTATTGTTTTTACTGTAAGTAGGACAGCCAACCCCTAAAACCTCAAAAGATGCTAATAAATGCTATGTAAATATATATTATATGCATCAACACTTCTTGCCATGAATATCTTTTTTAAATTATTTATTCACATTTGTTCATTGCATTTAGCATAAGCTCTGGGTACAGTACAAAATTCTTTTCAAACCAGACTAAGTGTGATATGACTGGAAGCTGATGGGTCCTCTGTACTTCTAAAACTCAAAAATAATTACTTACGAACTTAAACGTAGATTTAGGAGCTTAACATTAGTTCCCCATTTTTAAACATCTATCAAACCAGTGCATTCAAACAGGGACTTAGCCCACTGATCTTCAAAGAAACATTCAAACATGGACCTTCCAAGAATCTATCTGATCGCAAAGAACAGCATCCATTTCAGTCTCCCTTATGACACCCTCTACACCAATTGCCACACCCCCAACCAAGAAAAGTCTGGGGAAATAAGTGCTAAAATTACAAATCTAGGCTCTGTAAGTCAAAGAGGGAAACAAGTTCACTGAAAATACTTTGCCACTCACACCCTCCTACTTAATTCAGGTGTCTATTGGTGGAATCCACAAAGGTATATAGGTGCCTAAATTCCATTTTTAGCCATCTTTGCAATCCACTAAATTCTGCCTCAGCTGCTGCCTAACCCTGTAGGTGCCTAAACACACTCAATAACTAATTTTTTTTCCCCCTTCAGGTCACGTACTTTGCAGCCTCATTCTAGGCACCAGAGTGCCTGTCTGAGCATGTGCTCTGCTGTCTCATGATAGGTGGCCAGAAACCATCACCTGCCTAAGCCCAGAGTGATTCATGAAACAGGAAAGATGGGCCCACGTCAGTGAGGGGACTAGATCTGTAGATGCCCTCTCAGCATGCCCATTGGATTAGGCCCCTCGGGCAAGTTCACATAAAACAGCTTGGGGTGAGAAGAACATCACCTGTGTAATCTTTAGCCAAGTGGATTGGATACTCACCCAGCATACAGAAGATACCTGGTTCAAGTCTGAAGTCATACAGAAGTTACCTGGTTTGGCTGGTGTTGGTCCTGCTTTGAGCAGGGGGTTGGACTAGATGACCTCCTGAGGTCTCTTCCAACCCTAATATTCTATGATTCGAGGAAGTCCTCCTAAGGGGGAAGAAGGGATTTTGACAGGGATAAGCCACCTCACAGGTAAGTGACCTAACCGCCAAGCTATGGAATAGTGCTATGTGGAGCTCCCTCAGTCTCTTCCATTGAAGTTGTTCCACTTTAATTAACTCTAACTTGGGCCAGAGAAAGTTAGAATGACTTTATACCCTAGTTGGTAGGGTGCCCACCTAGATTGTAGTAGATCCTTATTTGGATCCTTTCTCTCTTCAGGGTGGGGGGGACTTAAACTGCGGGGCGGGGGGGGGGGGGTCGGGTCTCACACATCCACTGGGCTAAGGATCGTAAGGAAGAAGCTGCCCTCCTCTCCCAGCTGTTTTGTTTCAGGTTCTGCATGTAACTTATGCAGCTGAGTGCCTAACTTCCCCAAGTTCATAGGTCACTAGCAGAGCTACCTGCCTGCATGCAGCCCAGATTAAGGCACATATCACCAAGAGAGAGTCTGGCACCCAATGACTTGTTTAGGTGGCTTTAGAATGCTGGCTTTTGTGGATCTCATTCTAAACTGCTTATCTCTCCCCATTCATTATATAGTGAGCCTTGGCACCTAATTCAGGCTTCGTGGATCACAGTGTTGTTCTAGATGCCTAAACGTTAGCCACTGTGACTCTCATTATTGCAATGCCTAAGACCCTTTGTGGATCTCCCCTAATTAGCCTACTTTCTTGGGTGATTGCAAGTGGAGGATCAGGGAAAGAGGTGGTCTCTGAAGTAGCTGGGATCCAGACAGAGCTTGATAGACTGAAACCATCACTTTAAATTTCCCATGGAAGTCATCTTGAAGTCTGTTGAAATCAGGGAGTACAGTATCTGCATGAGACAACATTTGATAAGTGAGTAGTCATGTTCTGAACTAACTGCAATTGGTATATGGTTCAAAGAGTTCCCTGTGTGGAAGATACTGCAAATGTAACTTGTAAGTGAGAAAAGGCATGTGTGACGCTGGTGAGGTCCACATCCAAAAGGAAAGAACAGCCTGTTGGCCAAGCACAGGTGCTGAGTATTCTTTAGAACCCCTGTTTCCTAGTTATCCAGGAGCCAATGTGGAATCCAAGAAGACCTCCAGGTATGAAGCTTAGAAACAAATACATATCATACTTCAGTCATGGTTTGCCTTTTCTCTCCAGTTGCTTCTCCTATTCCAGAAGCAATATGTTGACCTTATCTAGACTGAGTCTTAGTCAGCTTGCTCTCATCCATGTCCCAGTCTCATTTAGTCATTGAGTAATTTGCTCCAACACACTGGTAGGGGCAGAAGACACTGCAGCCTACAATTCCTTACTAACATTTTTCATCAAAAAACACCAGCCCTAAAGGCAGAGGAGCAATTGTCATAAATCATTCTTTGGGACCTCTTAGGAAGAAAGATGTGAAGCCACTTTAAATCAATCTGTAGTGTCCTCAGGTACATCAACACCTCATGGTCAATGATACTGACAGCAGCTGTAGGTCTATGAAATTAGTATGGAGACCTGCTCTTCATCCACCACCTGCAGGAGTTCATAAGACACCAGCAGTAGTTTCCATAATATAACTTAGTCTGACACGTAATTGTCCGAGATCAATGAGGACTAAAGATTTCAGATACTGCTAGAATTGGTTTGCAACCACCTTCTCAATGTTTCCCCCAAAATGGATAATTTGAGACAGAACAACAGTTGCAGTCCATGTCTACAGCCTTTTTTTAAAAAAACCAACAACGTGCTTTTTCAAAGAGAAGCTGGCACTTCCTCAACTTCAGAAGAGTCACAGAATGACAGGAAAATCCTATTGACTAATAATGGTCTTGCAGAATCATTCAGCTAGGTGCCTTATGTGTACAAACTAAAGGGCTCATCTTTAACCAAGTCATAGAACATAATTACTTTATTAGCTGCTAGCTTTACATTGAACAGCAGGACTCAAAAGGCCAGGTCCCTATCCACTGACATGCCATTCCCCTAAGAAAAGACCCCTAGCATGGGCAATGGGACTAATATCAAACACAAGTGTGTTGGGTCCAAATTTCCTCCTTGTACCTCACTGCTCCTGAATAATCATCTCTCTCACAACTCATTTTATTTAGTTCCTATAGCTTTTTGATTATATTCATTTCAGTGCATGGATAGATTTTTGGCTTGAGTACTATATGAACCAATATTCTGTGATCTCTTGGGGTTATTTTAGCAGTAACTATAGGTTTTAATAGTGGCAGCCTAAACAAAAGGCTTATTGCTAAATAACAACTGGTTGCACTACACTAAAAAATAAACATGTATAAAATTAAATCAAAACCAATGTTTTCCCACCTCTCCTCTGCCTGTAGGTCCTTGGGAAGTGCTCTTGGGAGGGCTGCATGGAAAAGTCTCATGGCAGGGCTGGGAGCAGAGCTAGGGAGATATGCATCATTCTCCTGGACTACCTGGGGGGAAAGTTATCACTGCCTAAAGGCTCTATTAGGTTTCCAGCAGATACTCCTCTGTGCTGAGGAGACTATACCTGAAAGGACTGTAAAATGGTGACATGATTTGAGTGAAATAAAGCAGCAGTAAACAGTACGGGATTTCAGCAGCAGCAGATCTTTATCAGCATAAAAAATAAAAAGTCACAATAAGCAATACACACTTAAAACCTCTCCCAGTCAGAGAGGTTTACTCTGTACCCAAGTGCAGCCCTGCCTCCCAACAGGCATCCTCAGTCATTCTTACTTTTCCTCCCCTACCTGTGTCAGAGGAGATGGAAGGGAAACCAAAGTTAATCCTTTGTTTACTGGGAACCACGTAATACCCCTGCCTGCTGTCACAATGGGCCAGCCTCCTGAGCCAGTGAAGGAGGTGCACTAGGCTTCTATATGGATGGCTCAGTGCTCTCATAGGATTTGGAGATGTGCAGAGTTTGGGGGCCAGACCAGCTTCTTCCACAGAAATATAAACTCCCCACTCCGCCCCCTCATAGACCATTCCTACCTCACTGGAAAAATTCCCAGGACATGCCACTAGGTGAATCTTACAGCAGTTTCCTCCTCTTGCCCCTTCCTACCAATTTTAATATCTGGGCCTTAATGATTTTGTGTCCTATAATAATCTTTATTTTGTACAGAAGCATCAAAAACATTATTCTCAATCAGAAAACGATACCTTTGCATCCTAAAATGTATTCCATATACAGATAAAAGTGCTTTGTGCAACTGAAACCATTTTTTTCTGAAAAGCACACAGATATATGTCACCGTGAAGGCTGTAAATATAAGTAATAAAGATAATGTCACATTAAACTGAGAACCATCAGATGGCTGTGTACATTTTGCCAAATTACATAACTATATGTAATTGAAAATCACCTCATTACAATGACATTACAGTTTTGTCACGAACACACATCCATTTTCATAAATAAAGAAAGAATGTTTTGTTTTATTGCAGTTCATGCAATTGAAAGTTCGGCCAACTCTGAAAAGACAGTTTTAATTTCTTGAAGCATTTCTTGAGAATGTCTGAAATTTTGGAAAGTTAAACCAGTATACTGTTATTGGAAATGTCACCCTGAACATTTTAGCAGGTTTATTTAAATAAATAAAGCAGCCAAAATCAGGAAACTAAAAAGAAAATCAATGTTTACCATACATCGCAGATAGATTAGGGCTAAGCAGTAATGATCAGGGTTACAAATCAGTTCAGATTAATATCTAAAAATTCAGATGCTCAAATGAAACTCATGTAAGGTATTGGAATCTCTTAAGTCTGTAAAACTGGGCAGCAAATAACATGAAAATTGCTTTTTCTCACAGTATATTGGCACTTTTCCCTCTGGTCCTAGTTAAACCATAGATTTCAAAAATGTAGTAAAAAGAAAAAAGTAATCCAGACATTTGATAACCTAGAAACTATTTGACTCAGATTCAAGTGTTAAAAAAAAAGGCATTTGGTCCACTCTAACATATTTTCTGTACTGATGTATCCATCCCCCATAAACAGTGGATTAAGATACTATTAGATTATTATGGATGTTTCAGATTTAATACTGGCTTCCCTCAGAGGTACTTGTGCTTACCATCAGCAAAAACTGGGTAATACATCAATTCTAAATTCTTCATAGGTAGCTGGTTTTTAAAAGTAGAAAAACAGATGTGACTGCCAACATGTTGCTCTATAAAGCGGGGGGAAGGGTTTCATTGAAAATTATTTGTTCTTTGTTTTTTTTGGAGTATGGCCTTTGTAGCTAGCATGGTCCTGGCTGAGAGAGACCATTATGTTATTGTTGGTATAGTAATTACAGGGGTCATCCTTAAAAACTTGCTGTTGCCTTAGACACTGTAAGTAAATTACTTTTTTTAAGTGATGCAAATAAGCCCCAAATAAGGGGGCAATAAGCCCTGACACTGCTGGTGCTGGGAGGATTGGTCTCTCCCAAGCTCAGATCTGGTTGGCATTGGTAGTGCATTGATACAAGGGGAGCTGCCCTTTAGCCAAGTCACTGCCACCCTTTTTTATTAGTAATATTATTTCAGGAACTAGGTATTTCAGGTCAGGGGTGCGGGAACAGAGGGTCCAGGGATCCCTGGCTCACCCACCTTTTACCAGCTATAAGGGTGAGTGATAGCAGGAGGGAGTGGAGAGAAGTGACCCGGGGGTGCTGTCTTGGGGGAAAAGGCCTTGGGAGCAGGGCCTTGGGGTAAGAGGCAGTGTGAGGGCATGGCCTTGGGAGGAAGGGGTGGCGAGAGGGTAGAGTCTCGGGGAGGCAGCATGGCACGGGGGGTAGGGCCACAGTTTGAGTGCCTGCAGCACCCCCACTTTTAGGGTGCTTCTACCATTCCTGGGTAGTGTCAAAGAAAATTGTTCTTTATTATATCTGTACTCACAGCTTCCTTACACTGCTGCTATGAACTTCAGCATAGACAGATTAATTAGATTGTTAAAGGAGGTAGAGTGTGTGTGTGTGTGTGTCTGTGTGAGAGAGAGAGCATGCTGAAGAGAGAGATTTATTGCCAACCTTCATTCATGACCACCCAGCACTAGTGCAATCTATGTGTCTCCACATTCCTCAACTCCATTTCTTCAGTCACAGCCATCAAGCCATATTATCCCCCCAAAAACCATAGAATTATAGAACCATGAGGTTAGAAAGGACTGCCAGGGTCATCTAGTCTAATCCCCTGCCAAGATGCAGAATGACTTCCTTCATAACAAAACCTGTACCAGCATAATGGTTTTGCTTTCTACTATATCCATACATGACATTTCATTCCTTAAACAAGTACTTGCCATGACCCTTCATCCTTAAGTCCATCCTCTTGATCTGAACAAGTTCCAACTTACAGAACCTCTCCCCTTTTATTCAGAGTGAGCAGAGATGATAGAAAAATGGAGGCAGAGGAGGATATTGTGGGTATTTTCATGCTTCATGCTCCTGTTTTTTATTTTAAAAAGTTTCAATGCAATTTTTCTAACCCGTCCTAAGGGTATGCCTACACAGGAAAACAAGATGTGTTCTTACCATGTGTTAGCTAGCCTTTTAATCTTTTAACTCAGGTTAAAATAGCACTGAAAATACAGTAACATGGCTTTTAATTTGATTTAGTATCTTGAGTTAAAGATTCTAGGGGAAATTGGGGTTCAATTCAATCTGTTAACCTGAGTTAAAAGCTTATCTTCACTGTTATTTTTTAACTCAGGTTAACTAACCTGAGTTAAGAACACACCTTTTTATGCAGTCCAGATATACCCTTAGGCTATGCCTACACTTGGAGCTAGGGTAGGCATACCCATGCTAGCTCTCATCTAGCTAGAGCATTAAAAATAGTAGTGTAACCACAGTAACACAGGCAGTGGCGAGATGTGGCATGAGCTAGCCGTCCCACGTACACACTGAAGGAGGCTGGTTGGGTTTGTACTTGGGGTGGCTAACCTGTGGCAACACCGCTGCCCATGCTACCATGGCTACACTACTATTTTTAGCACTCTAGCTTGATTCAAGCAAATGTGAGTATGTCTACGCCAGCTGGGAATCACACGCCCAGCTCCATGTGCAGACATAGCCCTCAGTGTGACCAACCCTAGTTTTGCTAGTTTGTGGCAGAGGTAGAGATGGAAAAAGATATTGGTCTAAAGCACTAATCTTTGGTAAAAAGGACATGGATTTAAATATACTATTAGCAACGTCATAAAATCAGTGAGGCTAGAGCAGTTGCCTTTAGAATAAGCGAGGAATTTTTGCAGGTGGTAGAGTGGAAGTATGATTATATCTGTGGGAGGATATAAACTAAAACCAAAAAAAAAAAGAAAGAAGTATCAACTATTTGAAACTTTTGGAGGCACTATCTAAACATTTCACAGCCTCACAAAACGTGTGTGCTCACCCATTCTAGAAATATCTGAGCCAGATATTCTGACTTGCTCTGGTTCCTTTGCACTGCTGTTCTAAACTGCTCCTGAGCAGAGAATCAGGAAGCTGTAACCATCACTGGACAGATCCCCATCCATTTTCCACCCAATATAAGCTGGGTACAGAGAATCTGGCTTTAAGACTAACAGTTTCAAAAAGGCCACTTGCTTTGGTTGTCTCTACTTTTGTAGGCCCAACTGAAGAACAGTAGGATATCCCTTTCAGAAGTGTTGATCATCCACTCCTCCCATTGGCTTCACTTGGAGCTATGGGTTCTCAGCACTTCTGAATGGTTCGCAGATTCGGTACCCAAAAACAGAGTCACCCAAAATCAGCATCCCCTTTTGAAAATGTGGCCAGACATGCATATCTGCCGTAATATGTATCATAATGTCAATTCCTGTTTTTAACTGATGAGCTCATCTTTGCCTTGCCTGGCAATTAAGAGGAAACATGGGGACAGATTTTTAAAGGTATTTAAGATGGACACAGAGAACCTAAATGCCTTTAAAACCTGTTCCATGGTGCCCTAATGTGCAGAGGATTGGATCCTGGTCCCAAGTTTGATTCCAATTTCAAGAAGCGATTTTGTTTTTGCATAGGGTTTTTCAAGTGTATTGTTTAAGCTCACACCTTCAGATAAATTGGTGCAACTTTGAACAAACAGAAGGCCTCAGTCCCTGACTGAAGGATCACCTTGAGATGGTCTCTACCAATCCCTCTTCTTCTGGCTGATACTCTTTTCAATGCTGACAAGCTGTAAGGGATGCTGCATCTTCCAACCCTTGTTGCCTTAAACCAAAGTCATTGCTATGAAGGGATTTTGAGGCATAGTGTTAGGAGATACGTAACAAAGGAAAGAAAAATGAATTGCACTTATGGTATAGAATCAAAAACTGACACAGTAATATGAATAGAAAGTCAATACATTACATTTTATTCCAAGACATTATATCAGTTGTGATAAAAATGGACATATCACTAAATGCAACTTTCATCTACCTTTCCATCTTAAAACTTTAGTCATGAAAAGCTTAGCTAAATAATTCACTATTTTTCAAAAACAAATGGTCATTTGTTTAAATTTTGACATTTTATGTTATTTAAAAATAGCATTTTATAGGCAATCTCAATAGAGGATACTTTTTAAAATACTTTATCAGCACACATAACTAAGTAATTAATCTCAGTTTGAGTTTAGATGGCTGTTTGGTAGTAATGGCTTTTTCACCTCTTCCACACATTTAACTCAACATGTATTCTTTTATATTTTTTTTCTGTTAGAAGTATAGCCCCTGGGTAAAATAAAGAAAGTAATTACTTTTTGTCAAAATGGTGCAAGACCATAGCTCTGGGGTTATAAAACAGACTTCATTAGTACTGTATGCCTTCATTTTTTGCCATTATTTTAGTTGCCCTGAGAGACCTTGAAAGATGAAACTTAGCACTAATGGACTCAATATAATACTTCTAACTTTAGTACAGAGTCTTGGATATACTGTATTATAAATAAGAAATATTCTCTCTTTTAGACAATAGGAAGCCTAAGGTTTTATAAATGGACTCCCGTTGATTTCTTGTTATTTAACTGCATCCTTATGGTGCCAGATAAGGCATCCTCACAATTTCAGTCCTTAATAACAGTAACTATTCACACATCACTACAAAACTTTAACCTTCAATGAGAGCAATCTTTTCCAGTCTTTCTAAAAAGGAGGGAACAATATCATGCCAGTCCTATAGCTCTAAACAACTGGGGAGGATGTGTATGTTATTTCTCATCCACTATTCCTTCACAATTGATAGAAAATACTGAATTTGGCTGCTTGCTGGCTTTGATCAAAGAACTTTAAAAGTGAC
Source organism: Caretta caretta (assembly GCF_965140235.1). Classification (NCBI taxonomy): domain Eukaryota; kingdom Metazoa; phylum Chordata; order Testudines; family Cheloniidae; genus Caretta; species Caretta caretta. The sequence continues at coordinate 42,410,517 of NC_134208.1, forward strand.
AGATCACAAATATTGCTTATAGCAAAAAAACACATATTTTGTCACAAACCATGGCTTTATTGCTTAGTAAAAGTGATTAGTGCTCTCTTTTAGGGATTGTGGGGCCCCAATTAAACTTATTTTGCAGCAGTTTTGAGTATCAATTTGAATCTTACTCCTCTCTGACCAATGCTTATAGATCTAGATTTATTTCTGCATCAGTGTTTAAAAGAAAGTTGTTTGTTTTTTGAATGTCTGCTTAAGAAGAGTACATTCCAAAATTACTTTGAGTATATCTTTTAAACTGCTTCCACTCAAATCAAAAAATCTAAACTGAGACTTCTGGGATTTGGATGGTTCTAAGGATCATGAATACAGACCATTTTTGTTGGACAGAATTTCAGAAGTTCTGTGGCCAGTTCCATTAAGTCTAAAATATGGCCTTCTTAGAATCATAGAATATCAGGGTTGGAAGGGACCTCAGGAGGTCATCTAGTCCAACCCCCTGCTCAAAGCAGGAACCAGACTGGGACAACTAGGCTTGGTTGCTGCAAGATGGAAAGTTGTAAAAGCATACAAGAGGTTTTATGTATGGTAGAGATGAAGTGTCCGGGGTGCTGCTTCCAAATTCTTTTGAAAAGCATAAAATATAGGAGTTTGGGAATTATTTTTCAGTAGAAAAAGGTTTGTCTTTGACTATCTGAAGATATTTTTCAGGAAGAAGATTTTCAATAGGTTGAAAATGACTGTCCTCAGTCATCTGTACATGTTGCCTGCTTTGCCAGTCTGCCATGCAACTAAGTTTGCCATTGATATAAAGGGACAGTAGGTTAGAAGGATAGAACAGATTTCCCCCATCCTGTTTAGAAAAGCTTCATCTGATCCTTCTCTATATAGCCATTGTGATGTCTGTCATTATGGAACAGTAATTGCTACTCCATCATTAAGCCTGAAGCTAAATTTCCCATTCCATGCCTAATTTCTATTCCTTTCAGGTTACCTGAAATTATATTACAGGACCAGCATGGCATACAGCTGGGTCAAGACCACCCTTGTGAGTTTCACTGTGCCATTCTCAGCTGTGCAAATGATTTAGGCCCATTAATTTCTTGGTATCTTGGGATCGAAGATGAATAAGGCACTCCTAAACTAGAATTGACTTTTAAACATTTGATGCAAAATAAATAAATAAATAAATAAATAATTCCTCAAATAAAGCTTTGCGATGGTTTGGAAACGTTTTAACTTTTCTGTCCCCACTTTTTACATTTGCATGTGACTGCATTTTCAGATTCTAGCTGGAGCTAGAAACAGCAGGACGAAGAGATTATCCATTCCTTACAGATACCAACATTGATATAGCTCTCTCTGTCTTTGGCACCTCAAGGTTAGATTATTGGAATATGCTTTATGCTCTCATTCCGAAATTGCAGCTGGTTGAGAATATGTCAGTCTGATTATGAAGTGGGTTTCAAGCAGAGAGCATTTAACAGCTGTTCTTTGTGAAATGCAGCCGATTATTTCCAGGTGAAGTTTAAGTTGTGATTTTTGACCTTTTAAGTCGTAAATAGTTTGAGATCTGTACGTTTGAGAGACCACATCTTTCAATTCAAGCTGAGTGCTGTAAAGGGAAAGGGGAAGGCAGAATTCTGTCCTTGGTGAGGGATCCTTGTCTCTGGAAATTACTTTACTCTTTAGTTCAGTAGAGCTCAGATTCAAACATGCTGCAAGTCATATGTGTTCTCCTAGACTGATTGGGAGCATAACTGAGAAGATGGAGAAGGCTTTGCTTTTTTCTAATATGATGTGTGCAACATAGATAGCGTGGGGATTTAAATAAGCAACGTCACTCAGACTGAGAGAAATTTGAGAGCTGTGCATTAGTCTGCACAGCTCTTGTCATATAATGAAATAAGACAGTAAAGAAACTGAGTGAAGTGAATGTATATGGCATACTATCTATATGTCTTGCTGTGTTTAAAATAGTGTCCATCCTCTGTTAAGTGGGACCAGATTTTCAGGCCTTGCAGGTCTGTTTTTCATTGGAATTCATATAATTTGTTTTATTTACACAATGAACACCAGTCCTTGGGTAGAGAGGGGCAAAAATGCCATGCAGGTATTCCCCATTTTCAGAAATCATAGAATCATAGAACCATAGGGTTAGAAAGGACTGCACAGGTCATCTAATATATCCCCCCTGCCAAGATGCAGGATTTGTTGTGTCTAAACTATCCAAGACAGATTGCTATGCAGCCTCCTTGTGAAAAACTCCAGTGAAGGAGCTTCCACAACCTCCCTAGGCAGTCTATTCCATTGTCCTACTGTTCTTACAGTTAGGCAGTTTTTATTGAGATTTAATCTAAATCTGCTATGCTGTAGTTTGTACCCATTGCCTCTTGTTCTGCCCTCTGTGGCAAGACAGAACAACTTTTCCCCATCTTTTTTATTGGCAGCCTTTCAAGTATCTGAAGACTGCTATCATATCCCTCCTTAATCTCCTCTTTTCCAAACTAAACATACCCAGCTCTTTCTGCCTTTGCTCAGATGGCTTGCATTCTATCTATTTGATCATCTTTGTCACTTACCTCTGGATGCTTTCCAGTTTCACTACATCCTTTCTATATGTTGGGGACGAAAACTGGACACAGTACTCCAACTGAGGCCTGACCAGCACTGAGTAGAGCGGTACTATCACTCCCATGACTTGCACATTATGCCTCTGTTAATGCAACCTAAAATTGCATTTGCTATTTTTGCAACAGCATTGCATTCTTGACTCATGTTGAGATTGTGATCCACCACAACTCCTAGATCCTTCTCAGCAGTGCTGCTGCCAAGTCAATAATCCCCCATTCTGTATTTGTGGGCTTGGTTTTTCTTCCCTAAATGTAGCACCTTAAATTTGTCTTTGTTGAATTTCATTTTGTTATTTATAGCCCAGTTCTCCAATGTATTAATCCCTCTGAATTTTAGCTCTCTCTTCTCCCCCAGCTTTGTGTCATTTGCAAATTTGATTGGTATGCTCTATATTCCTACATCCAGGTCATTAATAAATATGTTGAATCATACCAGTCACAAAACAGATCCCTATGGAAGCCCACTTGAGACCTCCTTCCAATTTGACATAATTCCATTAATAGCTTGTCTTTGTTTGCAGTTGTTTAACCAATTATTTATCCACTTAATGGTGATTCAGCCAAGACCACATTTTTCCAGCTTATTTATCAGAATGTCATGTGGGACTATGTCAAAAGCCTTGCTAAATAAAGTCGAGGTATATTATGTCCGCCGCATTCCCCCTATCCAGAAAACCAGTTACCCTGTCAAAGAAGGAAATCAGGCTGGTTTGGTATGATTTATTCTTAGTGAATCCATGCTGGCTACTCGTGATCACCCCTTCATCCTTCAGGTATTCGCAAAATGAATGTTTTATACATTGATCTAATAGTTTCCCAGTTATCAAGGTCAGGCTGACTGGTTTATAGTTCTCTGTTTCCTCCATTTCCCCCTTTTTAAAAATGGGCACTACATTAATCCTTCTCCATTTTTCTGGGACCTCTCCTGTCATCTAGGAGTTCGCAAATATTATTGCCAGTGGCTCTGAGATATCGTCAGCTAATTCCTTCAGCACCCTGTGGTGAACAGTATCAGGCCTCACTGACTTGAATTCTGACAAATGTGAATGAAGTTCTCTAATGTGCTCTTCACTTATCCTGATCTGCTTCCATTCCTCTTTATTGTCTATGGTAACTTCAGTGGTCATCTGGTCACGTTACTTTTTGTGAGAAGACTGAAGCAAAATAGGCACTGAGCAGCTCTGCCTTCCTATCAACTTCCAATACCAGCTCACCTTCTCCATTGATCAGTGTACCCACACTGTCCCTGATCTACAAATATGTCAGACAAAAAAGAAAGAACTCCTTCTTGTTGTCACCCCTTCTTGTTGCCAGATGTAACTCATTCTTTGCCTTGGCTTTCCAGATTTTGTACCCACACGCTTGCGCTAGTCCCATGTATACTTCCTTGGTGACATGCCCCTCCTTCCCTTTCTGTTAGGTATCCCTTTTGGGTTTTAGATAGCGAAATAGCTCCTTGTGCAGCCACATTGGTCTCCTGTAGCACTTCTTATTTTCCTCTTCATCGGAATAACTTGATGTTGAGCCTCTATTATTACATCTTTTAGGAACTGCCTGCCCCCTAAAACTCCTTTTATTCCTAATTGGTCTTTCCATGGGGCCTTGCCTACTATTTCTCTGAGTTGGTTGAAATCTGCCTTTCTGAAGTCCAGTGTCCTTGTTTTGCTGTTCTCATGTCGTCCTTTCCCTAGGATCTTGAATTCTATCAGATCATGATCACTTCCTCCCAAGTTCCTGACCACATTCATGATCGCAACTAAATCATCCCTGTTCGTCAACCCCAGATCCAAAATATTTGTTTCCTCAACTTTCTGAATCAGAAAGCTGTCCCCTACAAATTCTAAGAACTTGTAGGACATACTGTGTTTTGCTGTATTGGTCTTCCAACAAATATCAGGTAAGTTAAAATTCCCCACCACCACCACCCATTTATAATAGCTCATGTGTGTTAGCTAATCTTGTTACCTGCACGTAGAATGCCTCATCCACTTCTTATTCTTGATTTGGTGGTCTATAATAGACTCCCACCATAACATCTTTACTATTCTTTTCCCTTTTTATCCTCACCCAGAGACTCTCGGTAAGTCTCCTGCTCACTTTCTCTTGGACCTCAGAGCAAGTGTATACATTCTTGACATACAGCACAATGCCTTCTCCCTTTTCCCCATACCTGTCCTTCCAGAACAAGCTATATTTCTCAATGCTGCTACTCCAATCATGGGAGTTGTCCCGGCAAGTCTCTGTAATCCCAATTAAGTAATAAATCACAACCTCAATATCAATGCCTGTTTCTAAAGAAGCAACTCTGCCCCAAGAACTGACTCTACTTAGAGAGGTCAAGGCAGAGAACAAATTCTTCTGTTTTGTAACAGCTTCCCTAAAAGAACGGATATCACAAAAAACTAAACAATAATTACAGAAAAAGGATTTGTAAAATGGTGTAACAGCACTAAATAGTGACTTCTTCTATTACAACTGGAATCCGCTAATATATAAAAGAATGTGTGTATATATATATACATACATACACACATATATATATATACACACACACATGCACTTTACAAAGTATTTCTGAATATATTTTCGTTATCACTGAAAGAAACCTAGCATAAGGAAAGATTATGCTAGGTTTCTTTCAGTGATAAGGGAAATGAAAGGAAATACATTCAGAAATACTTTGTAAATTGAGATTTACATCACAAATTTGTCTAATTATAATGGAAATAACTTATTTTACCTTGTCTCTTGACATATGACTTATGACTCTAATGTCTAGCCTTGCATGAAGTTTTAAATGAGTGTGTGTTCACTGATGCAGAATGCCACATAAGATAAAATTTTTGCTGCTTGGGCTAGGATTACTGTAGTAATAGTTCAAGAAAGTCCAAAGTGAGCAAATTGGTACATTTTTAGATGGATGATCTGAGATACCAGGACTGAGCACTATAAATCCCAGACCCCTTTTACTATTTGCCTATGGAATATCATATTTTAAAATTAGATTCCTTCACAGAGGTTTTCTTCCTTTTCATATTTTCCCATTTCCTTCCCACTCTTTGCTTGGTATATTTACAACTTCAAAATAATTTCTTTTGTTTTACAAGTATTACTTTTTCATGTTATTTATGTTTTTGACTGATCTGGCGCTTTAACATATTAGAGCAGTAGCAACCATAGCTGCTACTCATTCATAGTTTGCAAAATTGTTTCGATTCTATACCCTGTTTCCAGTTTCTTATCACTTTCTGAAACTTTCACCTATTGGGCAGAAAAATACTTTTTTTTTGCCATTATTAAAGGGCAGTATAACAGCTCTGCAACATGAATAGCTCGGAATAGAAAATTGGAATTTTGTATGGAAATTGTTTTCACTGAGGAGAAGTTCCTTGGCACATTCTGGTGTAACGGATTTAGAATTCACTGAAATACCCACTGGATCTCTCACTTCTCAATACACAGTACATACTGAACTGTGACCAGTGAAAGGATGTTGCTGTGATAAATGAAGAGGGGAGCAGGGAGAGCTTCCTTTTATGGACACCCAGCCAGCCAGCTTGAGGGTACCCCCCTGGAACCCAGGAAGGCGCACTTGGGAATTCCTTCCTGTGGGGTACCCTCAAGCCCTTTGTCACACACACACACACACACCCCTGGGGAAGAGCTGAGAAAGGAAGACAAAAGAAATCAGCTGTTTCCACCAGCTAATTAAAAAACATATGCACAAACCTCTTAAGACACAAAAATCCAAATCCTGTTCTTAAAAAAAGGTAAATTTTATTAAAAACTAACAGAAAGAAAACATACCTGGATCGCAGGCTTTTACTTGATTTAAAAGTCCGATTTACAAAAATTAAACATCAAGAATAACCTTCTTGAAGTCTAGCTTAAAGGTTACAAGCAAAACAAAAGCATTTGGGGTTAGCACAGAGGAGTCCACAAGCCTTATAAAATAAAAGAAATAAACCTAATCACGTCTTTCTAGACATATCTGATCTACTTACATATCTGGGTTTCCAAATAAGCAATTTTAGGTATGATTCCGATGATTTTCATACCTGGCCCTCACCATCTCACAGCATAATTGCTGCCCTGTTCTCTGGAGAACCACAACACACAGACAAAGGGCAGTTTTCCCCCAATTTTAAAAAGTTCTAGACCTCCCATTGGCTCTTTTGGTCAGGTGCCCACTCCCTTCTTTTTACCTATGGGCTTTTTTAACCCTTTACAGGTAAAGCAAGTAGCTACCAGGAGGCATTTTATAGCTAACTGGCTGGCTGGGTGTCCATAAAAGGAAGCTACCCCCGCCCTCCACTCCCCTGTCATTTATCACAGTTGCAGTGGGCAATTATAAGTGGTTAATTTAGCCATGTACTAAGAAGGGAACCAAAGGTGCAAATGGCCTACTTCTGGTACCTCTTCTAAGGGTTGAGAGTGAAATTGTGGATCTTTGAAAGTTAGCACAAGAAAGGGAAAAGCTGTTGAAGTCTGCAAGTCAGTAAAGTTTAGGAGTCTGGAACCTGGCAGATTGGGGAGGGAGTGAAGCTTGAGGGCCTCTGTGATTATGGAACTCTTTTGAAATAGAAAATTCTTTACATGCTGATATAGTGTACAGGAACTGGTAGTATTCTTTTTAATAGTTTGAGTTCTCTAGTGGTGCACACTGCATTCTGTGTGGTAGAAGCCACCAGAACCCTGGCAGTGTAGCACTGTGTATATGTAACTGGGCCTACCATATGCTACATTCTATTTGTTGAGTAAAGGGCAGAAGACACAACAGTTGGCGATGAGGACGGGATCCTAATCTGTGTACTGTAAAACAGAGATTGACTGCAGAAGCCTAATGAGAATGAATCTAAAGGAAAGTGCAGCCTACAGTCACTAGTACTGTGAGTAAACTCTTCATTTAGAAGAAGGAAAAAATAGAGGTTAAAAATGTCTGGCTGTTTAGGGATAACAGACTTGTTTGATAACTCAGTAGAGGACTGGCCCACCAATATCAAAAGACTGAAACAATATATAATAATGATTGGTATAAATGAGTGCTCCCCAGATTATAGGGCACACACCCCTTGGGGAGCGCAGGTGAACTTTTGTGGGGGCATGGCAGGGCCTGGGCGAGTCCCCACGGGGACAGGGGGAGCACCATCCAGTCCTGCTCTGCCCCCAGCTCTGCTCCGGTGCCACCCCCAGACGTGGCCCCAGCTCCAGGCCCCACATCCCATCCTGCTCTTAGCCTCAGCCCCTGACCACAACTCCACTTCCAGCCCCATTCCCAGTCCCGCCCCGGCCCCCAGCTGTGACCCCAGCCCCACCCCCAAGCTGCGGCCTCAGCCTCCTTGCCCCTGTCTGCCGCCCCAGCCCCGGAGCCACAGCCCCACTCCCAGCCCTGGCTTCCGGAGATGTGTGGACCGACTTAAGGGGGGGCACAACAGTGAAAAGTTTGGGGACCACTGGCATAAATGATGAGGAAAAGGTGGTGGTTTTACTGGGTGTAATGGGAGCTAAAATTTATAAGCTACAGTATAGTCTAAGAGCTTCTTTTAAATCAGCAGAAAAATTTTTTCCTGAGACTGGAAATTCTACAAACTCATCTATCCTCAAAGTCACTGATTGCAGACTGTTTCCACTTATATAAACAAATAAAAAGAAAAATAATTTAAGGACCAGTTATTGTATGGTATGTAAAAGGAGGAACTTCAAAAATGGCTATTGACTTGAAGCTGATTTGACCCTACAACATGTACTAGAAATTAATACATCAATGAAGAGAACTGCTAAAGATGCCAGGGAGTGCAGCAGCAGCATGTCATCTGTGCAGCAAATAAGCTGGGTGTAAAGCAAAAGTACAACATGGACTACACTCAGACTGTCCGCTTTCATTGTGGGAAACAGTCTTACAATGCAAGTCCTTGCTGGATCAAGGACAAATCTCATAGAAACGGCAACAAGGGCGCACACAAAAAATATGCAGGTCAATGCAAAAAGCACACCCCCCCTTCTTACAATAGAATCATAGAATCATAGAATATAAGGGTTGGAAGGGACCCCAGAAGGTCATCTAGTCCAACCCCCTGCTCAAAGCAGGACCAATTCCCAGTTAAATCATCCCAGCCAGGGCTTTGTCAAGCCTGACCTTAAAAACCTCTAAGGAAGGAGATTCTACCACCTCCCTAGGTAACGCATTCCAGTGTTTCACTACCCTCTTAGTGAAAAAGTTTTTCCTAATATCCAATCTAAACCTCCCCCACTGTAACTTGAGACCATTACTCCTCGTTCTGTCATCTGATACCATTGAGAACAGTCTAGAGCCATCCTCTTTGGAACCCCCTTTCAGGTAGTTGAAAACAGCTATCAAATCCCCCCTCATTCTTCTCTTCTGCAGGCTAAACAATCCCAGCTCCCTCAGCCTCTCCTCATAACTCATATGTTCCAGACCCCTAATCATTTTTGTTGCCCTTCGCTGGACTCTCTCCAATTTATCCACATCCTTCTTGAAGTGTGGGGCCCAAAACTGGACACAGTACTCCAGATGAGGCCTCACCAATGTCGAATAGAGGGGAACGATCACGTCCCTCGATCTGCTCGCTATGCCCCTACTTATACATCCCAAAATGCCATTGGCCTTCTTGGCAACAAGGGCACACTGCTGACTCATATCCAGCTTCTCGTCCACTGTCACCCCTAGGTCCTTTTCCGCAGAACTGCTGCCTAGACATTCGGTCCCTAGTCTGTAGCTGTGCATTGGGTTCTTCCGTCCTAAGTGCAGGACCCTGCACTTATCCTTATTGAACCTCATCAGATTTCTTTTGGCCCAATCCTCCAATTTGTCTAGGTCCTTCTGTATCCTATCCCTCCCCTCCAGCGTATCTACCACTCCTCCCAGTTTAGTATCATCCGCAAATTTGCTGAGAGTGCAATCCACACCATCCTCCAGATCATTTATGAAGATATTGAACAAAACCGGCCCCAGGACCGACCCTTGGGGCACACCACTTGATACCGGCTGCCAACTAGACATGGAGCCATTGATCACTACCCGTTGAGCCCGACAATCTAGCCAGCTTTCTACCCACCTTGTAGTGCATTCATCCAGCCCATACTTCCTTAACTTGCTGACAAGAATACTGTGGGAGACCATGTCAAAAGCTTTGCTAAAGTCAAGAAACAATACATCCACTGCTTTCCCTTCATCCACAGAACCAGTAATCTCATCATAGAAGGCGATTAGATTAGTCAGGCATGACCTTCCCTTGGTGAATCCATGCTGGCTGTTCCTGATCACTTTCCTCTCATGTAAGTGCTTCAGGATTGATTCTTTGAGGACCTGCTCCATGATTTTTCCAGGGACTGAAGTGAGGCTGACTGGCCTGTAGTTCCCAGGATCCTCCTTCTTCCCTTTTTTAAAGATTGGCACTACATTAGCCTTTTTCCAGTCATCCGGGACTTCCCCGGTTCGCCACGAGTTTTCAAAGATAATGGCCAATGGCTCTGCAATCACAGCCGCCAGTTCCTTCAGCACTCTCGGATGCAACTCGTCCGGCCCCATGGACTTGTGCACGTCCAGCTTTTCTAAAAAGTCCCTAACCACCTCTATCTCCACAGAGGGCTGGCCATCTCTTGGTATTCTTCCAAGGGCAATACCAGAAGATATTCAGCTTGTGGATAATAATGTGGAGTCCGTCGAGAATGTAACAGAATTTCTATAACTGTTTAATTTAAAATATAGACAATATGCAACATACTCTTCTTGAATTTCTTTGCAAAAGGAGAGAATAAGACTTAAAACGAAGCTTGGTATAAGGCCAGCTGAAATTTCTGTAATTTCACCACAGATTTATCAGAGACTAATGATATAATTAATGGAAATCTCACATGATTAAATCAGACTGATCCCCATTTTGTCAGATGGAAGTAGAACTAAACATATCATGAAGAAGACATGCAAAGCAGCTTTAAGCATGAGTTCTCCAGGATGTTCTATACTACTGATGCCTATTGAAAATGCCAACCCTACAATTGAGCTGCAGACAGGCACTTCTGACAGTACCACTGAATTTCATGTCTCTGTGATTTTTACACTACACAGGAGGAAGATGTTGCTTATACCAGACAATACAGATACTATTCCTGTTCTGTTGTGATGCCTATGAGACGTTATCCAGATAGAAGTTGAATTCCACCTTTCAGAATTATTTTTCATCATGTTGTATATTTAATTATAGTAGTACATTTGTAACTTTGTAATGTCTTTTTACATTAAAGGGGGAGTAGTATGTATTGTATAGAAATTAGGCAGTATCCCTTCAAATACTTTGAGCCCTGTAACACCATTCACTGTTCTGTATTTTAGAACCCACCTAGAGCTGCACTATGCATATATAACAAGGTCTTGTATGTTGACATATTGGCGAGTATGTCTGTATCAAATTATGAACTCCATTTTGTGATTGCAATCTTCACTTTACATTGTAACCTTCCCATTGGTGTGAGACATCCAGGATATGTCTACACTGCACTAAAACACCCCTGGCTGGTCCATGACAGCTGACTTGGACTCAAGGAGCTTGGGCTGCAAGGCTATAAAATTTCAGTGTAGACATACCCCCAAGGATCCCAGAGTCTATGCTCCAACCCAAGACTGAATGTCTGCACTGCAGTTTATAGCCCTGCAACCCAAGCCACATGAGCCCAAGTCAGCTGACACAGGCCAGCCATGGGTGTTTTAGTGCAGTGTAGACATACCCCCAAGGTAGTTTAAACACCAGTCTAATTCTGACAAGGTCAGCCTATTCTGGACAGCATTAGCCTCTGCTAAGATGTCCCACCCCACAACCTAGTATGAACTCACAATAGGAGAGTCATCAAGGGGCCATCAACTCTGATTTTTTCCTCAAATACTGTCCCATCCACAAGAGCAATGAACACTCTATTCAGGAGACTGGGTGAGGAAAGTGGATGTTGCTTCTCTGTCTGAAGCACATGGGCAAGAAAGGGAGAGAAATGATTTTTAACAGGGACAGCTTTCCTGCAAGAAGTCAACCCCAATACAAGGAAGCAGATCAGGCCAAGAAACTAGGACAGGCTGCCTTGCCGACTGACTGACCAAGACCAGGACCCACAGGTCCGCTGAGATCAGAGCAGAGATCAGAGCAGGGGGATTGCACTCAGGACTGTTGTTTTTCAAAGATCTGTATTTGTAGTGCTGTTTAAAAGTAGTGTCTGTAGTTCAGAAATTCCTTTCCCAAGTCTCTGTTCCATGATTTACTGCCACACTGTCCTTGAAGGATTTAACTAGAAACTAGAGCTCCCACATGAAGGTGGATTCCTGGGGAATGTGTCTAAATAACTGGGGGCTCAGGAGAACAGAAGCACTGGTTTCAGAGTCTTAGGTGCCTGAACTGTGAGGTCCTACTGCCTGTAAATGGTTGTCAGACATAGAATGCCTGGGCCCACGACTAGGAACAGTCATTACCCAGGCCTAGGGGGCTTAGAATCACATGGGTCCCAGCATTTGAGTTTGTTACAATGGACTAGTGTACACCCAGGAGGAGACATATTTTGTATGTATTTAGTAAACATGATTATTTGGACCTGTAACAGGGGCCTGCCTCTGCCCTCATCCTCTTCCCTGCAGAAACTGCACAGAGTCCAGCAGGTGCGCTGTCAGCGAGGTTTTATTTCAAGTCCCCTTCACCAATATCACCAGTCCCCTGTGCTTCCACCTATTTACAGTGTTTGCTACAGTGTCACCTACTCACTCCCTGCACTCTGTCACAGGATCCCACCACGCCCATGTGGTTTCATCCTACTATTATTATTAGAACTAGATGGCAAACTGTTTTCTCATCCCATTAAAATTTTAAGAGTATTTTTTTTAATCCTATTCTGTATTGTGATGAAACTTAGCCCTTACAAAAAAAAAAAATCATGAAAAAACAGAGAGATAGAAGCAGGCAAAGTAGGGACTTGAACCTATGTCAACCTGATTCCAGGTGAGGGCCCAAACTACTGGGCTACTGGACATTGTTCAGTAGGATTCACTGACCAGAAACTTTACTAATGAAAGTTTTGTTGAAACTGTTTCCTCAAAACCGAATGTATCAACGTTTTTCAATGAAAGATTGTTTTGTCAAAATATTCCCAACCAGCTCTTATTATTATTGTGTAAAAGGCAAAAGACCCAACACAGGGCCTAATCCTAAACCAAGTGAAGTCAGAGGAAGAACTAACTGACTTCTGTGGACTTTGGATCAGGATTCCTGTGCATAATGTTTTCCACAAAGTTTCTTGGCTCCTTCCTCAAACCCATCACTCCCAAAGTTCCCTCAGTTCCTGAAACCCTATACTCCATTTTCAAGTTTTCTCCGCCAGCTATGCATGTCCATAGCTACAGCTCTGCTAGGAGTATACATAGGTCTCAGAATCTCCTCTTAGGAGGAGCTCTACTTTGATGAGGTTAGTGGGTGTAAAGATGCATTCTTTGACATTCTTAAGGTTTGCAAGGGTGGGGCTCGCTTCTGTAGCTTTCAGACATTGTGATTGACAAGAGTAGATTATGGATTTTATTATTTTTTTAAAGGGCTAGTAATTTATATTTTTAAAATGTTTATGGGATGTTAAGGTTGCAGTACATGTGTAACATCCTGTAGTACTCTGTACTACTCTGTGTAATGCAGAGTCCATGATAGTTATATGAAAATTACACTGTAAGTGGTATTTACACAATATACTAAAGATTAACTATACCACCAGGCCAGATCCTCAGCTGTAAATCCTCAGGTGTAAATCAGTGTAGGTCAATTGAAAACTGATTTCCACCAGATGAGGATTTGGTTCAGATACTAATAGAAAAATTTGCTGGCACATACAGGCCACCTAATTTCACAGTTAAATTACCTTTGTAACTACCAATATCTGCCTCATTCCCTGAAAAACACCTAGTGATGTCTGCTTTGCTGATTGAAAAGAAATTATGTAATATTAAACAGGAACAGTCATTTAAAAATATATATCCCTTAGAGATAAGAGAAATTATTATATTAAGAGAGAAGAGGCCTAATTTTCAGACTTCAGTAAGAGCTATAAGTGTTCAAGACCTTGGAAAATTAGGTAATACATCAATGAAGATGCAATGGACTATCACAGCATTAGGGTAAATGTACAAGAATGAAAAAAAACATATTACAAATATATCAGAAGTTGTAAAAAAGTGCCTAATTATATTTAATTATTTGAGAAATAGTAGTTGATCATGTAACTAACACTGTATCAAACTCCTGGTGAGTGGAGTTGTATCTGCATATTTGACTTTTCACTATCTGATTTATGTGCATTTAACCATACAATCTTAATGTTTAACAGTTTTATTTTTTTATATAGAAAATAAAAAAGCTTTCAATAAAATCTAAAAATATGGTATCTGAACCGTCGCTGCCTTTTCTTTCTTTGCCCTGATCTTCTTTGCGTTTTTGTGGAAGCAACCTCTTGGGATGATGGAAGTCTCTCATGCTGAATTGCATAACAATTTAATTTTTTCAGTAAGCTCAGTACCTATATAAACATCATTCAGCTGATTTTAATGAGTCAGAACATTTTAAACATGCTTTGGCTCATGGCTTACTGGAATTCACAAGCATAAGTTTGAAGGTATGATTATGCATTGCTTTGCATCTCAGTAAACAGATACTGTGCCACAGAAGTTCACATTATCAAATGCTAACACGTTCTGTTGCAATATGCTTGGGGTGAAAGTAACTTAAAGGACTTAGTTACTTTCGAGTCCTAAGCAGGGGGGCGTGGCCTCAACCGGAAGAGGTGGGGCCTTTAAGTACCCAGGCGCTTTAAATAAAGATTTAAAGGCCCCGGGACTCCGGCTGCAGCTGGGAGCCCCAGGGCCTTTAAATCACTCCCAGAGCTAACAGCTGCAGAGGCGGCTGGGAGTCCCGGGGCTCAGGGGAGATTTAAAGGGCCCGGGGCTCCGGCTGCCGCTACCACAGTGGAGCTCCGGGCCCTTTAAATCACCGCCAGAGCCCTACCGCTGGCTCCATGTCTAGCTGGCAGCCAGTATCAAGCGGAGTTCCCCAAGGGTCGGTCCTGGGGCCGGTTTTGTTAAAAATCTTCTTTAATGATCTGGAGGATGGTGTGGACTGCACACTCAGCAAGTTTGCAGATGACACTAAAATGGGAGGAGAGGTAGATACGCTGGCGGATAGGGATAGGATACAGAGGGACCTAGACAAATGAGAGGACTGGCCAAAAGAAATCTGATGAGGTTCAACAAGGACAAGTACAGAGTCCTGTACTTAGGATGGAAGAATCCCATGCACCGCTACAGACTAGGGACCGAATGGCTAGGCAGCAGTTCTGCAGAAAAGGACCTAGGGGTTACAGTGGACAAGAAGCTGGATATGAGTCAACAGCGTGCCCTTGTTGCCAAGAAGGCTAATGGCATTTTGGGCTGTATAAGTAGGGGCATTGCCAGCCAAGAGACATGATCGTTCCCCCCTACTCAACATTGGTGAGGCCTCATCCAGTTTTGGGCCCCACGCTACAAGAAGAATGTGGAAAAATTGGAAAGCATCCAGAGGAGGGCAACAAAAATGATTAGGGGACTGGAACACATGACTTATGAGGAGAGGCTGAGGGAACTGGGATTGTTTAGTCTGCAGAAGAGGAGAATGAGGCGGGGGATTTGATAGATGCTTTCAACTACCTAAAAGAGGGTTCCAAAGAGGATGGACCTAGACTGTTCTCAGTGGTAGCAGATGACAGAACAAGGAATAATGGTCTCAAGTTGTAGTGGGGGAGGTTTAGGTTGGATATGAGGAAAAACTTTTTCACTAGGAGGGTGGTGAAGCACTGGAATGCGTTACCTAGGGAGGTGGTGGAATCTCCTTCCTTAGAAGTTTTTAAGGTCCGGCTTGACAAAGCCCTGGCTGGGATGATTTAGTTGGGGATTGGTCCTGCTTTGAGCAGGGGGTTGGACTAGATGACCTCCTGAGGTCCCTTCCAACCCTGATATTCTATGATTCTATGGTTCTATGATACCCCAGGGCTTCGGTAGCAGGGCTCAGGTAGCGCTTTAAAGCACCTGTGGCTCCGGCCGCTATGGGAAGCCCCGGGCCCTTTAAATTACTGCTGAAGCCCTGCTGCCACCACCCTGGGGCTCCAGCAGCAGGGCTTGGGCAGTGATTTAAAGGGCCCGGGGCTCCCCACAGCGGCCGGAGCCCCTAGCCCTTTAAATCACTGCTGGAACCCTGCTGCCGCTACCCCAGGGCTCTGGCAGCAGGGCTCCAGTGGTGATTTAAAGGGCCTGGGGCTCCTCACAGTGGCTGGAGCCCCGGGCCCTTTAAATCGCCGCCGGAGCCCTGTTGCTGGTACCCCAGGTCTCCGGCAGTGGGGCTCGGGAGGTGATTTAAAGGGCCCAGGGCTCTGGCTGCTGCAGGGAGCCCAGGGCCCTTTAAATTGCCAGCCTGGGGAAGCCGGTCCGGTCCAGCACAGTGTACTGACTCTTGCCGATACGCCGTACCAGACCGTACCAGCTTACTTTCAGCTCTGAATATGTTGCATTCTGACATTGCATTGAATCTTTTCCTAGACCAATTTTAATAGATAACACTACCAAGTAGTATAAGGGGAAACAAAGTAATTTAGTATTCTAGTATGGTCCTGGAATGAGATCTAAATCTTGAGAGGTCTGGCTACTTGGACCAGAGATTCTTTTTAAAAAGAGGCAGCCTTAGATGAACAAATTACTAGATGATAAGAACATAAGACTGACCATAATGGGTCAGACCAAAGGTCCATCTAGCCAAGTATCTTGTCTTCCAGCAGTGGCCAATGCCAGGTGTCCCAGAGGGAATGAACAGACCAGGTAATCATCAAGTGATCCATCCCGTCACCCATTCCCAGCTTCTGGCAAACAGAGGTTAGGGACACCATCCCTGCCCATCCTGGCTAATAGCCATTGATGGACCTATTGTCTATGAATTCATCTAGTTCTTGTTTGAATCCCGTTATAGTCTTGGCCTTCACAACATCCTCTGGCAAGAAGTTCCACAGGTTGATTGTGCCTTGTGAAAAAAATACTTCATTTTGTTTGTTTTAAACCGGCTGCCTCTTAATTTCATTTGGAGGCCTCTAGTTCTTGTGTTATGAGAAGTAGTAAATAACACACCCTTATTTACTTTCTCCACACCAGTTATGATTTTATAGACCTCTACCCTATCCCCCTTAGTCATCTCTTTTCCAAGCTGAAAAGTCCCAGTCTTATTAATCTCTCCTTATATGGAAGCCGTTCCATACCCCGAATAATTTTTGTTGCCCTTTTCTGAACCTTTTCCAATCCCAATATATCTTTTTGAGATGGGATGACCACATCTGTACGCACTATTCAAGATATGGGCGTATTTTGCCACCTCACTATTTACCCCTTTTTCTAGATCATTTATGAATGTTGAATAGTAGTGGTCCCAGTACAGACACCTGGGGGTCAGCACTATTTACTTCTCTCCATTCTGAAAACTGACCATTTATTCCTTCCCTTTGTTTCCAATCTTTTAACCAGTTATGAATCCATGAGAGGAGCTTCCCTTTTATTCCATGACTGCTTACTTTGCTTAAGAGCCTTTGCTGAGGGACCTTGTCAAAGGTTTTCTGAAAATCTAAATACACTATAGCCACTGAATCTCCCTTGTCCACATGCTTGTTGACCACTGCAAAGAATTCTAGTAGATTGGTGAGGCATGATTTCCCTTTACAAAAACCATGTTGACTATTCCCCAACAAATTATGTTCATCTATGTGTCTGATAATTTTGTTCTTTACTATAGTGTCAACTGGTTTGTTGACAACTGAAGTTAGGCATACCGGCCTGTAATTGACGGGGTCACCTCTGCAGCCCTTTTTAAAATTTGTATCACATTAGCTATCCTCCAGTCATTTGCTACACAAGCTGATTTAAATGATAGGCTACAGACTGCAGTTAGTAGTTCTGCAATTTCACATTTGAGTTCCTTCAGAACTCTTGGGTGAATACCATCTGGTCCTGGTGACTTATTGCTGTTTAGTTTATCAATGTGTTCCAAAACCTCCTCTAATGATACCTCAATCTGGGACAGTTCCTCAATAAAATAAGAAACTGAATTAGGCACAGATAATTAAACACTAACAAGAAATTCATAATTAGCACACAACTGTGTATTACTTGCGTTACTTTGATATATGGATTAATCTCATGTCGCCACACACGAAGTCCAAGGATATTATTAATTAGTTTATAAGAATTAATCTTACAATATGGAATTGTGATCTATTTGTTAGCTAATAATCCAAATATAATTAAAATATAATAGAACTATATTTTCCAAACAGCAGCTTTATTATGACCGCTGTAGTCTCTGGATTACTCATTCAATTAAAAATAGAAAAATTTGTGATACTGTTCACTTTATCAAAATACATTCTGTTAGAATTGAATGAAATTCTGCACCCTGCTTTCAATGTAATGTTGCCCCTTTGTGTGCAAAGCTGCAATTTAGGGCCTTGTAGAGTGGTTTCCATATAGATAAGAAACTGGTGAAATGCACACAGGTTAATCCATGATGTAATTAATTTATTTACAGAAATATACACCTGATAAATCCTGATTCCTTGAACAGCAGTAGAAAACATATAGTGATCAGGATTTTGCAGAAAACTAAGCCAGACAGTCCAACCCTGTGCTCAAGAAATGACTGTCCCTCTGCCTCACATTTATATCAATGTCCCTGCTTTCCCATTCCAAATGCTGAAACACACAGCCTTGTTACAGCCCCTGCATTAGCACTTCAGGAGACCCGGTCAGCTCCCCCAGCCAAATGGTTTACAATATCTCCTGGATGTTAGCCACTTCCTTTGCATCCAGCGGCAGTCTCAGTTGTTTCTGCTGTTGGGCTTTGCCACATCTATACATTTTAAAGGCAGTGAGTCTGAGATTGTCTTCTATTCAAGACCACTGATGGCAGGCCAGGAGCCCCTTTCAGCATAACAGCATCATTCTTTCATGTGTCACAATTAAATGGAAAAGGACCTGGAGGCTGACAGTTTTTGAATGATATAGCGGCATATTTCAGCCTAAAACACCAAGATACAATGCATTGAATTGTGATATATTTTGTTCTCTGTTTCTTAATTCGAAAGTCATAAGGATTACAGGTTTCAGAGTAACAGCCGTGTTAGTCTGTATTCGCAAAAAGAAAAGGAGGACTTGTGGCACCTTAGACACTAACCAATTTATTTGAGCATGAGCTTTCGTGAGCTACAGCTCACTTCATCGGATGCGTACCATGGAAACTGCAGCAGACTTTATATACACACAGAGAACATGTGATTATGTGAACATGTTCTCTGTGTGTATATAAAGTCTGCTGCAGTTTCCACGGTACGCATCCGATGAAGTGAGCTGTAGCTCACGAAAGCTCATGCTCAAATAAATTGGTTAGTCTCTAAGGTGCCACAAGTACTCCTTTTCTATAAGGATTACAAATATACTCTTAAAAGAAAGCTTGGAATTTGAAGCACAGTTCTGCAACAAGGGATATCTGGGGAACCACAGAACACCTAGAACTCTGTCCATAACGTTGTGAAGCACACAGAACAGGATTAGAGCAATCCAGAATCCTACGTATGCCATGACATGGAGAAAGCAGAGGAGCCTTCAGTATTTCCCCCAACAGCCAGATGGGATCTGATTAAGGGGTAGATCAGGCCTACTATACTCTTCCTGAGGGTGGATTGATTTAAATCACCAATTTTAATAATAATTCAAATCAACAAGCAGGAAAACTTGACTTAAATCACTGATTTCTAAACATGTTTTGCATTTGTACTCTTTAGCTATTTTCCTAAATAAAGATGGATTTTTATTGACTGATAGCCCTTAAAACATGTTGATTTGAAACTAAATATAGCCTTTTTTGTGAATTTTGTGCTGCTTTTTGCTAACTAAGAGGATACAATACATTGATTAACATTTATTTAAGCAATTATATAGCTTGATTTGTGTAGTATCCCCTATCCACCTGTTTACCTCCTTTAGTGCCAACCTCCTTACGAGTTTTGATGGACAGGCCTTAGTTCTTCTAGACCCCACCACCCATTCTTCAGGGTGTAACTTCTTTTTCTTCCTATGTGAATTCATTTGGTGGTGCCTCCACCTCCCTTGTTCTTTCTTGGCAGGGTCACCAGGGCAGGTTGGGAGGAAAATTCTAATCATAGGGTAACCCCTACTTACTTGCCCAATAGTTGGAGACTCCCAAGAAATAACACAAATACAGTAATTATATTAAATAGGAGATAAATATAACATAACAGGGTAAAACACTATTCTTGGGGTCACAGGTCACCACGCTGATAGTACCTGGGAATTTTGCCAGTCATGTGACCTGATATAGCAAATGTAAAATTTGTGTTCCATAGCTATGCATACTATGTTGGGGCCCTTGATGACCTTTGGCAATGATATCTTCTGTGCAGCAATTCGCAGTGCAGCTGACTGGGTTCAGTACAGTCCAAAGGACTCACAAATGGGATAAGGTGATAAGTCCTTCCTTGGATTTAATAGGCAGCAAGTAACAAGATCCCCATACCTTTACTCCCTGGCTTGAGGACATAGCTCAGGGAGTAACGGATATCCCAAACAATTTCCCTGACTGGCTAAATAAAAGATGGTGCACTCACAAACTCTGTGAATGATTGTCAGGTTCAGAGATGACTCTGGACTCCTCAGTCACTGCAGGGGGTGGATGATCACTGCTGGCTGGCATCCTCTTCACACAGGAATCAGGCTGCTTCTGATCCCAGGATTTCCCCTCACCACAAAGGGGTACAGGGCTTAAGGTGCACATTACAAAACTATACTAAAATCCAAACTTTAGTCTCCCACCCCAGCTCTCAGACACACTCACAGCAGGAAGCAGTCCTGGACTATCAGCAGAGCTGCCCACCTAGGGAGCCTGGCTGGGGGAAGTTTTCCCAACAAAGCTCTACAAACTCTGAGCGGGAAAGGCTCAAGCTGAGGGACCTTGCTTTCAGGTCTCCAGAGGCCAGTTCTCAGGGGGAATCCTGCATGCAGCCTGATACTCACCAGCTCCCCACACAGCCAGTCCTGCCCTTTCCCTGGCTGGCTCTAGACTGCTTCAAAATGGCTTCTCTCCTTTCTTGAGCTCCCTGGGAAGGGAATCTCACTCCCTATTGGTTGCTGAGCAGACTCTAAGTCTGCCTTGGTTCCCACTCCCTACCAGGGACAGCGTGCTTCTCCCTGAGCTACCAACACACATAGCCCCAAGAATCTAGGTAAGCTCCTTGGGGGTTACACTTGCATTCATTGAGATTCTTAATCTTTATCTCTTTTATTACATTAGAAAATGGTGAAAGATGCATTTCTTATTTATTAGATGCTGATTAATTTTTTACTTGTGATATATGTCAAGCTCTATTTGGATGGAAATTCAAATTCAATTAAAATGCACAAAACCAGCATTTTACTTGTATTTTATTTTATTAATTAAGTGAAAGTATATTCACTGTACTGGATACATAAGAAGAAAAGTTTATCAAAACATGTTTTGCATTTAAAACTGAATTGAATAAAGGAATTTTATCTGTAGTTAGTGAATTTAACAGATTGGTTCTGTACATTGAGTTCTTAAAGATTTTAGAACTAGTAGATCTCATCCTCTCACACATAGTTCTTATTCATAAACTGGAAAAGGACAACAAGTTTTCCTGCTTTTTAAAAAATTCCTACTTGGTTTATTAACTTCCAGTGAACTAGTCATTGAATTGAGCTAGTTGAATAAACAGAAACAAAGGAAATATTCTCTTTGCCCCTGCAGAAGGGGCTGTTCTGTGAAAAGCTGGTTTAGCATTTCAATAAATTGTGCTTCCAAGTGTTTAGCCACTGACTTCCACCACTTCTTTGGTTTGATTTTTTAAAAAACTTGGTAGTAAATATGTACCGCTTAATATGATTTTTTTAAATTAAATTTAAATGAGACCTTAACCTATGTTGTCAATTTCAAAAGTATTTTTAAATATATTTTAAAAATACATCTGTATTTAATTTAAATTAAAGATATCCTATTTTTTAAAATCTATTTATTTTTAATGACTGATTTTTATCCACGCAGCTCTTCCTCCTGCACACAAAGTTCTCTGGTGTTATGGCATAAAATACACAACACATTTTGGGAGTAATATTTGTAGTAATAATAGTGTGTCCTGGGGAATGTCCTTTAACCATTCTGTACCCACCTTCCTACCTATAAAAGGGAAATAAGATGACTTACCTGCCTTGTAAAATCCTGATATCCTCAAGTGAAAGTTGCTATAAAGTATAAATTATTGTTGTTTTTGTTAATTTGGAGGAGCAGCAGAAACTGTTCTGAAATGTAAAAATATAAAAATCTTATATATATTCTAAGACATAGTAATTTATATATAGTTTAAGCTGTTATTTAATGTTTAGACTCTAGCAACTTAATTGTGACAGGTTCGGTCACAGAGACCCTCTTGGGACTGTCACCTGATGTGCTGGAATTACCTATGAGCCCATTTTCTACTGCCAGCTTGGGAATTCCAGAACCCTGCCTTGTTGAGCCAGACACACTAGTCTGCTGCAACACAGACCCAGGTCTGGTCCATGCCCTCAAAGCTGCAGACTTTAACCAAAAACTGCTCAGCAAGTCACCTATCTCCAGCACCCAGACACCCAGCTCCCATTGAGATCCAAACCCCAAATAAATCCATTTTACTCTGTATAAAGCTTATACAGGGTAAACTCATAAACCGTCTGCCCTCTATAACACTCGTAGAGATAGATGCACAGCTGTTTGCTTCCCCAGGTATTAATCACTTAACTAATAAACAAAAGTGATTTTATTAATTATACAAAAGTAGGATTTAAGTGGTTTCAAGTAATAACAGACAGAACAAAATAAGTTAGCAAGCAAAATAAAACAAAACACGCAAGTCTAAGCCTAATACATTTAAGAAACTGAACAAAGGTAAATTTCACCCTCAGAGATGTTCCAATAAGCTTTTTTCACAGACTTGACTCCTTCCTAGTCTGGGCCCAACCCTTTCCCTTGGTACAGTCCTTATTCCAGCTCAGGTGGTAACAAGGGGTTTTCTCATGACTGCAACCCCCTTTGTTGTGTTCCACCCTCTTTTATATCTTTGGCACAAGGCGGGAATCCTTTGTCTCTCTCTGGGTTTCCACCCTTCATTCTAAATGGAAAAGCACCAGGTTTAAGTGGATTCCAGTATCATGTGACATGTTCACATGTCCTGCGAGACTTCATTACTCACTGGCACCCATGTACACAGGAAGGCTTACAAGTAAACAGAGCCATTTACAACCAATTGTCCTAGTTAATGGGAGCTATCAAGATTCCAAGCCACCATTAATGGCCCACACATTGCAGATACAATAGACTTCAGAGTAATACTTTATATTTCTAGCTTCAGATACAAGAACGATACATTCATATAAATAGGATGAACACACTCAGTAGATTATAAGCTTTGTAATGATATCTTACAACAGACCTTTTGCATAAGTATATTCCAGTTACATTATATTTACACTCATAAACATATTTCTATAAAACATATAGAGTGTAACATCACAAAAAAGTTTAGACAAGCTGACAAAACATCAAATGATAAAAAAATAATATAACTAAGGGAAAATTAAATTACACACACTTTATATACATATGTACAATATTAGAATATATAGTTTGTTCTTTCCTGCAAATAAACCACTTCTAATGTGATTTTATCACTCCTGTTATAAACTGAACCCAGCAAGCTTTCCTGAAACCTTATAATAGAGAATAAAGGTTTTACATACATTTTAAAGAAAAATGTGTCACATCTTTATTTTCTCATTTAAGTTGTAACAGTTTCAAGATCTAAAGATTATTGCTAAGGCCTAAAGGCACTCCATAGGGATAGAAGAATCTCTTTTGAGCTGCAGTTAATATACAGAAACATAATATTAATTGGTTAGGAATTACTTCTTGGATGGGGTATGGGGACCTGACAGGGCAGTCTTAATGTTACAAAATCCTGTTTAATGGTACAGTTGACATGGTTGACAAGTATTTGGGTGATTATTGCTAGAGACGGAGAATAACTGGGAACAGTACAGAACTGAGCATTGAGCATTAGTTGTACATTTAAGTCTATATCGTTGACTTCATGTCATGTAGAAATAGATAATATATCTGCGTATGTAAGAAGATAGCTATAGATAGATATAATATAATGAAAAATCATGGTTGTTTATGGAAGCAAGAGAGACACTATTTGGTGAAGAGGTATTAGTGGATGGATGTGAAAACATTATAGGAGAGAATGAACTATTCACACAAGAATGAGGTTGAATAATTATTCAGTCGGATCTGCAAATGAGTGAACATGCACTCATTTCTTCACAGGGTGAAAAGACAATTGCTTTTTAGCATCTAATATTTTAATGACTAATTTATAAATATATTATACATTAATCTAATATCCCTCTAGAATTATCAAGGATATTGCTTGTTTCTGCTATTAGTAGAGGTTGGGAAATACTTTATTGGATTTTTGTTTAATCAGCAAAGTTTTAATTGACAATTATTTTGCACTACACATTGCAAGTGAGTTAGAAGAAGTATATATTTGTTAAGAACAACCATGGATGGTAGCTTAAGCTATACTAATTCAGGCAAAAAGAAGGGGAATTTTTTTAATGGAAACAACTTACCTAGGCATGTGATAGATTCTCAGTCACATGACAACTTTAATAGTGTGCCTAGAGACCCCAACTGGGGCAGTGTGTGGATTCTGTTCAGAGTCCAAAGGCTTAAAACATGTGGGCTCATTGAGGTAGGCCCCAGACCTGGAGAGTGTCCAGCCAGGAGACATTCTACTGGAGGGGCAGGACGTGAGAGAGTATGAGTATGTGAGAAATTCCTTTTTGCAGAAAACCCCTTAAACATTTTTCTAGTGTAGAGAAGTCCAAAAAGTCACCCTTTTTGTATGGAATTATCTACTAGAAGGTAAGGTAAGTTTTATCAGAAAAAGAGCAAATATATATCTAAACTACAGAGTCTGAAATTGACTTGTATATTTCCTATCTGATAGAGAAGATAGTAGAAAACCAAGAGAGTAGTGGTCATGGTATTGGTCAGGGCAATACAGAGGTAGGTTATACATGAATTAGAGGCTAATGCTCTCTTACTCCCATGCAAATATGGGCTAGGATTTGAGCCAACTTCTATATAACTTGCAGTGAAGAATGATATTTTTATGTAATGTTCCTTTTAGTGATGTTTTTTGGAAGCATAACTCTGGATTGATTGGGCCTGATGGGTATCTTCTTGATCTGCTTTAATATGGACCTAATTGTGTGATTAGTCTGTTAAACCTTTTTTGTTTTTTTTAAAAAAAAGTCCTTGTGATGCTGTATAATTGAAAGGTTTCAGAGTAACAGCCGTGTTAGTCTGTATTCGCAAAAAGAAAAGAAGAACTTGTGGCACCTTAGAGACTAACCAATTTATTTGAGCATGAGCTTTCGTGAGCTACAGCTCACTTCATCGGATGCATGCCGTGGAAACTGCAGCAGACTTTATTTATACACAGAGAATATGAAAAAATACCTCCTCCCACCCCACTGTCCTGCTGGTAATAGCTTATCTAAAGTGATCATCAGGTGGGCCATTTCCAGCACAAATCCAGGTTTTCTCACCCTCCACCCCCCCACACAAATTCACTCTCCTGCTGGTGATAGCCCATCCAAAGTGACAACTCTTTACACAATGTGCATGATAATAAAGTTGGGCCATTTCCTGCACAAATCCAGGTTCTCTCACTCCCTCACCCCCCTCCCAAAAACCACACACACAAACTCACTATCCTGCTGGTAATAGCTCATCCAAAGTGACCATTCTCCCTACAATGTGCATAATTAAGGTGGGCCATTTCCAGCACAAATCCAGGTTTTCTCACATCCCCCCCACCCCCATACACACACACAAACTCACTCTCCTGCTGGTAATAGCTCATCCAAACTGACCACTCTCCAAGTTTAAATCCAAGTTAAACCAGAACATCTGGGGGGGGGGGGTAGGAAAAAACAAGAGGAAATAGGCTACGTTGCATAATTGAAAATCACTATTTGTATCAGTGTTGCTACCATAGTTATACAATTTCAAGAGATCTTGTACAAAATGAATTATGTAAGGTGTCAATGGAATAGTTACAGTCTGTCAAGTATGATGATCCTGGTTAAATCCATGTATCATCTTTCTATCTAAAGTTATGAATATTAGCTATGAATTTGTATTTCAAACATATGTTCCTAGGTGACACCCCCCAGATAGATTTACAGCAGGGCTAGACAGTTATGTGTTGATGGCTCATTAGGGACTCTCCGTTCTCACAATGGGCCATTGAAGAAACTCATCCCACTCAGTAGGCCCTTGCTGTGGATGCCTCAGACAGCATGGGACCAGTGGTCGTCCTTGGGATTCAGCAAACCATATAAGGAGATATGATAAGGACATGTGACCTAAGACTAACTTTCCATGTTCATGTGACCCTGGACTCTATCTTGGACTGGTAACTTTCCATATACTTGGGCTGAAGGTATATAAATGGAGACTGTGACATTACTTCTTTGTCTTCGTTTCCTGTTTCATTTCTCTGGACTTCTTTGGATTTCTAACAAGGAAGCTTTGAACAGGGACTGATGACCCCCAGTCTGTTGGGTGAATCCAGAGAGACTTTTGCAAGTCAGCAATCTATTCCATCACTGCTACAAACCTGATATAGGGATTTTGCAATCATTTGTATGTATATGATCTATTAACTATTTTAATACTATTATTTTCTTTTATTAATAAATCTTTATTTTACTAAGGATTGGCTGACAGTGTGATATTTGGGTAAGATCTGTGATACATATTGACCTGCGGGGTAAGTGCCTGATCTTTTAGGATTAGTAGAACCTCACAGATGGTGAAATGGGTTTTCAGTAATCCCTCGCTATATTAGACCTGCTTCTCTGGATGGAAGCCAAGGGCTGGAATGCCTAAAAGGGACTGTGTTTTGTTTCTGATTAACCAATGTGGTACTGCAGAAGCTCTTTTGTTACTGGCTTGGTGAATCTAATTATAGAATAAACCACCAGTCTGGGGGGGATTGTCTGCCCTATTTCTTACAGTCTTTCCTGAGCATGGCATTCTCAGTGTGGTCCATTCCAGGCAACCGGTCACAGTCGTGATTTTTTTTTTTTCAATTGGAACCACTCCTACCACGACAGTGAGCAGTTACAACATCCCCTGAATGGAAAATACTTCTAGTGCTTCAGTAGAATTTACTATTGGAAGTATTCAGTGTTGACCAATGCAAGTCGCCATGGCACGTGAAATTAAGGATACTGGAGCTGGTCACAGTGTCATAGTGTAATTTGGCTTTTCAGTTGTACATCAGTGAATCTGATGTATAGGACTTTCAGACTAAGTAAGTGGCTTAAAGAAAGACACTATATGGTGTGTTTATTTAGTTTGTCAGGAGATTTGAAATGTACCCTACTTTGTATTCCTCCTGAGTCAGGGTTTGGGATAATTTATTCATTAGCTGGAGAGAGTTGTAATTTGAATGCATCAAAAATGAAAAGAAGGCAAGCAGATATAGTTAATCTCCCTATTTGCTACTTTCCAGAAATTTTGTCTCCTGTGTATTCCTCATTTATAGAGATAGTGATTATGTTTTATTGATTAAAACATCTTAAAAATGTGTAACACTGAGTATACATAATGGAAAAATTAAGAATGTGTTTTAGTAGAATAACTTGTTTTGCAAAAAATTAGGAATGGGTAGCAAGCTCCAGAGGCTGAGATGTTTAATGCCTATTTTATTTCAACCTTCAGTGAAAAGGTTAGAGGTGACCAGATACTCAAGTCAATTAATATTAACAACAATGGGGAAGAAACACAAGCCAAAATAGGGAAAGAACAGTTTGAAGAATAGTTAGATTAGTTAGATGTAGTCAAGTTGGCAGGGCCAGATTAAATTCTAGTTCAGATACTTAAGGAACTAGCTGAAGCAATCTCGGAACTGTTGGTGGTTATCTTTGAGAACTCATGGAGGATGGGTGAGGTCCCAGAGTATTGGAGAAGGACAAACATACTACCTTTAAGAAGAGGAACAAAGAAGACCCAGGGAATTATAGATCAGTAAACCTAACTTCAATACCTGAAAAGACACTGAAACAAACTATTAATCAATTTGTAAGCCTGTAGAGGATAATAGGATTATATAAGGAATAGCCAGCATGGATTTATCAAGAACAAATCATACCAAACCAAACTCATTCCCTTCTTTGACAGGGTTACTGGCCTAATGGATGGAGATGTGGGGAAGCAGTAGATATGATATACTTTGATTTTAGTAAGGATTTTACACAGTCCCACATGACTCTCATAATCAAACTAGGGAAATATGGTCTAGATGAAACTATGAAAATGTGGGTTTGACACAGAGGTCCATTGGTGAAATCAGGCAAAATGTTCACTGTGCTTTATATGCAACTTCTGTCTCAGACTTGACAAACTTACTACACCTAATCCACCACTTTCATGGTATTTATTCATCAAGAGTATCATGGAAGGTCTCTACTGAAAACTTGTTACTTATCAATACTCATAATGGGTGATATTTAAGGAATAACATTATATTGAAAATGTATGCCCTTATGGTTTGGACTAGAAGTGAGTCACCAGGGAATCATATGTCTCAGTGATGGTCCATTCAAGTGGGAGGGAGTTGTCACCCCTCGCTGGCTAGCCAGTTATGTAATGTGTGGCTCAATTGTCCAGCATTCCAACAACAGAGAAAAATCAAGGGAAAACCATCAAAGACAAACTTCAAATATTGAAAACTCTTGGTGTTAAAAAGGAACATTATAACAGACAGGGGATTACCCTGTCTGTGAATAAAGACAAAATACTGATTTAGCATCTCACAGGGTGCAGACAGACCTTTTTCATCCATTTATTGAGGTGACATCTTGTTGAGCAAGGCTGTTTCATGAGAGATTGAATCCTGGTTCCTGTGAAGACAGCCAGCTCTCAAACAGACTTAATTCTGGGGGGAAACCTACTTTATTAGATAGGAAAGGCAATAATTAATGTGTAGACACCACTTCACATTTTATCACTTTGTTTTGTACTGTAACCATTTGTTTCCATCACTCTCTTTTGTTTCTTGTGGAATCTCTATTTTTTCTTAAACAAACACTCTTGTTTTTTGTTTTTTTACCATAGGCAAGACTCCCTCTCACTGGAGGCAGGGAGTAACAAGATGACTCACTGTCCTGGGTACCCTGAGAACCATCACAGTGGATGCAAAATGATTAGGGATGCAATTTGGTCATGGAGGGCATGAAAGTTACCTCTGTGACTTCTTCAGCTTCTGCCCCCCTGCAGCCTACCCCCATCCCCACCCCCACCCAGGGTTGGAGCTGCTCTCAACTACCTGCCTCACTCTCCCACAGTGGGACTTGGACTGTCAGTTCCCACCTCTCCCGCATCATGGACAGGTCACAGGCTTCTGTGAATTTTTGTTTATTGCCCGTGACCTTTCCATGACTTTGAAGAAAAATTCCTGTGACAATTTTAACTTTAACAATGGTTGAAAGATTGTACTCACAGGTAGTTATCAATGGTTTTCTGTCAAACCAGGGAGACATACCTTATGGGATATCCAAGGGGTCAGTCCTGGGTCTGGTACTAGTCAATATTTTCATTAATAACTAGATAATGGAGAGTATGCTTACAAAATTTTCAGATGACACAAAGGTGGGAGAGGTTGCAAGCATGCTGTCAAGGCTGGGTCATGGACAGCCATACCTAGTGGTCAGAGCCAAAGTCCCTAACCAGGAATCAAGAGTCAGCTGGATCAGGATACAGATCAGGAGGTGAGAAGCAGAAGACAAACTGGAGATCAGAACTGCAAAGAAGGGTGGATCCCAATTGTTCAGACAGCTTCCTGTTCCTGTTCCTGGTTTAAATGGGGCCAGTGGGCCAATCAGCTGCTCTGGGACTCTGCTAATGGGATCTCAAAGGCAGGGCCTCAAACTGGGACTGAGGTCCTGTGTCAGCAGTTGTCAGCAGGCTGCTAAGTGGAGGGTTGAAGCATAGATGGTCCTGTGGACTTGGGTTCAAGGCCCATGGTTTATGCACCTTGAAGAATAGGATTAGAGTTCAAAATGACCTTGATATGTTAGAAAACTGGTTTGAAATTAACATGAAATTCAATATAGGCAAGTATAAAGTACTACATTTAGAAAGGAAAGTCAAATCACAACTACAAAATAGGGAATAACTTTCTAGGTGGTAAGTAAAAAGAAAAGGAGTACTTGTGGCACCTTAGAGACTAACCAATTTATTTGAGCATGAGCTTTCGTGAGCTACAGCTCACTTCATCAGATGTATACCGTGGAAACTGCAGCAGACTTTATTTATACACAGAGAATATGAAACAATACCTCCTCCCACCCCACTGTCCTGCTGGTAATAGCTTATCTAAAGTGATCAACAGGTGGGCCATTTCCAGCACAAATCCAGGTTTTCTCACCCTCCACCCCCCCACACAAATTCACTCTCCTGCTGGTGCTAGCCCATCCAAAGTGACAACTCTTTACATAATCAAGTCGGGCTATTTCCTGCATAAATCCAGGTTTTCTCACATCCCCCCCACCCCCATACACACACAAACTCACTCTCCTGCTGGTAATAGCTCATCTAAACTGACCACTCTCCAAGTTTAAATCCAAGTTAAACCAGAACATCGGGGGGGGGGGGTAGGAAAAAACAAGAGGAAACAGGCTACCTTGCATAATGACTTAGCCACTCCCAGTCTCTATTTAAGCCTAAATTAATAGTATCCAATTTGCAAATGAATTCCAATTCAGCAGTTTCTCGCTGGAGTCTGGATTTGAAGTTTTTTTGTTTGAAGATAGCGACCTTCATGTCTGTGATTGCGTGACCAGAGAGATTGAAGTGTTCTCCGACTGGTTTATGAATGTTATAATTCTTATATGTTATAAGTGTTATAAATGTTATAAGTGCTGCTGAAAACTATCTCAGGGGTTATAGTGGATCACAAATGGAATATGATTCAATAATATAATGCAGTTGCAAAAAAACTTAATATCATTCTGGAATGTATTAATAGAAGTGTTGCATGTAAGACACAGGAGATCATTTTCCTGCACTACTTGGAACTGGTGAGGCCTCCACTGGAGTACTGTGTCCAATTCTGGGCACCATGCTTTAGGAAAGATGTGGACAAACTGGAGAGAGTCAGTAAAAATAATAAAAGGTTTAGAAAACCTGTCCTATGAGAAAAGGTTAAAAAAACTGCATCTTTAGCCTTGAGAAAAGAAGACCGAGGGAGGACCTGCTAACAGTCTTCAAATACGTTAAGGGCTGTTATAAAGGGGAGGATGATCAATAGTTCTCGATGTCCACTGAAGGTAGGATATGAAGTAATGGCTTGATTTGCAGCAGGGAAGATTCAGGTTACATATTAGGAAAAGCTTTCTACTGAAATGGATAGGTAAGCACTGGAAAAGACTTCCAAGGGAAGTTGTGGAATCCCCGTCATTGGAGGTTTTTTAAGAACAGATTAGACAAACACCTGTCAGGAATGGTATAGATTTACTTAGTCGTGTTTCAGCTCAAAGAGCTGGACTTAATAAACTCTCAAGATCCCTTCCAGTCCTACATTTCTATGATTCTGTGATTGATATAGCAAGCTGCACTAAGTAGGTGTACTGCATGGGAACTTTATCAGTATTAGTACCATGGTGATTTAAAATAACAATGAAAAAATCCGGCACTGTACCTGAGTATATATAAACTTGATGTAGGGCAATCCTGTGGTGTCAGAGGGAAAAATCTGTCCCTCTTCCATGCCATAGAGTGATAGCAAAGCTGTTCTGTGGATGCAGTAGCAGCCTCAAGATTTCAACAGGCCTTGTGAATATTGTATCCCCTTCTCTACACAAGTGTGCAGCTGTGGGTCTACCAGCCCATCCCTTAACCTGGCCTACCCCCAAGCTTCCTTCAGAGCACCATTGATGAAGCTGTTCTATGGCACTCACTGTATACACAGCCCTTGAGCATATCCCACCTCCTCCTTTTGTAACAATTGTTCCAGTTCTGCTGCATTCACAAGGCATTCTGGGCCCCCAGAAGAAGAGAACAAAAATTGCTCCATAATGAATGTTAAACTTTTGATAAATGCTGGGGCTGTTTTGTTTTATCTGGCCAGATGACCAGCTATACATAATTGTCTTTTTATAATGCCTATTTTAGTTCTAAACTACTTTAGATGCTGCTGTATATTATTAACACATATGGAAAAGAGATGATTTAAAAAAAAAATCTTCTTAGCAGTGAGATTAGTATATAAAATAATTATGTGTTTTTATGATAGGAGTATTTTATGATGTGATAGGCAGTCATACAATCTTTTTTAAAAATATATTTATAATTGTTTCTCTGAGCCTATTACTTTTGGGGAAATTGTGCTTTAGAAAATAAGTTAGCAACTTGATCAGGTCTGCACAAATTTCTTCAGACTATGGGCCACCTTTTAATTCAGAGATTTTTCCTAATGGAATATCTGTGCAGTTGCTCAGATCACCTTCCCTTCCATTCACAGTAAGATAAAATCCTCCTGGCTACTGTAGCAATTGCTTAGATGGAAAGTGAAATGAGGTAAGTGTTGCATGCATTTTAACTGTTTGTTACTGTAGCGTAGCTTAGTGTACTGTAGTGTACTGTTGGTAACAAAAGGAGGAGATACCAGCACCATGTGGCCAGTCAGAATTCTGTATGCCTCCAGCACACTTATCATTTTAGAATCTCTACTCTGGATTCCATCCTTTATCTTTTTTCTTGGGATGGGTAATAGGAAGAAGTTTGTATACTGTTGCTATGGGGATTATGCTTAGGGGAGGTATTCACATTGATGTGGTAAAACAGGTTAGGGATATCCCTATGGTAGTGTCCAGTTCATTCAACTATCTTGCTCTTACTGAAGGTCCAGAGGTGCCTCACATGGTTGGACAGGGCTAGAGAATTTGGCTCTTTCTCCTAATCAGATAACCCCATGATACTGGTCTTAATTCAAGACGGGGGTAGAGTCTAATAAAAATTCTTCCCTGGGGATAATGGCAGGCTCATTAGGGAAGTTTCCCTTTCATTAGCGTGTCCAGCCAGGCAGTTGAGGGTATTATGTGCTATGTATGTGAAACACCTAGGAATTTGAGGTTATACCCATCCTCTCTCATTTGAAGGTGAGAGCTTTATAGACAGGAAGGTGAGAGTGGCATGGGGAGGATATGTAGTCTGCCAGGAGCTCCTATGTTGATTTTTCAGTGCATGAAGTGCTCATAGTGTTGGAAAGGGTTTGAGTTGGGGGTTCTCTTGAGTGGATTACTTTAGGAATGAGATATGCTTGGATTAGGGTTTGCTCCTGGGCAAGGGCGGGATGGTTATTATGGCTGAACATGACCCTTTGAGCCTGCCATAGATGTTGTTGTTGTTGTTATTATTGTTATGTTAATTATGGTGATACCTAGAGGCCCCAATAAGGATCAAGGCCCCACTGTGTTAACTGTACAAAGATATAATAAGAGACAATCCCTGCCACAAATCTCAATAGACAACCAGACAAACAGTAACAGACAGGCAATATTAAGAAAAGTACAAAATACGGTGGCTGTGTTTTTTGTTTTGTTTACTAGTTTCCCTGAAACATTCCCCTTCTCCCATTCTCCCCGCCCCTAGGTTCCCCAAAGTTTCTGAAGTTATGTTCCGTCTCTACGACTGCTGCTCCGAAGTATGGGTGTCCAGGAGTGACTGCTGCAGCTCTCTGATGATACCTTAGAGTGGCAGAGAGAATAGAAATACGTTGCTACATGCTGAAGATTTGGATGCCTGTAGCCTCAAGGAGAACACACTCATTCTTAATTCCATGCTAGTTAAGAAAAAGTCAGTGATCAACGTGTTTCTGGCCTTTTAAGATATATTTAAGGATGCAGCCCACCAAAACTTGTTTGGACCGTAATGTTGGATCTGTTTTAGCAAAGTGGGTTCCAACCAGGTATTGGCTGCTGTATTGTTGTACTGTTTTCATCCGTCATAAACGATAAGAGATATCTTTTCCCGAAGCGAAGTTACATACAGCATGTCAGTCTCATATGTGAGTCTCAGGAGAAAGTAAAGGTGATTTGTATAGCTTTCTTGTACAGCTGGTGGCTACATTGATGCATACTCTCTTCCACTCTCCCTCCCCTCCCGTGAGAGTGTGGGGGCATTAGGGGCCACAGAGTTGACTCTAACTGAGGGCTGGCATCTATGGAGTGGCTCTACAGCTATGAGAAGAGGATTCTTCCCCTTTCATTCCTCCTGCATATTCAAAGCACTGGCTACTTAATGCTGTTCCACATGTGCTCTTCCCATGCTGCCACAGAGAAAGTCTTTTAGATTTGCCCCTCAGTGATTGCTTTTCAAAACTCATGGGCTGACTTTAAGCATTCCAAACTTGGAGGCCTAATTGTGGGCACCTAAATAAAAGTGGCATTATTTTCAGAGGTGCTGAGCACACACAACCCTCATTGAGATCAGTGGAAGCTTTTGAGGCTTTGAAAACCTAGGCACTCTTATTTAAGTGCTTAAATAAGGATCATGGAGTGTAATCCTGAAAAAAAAAATCTAAGTGGCTGAGAAGCACAAATTTCATTGGAAGTCAATGAGACTATAGGTACCTATGTTTGAAAAATTTGGCCATATCACTTCAAAATTTCGGAAGTAATTTTCTTCACTTTAGGCATCCAGGTAATATGGAACCACCTAGATCATAGGGAAACACTCATAATATAATAACGGGGGGTTATATAAATACCTTGACAGATAGATAAATACAAACTGAGGGTTTTTTTGTAAATTTTAAGATTAAACTATATTTGAATAAAATCAATATACAATCTTTAATGGTAAGATTTCTTTTTAAATTACAACTTTTCATTAGCATTAAACTAGTAGATTGGAACAGGGCTTTCCAATTGTAATTAATTATATACGTAGAAGTCTCAAAGCTGGCTTAATTTTTAAATTTTAACGTGAATTACACAACAAATTAAATGTAACAAAATCAGTGCAGTAGTTTTAAAGTTATTCATATTAGGTAAATGCATCTTGACCTTCGATAACCATGGTGTCATAAATATAAAGGGAAGGGTAAACCCCTTTAAAATCCCTCCTGGCCAGACGAAAAATCCTCTCACCTGTAAAGGGTTAAGAAGCCAAAGGTAACCTCGCTGGCACCTGACCAAAATGACCAATGAGGAGACAAGATACTTTCAAAAGCTGGGAGGAGGGAGAGAAACAAAGGGTCTGTGTCGGTTGCCTTTTGCCGGGGATAGACCAGGAATGGAGTCTTAGAACTTTAGTAAGTAATCTAGCTAGGTATGTGTTAGATTATGATTTCTTTAAATGGCTGAGAAAAGAACTGTGCTGAATAGAATGACTATTTCTGTCTCTGTGTCTTTTTTGTAACTTAAGGTTTTGCCTAGAGGGATTCTCTATGTTTTGAATCTAATTACCCTGTAAGGTATCTACCATCCTGATTTTACAGGGGTGATTCCTTTACTTCTATTTACTTCTATTTCTATTAAAAGTCTTCTTGTAAGAAAACTGAATGCTTTTTCATTGTTCTCAGATGCAAGGGTTTGGGTCTGTGGTCACCTACGCAAATTGGTGAGGATTTTTACCAAACCTTTCCCAGGAAGTGGGGTGCAAGGGTTGGGAGGATTCTGGGGGGAAAGACGTGTCCAAAGTACGTTTCCCAGTAAACCCAGTTAGAGTTTGTTGGTGGCAGTGGATATTCCAAGGAGAAAGGATAAAATTAATTTGTACCTTGGGGAAGTTTTAACCTAAGCTGGTAAAAGTAAGCTTAGGAGGTTTTCATGCAGGTCCCCACATCTGTACCCTAGAGTTCAGAGTGGGGGAGGAACCTTGACACATGGTGAAGTCTGTTCTGAACCCACTCTGTCCTTGCCCTACTGCTGCTTCTTGACCTACACTTTCTCCTCCTTGTGACCAGCCATTGTGCTTTCTTTCCAGATTCACTTTTTATAGTTAATACTATTACTAAGGTCTTAAACCCACCCATCTAAGGTATTTTCATGGCCCTGATCACTGTAGTACCTAAACACTTCACAGTCTCTAATACATTTAGCCTCACAGCACCTCAGTGAGGTAGGGAATTACTATTACCCTATTTTACTATGCAGAGGCTAGGTGGGTGAGGTAATATTTTTTATTGGCTATTACCTCACCCACCTTGTCTCTCTAATATTCTGAGACCAACATGGCTACAACAACATTGCATAATGTGGCACAGAGAGATTAAATGACCTGCCCAAGGTCCCATGGGAAGGCTGTTGTAAATTAAGGTATAGAACCTTGATTGCTCAAATCCTAATCTAAATCTCTAATCACTGGACCAGCCTTCCTCTTCCCATTCAATTACATCACGTAATGGCAGACAGCTAAAAAGTGACATTTAAAAAAATGCTTATATACAAATGCTAGACGTCTAAATAAAAAGATGGGTGAATCAGAGTGCCTCATATTAAATGAGGATATTGATATAATAGGCATCACATAAACTTGATGGAATGAGGATAATCAGTGGGACACAGTAATACTAGGGTACATAATATATCAAAAAGACAGAACAGGTCGTGCTGGTGGGGGAGTAGCCCTATATGTGAAAGAAAGCGTAAATTCAAATGAAGTAAAAATATTAAATGAGCCAAACTGTACCACAGAATCTCTATGGCTAGTAATTCTATGTTTTAATAATAAGAATATAGGAATAGGGATATACTACGGATCACATGACCAGGATGGTGATAGTGACTATGAAATACTCAGGGAGATTAGAGAGGCTTTAAAAATTGAACAAAAAAATAGTAATGGGGGATTTCAACTATTCCCATATTGACTGGGTACACGTCACCTCAGGACAGGATGCAGAGATAAAGTTTCTTGACACCTTAAATGACTGCTTCTTGGAACAGCTAGTCCTGGAAACCATCAGAGGAGAGGCAATTCTTGATTTAGTCCTAAGTGGAACACAGGATCTGGTCCAAGAGGGGAAAATAGCTGATCCACTTGGTAATAGTGATGATAACATAATTAAATTTAACATCCCTGTGGCAGGGCATATACCAGAGAAGACCAACACTGTAGCATTTAATTTCAGAGAGGGGACCTACACAAAAATGAGATTAGTTAAACAGAAATTAAAGGGTACAGTGCCAAAAGTGAAATTCCTGCAAGATGCATGGAAACTTTTTAAAGACACCATAATAGAGGCTCAACATAAATGTATGCTACAAATTTAAAAATATAGTACGACAACCAAAAAAGTGCCACCATGGCTAAACAAGAATGTAAAAGAAGTAGCACAGGCAAAAAGGTATCCTTTAAATAGTTCAAGTTAAATCCCATTGAGAAAAATAGAAAGGAGCATTAACTCTGGCAAATGGTGTGTAAAATTATAATTAAGAAGGCCAAAAAAGAATTTCAAGAACATCTAGCTAAAGACTCAAAAAGTAATAGCAAATATTTTTAAGTACATCAGAAGCAGGAAGCCTGTTAAACAACCAGGGGGGCCACTAGACAATTGAGATGCTAAAGGAGCACTCAAGGACACTAAGGCCATTGTGGAGAAACTAAATGAAGTCTTTGCATCGGTCTTCACGGCTGAGGATGTGAGGGAGATTCCTAAACCTGAGCAATTCCTTTTCAGTAACAAATGTGAGGAACTGTCCCAGATTGAAGTGTCATTTGAGGAGATTTTGGAAAAAAAAATGATAAACTAAGCAGTAATAAGTCACCAGGACCAGATGTTATTCACCCCAGAGTTCTGAAGGAACTCAAATGTGAAATTGCAGAATGTGGTAGGTAACCTATCATTTAAAACAGCCTCTGTACCAAATGACTAGAGGATGGCTAATGTGACACAAATTTTTAAAAAGGGCTGCAGAGGTGACCCTGGCAATTACAGGCCGGTAAGCCTGACTTCAGTACTGGGCAAACTGGTTGATAGTAAAGAACAGAATTATCAGACACATAGATTAACATAATTTGTTGGAGAAGAGTCAACATGGTTTTTGTAAAGGGAAATCATGCCTCACCAATCTACTAGAATTCTTTGAGGGGGTAAACAAGCAGGTGGCCAAGGGATGGTTCAAAAACCTGTAGGAGAGCACTTCAATCTTCCCGGACACTCAATAACAGACTTAAAAGTGGCCATTCTTAAACAAAAAGACTTCAAAAACAGACTTCAATGACAAACTGCAGAACTAGAATTAATTTGCAAACTTAACACCATCAAAGACTGGGAGTGGCTGGGTCATTACGAAATGTAATTTTCACTCTCTTGATATTCACCACTTCTTGTCAACTGTTGGGAATTGGCCACATCCACCCTGATTGAATTGGCCTCATTAGCACTGATCCCCCCACTTGGTAAGGCAACTTGCATCTTTTCATGTGCTGTATATTTATACCTGCCTACTGTATTTTTCACTACATGCATCTGATAAAGTGGGTTATGGCCCACGAAAGCTTATGCCCAAATAAATGTGTTAGTCTCTAAGGTACAACAGGGACTCCTCGTTGTTTTTACTGATACAGACTTACTTGGCTACCCCTCTGAAACCAGTGGATATAGTGTACTTAGATTTTCAGAAAGCGTTTGACAAGGATTTTAAGCAAAGTAAGCTATCATGGGATAAGAAGGAAGGTCCTCTCATAGAACAGTAATTGGTCACAAAGGGTAAGAATAAATGGTCAATTTTCAGAATGAGGAGAGGTAAATATAGGTGTCCCCCAGGGATATGTACTGGGAGGAGTAATATTCAACATATTCATAAATGATCTGGAAAAAAGGGTAAACAGTGAAGTGGCAAAATTTGCAGATGATATAACACTACTCAGCATAGTTAAGTCCAAAGCAGACTGTGAAGAGTTACAAAGGGATCTCAAAAAACTGGGTGACTGGGCAAAAAAATGACAGATGAAATTCAGTGTTGATAAATGAAAAGTTATGCACAATGCAAAACATAATCCCAACTATACATATAAAAAGATGGGGTCTAAATTAGCTGTTACCACTTAAGAAAGACAGGTTTCAGAGGAACAGCCGTGTTAGTCTGTATTCGCAAAAAGAAAAGGAGTACTTGTGGCACCTTAGAGACTAACCAATTTATTTGAGCATGAGCTTTCGTGAGCTACAGCTCACTACATCTGATGAAGTGAGCTGTAGCTCACGAAAGCTCATGCTCAAATAAATTGGTTAGTCTCTAAGGTGCCACAAGTACTCCTTTTCTTTTCACTTAAGAAAGAGATCTTGGAGTCATTGTGGATAGTTCTCTGAAAACATCCACTCAATGTTCAGCGGCAGTCAAAAAAGTGAACAGAATGTTGGGAATCATTAAGAAAGGGATAGATAATAAGACAGAAAATATCATATTGCCTCTACATAAATCCATGGTAAGCCCACATCTTGAATACTGCATGCCGATGTGGTTGCCCCATCTCAAAAATGATATATTGGAACTGGAAAAGGTACAGAAAAGGGCAACAAAAATTATTTGGGACATGGAATGGTTTCCATATGAGGAGAGATTAATAAGACTGGGACTTTGGAAAAGAGATGACTAAAGGAGGATATGATAGAAGTCTATAAAATCATGACTGGTGTGGAAAAAGTAAATAAAGAAGCATTATTTACTTCTCATAACACAAGAAGTAGGGGCCACCAAATGAAATTAATAGGCAGCAGGTTTAAAACAAACAAAGGAAGTATTTCTTCACATGACGCACAGTCAACCTGTGGAACTCCTTGCCAGAGGATGTTGTGAAGGTCACGACTGTAACAGGGTTCAAAAAAGAACTAGATAAATTCATGGAGGATAGGTCCATCAGTGGCTATTAGCCCAGATGGGTGGGATGGTGTCCCTAGCCTCTGTTTGCAAGAAGCTGGGAATGGGTGACAGGGGATAGATCACTTGATGATTATCTGTTCTGTTCATTCCCTCTGGGACACCTGGCATTGGCCAGTGTCAGAAGACAGGATACTTGGTTAGATGGACCTTTGGTCTGACCCAGTATGGCCGTTCTTATGTTCAAAGAAACTTTAACCGATATAAAGGCTCATATGTTTTGGGGTTGTTTTGCCTGAATAAGGTCTTTGTGCTGTTCGTCTCAGAGAATAGATGAGTGAAGAAGTTGTTTGTATGTTAAAGACCTCTTCACCTGTAGGGCAATTATTCCAGTCTAGTCAACCAATAGTCACCAAATGTTCAATGTATGCTATGTAAAAATCATTGGTAGTAGTCCTTGTTCATTTCCCATCCATACTGATCACAATTTGCAAATTTGTTAGGCCAAGGAATGACCAATTATGGAATGTAAACAACCTTTTCACCCACCCAGATCAGGCCTGAGGCACATTGTTCTTGTGAGATGGGGAAGGTTGCATTACTGCTGCCTATTCTGTGACAGAGGCTTCAGTTTCAAAGGTTGTTAAAAGGGCAGCTTTGAAGCAGAGTCAGTTCATACAGCTTTCTTTTTTAAAAATGAAAATAAAAAGGAGAAAAACTGGCAAATAGCGTCTCGGATAATTTACTTATAATTTACTCTTCTGTGAAGTTCAACAGCTGGCCCACATAAAGCATTCCTCTTCCCCACTGGCAGAGAAATAACCACAGAAAGTTGTTCAATCAAAAAGGTTCATTCTCACCTTCTAAGAACATGTTTGGCTAAACTGGTGGTGGCTCTAAATGAAACCTTTTTATCAGCCTTGAGATTTTGCAATTTGTTAAATGTAGTCTATTTCAAATGACTGCATTTTAATTTTAATAAATTTTGAAATACTTCCTCTGACTGTTCCTATGCCTGCAGCACTGATTGTAAAAATAGGAATAGGGTAGAAATAGTTTTATATGAATTGATTATGCATACTGAATAATATATGAATGGAATAAATTACAATTTCCACATCATATGTGTGTACACACACTCACACATATTACATACACACTTGCACATACATTCTATATGCATATGGAACATTCTGTTTGTAGGCATTAGTCATTTTTCTTCCCTATTCTAAATAAAAGTTAGTAATTCAAAGAGGAGTTTTCTTTCATCAGATTCAAATGACACTCCAGTGGGATGAAGCAGCAGGATCAGGAACTGATGAGCAGAGGTCAGGGAATGAATTGCAGACCTTTCCCCTATCCTTCCTCAGACCTAGAGCAGTAGCAGCGAGAGGGCTCAGAAGGGGGCATTAGGCCTTCACCATACCATCATCACCACCATCCATGAGGATAATGGGGACCAGGTACCATGTGTAGCTAGAGCTGTAAGCATGAAAAGGCTTTAGCTCCCTGAGAGGAAAGAGGGATGAGGGAAATATCCATGGCTGGCAGGTCTAAGGACAATAAGGTGTTTATATTAGGAACAAAAGAAATCCTGGGAATGGTATAGGTCCATTACTAGACGGAGATGGTGAAATTGTTAATAACCAAGCAGAAGAGTTCAATAAATATTTCTGTTCTGCATTTGGAAAGCAGGAGGATGATGCACTTATATCACACAAGGATGATAAAGTACATTCCAGTCCTGTAACAGGATGGTCTGCCCCACTTAAGGGGTAGTGTGGTTTGGGGACAGTCAACCCTATTCCATGCAGACCCAGTGCTAGGCATTAGCAGACTAAGCAATTTCTTGGGGCCCCAAGCAGCTCCTGGGACCCCCTATTAATTATGAGTATGTGTTGGGGGAGGGGGAGGAATATTCCTGCTTAGGGACCCCAACTGACTAGCACTGGCACTGGTTCCATGTCGTGGCCCTTTAAGGAAATAGGTGTTTGCGGGAGCAGCAGACAAGCTGGAGAGGAGGGACAAGGTGTTAATCAGGGAACTACCTCCTGAACAGGATAAAACCCAGTTGCTAGCTGACTCTGGAATGAGAAGAGAGTTTCTGTGGAGTTGGTCTGGATAATGGTAGGTTGGGGAAGCTTGCATGAGTTGGTGCACATCCCCATGAAGAATGCCTGTGAAATCCCTTAACCAGATTGACAGTTCTGAGTCCAGGGACTAGGGCAGGCAGAGACCTATAGAAAAAACTCTCCAGACAGGCCAGGGGCTGCAGTAAGACTGACAGAGCTCCCTGGCTCAGAGGTAGCTGGAGAGGAAACTGGGAAC
Organism: Caretta caretta; assembly: GCF_965140235.1. Taxonomy (NCBI): domain Eukaryota; kingdom Metazoa; phylum Chordata; order Testudines; family Cheloniidae; genus Caretta; species Caretta caretta. The sequence goes on from NC_134208.1 coordinate 42,452,532, forward strand.
CAGCATTCCTGGATCAATGGTAGTTTTGGAACTCCCAAGAGGAAAGGGCATGGGCCTGAAAAGCCAAATGAGATTGTATTTATAAAGACTCAATACACCAAATGTTAAAAAAGGGAATGCTATTTTATGTGCTCTGGGCTGTGAACATGTTATTGGGAGAACTAGAAGGGAACTGAGGGTGGAGTACCTGGAAGGCTACTTGGAGCCATGAGACAGGCATGCTTTGGGATGGGACCCTTCCACAGGTCCACTATTGACTAAGGATGATGTTAAACAGCATCTACTAAGGATAAATATTTTTAAGTCAGCAGGGCCAGATAACTTGTACTCAAGAGTCCTAAAAGAAATGGCTGAGGAACAGAATCTTGAAACAGCAGGGAAACTCCAGAAGATCAGAAGAGTGCTAATGTTGTGCCAATATTAAAAAAGAGCTGGAAGGATGAACCAGGTAACACTAGTTTGGTTAGCCTGAGGTTAGTCCTTGACAAAATAACGAAAAAGCTTACGCAGGATTCAGGTAACAAAGAATTAAAAGGTGCAAATATAACTGTCGGTCAACATGGTTTTATGGGAAATAGGTCTTGTCAAACCAATCTAATTTCATTTTTTGATGAGATGAGAAGTTTGGTTGAGGAAACGTAACTGGAAAGGTAATACACTTGGACTTTTGTAAGGCGCTTGATTTAACAACACATGATGTTCTGATTTAAAAATTAGCATTATGCAATATCAATAAAGCAAACATTACACGGTTTAAGAACTGGGTAACTGAGAGATGCCCAAAAAAGATCTGGGTAGCTGTAAATGGGAATCAGTATTGAATGGGGAAGTACCTACAGCAGTGGTTGTAGGGATTGTGACTAGCCCTGAGGCTATTCAACATTTTCATTGGTGACCTGGAAGTAAATATAAAATCACTGCTGATAAAATGTGTGGATGACACAAAGATTAGAACAGTGGTAAATATGAGGACAGGGCAGTAATACAGAACAATCTGTATCACTTGGTAAACTGGGCCCAGGTAAAGAAAATGCCTTTTAATACAGCCAGATGGAATAAGGAATGCAGAATATATCTGCAGAATGGGGTTCTGAATACTGGAAAGCAGTGACTCTGAAAAGGATTTTGGGGTCAAAATGGACAAGCAATTCATCATGACCTCCCAGTGTGATGCTGTAACAAAAAGAACTAATGCAGTCCTTGGATGTGTAAGTGGGAGAAGGGAGGTAATTTTCCTCTGTATACAGCATTGATGAGACCAATACTGGAATACTGCATCCAGTTCTGGTGCCAACATTTTTAAAAGGATGTTTTAAAACTGAAGAGGGCGCAGAGAAAAGTCAGCTGGAGTAAATGTCTTTCAGTGAGAGAATTAATGAACTCAATTTGTTAGCTTACCAAGTTGAGAGGTGACTTGACTCCTGTGTAAAAGTAACTTCTGACGGAGAAAGCCGATAGTGGCAGCATCAGTGTTTTTTGATTGTTTGTTTTTGTTTTCTTTTCCTCTCTCTTAGAAGAATAGCTTAGCCAGAATTCAGCTTTAAATGCACCTTGCTCCATAGAGACTGAATTACAAAGCGTCAACCTACTATATCTGGACAACAACTAACTCTCTGTACTCAAAATCTGCTTAAGGGTATGTCTACACAGCAACTAAACATCTGCACCTGGCCCAGGTCAGCTGACTTAGGCCTGTAGGGCTTGGGCTGAAGGACTGTAAAATTGCAGTGTAGATATTTGGGCTTGGGCTATAGCCCAAGCTCTGGGACCTCTTAAGCAGGGAGGATCCCCAAGCCTGGGCTCCAGCCGAACTGTCTACACTGAAATTGTTAGCCCTGTAAGCCCGAGTCAACTGACCAAAAGGGTACATCTACACTGCAATAGACATTCATAGCTGGCCCATGCCAGCTGACTCGGGCTTGGGCTAAGGGGCTGTTTAATTGTGGTGTAGACATTTGAGCTCAGGCTGGAACCTGGGCTCTAAGACACTGCGAGGTGGGAGGGTCCCAGAGCTCAGACTGCAGCCTGAGCATGAACATCAATATTGCAATAAAACAGCCCCTTAATCTGAATCCAAATCAGATGGCCCGTGCCCGCCGTGGGTGTCTAACTGTAGTGTAGACATACCCCAAGATTCTTGTTACACACTCAGCTGTCTTCAAATGATCAGATAACAGTGGGGCCAGGGCTGTCCTTGTCCTTCCACTTGTCTTTCGCCAGAAAGTTGTTGATCTTTTTTTCTGAGCTGGAATTCACTACTCTTGGTCATGCCTTTGTCACTGCAAACTTTTATTACAACAATTCAATCTGAATGGAGCTTTGACTTTAATGTGGAGACTCAAGCTGGTGCAGCAGCCCACTTGCTGTGCAGTTTTCATAGAGAGACAGAGCACGTTGTATTAGTTCTCCATATCTGGCACTAGCTTCCTGGTTTTTTTCTGGGTGCAGTTTAAAGAGATATTTTGGACTATAGATGGGATATTCTGCTCCTCTGCTACTGCCACAATTTTGATCAGCCTCCACTATGCGCTGACTTGTTGTTTCCTAGCCAGTTAGGCAAAGAAGGTTGGTGTTACTGTGCAGCAGTCTACCATGGTCTGCCACGACCACAAGTGCTAGGTCTTTGGGCTAAGACTAAGTTGTGTTAGATTGTGCACTAGTGTGTGCATGGAACCTATTCATTTGTTTTTTAGAAGATGCAAGCTTCCCTTTTTTTTATTTTCACTCTACTATGGCTATCGTATTTGTTCATTGTTTAGCAGAAACTGGTATGTTTAACACTGCAATGGGTGTCTTTGTTCATGATGTCCCTGATACACAGACTGTTAGAAAGTTCTGACCACACCTCTTGCAGCCAGAGCCAAATTGTAACAAGTGAGTGTGATGAAAGTTGCCAGTTGGCAAAGAATGGCAATGAGTATACTGAAAAAATGCACTTGGCAAAGATAGTGTTGTAAATGGGAAAAGGTACTTAATATCTGAGTTCTCCAAAGCCTCCTAGACAGAGGCTGTAAAAAGAGGCAATAGCAAATAAACAAGATACATGTGTGTATCCCCACTTTTTGCACCTTGGTCACTCATGCACATGCAATTACTCTACTGAAAGGTGACAGAAAAAGGAGACCAATCCATTTAATCCATACTGTCCTGGTTTTGAAGCTAGCTGCACCTTTGTCCTCTTTTTGGTCTCTTTCTGCAGCCCCAGACTGGTATTAGATCTCTTGTTCTTCCTGTCTTGGGATGGACTCTCACAATTCTTCCACTCTTAGACTGGGATCTGCATACCAACTCTATATGCCAACTGCTTAGGTCCCTGCATGTTCAGCTGGGTTTAGGGCAACTGCAATACCTCCCTTTAGGAACCCTGGACCAGTGATCTTCACCAACAAGCTTTTTAAAACAAAGCATTTTTATTTATCAGTTGGAACAAAGACTGAGGTGTGTGTGGCGGTGTGGGGGTGGGGGCTGCTTAATTTGTAATGAAAAAGTGCCGGGGCTCAAGCAATTAGGTGCTGGGGCAATTTTTTTACTTCCATAATTGAGACAGCAAGTCCAGAAGTGCCAGGGCTATGAACTAACCTAGAGGTGCCAGGGCTCAGTCCTAGCAAGCCCTGGTACAAATTAAGCACTGGGGGAAGGATTTTAAAATAACATATGTAAAATTGGCATATGTAATCTCATCTAATGTTACATCTCAGTACAAGCTATATCAGGTAGTCTTTCCTAATAAATTACAGGACCAGAAAAGAATCCACTGACATTCTGCTAGAAAAGCTCCTATGTATCTGAGAGCCTCCCCATCTCATCCTCCCAAGCTGACCCACCCTGTTCAAACTGATTTCTGTGCTCCCCAGGACAGTGGTCTTAGAGCCATTAAGGTGAATAGCCCTGGCATTTCAGAGTAACAGCCGTGTTAGTCTGTATTCGCAAAAAGAAAAGGAGTACTTGTGGCACCTTAGAGACTAACCAATTTATTCGAGCATGAGCTTTCGTGAGCTACAGCTCACTTCATCGGATGCAACATGCCCTGGCATTCTCTTTTAGTGACCCATAAGTGTAAGCTATTAGGCGACTATTAGAAAGAGCTCCTCTCTTTCTCTAGGTTAATGTGTTGGATCTGCTAACCAGACAGATCCCTATGGAGAAATATCCACCCCCATTCAAGGGACAGACACCCCCTGGTAGTGCAGCTACAGACATGGCATTAACAATCGCCAAAGGCAGCATCCCCATGTTTGTCACACATGCACTTGGCAAATACATGAAATATTGTTGTGTAAAGAATGGTGGGACATGTAACACAGCAGTGTAACTCCTGCTACAATTCTTACAATTCTAGTAAGAGGCCTACAGTTCCAGTAAGTGGCCTCTACTGAAGCAATTAAGCAAATGAGATGGGCAAGGGTACATGGCTGCTCCCTTGGCAATTGTATGTGAAAACATACACCTGATATCTTATTGCATGTGAGTGACAGTGATTGTAGAAAAGCTCAGACATGCCAACTCTCTCAAATTGATCACGAGAGTTGCAATTTCTGAGTAAAATTAAACCTCACTCATGATCTTGCAATAGAACCCTCAAATGTCAGGATTTTTTTTTTTCAGCCACAGCACAAGTATGTTTCCGGTCAAACAGGACTTACCACACTCTAAACAAAAGAATGGGGTTTCTTCAACAGGCAGTTAATTCCAAAATAGTTTGAAAGACAATGAGAATTCATTTACATATCAGATAAATAAAGCTATCCAGCTAGCAAGTGGGGGGAAGACACCACATGGCTATACCCCAGCAGGGAAGAGAAACTCCATCTGAGATACGAAGAAGGGGAAAAACAATGAGGAGTCCTTGTGACACCTTAAAGACTAACACATTTATTTGGGCATAAGCTTCCGTGGGCTAAAATCCACTTCATCAGATGCATGGAGTGAAAAATACAGTGAGCAGTATATATATGAAAATATGGGAGTTGCCTTACGAAGTGGGGGGTCAGTGCTAATGAAGCCAATTCAATTAAGATGGAAGTGGACTATTCTCAACAGTTGATTACTTTTGTAGTGCTAACGAGTCCAGTGCAATCAAGGTGGCTGTTGCCAATTTCCAACAGTTGACAAGAAGGTGTGAGTATCAGCAGAGGGAAAATTACTTTTTTGTAGTTATCCATCCACTCCCAGTCTTTATTCAGACCTAATTTGATGGTGTCCAGTTTGCAAATTAATTCCAGTTCTGCAGTTTCTCATTGGAGTCTGTTTTTGAATTGTTGTTGTTGTTGAAGAATTGCCACTTTTAAGTCTGTTATTGCATGTCCAGGGAGATTAAAGTGCTCTCCTACTGGTTTTTTAATGTTACAATTCTTGATGTCTGATTTGTGTCCATTTATTCTTTTGCGTAGAGGCTGTCCGGTTTGGCCAATGTACATGGCAGAGGGGCATTGCTGTCACATGATGGCATATATCACATTGGTAGATGTGCAGGTGAATGAGCCCCTGATGGTGTGGTTGATGTGGTTAGGTCCTATTATGGTGTCCCTTGAATAGACATGCCTCCAGCTTTCATCCAGACTACATCACACAATCCATTGTCTACAGCCAAGTTCTAGGATACAACCACATTTGCTCCAATCCTTCAAACAGAGACAAACACCTATAGGATCTCTGTCAAACATTCTTAAAACTACAATACCCACCTGGTGAAGTGAAGAAACAGATTGACAGAGCCAGAAAGGTACCCAGAAGTCACCTACTACAGGACAGGCCCAACAAAGAAAATAACAAAGAAAATAACAGAACACCACTAGCCGTCACCTTCAGCCCCCAACTAAAACCTCTCCAACGCATTATCAAGGATCTACAACCTATCCTGAAGATGATCCTTCACTCTCACAGACCTTGGGAGACAGGTCAGTCCTCGCTTACAGACAGACGCCAAACCTGAAGCAAATACTCACCAGCAACTACACACCACATCACAAAAACACTAATCCTGGAACCAATCCCTGCAACAAATCCTGTTGCCAACTCTGTCCACATATCTATTCAAGGAACACCATCATAGGACCTAACCACATCAGATGTGTGGGTGAGAGCTCACCATATCCAGTACATGTGGGAGAATGGGCAAAACAAATTGTCACATGCACACACCCTGAGGGTGGGCAGGGGAAATTCAAAAATCAATAAACTGATCTAAAAACACAATATAATCTGTTTTTTTAATCATGATTTTTGGTCCAATCTCAAGATTTTTGGGAGTCTAACTCATGATTTTTTATCTTTTTCAAGCTGGCAATACTGAGTGGTGAATCAAATCAGATATTAAGTAATATTGTGGTGGCCTGGGAAGGACATATAAGGACAGTTAATAATACAGTCTAGTTCCCCAATGCTGGAAATAAACTGAAAAAAGAGACAAAAAGGAAGGTTCCTTCATAAATAGCACTGATTGTGTTCTGTACATGTTATTAATATCTATTGGGAATAGTTAGTGAATGAGATCAGTGAATTCAGACTGCACACTTTGCAGATATAGGACATATGGTGTATCCTTGTAGATGGAATGGGGAATTTACATAGCAGATGTCTGAATTCCTTTGGTCAGAGCCTTCTCACTGAGGCAATTAATTGAGCCACAAGGATCCGACCCAACTGCAAAACTAGAATCATGTACATACACAGAGATACAGTAGTACAAGACAGTCAACATACAGCTACTTTGTGACATGTGAGGGCCCATCTTGCATGGGGCCGAGCCCAGCCTAGGAGCAGCTCAACATCGTTCACTCCTACCAAATTCAGTTGAAGTAGAGGCTGTTTAGCAGCCCCCAAAAGCTGAACAATATGTTGCAGGATTAAGTCCTGAAAGATCTCTCAAAAGGTCATGTTAATATAAGCCATTATTATTTATTTATTTCATTTTATAAAATTACTAATAGGCATCTGTCCAAAACACTGGGCAGCTGTATAACAAATTAACATTCACACTATCCAATACAGGCAATAAATATATTCCAACAGATGGCCCAAACTTATCCACCACAAACTAATCAGAAGCACAGGGCCCAGAATTATCCCTTTACCGTTGTTACCAATGAAAATAATGGCATGGACTTCAGAATGCACTAATAATGTTTCATTTTCTCAGGACAGTGGGGCTATGAATGATTGTTACTTTGTACTTATATACATAAAGCTCTGATTTTCATGAAATCTTTTGAGCATGTAATTGGTAGAGTTCAATGATTCACAGCTTTCTAATTCAACTGATATTTTGGCAAGTTATTAGCCAGCTGCTGTTCATTGAAGCAGATGTTATGGACCACACATAAAATTTTCAAGGTTGCGGTTAGTACACAGAGGGCTCTATCCTATTTTTGTTGTAGTCAATGACAAAACTTCCATTGACATCAAAAGAAGAAGCATCAGCTTCAGAAAGTCTGTTACACAAGTTTACCCTCCATAGCTCTATTCTTGTGTATATCTGTGCCCGCATCTCCGAATTTCCTCTCAGACCACTTGCTTCTCTCCTGACTGATCACCGTGTCTCCTTCATCCTTTTCTCATCCTTTTCTCCTTCATCCTTTTCTTCTGCTTTCTCTTATCCCACTCTCTGCTCTTAGATAAAACCTTCAGTTAATATTCTTTAAGCCCCCTCCTTGTGCTTCTTCAAAAAAAAAAAACTTCTTCAAACAACCATTCCGCAGAGCCTCTCACTGACAACACCGAAAAGCCAGAATGCATTTGTTTTGGGAATTGTACCTGATCGTGCCTGCACATTGCAAGTTCTTTGGGGCAGGAATTTGTTTCTTTGTCTAGCATTTTTATGCATTGTAAATTGAAGTGTATAGTCAGTTCTACCATATATGGGTAAGTTGTGGTGCTAAAAACTTGCTATTTTTACCTAAAATAACCAGATAGTCACCTCAGTATCTGTAATATTCCCTCAGGCATCCTAATTCTTACTACAGGAAATACCTTGAATAGTACACATATTGAGGGTAACTAGTTATCTAAGAAAATTGGCATATTTTTAAAATTACCACTACTGTATGAATAATTTATCCAGAAGGAGTTTTTACCAATAAACAATGTTTTCTTACAGGATTATCTAATATTCTTTCCATATTCTCATATCTCATGGATAAAGCAGTACAGTGATTAAGAGAGAAAATTACAGTTGTTGGCGGGGGGGGTTAGATTATATGTTATGAATCTACTGTATCTAAGATTTGTTTAAATCGCATATCTATGGTATTTATGCACAGTTAAATAATTGCTATTTTGAGATGGAAATTATTCATTCCTGATGTTTCTTCTGTTAATTTCAACTGAATTAAACCATGGGTTGAATCTGACTGTACACTTTCAGCATATGAAGTAACATTTAAGAAGTGTATCAGTGCATTAATCTTTTGAAATCTTCCATTTTTTTCAGATTATGTCACCCTGTAGAATCATGACTGTTATCTCTTATAAAAGACCTGCTTTTTCTAACCTACCCCAGTGCAAATGTGTGCTTAACTGAGAATAAAAATTAACCCCATAAGCAATTGCTCATGTATCCAATTGGCCATTTGCAAAATGCAAAAGCATGAGCTGCATGAGCAGTAGTTGCATTTACAAGTCAGGCATACTATTATAATTACTTTTGAAACAGCAGACTATTAATATCCACTGCTTTGTAATGCCATACAGTGACCTTTTGCAGGATATTTTCAGTAAGTCACAGTGCAAAAGTGATCTAGCTTTTGAAGTCCAGGGTATAGAGGCAGAATAGCAACAATCCCACTGCAACTGTTCAATTTCTTTTACTGTTTAGTATGCAACAAAGAGCCAAAGTCTCAAAAAAGTTTAAATTAAACTAAAAGATTACAGACCAAACCCTGTGCAACTTCTTTGAAGGAACAGGATTTGAGGAGATACTTTACTGAAGTGAAGGCATAATGGACCATGGAAAACATGGTGCCAGGCATAGGTATCTGCATGGAAGAAGCCACAAAAATGCATGTGGGAAGAAGAAAATAACGGAAATGGTTGGGCATGTGGCTTGAACTGAGAGGGACGAAAATTGATGAGAGCAGAGGGGTACATGATAGCTAAGTTGCAAAAGGCCTTTACGTTAAAATATTGGTCACTTTTGGTAAGAACTTTTAGTGTGATTCTAACAAAGTTATTTTGAGAAACTCATGTTCTGATTTTTGTTGGTGGGCATATCTAGCAGGACAAATGGATGCACAGCTTTGCTGTATAGTGTTCTGAGGCCAAACGTAATGGTCTGAAATTAGGGAATGCATTTGAAATCTGTACTAGTTTAGTCTTTGAGTGTCATTTTTGTTGACTGTATTTAATCTAATGTTATAAAATTACGAGAGTTTTCCAACATATATCTGTTAAATCCCTTTAGATAATTTTTTCAGCTGATACTTTAGAACTGATTACTTTAGACAGCCCTAGTTATTACTGAAGTATTTATTCCAAAGAATCGTTGAGTTGGTGAGAAGCAGTGACATCCACAGACCATTAAATAAATTACAAGTGCGTATTCATCTTGCAGTATCCCAGTGGAAATCACATAACCAAGAACTATGTGTTGTTAACATTGGTATGAAAAGTGGAGTTCACAACTCAAGTGAAGAATATAGCCTAATTAACTAAACAATCCAATTAAGATGTTAATTAAGGTGTTCTTTCCAGTCTTTTAAAATAATAATAATCAATATGTTATATTCTGGGCTCCACTGACAGCTACATACAGTAGACAGCTCAAAATATCCCTCGTTAATTTCCTAAATCTTTTCTTTCATATTGAAATACAGATCACTAACAATGTTGCATCTTCAAAACTATAAATGTACTTTCTTCCTCCTTTGAACTACAGTGCAATAAATCATTAATTTCTTTTTATTGCACAGTGTTAAAAGGTTTTTACTATATTTTCCCTACACACTGATCAAAATGAACTTCACAGAACATTTACTCTATTTGCCAGATGGCCAGTTTCATCCATCTATGAAAGACATGGACTCCTTTATCTGGCAAAGTTTTACTGAGTAATTTTAAACTCACATAGTTTTCTGTGTTGTTGATTTTGTTTTCCTTTTATGACAATAGAGAAAAGAAGCATGTCTGAGTTGTATTTGCTAAGCTTGAATATGTGTTGGTAGTTACAGACTTGAACAAATCAAATTATAGCTTACACACATACTTTGATTAAATTTTATACGAGACCTGTATGAGATAATTATGCTCGGTTCTGTTTGTTTACTTCATCAAATGCAATATTTCCTTTCTACATTTCAAAATATAGTTGATGAATATCATAACATCTTATGTGTGTTGTTATGTTAGTCTATTTACTTCAGTTGTGAAACTGCCATAACCCTTTAATATTTGCACTCTGAACAACAGTTTTGACCAGCACAGCGTAGCTCTTGGCCATCATTAGCAAGTAAACTGTTGCTATTTTGACTAATGTAGTAATTTTAACTCTGACAAGGTATTTGAAAGCTTAATGAAACAGACTTTCCTTATTTTATCAAAACAGACTTTCATTAGATTTCCTATTATTAATTTTTTTTTGTTAAATCTCTGTCATGAAAAGCATCTCTGTAATTAGGATATTTGGAATGACATGACTGGAATTTTAATCGCCACCAGAGTTAAAAAAACAAAATTGAACAAGAAAGCTTGCAATGGTATATAAAACATTGGGTTTGACACTCTTTCCATGTTTCCTCATTTTTTTCTCTCACTAATAGTTCTGATTCTTCCAGAACAAAATATTAAACAGTTACTTCTGGACTCCAGTGTGGTTGTTTAAGGGTAGATTGGCAACACAGCAAAAAGCCACAGACCAACCTTTCACACATCCTCTATACTTGTATTCTTGAACACCATATTCAGTGTTCCTTCAAGAACTTTGTGTTGCTATCTTTTTGTATTTTAGGGGGTGGTGGATAAGCCTGTATTACCAAAAAAAGAAAAGGAGTACTTGTGGCACCTTAGAGACTAACAAATTTATTTGAGCATAAGCTTTCGTGAGCTACAGCTCACTTCTGAAGTGAGTTGTAGCTCACGAAAGCTTATGCTCAAATAAATTGGTTAGTCTCTAAGGTGCCACAAGTACTCCTTTTCTTTTTGCGGATACAGACTAACACGGCTGTTACTCTGAAACCCTGTATTACCAGTTAACTTTAAGAAATAGGTTGCAATAACTATTTTAGTGACCAGAAAAGTTATTTTGTGAAAATGGAAATCTGCAGTTCATCCCTCATACACAAACTTGCTTAGGGAGCTCTCTACTATTTCATTAATGGGAAAAAAAAATGACTCCATCTAATAGAAATGCTTGGAAAACACATGATGTTGTCAGGTCATATGAAACTATCACATACTTGTGCAGTTTAGTACATTTTAGTCCCTGATACTCTTAGTTATGTTCTCACTTATTTAACTATTTAGTCTCTTTAATAATTGGTGCCCTGAATGTCTTCTGTGGATTCAGGGGTCTGTTTGTTTTTTCCAGGTTTTGCAAATAATGAACATGGAATTTTGTTATGTATGTGCTATTTCCATCTTGGGGATATATGTTTTGTTTCATTATGTGTTTTTTATTTTTATAAAAACAATAAAAATAAAGTTGAAAACAGTATTCAATTAGTTGGACTCCTTTATCTAAATTAATTTATATATTTTGTTTTATTTAAATGGAAATAGTGTCAAATTGAATAAAGCATTACACCATAGACTTTAAAACACTGGACTCAAAGATTTTCAGGTGCCTTAATATACAGACAAACAGATATATCAGCTCTCACCTGACAACATACTCTTTACAAGGGCACCTACAGCAGTGATTTCTATGAAATGTCAGAGTTCCTTCTCTTCCCCAGTTCGGGCAAATTTCTGCAGTCCTTTCTAAAGCTACATATCCACTTCAGTCACATGTGATCCTACTTCTGTAATATAACTGATCATTTCATCCCCCTATTTCATCTCCATGATTTTAAATTGGTAAATGTCACCTTTAAGATGAGCTGCAAAAAAAACAGGTCCTGACTATAGTTATTAAAGATACGAAAGGTACCACAGAAATGGATGTACAGTCAATAAACAGGCCCAATAAAGAGGTGGATCATCCTGCAGTTTCAAGAGGTTACAATTGTTTTCATTGGGGTTTTCACCTGAGCAAGGACTGAAAGATTTGAACACTAATTATTAAATCAGACAGTGGCAGGACCGTTACTGTTCATGCTAAGGTCCGAGGCTAGGAAAACTCGTTTGATAATTGTGCCCGAACAATACAAAGACTAGTCTGGCTAATTTCAATATGTGGATCTGCTCTTAAAATTCCTGGGTACATTAACTAGTTCACCTGACATTAGGCTGAAAACGATAATTGGCATCCAGCTTTAATGCATGACTCTGCAATTGATTGATTATTCTGGAAGCAAGTGAAGAAAGTCAATGCACCCTG